>NC_138197.1:117768756-118376224 GCF_964194105.1 Spermophilus citellus
AGACAGAGGATTCACACTTCCAAATTCCAACATTTATTACAAAGCAACAGTAATCACAACAATGTGGTACTGGCATAAGGACTGACATACAGATCAATGGAAAACGGTTGAGAGACCTGAAATAAACTTAGTCACATCTATGACCAACAGATCTTCAATTAGGATGCCAAGAACACTTAATCAACAAATGGCACTGGGACAACTGGATATCCACATGCAAAAGAATTAATATGAAACCCAACCTCATGCATATATAAAAAAAAATAAACTTGAAGTGCATCAACAACCTATAAGAGCTATTATTTTAGGAGAAAATGTAGCAACTTTCCAGAACCTTGGATCTGGCAATGAGTTCTTAGATACGACACAGTATGAACAACAGAAGAAAAAATAGATAAATTAGACTTTATCAAAATTTTCAAAATTTATGCATCAAATGGCATTATCAAGAAAGTGAAAAGGCAATTTAAGGAATGGGAGAAAATATCTTCAAATCATATATCTAAAGTGAGTCTAGTATTCAGACTATATAAAGAATTCTTGCAACCCTGCAACAAAAAGACAAATAATCCCATTTTTTTAAATGGACATAGGGCTTTAAATTTATTTTTTAAAAATATAGAAATAACTGGTCATGGTGATACACGCCTGTAATCCCAGCAACTGGGGAGGCTGATGCAGGAGGATCCCAAGTTCAAAGTAAGCCTTGGCAATTTATTGAGGCCCCAAACAACTTAGTAAGACCCTGTTTCAAAATCAAAATGGTTGGGGATGTTGCTCAGTGATTAGATGCCTCTGGGTTCAATCCAAAGGAAGGAAGGAAGGAAGGAAGGAAGGAAAGAAGGAAGGAAGGAGCACATGGAAAGATGTTCAACAGCTTAGTCATTAGAGAAACACAAATCAAAATGATAATGAAATACAATCCCACTTCCCTAGGATGGTTATAATTTCCAAAAGACAGGGTAGTGTTGGCGAGATAACAAGTGTTGGCAAGAATGTGAAGAAATTACACATTGTTGGTGAGAAGTAAACGGGGTATAGCTGCAGTAGAAAACAAGTTTAGTGGTTTCTCAAAAAGTTAAACTTAGCTGGGCGTGGCGGCATATGCCTATAATCCCATTGGCTCGGGAGGCTGAGGCAGGAGGATGGCAAGTTGAAAGCTGGTCTCAGCAACTTAGTGATGCCCTGGGTAACCTCATGAGACCCTGGCTCAAAATAAAAAATAAAAAGGTCTGGGAATATGGCTTAGTGGTTGAGTGCCCCTGGGTTCAATCCCTGGTACCAAAAATATTTTTTAAGTTAAGCATAAATTGCCATATGATACAGTTCTATTTCTAGGAATGTATGCAAAAGAATTGAAATCAGATGTTCAAACAAATACATATACACCTATGTTCATAGTACCAATCATAAAAGATGGAAACAACTCAAATATCTATCAATGAGAAATGGGCATATCAATACAAAAGAATATTATTTAGTCATAAAAGTATACACACCATATTATGAATGAATCTCAAAAACAACATGTTAAGTAAAAAAAAAAAAGTCAGACACAAAAGGTCATATATTGGATGATTCCATGCATATGAAATATCCAGAGTAGGTAAATCCACAGAGAAACAAAACATATTGATAGAAGCCAGGTTCTAGGCAGAAAGACTGATGGGGTTAACTGTTTAATAGGTACTGTGTTCCCTTTAGGGGTGATGAAAGTATTTTGATATTAAATGGAGGTGATGGTTACACAACATTCATAATGTACTAAATACTACTGAATGTTTCATTTTTTTAAAAAAAAATTTAATTTGTTCTAATTAGTTATACATGACAGGAGAATGCTTTTTGACACATTATACACAAATGGAGCACAACTTCTCATTCTCTGGCTATACATGGTACAGAGCCACACCATAGGGTAATCATACATGTATATAGGGTAATAATGTCTCTCTTATTCTACTGACCTTCCCATGAGCACAGCCCCAGCACTCCCCTAACTCCCCTCTGTATAATACAAATTTCCTTCATTTTTCCCTATGGAAAAATGGATCAGCATCTGCTTATCAGAGAAAATATTCAGCCTTTCTTTTTGGGGGGTTGGTTTATTTCACTTAGCATGATATTCTCTAGTTCCATTTTACTGGCAAATGCCATAATTTCATTCTTCTTTAAGACTGAGTAATATTCCATTGTATAGATGTATGAATGTTTCATTTTTAAATGGTTAATTTTATGTTATGTGAATTTTATCTTGATGACAATTAATTTTGAAAAGAAAACAAAGGTTATAATTTATAGATACTTAAATTAGTATGATAGATTTTTTAAAGTGAGTTTGCCTACATGTATACCTAGTTTAAATCTTAGTATATTTTTGCTAAATTACTTTCCCTAAAGGTTACTCATCCAAAAGTTCAACAGCACTGAACAGAATCACCTGTTTTCTCACACCCTAGATATAATCATTTTAGAATTACCCACAAGTTTGTTTAAGTTTTCATTTTCCCAAAAGGCTTTGCTTCTGTGAATCACTTTTTTTCTTCAAATCCTTTACAAATGGTCCTGACTGATCATGGTTCTATTTAAATTCACTTTCAATTTTATGATGATACAAACACAGGTTACATTCAACAGAAACCAAAACTTCAAATTTTGAATTTTGATCTCCTGGGTTGGGGACAGACAGTGGGTGTTGCTGGGTAGTGGCAGGAGCCACAACTCCTGGTCAGTCACAGGACCCCATATAGAAATAGTAGACACTCTCCCTTGTGCTGTGTGGCTAGGCTCTGATGCTCTGTGGGTGAGGTGCATTAGATCCATTTTCACTTGAAGGCATTTTCAACTTAAAATGGGTTTATCAGAATGTAACCCCATCCTAAGGAGATTTTTTTTGTCCAGGTGATGCTAACTCTATGCGCTTCAAATTACTTTCTCTCCTTTTTATTTTTTGAACATTTTTATTTCATGATGTCCTTTGTTACAAAAGAATCTATAAATTTTTGTTTATTCAAATCTGTCATTTTTTCCTCCATGGCTTCTGTATTTTCTATTTTACTTAAAAAAAAAAGTCTCTCCACCATAGTTCAAATACTGTCATAAATTTTCTTCAAGTATTTTCTGTTGATTTATTTTTAAAATTTAAAACTTTAGTTGTTCTAGAATTCATTTCTATATCACGTGAATGAGGGAGTTTAAAGTTATTTATTTTTTCCTTCCTGTATTATTCCTGTTATTTTTACCTTGTCAATGCCATTCCTGTTATTTTACCATGACATTGACTGCAGTATTAAACTTGGAGGTAAACACTGAAAACAACCTGAATGTCCATCAAAAGGTGACAATCAAAACCAAATGACAGGCCGGGCATGGTGGCACACGCCTGCATAGAGGCTGAGGCAGGAGGATCGCAAAAGATCTATGCCAGCCTCAGCAAAAGCGAGACACTAAGCAACTCAGTGAGACCCTGTCTCTAAATAAAAATACAAAATAGGGCTGGGGATGTGGCTCAGTGATCCAGTGCTCCTGAGTTCAATCCCTGGAACACCCCCGCCCTGGCCAAAAAAAAAAAAAAGATTATATGACACACTATGGTAATCCATACCATGAACAATTATTTAGCTATTAATATATATATATATATATATATATATATATATATATATGTGTGTGTGTGTGTGTGTGTGTGTGTGTGTGTGTGTGTGTGTATGTATGTCTATGACAGCTTAAATGAAAACAAGAAGTTGAAGAGTAATGTAAATAGAATGATCCCTTTCTTAAAAAGCAGATCAAGAACTTCCTACAGGGCTGGGGATGTGGCTCAAGCGGTAGTGCGCTCGCCTGGCATGCGTGCGGCCCAGGTTCGATCCTCAGCACCACATACCAACAAAGATGTTGTGTCCGCCAAAAACTAAAAAATAAATATTAAAAATTCTCTCTCTCTCTCTCTCTCTCCTCTCTCACTCTCTCTTAAAAAAATTCTCTCACTCTCTCTTTAAAAAAAAAAGAACTTCCTACATATAAATGTTAAGTTTGTGTGTATTTTTATGAATATAAGGAAAGTTAGATCACATGTCATACCTTGGAATGAGGATAACCTTGGGGAGAGGGAGAGATTATTGGCTATTATTTCTCCTTCACTGTCTTTGGGTTGATGCAGAGAACATTATTGCTTTTATTTTGAAAGTTGTGGCAGAGATTGAGAGTCACCTGTTCAACACCATTCTCCTTGGTAACAGATCCTCAAGTTTTAACTGAGCTCAATACCACTGACAATGAAATATTACATTTCCCAGCTTCTTTTGTAGCCAGATATAGCCACGTTATTAAGTCTTGTCCATGAGAAATAAATGTATGGTTCAAAGAAGTCTCTTTAAACTGAGTGCAGGCACATGCCTGTAATCCCAGTAATTTGGGAGACTGAGAAAGGAGGACCACAAGTTCAAGGCCAGTCTTGGTAGTTTAGCAAGACCCTGTCTCTAAATAAAAATTTAAAAGGGTTGGGGATGTAGGTCGGGGGTAGTGTCCCTGGGTTCCATCCCCAATACATAAAAAGAAAGCGAAGAAGGAAGAAAGAGAGGGAGGGAGGAAGGAAACAAGAAGGCTCCTTAAAATGGAGAAATGAGTTCTTTTTTCTTTTTCTTTTCTGCTGCCTGGAATAGGAATATAATGGCTAATGCCCTCGAAGCCATTTTATTTATTTTAATTCATTACTTAATTTTTTTGATGTGGAGTCTTACAATATCACCCAGGCTGGACTCAAACTCCTGGCCTCAAGTGATTCTCCTGTCTCAGCCTCCTGAGTAGCTGGGCCTACCTGTGTGCCATACCACTGTACCCAGTTAAAAGCCATTTTAGATTACATGGTCACCTAGAAGATGATAGAGCAAGAAGAAGGATCCTGGGTTCCTGGTGACCCTGAGCTTTAGATTTGTTTTATGTGAGCAAGATTTTTACCATGATCCAACTGTTATTTTGTGTTTGTTATAATCAACCAAACCTCATCATCAGTAATACAAAAGGAAAAATCCAATGAAGAATTTAACCAAAGGAAAAAAGAGCCCTGTTGGCCATTTTCCCCCTTACTGAAAGTGTAAATACTCATATCTACTTGTTATCCTAATTTACTTGTTATTCTAATTTTGCTTTAATCATCTTATATACTATACAACTGCTTATCCTAAAATTTGTCCATTTTTCCAACCCCTCCAATAGTGTTTTTTTTTAAATATCCAAATCTTTTATAACCAAGTATTCCCAGGTCATAAAATACTTTCTCCATGGGTGTCAATATTTCCTGGCATATGTTCATTCACGTCAGTAAAATGATCAGTGTATTAAAAACCCATGGGGTTTCTGCAGAAGCCAAAGATGGCATGGCACCTCTTTTGTGGTATGTGTGAAATCTACCCCTCACTATAAACATTCTTCTGCAATATGATACTCTGCCCCCTCTGTCCATTTCATATGTGGTGTTCAGTGAGCTGAGAATGCTGGAAAAGTGATTGTTTTTTTAGGAATTCCCACATAGTATCACAATGCTAAGGCCAGAAGGGGTCTCGAGGTGACTTTTTAATGCCCCCATTTTACACAAGAGGAAACTAAGACCCAGAAAGTCTGCCTGACTCTCTTAGAGTAACTCAGCTAGTTAATGATAAGTCCAGAAATACAACCCAAGGGTCGGACTTCTGATTCTAGGTTCTCTAATTCATTTCATCTGCTAATTGACTCCCAAAGGGCTCAAGAAAGCTCTATGTCTCTCTTCTATTTTTTTTTCCTTTCTAGCTTTGTATTGCAGAATATGCTGTTTTCCGGTTGGCATGGTCTGTTTAGCAGCTAAGATCAAAGAAATATATCTTAAAAGCAAACAAAGTGCTCAGGAATATCTATGTGTTTCATAGATGATGTTCATGGACTGTCTCAACTGGCCAGCTTCCCCCTCTCCCCACATAGTTAAAGCATGATGCTATTGAGTTCTAAGTCGAGTTTCCATCCTTATATGAAAAGTTAGCTTGGCACAGGGTTGGTAGAGCTAAGTCTGACCAGCTGTGCTCTCAGCCACCAGGGAAATTAAACGAGACAGTGTGGCTGGTTCAGGACAAATCAATCAGCCTCTTGAAAATTACATTGAACATGCATGCCAATAAAGGCGCATGGGTAGTTTTCATATAAACCAGTTTTAGTCCTTGTCTCTAAGGTGTCATGCATGTGAACAAAGAAAGTAAATAGTCTTTTTCAGTTTAATCCCCTGGTAGTTCATATATATATTTTTTAAATCAGTTCCATGAGAGTTTCTGAAGAATTTGACCAAATCTGATACATTCTACAAAAATCTCAAGTGAGATATGCATGTCCATTTGCCATCCGTGATCAAAACAATAACTACCTGTCTGTCTGAATTTCTTTGCCAATGTCCCACATATTTTTAGTGTACAATTCAGTGGTTTTTAATATATTCACAAACTTGTACACCCATCACCACCATCTAATTCCAGAACATTTTCATCATTACAAAAAGAAATCCTGTACCCACAAGCAGTCACACCTAATTCTACTTCCCCCAGTCCATAGCAACCACTAAGCTAGTTTTTGACTCTGGATTTGCCTATCCTAGATAGTTCAAGTAAATGGAATTGAAGAGGCATTGGCATGTTACTTTGCAGTCTAACTTATTTTATTTTATTTTTTATTTTTTAAAATATTTATTTATTTATTAGTTATTGGCGGACACAACATCTTTGTTTGTATGTGTATGTGGTGCTGGAGGATCGAACCCGGGCCGCACGCATGCCAGGCGAGCGCGCTACCGCTTGAGCCACATCCCCGGCCCATTTGCAGTCTAATTTTTGTGTCTGGCTTCTTTCACTGAGCATAAGGGTCATTCATGTTACAGAATGTATCATTGCTTTTATATGTCCTATAATTTTTAAAAAGAATATTTCTTAGAAAAGAAGGTAAATGCTATGAGTATTCCTTGATAGAGATCTTTATATATCCTTTTATATACCCTATAATTTTTAAAAAGAATATTTCTTAGAAAAAAAGGTAAATGCTATGTATTCCTTGATAGAAATCTTTGCTATTGTTGGTAGAGAAAATAAAGCAATTCAACTTAGAAATTTGGCTTGTCAAATTAATTTTGAAACATCAATAAAATACAAAAATATAAAAGGGAAGGTATTGGGGAATGAAACCAAATTGTCTTATGTTCATATACAAATATGTTGCCCTGAATCACATTATTATGAATGAAATTAGAAGGCAGCAATAAAAAATTAATATAAAGGAAAAGAAAAAAAAGAAAAATTTAAAACCCAATAATTAAGAATTAATGAAAATGACAAGCTAATGAGAGCATTAAATTGTCTGAATAGAGGTTTCTTTCTGATCTTAGTGAAAATTAAGCAAATACTTGGATTAGCATATCATGATGTTAATCTATTTTTTTACCGAGCAGCAAGCTTTCTGCACTCCTGAATAGGCACACCCATCTGTCAGATGGCGAGAGAAGAGCAAGAAAGAACACGAGGCTGCAGCTGAATTTAGAAAGTTAGAGGTGTTCTCATCAGCCACATGAGATGGACAGGAGATTCCTTCCAGTAGGCAAGAGAGCAGAGTGCAGACAACAGATGTAAGAAAGGTCCCCGTAGCTGTCAAGTTCCAGCATCCTTGTGCTGAAGAAGGGAGGTGCCAACGTGATTGATGTCCAGAGGCAGTATAAAAGCACTGGATTTCTCCCCAACTGCTTGTCACATTGACCTGAACCATCTCTCGACTGCTCTTGGGGTTTCTGTCAACTAGTACTGGAAGGGAAAAAGCTCTTTGGAGAATAACATTTTATTTGTGGCCATGCCAGAACCCACTAAGAAAGAGGGTAAGAGTCATCCGTAAATCTTTTTGCTCTACTTTGTATGAAGTGTGTTTATTTAGGTATCTATTTTCAAACAAATATCCAATTTCTTATATAGACTGTAAAATAATAGAATCACTGTAATGCAAGGATAAGATTTTTGTCAAGGCAAAAGACTAGAGGAAAATATAGCAAGAGTGTAATGAATTGAAAAATATCTCATAATGATAGTTTATAAAGGAATATTGACTACAATGGTCAAATGAAATTTATATCACTCACTTGCAAAAAAAAAATCTTTTTGTTGTTGTTGTTTGTGCAGGGGATCTTTAAAGTGTAATTTGAGGATGTTAAATGCTCATGGTGAGCACATTGTATTTTTAAGCATGTTTTCTTAGCTTTGATCTCAATTTTTTCATCATGTATTTGCATTATGCTGGGGTGGGGGCTTGTAACACTTTTTCAAATAGTTAATAAATTTGACCAAGACTTCAAAAAAGAATTTGTAACATTATTTCCAGACTTGTTATTTTTTTTTAATGGAGAGACCTTCAAAATATACAGATGAAGGTATTTTTTTGCTTTTACCAGTTTGTTTTTGTTTTGGAGCTTTATTGTCAAATTCCTGAATGAAAAGAAAAAGTCTTTGAATGTTACAGATTTTGTTCTTTCTGCGTTTTATTACGTATAATTTCAAAGGTAGCCTTTTAAAATAATTAAAGTGAAAATATAAAAATATCTTCATCAGAAAAAAGTATTTCCTTCAATAAAGTTTTAATTTTCAATAAAAAGATCAATATTTTAAAATTACTAATTAATAATATAAATTGGAATTAGTGATTATGAAAATTAATGAAAAACACATCCACCACTCAAATATATTGGCTTTAACTCTTAACTATGTCTTTTAAGATATTATTCATTAAAACTAGTCTTCATTATACTTCCTGAATCTCTCTTTTTCACTTCTGCAAATAAAAGCGCAAGCACACACACTCAAATTAGCAGGAATATAAAAACAATATTTAGCTTTTTCATTTTTAATTATTTAAAAAATGCGTTTAACCATTATTTTGGAGAACCTTGGGAAAGATGCTACATGTTTGAACCCAAAGCTGAAATACTAACCATATTATCAAAAGTCTTTTGAATATATTTTCTTTATATAATTAAGTAACCAGTGCTGACAGGCCGTGGTGATCAGTTTACAGGTTGGCCTTACTTAGTGGCGGAGGGCATTGATGGATGAAGTCTTCCACCAGAAATAACCACACCAAATGCATGCATTAATATGGGAACTTAATCCTGACTATCAGTCAGTGAGTCCAACCCCTGCTAAAGTGTCATATTTGTAATGCAAATGATTTACATGTGTATTAAGTGTCCTTTTTAGTTGATCTGTCACTTGACTTGCCTCTTTAAGGTTTACTTGGATGAAGTGCATTCTGTTTCCTCACTGAGGACAGAATATTGTTTTAATCATCCTGAGTATAGTGGATGAGTTTGCATTTGTGGTTTGAAAGTCCAATTGAAAATGACAAGAAAGCTGAAAAATTAATAAATAAGGTGTCAGTCAGGCTGCAAAGCCTATAAAGCTAATTCAATTGTTGTGACTGCTAGATAAGATGAAGTTTTGTGTTTTGTTTGACAACTCAATCTGATTCATTTTCCCTCTACAGAAAATGAAAGTTTAGAACTGCAAAGAGAAAAATATTTTTTAACTTTAGACATATATATACATATGTGTATATGTAAATTAGCACAGATACTACAGTCTCCTTGACCTTCTTTCACTATAAAAACACTGTTGATATGCTGTGTAGGAGTCCCTCCACCCAGACCAGTAATTTTATACCCTTAGATTCTTTAGTTAGTTTAAATTTGGATGGTGAGAAGTAGGAGGGGAAAAAAAGTGGGGGGATTACTGATATATTTAAAATTCACTGAGGAAGTACAGAGATTTTTATTGTTAGTGTTCTCTTGTCAGCAGAACTGATTTTTAAAGGAACTATAATTTAAGGAGTTTTTCTTATTGAAATCATTGTCTTTTTCTATCATTGATATCAGAAGATTAAGGAGTGTGGCAGTTGCCAATGTTATGGTCATGAATAGTACCTTCTCCTAATGGAAATTTCATTTTTATCTGGGTTGCTTTTGTTCCGTGTAAGACTCCCTCTAGAAGACAGCCCCCCAAATTAAACATGGCATGGAACCAATTCTTCGCAGTCATTTCAGACTATATGCAGGTTGCTCCAGTTCATACAGTTCTTCTCACCTCTTCCCTAGCTGGGGAAGGTGTGCCCAGGAAGGACATGGCTGCTTACTGGAGTCTTGTTAGGACATAAGGGCTGGTTTGGCCCTCTGATGGACTGGCAGGAACTGGCAGTTCTCTCTAAAACACTGAGTTTTCATGTCTTGCTCAGCCATCTCCCAGCCTACAGTGGCCTCATTCTGACTGTCTCATATTGGCTCTTGGGAGGTGTGCAACTTTGGACCTTGAGGAGGAAGTCTGATAGAGGTAATTAGTCAACAGTCCTTATTTAGATCCTTAAAAATATTCTAGATGTCTTAGTGACCCTTTTTGACAAAAGAAAGCACTGTTTTTTCCTCCGTGGGCTCAGGATTGAATCTAGGGCCCTATCCATGTTAGGCATGTGCTCTGCCACTTAGTACACCCCCACTCCAGAGAGTATTATTTTTAAGGAGTAGAATACTTCCCCTTGTCCTACTCCCATTGTGTGTGTCTTCTTTGGAGAATTATGTTATTTGAACTATCAGTTACACATAAAAGACCTGTCATATACTTTGAATTCATGAAGAACCAGAGGGATAGTAAAATTAACTAATTAAGTCCCAAGTTTTCAATTGTTTGAATATTTCAATGAAACCAACACAGGTTTATTAAAATAGGTTGGAAATCATATTCTAGAGCTTACATATTATTATATTATATTATAATTACCATGTATTATTATAATTACATATATTATATTAATAATTAACATATATTATTATAATTAAATTACTATGTATTACCTTTATAATTATATATTATTGTATTATTATATACTTATATTATGTATTCATTTTATATTTAGGTTTTTATAGGTGTTCCATATGTGGGACAATGGGACAAATTGGATTTATTTATTCTAATAAAATGCTGAGAGGAGATACAGAAGGAAGCTTCAGATTTGTGTGACTCTCACAGATTGACTTGCTGATGCATTCATTTGTGTGTCAACTATTAAATGTGCACTTATTGTATGTTAGCTGTTGAGATTTCAGAGATACATAAGAGATGGTATCTAAAGTCCCTCACAGTTAATTTCCTCTGGGTCCTCCTGTGTTAAAAAAAATCACACTATTTGGAAATGTCTCTTCCCAGTCAAAAAGAAATTTTATCAACATAGAAATAGAAAATTGCAATTGCCTTTCTTTCTGGAGGTAGAATCTCTACTAGTTTAAAAAGACTATAAATAGTTTTTCAATCCATAAATATGACTTCCTAAAATTTCATCTCTTGCAGTATGAAATGATTACAACCATGAGCCTGGTTTCTTATCCTCCTGAGACAGCTGTTTAGCTGTTAAGATTCTGCAAAATCCAGAAAATTCTCTTCCAAAACACAGAAGTGAGACCTACACATGAACTTTTTTGTGATGTGATATATCCAGTCCCCTTATATTTCACATAGTTGTTGGAAGAATGCCACAGTTCCTCCTTAGCACTAGTGTTTTGTTCAGAACACCTTGGGAGATTCACTAGTTTTCTCATCTTCCATGTAAGATCCCTTCTTAAAAAGTCAGACATAGGGCAAAACACAGGTTCATTTATGATTGTCATGTTAAGGGGTCATTCTGCAAGTGTAGGAATCAAGGTCTTGGTGTTATGATTTCAGATCTTTTGTGTGTGTGTGTGTCAGCACACAGTATCTACCCTATTGATCTTGAATAGGTGGGAACTTGGTAATGGACAACTGTGTGTGTGTGTTTTCAGTCCAGAAAAGTTTTTCCATTTCTATATCTTTTTTTCATTGCTCCCTAGAGATTTCAACAGATTTTAAATTTCTGCTGAGTTCAAAACCCATCTGAAGGTACAGCAGCACCATCACCTCTCACCTATTTGCAAGCATCGCCCAGGGCTTAGTCATAGTCAGAAAAGGAGGCCCGGTGTAGGAAGCCTCCCTCTCATATTTACTTACTCTTTGACCTTCAGTTTTCACCTGCATGAGACTATTTGGGGTTATTTCAAGCACCAAAAATAAATTTGTCTTTGAAAAGTCATGACATATAAAGAATATTACCTTTACCTCAAATTGAGCAGCAGTAGTTAATCATATATAGGAAATAAAAAGAAAGAACAGGGTGGAGAAATTTTCTTAAGGGCTTCTATTTTTCTCCTAACTTTGAATGGTTCACTAAGGCCAAGTTGAAGACGTGGATGAGGAATAAAGAAGTTATATAAATGAATACCACAATATTATTTCCTTAAACTGCCCCCCGCCCACACACACACACACACACACACACACACACACACAGACAAAGAAAAACTGCCTTGCTGTCCGGAAGATTCATGGCATGGACTTCAGCTCTCTGTTATAAAGAAGGAATACTCTTCGGCAAATGCACCCACCCTGAAGGGGCTTAATACTTGGCAGAATCATTCTTTTCAGTAGCCTGCTTTTATGACTGTTCATACTGCACCTGTTAGGAAGATAAATAAAGGACTGGCCAGTGCTTTCCTCTGTAGCGTCCTAAATATATCGCTTTGAAAAAAACTTTGGAAAAATAAGTTTGTATGCTTGATTTTCATTCAGTAGGTCTAAAGTCTACCTCTTGTTCCCAGGCCTTTCAAACAGCAGTGAAGTCAAGGGTAAGGGAGTTGGGGAGATGATGGAAGGCAGAGGTCAGACTCACCAGCTGATCTGAGGGACCCAAGAGAAAGGGAAAAAACGAAGCACTTGTGATGCTTTATTATCTCAATGGGTCACTTCATTTTGGCCATTAGACATGGCCTGGAAACATTTTCTTTTAGGCTTGTTGGCACACACAATCCATTGTGTTTCCTTATTCTTAGCAATTTCAAAGTCTAATTCTCCAACATTCACATTGGAATGAATTACCCAGGCTGAAGCCTCTTTTTAAAAATGCTTGGGCACAAAAATAAATTAACAGGGCTGGGGATGTGGCTCAAGCGGTAGTGCGCTCGCCTGGCATGTGTGCGGCCCGGGTTCGATCCTCAGCACCACATACCAACAAAGATGTTGTGTCTGCCGAAAACTAAAAAAAAATAAATATTAAAAAATTCTCTCTCTCTCTCTCTCTCTCTCTCTCTCTCTCTCTCTCTCTCCTCTCTCACTCTCTAAAAAAATAAAAATAAAAATAAATAAATTAATTAACAAATGGTCTCTAAAGATTTAAATGAACATGAAATTATGTTCACTTAAATTATGCATTATTTTAAGAAACAAATGTAATATTTCAAATTTTAGGGATTTGTGATGGGGGGCTCTGTGGAATTGCTGGGGTCCTTTTGGTTTTTATTGTTTGTTTTGTTTTGTTTCAGCCATAGAAATTATCTTTGTTTTGTTTTTTTTGCCTAAAATACTTATGAATATTCTATTTAAAATGTATTTTGGGGCCTTTATGTAGATCCCTAGAGAAGAATTTTGATTATTATGAATAATTACTATTTTTATCTGCACTCCTCCCTAATTTGTCTGTGAAACCTGTATCAAGTGACATGAAGAACTACCAACAGCCAATGACTTCTGTAGTAGTTCTAGACCTCATCTCTAGGCATGCTTGGGTGGGTTAAATCATGAAAAACAGAATTAAAGTTCTAGCAATAAAAAAAAAATGAAAAAAAATTTAATTTCATGTGTGTGCCCAAGGGGACATGGCTATGTCTTCTTTGTTTTTATTTACATGTTAGTTCTTAAGGGAACACGTCTTTCCTGGACTGCTTGATTGGTTCAGAGTATTGCATGCTGGATAAACTTCCTAAATACATAGAAAGGTAGTTACTGAATTATCCCTTTCTGAGTGATGTTAACCATGAAGAAGCTCTTGTTTATTCAAGAGCCATTTCCTAAAAATTAATAGCACAGTGATTTCGAGAGATGAAACTGTGAAAAAGAACAAAGACCTTGTCATTAATCTCCTACATGCCTACAAATTATTTCACAACCAGAGAAAAACAGGTCCTGTGTCCCCATAACTTCTTACAAAGACAACGCCTGAATACCAAAGTGACAATATTGTCTTGTCCCATCTGAGTCTGTATGAAGTGAACAGGGTCAGCCTTAATTTACAGAGAGTATGTTTGTTCAACCACAAAGATAAACATCCAAGACAGATTTCAGAATGTTCCCATTCATGAGGCCAAGAATTTATGGGCTTTTGTGTGTGTTTCCAGAGTAAAATTTAGGTACCATCAGATTGGGGTGTAGATTAGTTGATTTGGCAAAGGAAAGACCAGGTTCATTCGATCTCATGCTTATTTTTCTCTCTAAAATGAGATCACAAAAAGCTAACTGTAATCTGGCTTTCATTATGTCTTTCAAGTCTAAATCCACTTTGATAAGACTTTCGCCCTTTTATACTCCCTTAGGAATCCTTTTATAGGCCAATTTGGCACATAAATGCAATATCTAAAATTATGTTTGATATGTCAGATGTTAGATCTTATAAATTCACCTTATTCAATTTTTTTGACTTGCATTTATCTCTTTAGGTTAAACATTTTTTTCTCTCTTCCAAAGTCATCCAAATCTTTCTCCAAAAAGCATCTAAACTTTAAAAAAAGAAATTCCTCAGGAATTCTTCATTTTTATTGGATAATAGCCTATGCCTCGTATAAAATTAAGAGCAGAATTTCTACTTATAACTAAAAGTTCACCTATTTGTATAACTCTACATTTTAATTTCTCATGTTCAGAGCTATATGTCTTTTTAAGATTGTTCTCCATATAGTAGGCATTTCAGCTTTTTCTCTGCTTATTAATAATATTATTAAACATGGCAACATAGACAAATTACTAGAAAGTATTCATAAAACTTTCTAGACAGTTCAAATTTCAGCTGCAGCATGAACTGAGAGTTACTGGCACTTTGTATGCCTCAGTTGCCTCATCTGTAACATGATTAAGACAGTACTTGACTCACTAGATCTTTGTAAAAACTAAAATTAATCAGATAAAGTGCTGAGAACAGGCTTACATACAATAAGACATGAAGTATTTTCCTCCTCAAACAGTAAACTCAGGAATCTTGTGTGGTATAAAGTATTAAATGTCCCACATTTAATAAAAACTTTGAATGCAATTTCACTAAGGTACATAATGACTACTGCATCCCATCTCACCTGGCATTAATGATTATAATACATTCCCCCAAAGTGCTGTTGTTATTGTAAATCATCACGGCTACCCACCGGAAATATGTCCTTGTTTTACTTATAGTGAAACATCTTAGCTCTTACCCATGGAAGTTTAGGTCGTATAAAATAAATCAAATAGAAGGCCTACACTCCAGGGCTTCTCTTGGGTTCCCATGGAAATGTGTTATGTCCAGCCTGGGGTGGGGGGTGGGGAGTGACCCCAGTTGTCAAATATAAGGGGATAATCAGTTGTTTCTTTATTGTTCCATTGTGGGGTCATGGTCTTTCCCACTTAGATGAAATCGTCACCCTACCCAGTGGAACCTGTAACTATATCTACCACCAAGGGTTACAAGGCTTGGGTTTGAGGGACATTAAGATTTCTCTACTCACGAGGGGTGCCTTTCAGTTGGGGTCTACCTAGACCAGAATTTTTCTGAGATAACCACATAAAGAACTCTTCATGACCACATGTGGATGATTGAGCGCCACTATATTTACTGCTATGGAATTTTTTTTAATGACCCCACCTGGTATCAGGCCTCTCCTTCCTCTATTTAAAAAAAGTCACCCAATGTGAGGCCCAGTAATGGCTTGAAGCAAGGCCTTTAAAGACTTATCCTATTACCCTATAGCCATATACATAAGTCAGTGATGTACCCCCCCCCAAAGGCACAACAGGAGACTAAAGTGGAAAATTATTAACAATTCAAATAATTTTTTGCAATATTTTTTTAACCTGTGCAAAATGTTTTAGATTTCAATTTGAGTAGAGCTTCCTCCTTTCCTCACACTGCAACAATCCCTTGATCTGTACCACTCCAGCCCCCATTCAATTCTTTTTTAAAACATGAAATGAAGAGATAAAGTCATCAGATAGTAGCAAAAAATCTTATATTTGATGCTTTGTAATAATGACCATATTTTAATCCTCTTCCTGTGTGGAATGGCATATTGAGTTGAAACATGCATAATTAAAAAGACAGAAGAACACGTTGACTAAGAGAGGGAAAAAGTCCTGTGGATTTAGGGAAATTCCACCAGACGGAAGCATGAGTCACTGAAAGTTTGCATACTCAGCGCATAATTAAGATTTCATCCATTCAGACCCTAAGGGTACAGATTTTGACATCACTTGGCCCCCCGTAAATGAATATGGACTTAAGGGAATCATTTTGAATAGCTGGATTCTCTGCAGAGCTAAGAGTTCATTTTGTTCTGATACCTGAGAACATTATTATTTTAACTAATTTGGATAGAAAAATTCCTAAAATGTAATGTATCACTCTTTGCTTTTAAAAATAAAGTACAATGGATGTAGCTTCATTTCGTGTTAAATTATAGATATCAGCTATTGTAGTACATGGCATCTTGAGAGCCCCAAATGACTTGCTTTTGTGTCAAATGGGCTTGTATTGATTTGCATTTTGAGTTTGTGTCTAATTATTTATAGCATTTCTGTTTCGTCTCTTTCCGGGACATTGCTGACTTATTATTCTCATCAGTCAGTAAAGTTGCCCTGGTCTTGCCTGCCTTTGTTGTCATGGACTGCGCTGTAGATAACCAACCTGATTCAGTAGGGTTTACCTGAAGACTAGCTGGAGCAGCATTTAAGAGAGCACTCACTTTCCAGGTATGAAATACAAGACCAGCACCTGAGAGTGTGCATCTGAACTGTGGCTTCTTAGGCACCTGATCTGCCTCCCACTGGTCGCAGACTCTGGGTTTACTAAGACACAGCAGTAGGGTTCTCCCATGCGGAAAACACAGGGACCCTTGGTGCATGGAGTTTGACAGATCCAGTTTCCTCTCAGAGGTCAACGGCTGTTATCTGGATAAATAACGTTGCTAGATAGCCGAAAACAAACAGGGGAAACTGAAAAGACGATATCTTTTTCTCTGTTGTGCACAGAGGAAAATAAGTTACTGTCCCCCAAATCCATTTGTGATTTTTAATTTGACTGCTTCATTCATTTTATCAGTCAAAACTGCATATTTTTCTCAAATGAAGTATACAGCAGGAATTTTTTAAACACACACATGCACATACACAGCCATTTTCTAAAGAAGATTTGCAATAAATTATAAACCAGAAGTTTTCAAAATTTTTGGTCCCAGAATTATTTTCACTCTTAATAATTATTTTTAAAAGCTGGCATATTTATTATTTTATTGGAAATTAAAATTGATGAGCATTTGAAACACAAAAATATTAAGCACACATCCATGGAAAGAAAGGCCAATTTTTACTGCCTTTTAAGAGTTATCAGCTGTCAGGCCATTGAAGTCATCACATATTAAGTATCCTCTAGAGAATTTCACTCTATATTTGTGAAATAAGGTGAATGAGGAGAGCAAACAATGCCTCAGCATTATTATGAAAGTAGCTTTGACCTTGTGGGTCTTAGGGACTCTTGGAGATCTTAGATAATACTTTGGTAACTACTGGATTACTTCTAAAAAATATGTAAATCCTTTAAATTCAATGTATAAAATATCTGGACTCATAGTCTATAACGAGCAGAAGGCAAAATAAGCATATAACTGTTAAAATATTAAATTAAATCTTAATTTATGTCCAAATCCTGATTTTCTGATACATAATCAATATGCCCAATAAAAATGCACTGCTATTTGTGGTTGCTAATTTTTTGGTGACACTCAATTAATGTAGTCAAAACTTTTCCTGAGTACTGTGTGTGTCTCCATGCAAACAATATGTTCCTATGTTAGGGCAGTTCCACTGTGCTGTTGTTCAGGCATATGAGGGCCAGGCTGGAGCATGTACATAGGGCCAGGCTGGAGCATGTACATAGGGCCAGAACTTGCCATCAACAAGGAAAAAGCCTAGTAGGTGTTTATTGCCTATTTAATCAAAAAGAAAGATAACCTGCTATGTTACTAAAAGTGGAAATACAAGAATCAGCCAGGTAAAGCCAGCATCATTGATGATTATCATACATAAAACATACACATATTTAATTTAAGCCTAGAATGCCATTTTCAGAAAAAGCAATAATAATTAGCAATTACATGCAATTTTCTCTTCCACCTCCCCAAATGATGGCTTTAGTGTGTTTATTTTTCAAAAACTTTTCCCCAAAAAAGTGACAGAATGAAAACTACACACAAAAAAAAATCTATAAACATAACATTTGATAACAACTTCTATTATATGTTCTTCCTGTCTTTTCTATGCATACATAACATATTCATAGGGTATGGTATAATTATACTTCCATGTTATCAAAAAGCTAAATGAAATTGCACACAAGAAAACACTGAATATTTTGAAGTAACACTATATCATTTTAATAATTTATTATTTTAATATATGTAATATGATACAGTAATATTAGTATTATAATGTACTACAAAATAATGTATTATTTGAGATAGTGAGCTCATGGGAAGGAGAGAACAGAGTATGTCATTTTAGTGGACAGACGCATACATGGAAAGAAGGGCCGATTGCTGCCTTTTAAGAGTTAAGATTTTTTTTTTTTTTAAAGAGAGAGTGAGAGAGGAGAGAGAGAGAGAGAGAGAATTTTTAATATTTATTTTTTAGTTCTCGGCGGACACAACATCTTTGTTGATATGTGGTGCTGAGGATCGAACCCGGGCCGCACGCATGCCAGGCGAGTGCGCTACCGCTTGAGCCACATCTCCAGCCCAAGAGTTAAGATTTTTTACCCTTCAAGTTACTGACCCTGGAACCCTTGATCGTTGAAAATAGAAATGGCCTCCACTGGAGAGAGCCAGCCATTTATGGAGTGAACTGGGTTCCCAGTGTTTCAGCAGCAGCACAAAGGCCACATATGGGGCTGTCTACTTCATAGCTGCCACCAGTGCCCGTCAATTAGAATGCCCGGGCACAGGCTCTGCAGGCATGCCATTGGTGGCATACCTGTGCTTTTTACAGTAGGTGATCATAGGGAAAAATCCACTATAAATAGATCAAGCCCTTTGAAAGCATTTCAGTGTTGCAGAGGAAGAGAAAGTCTATATCTATGAATTAGAAAGGATCAAACAACAGCCGCTCTTGCCCAAAAAGGAAGGAGCAGGCTTTAGCTGCTTTAGAATCCAGTGTTGCCCACTAAAATATTTTGTTGGATTTTTTGTTTGTTTGTTTTTTTTTTGTTTTTCAAAACATATCCTAATTTTCAAATAAGCTTTACAACAGCAACTTACATATTCCTGCTCGTGAGTACATCCCTTGGTATGTTTTTTTAACAGACAATGGATGGAGGACAGAGAGGGGACAAAGGCTAGTTTTATTCACACCGTGGGAAGGATCCACAGAATTTGTCCTTTGACTTCTAAGTAAGCCCAGTATATCAGGACCCGATCTCAGTCAATACCCATTTGCTTGTCTAAGATTTAGAGAGCTTACTGGAAGTGGATGCCTCATGGCCACTACAACACAGTTAACCTGGCTGACAACAGAGCTGACATGGTTGACTGAAGGTCATTTGCTAAGAAATGGGTGGGACAGGTTCCTTGACTCAAGTTGCTTCTCTGCTTTTCCAGGCCAGATTTTAAAAGGGCGAGATTCCTTAGAAAGGCAAGGGGTTTATTATTCCTGAGAGCCAAAACTCTAGCCCTAATTGCTCTCCTGCCCTTGTTAAGAAATGCAAGACATGTGTTGACAGTAAGACAAAATCTAATGATGGGGTTTGGGCGCATGCCTGGGAGCCTTTAGCCAGTGGGAGGGAGACCAATGGAAGACATAGTGTTCCCTGTGGGTAACACAGACGAAGAAAGCTGCCCATGGAGTGCCAGCGGACCGTTCTTGATTTCTTGGCAGCATGCAGAAGGGGCTTTTGTGCAGGGCAGGAACAGCCTGCCAGTCAACTATATTTATGGAGCACCTGCTGTGTGGAACTTGAAAAGGAGAAGGAGACGGGCCTTGTCCTCAAGAAGCTTGTGACCAAAGGGAAAAGAAAATTCCCCATCTACTGTAAACCCGTTAGCATTCACAACTACCTTTGAAATGGGAGAATGAAATGGGTGACATGGAGGGCCCAGGCCCAGCCTTGTTACTCAAATTGTAGGTCGCGGACTAGCAGTACCTATAGCCTGTTAGAAATGCAGAATCTTGAAACTGGCTTTGACCCTGGGAGTCAGCTGGATCCCATCTCTAGGTGATTCCCATGCATACTATGGTTGTGGATGCTCTAGAAGAACTATGAAAGTAGTGAGTCTTGAGTGTCCTAGGAGAGTACAGTGATCTGGTTAGGTGATTAAATTGATACTCAAAGGCAGTTCATTTATCTGTAAGTTCCTTATACACAGGAGTCTCCTCTGTTCTTGGCCATTTTTATAACCCTCTTGCCCTTGCTTGTCGCGTCTACCCGCCGGCAGGAAAGACGACAACAGCAGGATTCTTCTTTAACACACTTTATTGGAAGCTTCCATGAGGTATAGATGAGAGAAAAAAGGCCCCCGGGCCCGAAAAAACCACCCCTTATATACTTCAGCTGCAGCCCTGCTCGTACACCATTGGACAAAGAGTGCATAGCAACACAGCAGCAGCCAATAGAATGATAGACCCAGCACTTGCACATAATGCAAGAGACACCCAGCTCCAGCTTGTGCAAAGCAACAAGCACTTCTTGAAAACAGTTTGTTCCAGGAGCTGGACAATTGATACATTGTATTCTAGGGAGTGGCTGAAAACAAAGAACTGGGTCTCAGCCCAAGAATTAGGCTCACGCCCACACAAGGCAGCACAGCAAAATGGCTCTCTACACTTGCTAAGGTAGTTATTAATGGGAGCTCAATGAACTCTAGTTGCATGGATGGTCCCAAGTACTCACTAGCCAGCGGGGCACCATGGACATTGCTGTTAGTGAATGATTTGTACAGAGGCAGCCAATGAATTTGGGGAACACAAAATGGTTTTTAGTGGCAAAGCATTGCAGAATCTGTTTGAGACCAAAGCATGAGTTAGAGTGAGAGGGTGCATGATCAGTCCCTTCAAGGTAAAAAGGGACACCTTAGGGTCCTGAGACTTAGCAGTAACAGTTTATTTTCCTTCCCAGTCAAGAGTTGCTTGGCTTTTGCCACTCCTGGTTCTCCATCTCTCCAGGTTAAGCTGAATTCCTTATTTCAAATGCCCAAGAACTCTTATCCTTTCTAGACCATCATGACTGATGATTGATTGACCTTGTATGACCTAGGATGCATGTAAAGTTCATCAAAACCAATAACTATTTCCATCCTAAAGAAGGTTTGGAGGGTCCTACCACCTCTGTACAGTCCCCACCTGCTTCCTCAGCCTCTACCCCAGTTCCAAATATGTTCTAACACCATACAGCCCATGGACTTGGAGACAAGACAGATCTGTAGCAAGTGGCACATGCAGAAAGACATTGGTGTCTTTTATACAAGTGCATGTGAGTAAGAATTAGGATAATCATGATAATAACCATGAAGTGATAAAGCATATATGACATTTTTTCATGTTCCCTGCCCCTGTTAACTCATTCATTCCTGCCAACCACCCTTGAGGTAGGTTTTACTGTTATTTCCATTTCATAGATGAGGGAATTGAGGCACACTTCACTCATACAGATAGGGAAATATCCTATGAGGCTATGTGTCAACTCATTATAGAAAATGAAATAATTATTTATTTATTCTGCCTCTGTTAAAATTAGTAAGTAAGAAGGGAAGTGCAAGGCACAGGCTCTCAGGCTGACCCCTGGCAGAGCTTGGCTTCATCCTTCATGTGCTGTGGGATTTGTCAGGGTCAATTTCCATCTGCAAAATGGGGATAATCATAGTCCTAACTTAAAGAATTATAAGAATTAGCTGGGCATGGTGGTTCATACCTATAATCCCAGCAGCTTGGGAGGTTGAGGCAGAAGGATCGAGAGTTCAAAGCCAACAAAGAGCAAGGAACTAAGTAACTCAGTGAGACTCTGTCTCTAAATAACATCCAAAATAGGGCTGGGGATGTGGCTCAGTGGTTGAGTGCACCTGAGTTAAATCCTTGGAATAAAAAAAAAGAAGAAGATTTATAAGAATTAATATAATATAGGTCCTGCATCTAGCTGGTGCCAACAAGTTGTTAACTTTTTATTCCTTCACTGGATATAAAGAAATGGGGAATCTGTGGTTTTTGAAAAGGAGAAGTCTGCCTATTTATCAGTCAGACATACATTTTCCAGTTTCCATTTCCTGCAACCATCCTACAAATGTCTTAGCATTAATATACAAATTATATGTTTCCAAGTTTGGATTATCTGTTGACTGTTAATGACCAACATTCTGTGGATTTGGAGGAAGTTGAATTAAACCCTTTAGATTCTCATTTTGATTTGATTTTTGGCCTAGTACATAGACCATGGCCCTTATACACATAATAGAAATGGATATAAATGAGGAATTTATATTCAGGGCATTTATAATTTCTGTGTCTAAGATGATTCTAATTTATTTAGTTAGAATTCACCCTTGGTCTTACTTGGATTTTAAGCAACCCTAGCTGCCCTTACAAAATGGGCCTTTGTGACATAGATTCTATGTCCTGAGTTGACAGGTCTTATTATTAAGGACACATAGCCTCATAGGATATTTCCCTATCTATATGAGTGAGGTGTGCCTCAATTCCCTCATCTATGAAATGGAAATAACATAGCATGGCCTACTTGATACACACACTTAATAACAACTTCACACGCAACCAGCAAAGGAGCCCTCCTTAATTCTTTTTTTTTTAATCAATTTGCTATACACTTAATGGGTTTTCAGAAACAAAATGAGATACCAGGGAGTTAGAAAAGGAAGGAAACATTCTTATTTTTGTTGAATTGGGGATCAAAAGAGATATAAGTAGGCTGAGACTCTGGAAAATAATTAAATTATAGTCAAGAAATAGTATATTATGGTGTGGTCCAGCATGCCAAGAGATTAAGGCAGAATGCAATGGAGTAATTAGTTTAGAGAGCCTTGAAAGAGGTACTACAAAGACGAAGATTGCCAAAGGATAGCCATGAAAATAGCTAGTGCTCTTAATGACAGAGCTCTTTCTACCTGCCGGGAGCTGTGTTATGCATTTTGCATGGGAATTACACCCTTGGGGTCATTTATTATTATTTCACCGATAAAGAAACTGAGGCTAACAGAGATCATGGAATCATCCCAGATCATATACCTAATAAAGCATACAGTCAGGATTCAAACTAGGTCAGTCTGATTTAACTGTATGTACAAAAAAAAAAAAAAAAAAAACCAGAAGGTCTGATGGGGAAATGAAGAAGAACATTGTTTTTTTCAGGGACAGAAAGGTGAAAAGGTGAACAGGAAAGACAGCTCTAGAATAGAGGAGCCACTGGGCACTACAGAGGGAGAGCAAGGAAGTGCCCACCGACACCGGCTTCAATGCCAACCTGGAGAGAGTTCCTAACCCAGTAGGTAACAGACCCTCTCAAGTAGAATAACAGGATGAAACACAGTGGCAGGATAAATAACTTCTGCAGCCATGAAGGGAAAGGAGACCAGGGGCAGAGAAAGTTATCTGTAGAAAGAGCCAGGATGAGGTCCCGGGGCGTTGTGCGACAGTGGCTCAGTCCAGAAGATAATGTGTCAAAGAAACCGGTTTCTGGCTCTCAGTATTCTGATATCAATTCATGTGCTTCAACAACTTGCCCAAAGCCAAGCTGTCAATATTAGATTTCCATTTCTGCACTCAGATCTCTGAAAATAAAATGCGTGGACCAAGGGTTTTGTCTTCTGGTTGGCAATGGCATTATGATACTTTCCATGATGTGGTGGAGAAGCGAGAGCCTATCTGTTTTTTTTTTTTTTTTTTTTAATATTTATTTTTTAGTTCTCGGCGGACACAACATCTTTGTTGGTATGTGGTGCTGAGGATCGAACCCGGGCCCCACGCATGCCAGGCGAGCGCGCTACCGCTTGAGCCACATCCCCAGCCCCGAGAGCCTATCTGTTGATACCATCTCAGGGACACTTGTTTTTTCCCTCAGTGTCTTGAGATTTTTCACCCTGTCTGTGAATTACATCACACCCTGCCGCATTATCTTTGGCCAGCCTGTATGGTTATGTGGTTTCCCTCTGCTTTGGTTATACACTCTTTTTCACTCATTAGTAAATAATAATATACTTATATGTGGTCATTTGAATTTCAAAAATAGTCTTTTTTTAAACAAACCAACAAATTGCAGTTTGTACCAGGCACAAAAATATTAGTGATGATAAAAGGTATTGTTGCAACTCGACAGCTTGTATCCTCTGTTCTTAGTTCTTGTTACAGTACAATCCATTCATTTTTCTATGCTTATTTAATCAGCCAGACTAGACTAAAACAGGGTACTCAGCCTACACACAGTGATGACTCTTTGGCCAAACTGCTCATTGTGGGTTAATATTCTGTCTGTTTAGAGTCACATGTGGAAAAAAGAATGTGAAAAATCTCAGACACTGAAACAGATCAGGCTCCTAGGTATCCCACAATGTCTTTACATTTTATTTATTTTATGTCTTTACATTTTATGTCTTTACATTTTATTTAATGATCAAGTGGAAAATTGTTTTAAAGGAAATCACCTTCATTAACTGCCTCTTCCTGTCCTAGAGTTGAAGCAGCTGTTTCACTCACTAATTCCTACTTCCGGGCATCTGCAGGCTTAGGAAGGGGAAATTTCATGCTTTTTGGCTATGGATATGCCATTAGCTATCCGGAAATCATATATTCCTTAATAGAAGTTTCTTTCACATACTCTGTAGCCAGGTTGCTCTATAATACTGGACAGCCAATGCCAGGTTGTGAAACCTCAAAATCAGAGCTTTGAAACTTTTGGACAAGTGTAGGTAGAAATCTACTCCAGGTATGTGCACTTCCAGAAAGATCTATGAGAGGTTGATTCTGTTTCCCAGTGAATGGTGGCTTGTTTTGTAATAAAACTAAAAGCTACAAAGCTAGAGGACTTTGGTCTCATCATCTCTCAGAAAGTGTCTCTCACACAGGTAGGACAATGTTACAGATACTTTGGTGCCCTTCATCTCTGGGAAAAGGGGGACTCTTTCTGCACCAATCTCACCTTAGACTCTGTGGATGTGCCTGCCCCACTCACTGGGGCTCATTTCATTCTTATAGGAGCCCTATACATATGAAATGGGTGCCATGGCCTTTTTTACAGAGTGGAAAATATGTTTAGTACTATCTACTGCCCTGTATGTGGCTTCCTGAAAGGGCAACCAAGTGGCAGGAGACCTGGCTCCCTGTGTTACCTGTGCTCTTTTAATCACTCTCTCTTCCACCTCCTGGAAATCTATATAATACCATTTAGATCTCTTACCTGACACCTCACACCCAAAAGCAATGTGTCATGGGTCTCTTGATGCCACTGGATGGTCTTTTGTCAGCATACACAGGTTAGATGGTATTCCAGAGTAGAGAGCATCTTGGGAACATGGGAAGCAACTTTTCTTTTTGAGAAGTGAGCCTAACGCTTCCATTACTCTTTTTATTTGTAGAAAATGAAGTGGTGGCCCCAGCTCCCCCACCTGAAGGTGAGTTAAACACTGCCTCTCATATTTGGGCTGCATATACAGAACGTCCATCCCAGCACGGTTTGGCTTCCACTGATGCCGTGAGCTTTAACCTAACTCCTACCGAGACCTTGGACAATTGTGATAAGTTGGTAACCAAAATAATCCATTGTGTTTATATAACTCTTTCATATTAATCTGATTTGAATGACATTTCATATATATTATGTGAGTGATTATTTTAAATTCCCTCAAGAAATGCATAAATTATTGCTATGCTCAAGTTTAATATTGGTGGAGGCTGAAGGATTTATGGGATTTCCCTCCCTAATAGTGAAAGTCAAACAAAGCTTATCTTTTTCTTGTGAGAGTGGAGAGTAAATCCATCTGGAACCTGGAAGATCCTGACTTGAACTATGTCACCATTGGGCATTTCCAGAAAGTCCCCAGAGGAGTTTCCAGAAAGGTTTGGGGAGCTTTGAGACTCAACATCAGGACCAATTTATTGAATTCTTAGTATTCCATTGTCCACCAGGTGGCAACAAAAAAACAATGAATATAGAGATCCAGAGAAATCCTTGGCAAGTCAACACAGAGCCCAGCAACATATAATACATGAAGCCAGTTTTTACACATGCATGGACCAAAGGAAGAGAAAAGAATTGAAATAATGGCAAGCCCAAGTTAAACCCCCAACACAGCCCTTCAGAATAATTTGTCTGCCTGCCTCTGCCTAATAGCTCCCAAGATGGAAGCAACCAAAATCATGTGCCTTTCCCATGAAAACACCAAAATGTTCTTTCTTGTTACTCTTCCTCCCTAAAGAGGATGAGAAACTGGCAATTATTTGCTGGTTATTTGCTATGTGCACAGCCCCAGAGGGTACTCTAACCCTTGAGAAGGATGCAAAGCTGTCTATCAAATGCTTACTGATAACTAGGGGCAAACATACTGTACCAGATACGTGTGGAGCTTCAAATAAGACATATAATCCTATATTGTTTGTTTTCAGTCAAGTAAAAAGTAAAATATAACCCTGAGAACGACTACTACATTACAGCATTAGGCAATTCTATAAGAAACCCCTAAGGCAGTGGAGAATTAAACCTGGGTTACTTGAATTGACAATGTGGTATGAAGTGGGGGAGGGTGTCTCTGTAGACTGTGGGTCAACCCAGGTGAAAGCAAGACTTGAATGAGGCCTCAGTTTCTGGTCTTTTTGCATGGAAATTTATGAGGGGATTATGAAGCAGTTCCATTCTGAAGACGTCTTTTTTTTTTTTTCCCTCAGAGCACAGTTTTAGAAATCTAGCTGCTCACAGAAGCCCCTTTGTCCAGCTAAGAATACTAGATTCACACACTGAAATTTAAATAGTGTAGAAGAGTATTCCTGTATCCAAATGAATGAAATAGACTCAGAGTCATATGAGTTCAAGCCGGGGCAAGCTTAGATGTAGTTTCTAGTAGATCTTGATATTAAAATTGGTATAGATGTGTGGCATGCTTCTTAGATCTTCTCCCTTGGTATGTTGTCTTGCACATACAGATTTATTTTGGGGATACTGAGAACCTACTGATCATTACAGATAAACCTTTCCCCTCTGTTCTTCAGATCAGATGCTGTCACTGGGTCACTATAAAATTCCTCTTATTATGCCATATTTCCTATTCATTGCATAACATTGACCTCCTGTAGCTAAAAGGTTTCCTCTCAAACTCTGCTAAAGTTGTCCTTCATAGTTAACTGAGATTTGGGTCTGTAATCATCAAGAGAGAGGATGCATAACTTGAAACAGTTATTTCCTGTCATATACTATGAGTCAGATCAGATACCATTTGTAGGTGTCTGAACTAGAATGATTCTGAACAGAAAAAAATGCAAACTAGATGATCTCGGCTGATAAAAATTTGATGCCACTTCTTTTATTACCACTAAATCCAATCCAGAAGATTCATGTGTACACCAAAACATTTTCTTTGAAACTACATACATCATAATTGCATATTTTGTATCTTCCTATAATATCCAAAAGTCCACATGAACTTTATATGGTTCAAATTTCTTTAAAAAGTCAATCCCTTATTGGGATCTAAAATGAAGTAACCCACATGTTATACTCAGTTCTACTCCAGTGTTTGTATAACATAATTTCTCTGTAACTGAGTAGTGTGGGTGTGGAGGGGGACAGTACTGGTGATTGAACCCAGGGGCACTTTACAACTTAGCTATATCCCCAGTCATTTTTTATTTTTTATTTTGGGATAAGATCTTGCTAAGTTTCCCAGTCTGGCCTCAAACATGCAATCCTCCTGCCTCAGCCTCCTCAGTAGCTGGGATTACAAGTGTGCATCACCATAGCTGGCTAGTTGAGTGTATTTTAACAAGACATTTATTGCCTGTTCTAATGCATACTTTTAAAAAAGATCACACTTATTGTTTTTATGAATTTAATGTGACTCTAAATTATAATTCCCAAATTAATAATTCATGTACAGCATAATGATATGTAGCACCATTAATGTTGCCATTTATTTCCTCCCTTCCCACTCTTCTCCATTGCTCATCACACAACAAAATGCATGCTTTGAGACGCTTTAAAAAATGTGCTTGTACTTTCCATACAGAACCAAATAAAGAGAAGGAGGCAGGAACTACACCAGCAAAAGGTGAGTGGGAGTAGCACCATTAATATTGCCATTTATTTCCTCCCTACCTACCCTACTCCATTGCTCATCACACAATAAAATGCTTTGAGACACTTTAAAAAATGTGTTTCTACTTTCCATACAGAACCAAATAAAGGGAAGGAGGCAGGAACTACACCAGCAAAAGGTGAGTTGGAGGGAGGAAGAGTGAACTGAATTCAACAAAATTAAAAGCAGGAAGAGGTCAATATAATGAATGTCATTGTGAATTTCTCTGCATTGTCTTTCATCAACGTCTCTGCAAGATCCAAGATAAACAGTGCTTTGCTATATTTCCATTACACAATTTCTCAAGGAAAAACAACAATGATAAAAATATCACAAGTGCTTGTTGAGATGCCAGCAGATTAACTGGCAGCTTCCAAGTTCCAATGTGCATGCTAAGGAAAAGAGATGTTTGATTTGGTGATTATAGCAATTGGGAAAATTATCTGAAATATTCAGATTTTTAAAAAATTGAATGTTCTCGTGTTATTATGTGAACTATTCCAAGTTTCCTAGTAATTTTGAAGGCTAGCACCTCAGTTTGTAACTCTTGAGTATATATTCATGTAGATCTATATAATGACTTACTGAAATCAACAATAGAACGTTGAACAAATAGCAGATTGTTTCTTATTGAATTGAAAGACTCACTTATCCCTGCAATATTTTTCTATTTTTACATTTTTGAATATAGTCTGGTTTTAGAAAAAATATTTATCATGTACTTCTATGATTCCATAAAATACTAATTCCTTGGTCTCACCATGGATGAAGTCCTTGTCATTACTGATAGTCTGTCTTAAATTAAAGAGCGTTAGTTTCCACAGAAGAATGTTTTCATGGAAGAGGATTTGAGAAATTTGCTTTATATGTTTGTATCATTGTTTTCATATGTCAACCCTTTATTTGTGTAATGAATAATGTAGTCTAAGTATTCAAATAATTAATTATTTCCTGACTGCAATAAGAATAATCTCTTTTTCCTGGACACTGCTCAAAGGCTTGTTAAGTATCTTAGTTTTTGATATTTCATTACCTAATTCCTATGATATTGTTATCTTCTAAACATTAATAAAATAATGTTTTTTCTTTCTTTCAGTACACTGGATCACTTTTAAGCTAACTTGAATTTACACTTTCAAAAATGAATACATAATGTTAGTCCGCTCACTTTGTCCTTGACCTTCAGTGGCTTCCATGGATAGTAACATGAATACTAATCCTGGCCACGTGGATCACAGTTTGAAGGTTATTTTCTTATGGAATGCAGACAGTGCAAACCCCTAGAAATCTTTCCATGAGATGGGTTCAAGGAGGTTTGGATATCCTGGCTGAAGTTACTGTAACATTATTCTCAACAAGGCAGATGGAATACACCTCTACTTCCAAATATGGAAAGGTGTTTGGACCAGGCTAGAAGGCTCAACCAACAAAGCAGATGATGTAATCCCAGTGGGCAAGCTGTCAAGGTTTAGACAAAGCCCATGCATGACCCTTCTTCTGAAAAATTCACCATATTACATTTGACCCTTACATGAGCTTTCTCTAAAGTGAAAAGCAACCAACTTAACAACCAGACAAAACTCTTTTATTTATATTGAATTCAGTATGATGAAATGACAAGGGCATCCTGAAATTAGTAGTATTTTTCTTACATTTGCAGAAGAAAAGCAAGGTGTGGCCACACACAGTTACAAGTTCATAAACTGCCTTGTATAGAGAGTTGCCAAAAATACCTGGCAAGCAAATCAATTTAGGATAGAAAGTGACATTCCTAAGCAAAAAAGGTAGGTAAACAGAGGGTTATTTTTTCCCCTAAATATCAGTTCTCTTCAACTACCACCCACTTTCATCAGGCACAGGGAAATTTCAAAGAAAATACTTAAACAAAAACCAGATGCAATCATTGTTGCTCATGTACATCCTCAGGTGAGAAGGAAGCCCCACGGGGGCTACAAGGGATTGATGGGGTACAACTCCACTTTTCTCCAGGATTAACTAGAATGTCCTCCTCTACCCTTTCTCCCTTCTCCTACTCTCTCCATTTGACTATCCAGCTCAGGTTTCATTCCTTTGTACAGCTTGCCTCTAACCATTCTGGCTCATTTCCATCTTTCTTTCCTCTTTCTGATTTCTCTTGGACCTGTTGCTTTTGTCATTCAATCTTTCTTATCTCCACTAAGTCATGTACTAATGGCCGACTCCTTTTCCCCAACAGGCTGTGTGCTTTTTGATGGCCAGGCACTGTGTCTTAACACCTCTTTGGTTCCCTCATCTCATTCCTTCCAGCCTCTGGCACAGAGCTGCAGATGACAATTGTCCACTACAAATTCATGTAATTGAACCAAGAGGTGAATTTCCACGTTAGTTTACCTGCTGACCAGTTCAACAATGGTAACTTGGATAGATTTTTATTTCTATTCAACGTGTTTGCTGGAAGGATAAACATCGCCTTGGGCGGGAAAGGGAAATTTTTCTTAAAATGGTGGCTGTCACTTAAGATGCTAAGCAAGGACCTTACACTGAGTCCCCAGCAAAGTCTCCTGTAATTGAAGAAATAGAGATGGCAATAAAGAAATGAGTTTAATCAAACAGCAATATCAGAAATTAAATTTGCAAATCCCTTTCAGAATGGTAACACCAGGAGGCAAGTCCTTATTTTAAAAATTCTGCTTGCTATGGCTTAGAATTCTTCTAATTTCAGATGGAAAATCAATGGGATGCTAAAAGTATAAAGTATTTTCTATATCCTTAATGGAAATAGAGACCTACCTTTTATTTTAGCATACTTATTCAGCAAGTATTTGCTGACCATCATCTGTGAGCTAGGGACGCATGTAGACACAAGGTCCTGCTCTCCTGGAGCCAACTTTTGCTTTAAGAGGAAAAACAAGCATCAACAGAGGATGGTGGGTTTGGGTGTTAGAAGCAGACAAAAGTCACAGAGAGCTTTGTGTAGAGAATAGTATACGTGGTTGAGTAGGATCATTTTCTTCTTTCTTTTTTCCTTTTTATTTTGTTGACCAGCATCATCATCCTTTGCGTGAACAGAGGTAATGAGAGTAGATCTCTTCTACTTAAGAATTGACCCTGTGGGGGCTGGGGTTGTGGCTCAGCAGTAGAGCGCTTGCCTAGCATGTGCGAGGCCCTGGGTTTGATCCTCAGCATCACATAAAAATAAATAAACAAAATAAGGGTATTGTATACAACTAAAAAATAAATATTAAAAAAAAAAAGAATTTGACCCTGTGGAATGTTCCCATATTGGTTCTGTGCCTGGACCCAAATGCAGCAACAGCATTGGAATCAGAGATTACTTTAAGTATCGGGACGCATTTCAATGACTAAGTTCTGATATTTTTAAAAAATTTTATTTTTTATATCTTAGTAGCCTCTAGTCTCTATTTTGGTAAAATTGATTGGGAGAATTACTGCCTTTTTAAAGTTTATTCATTTTCCTTCCAGAAAACTAACTCTTTTCAGTAATCACTGCAAAGGAAATAAAACTTATTTTCTCTTCCCAGGCATTAACATTACCATATAATCTATCGTGAATGAACCCTGTGCACATTAAATATCTCACATAAACTCGGATGAGAAGTCTTCCTTTTGGCCTAAAAGTGATTGCTGGATGACCAAGTGAATCAGCAGAAATTCCCATGTTTTTCTCCTTAATTAGGCAATTTTTTAAAATTAAAATAATGATTATAATTTTTTTCTTCATTTAGGTCCTGTTACATTTGCTATAGCATTATCCTGGTGCTTTTGACTGGCATATTAAAACATTTTATGTGCAATTTACCTTTAAGTGTCAAACAATCAACTGCTAAAATGTCTCTCTGCATTTTCGATGTATTCTAATTTCATTACTTATTAGTAACAAACTTTGCTAAAAATTAATATTACTGTACTTTTAAATTCTAGGATGTAGCCATTGTAAGAAATAGAGATGGCAACATTGATTTGATAGATATGAGGAAGAAAAAAAACATTAAATGTACATTTAATTGTAAGATAAATCCTGGTTTCATAAGCATGCGAGTATGAACGCATGTGTCTTCTCATTAAGAAAATGTAATAATCAAATGCCTCAAAACATGATAAATTAATTTTTCATACTTTGTTGTTGTCATTTTGATCATCTACATCAATATTTACTACAACTAATTACCCTGCTTAAGGAATTCATGAATTTGTCTAAATCAAATGAGATACTCAATCAGCATCTAACTGGTACTTATGAACCCCATATACTTTGTGTGCTTTTTACTCTTTATCATAAAATCTTAATAACTGTATCAAGTTTATATTACTTAAAATTTTAATTAACCAGGCGATTAAAATAAACCATAAGTAGAAGTACTGAATGCTACGTTAAATCTATAGTAAGCAATATGACAGAAAAATTGCAAGGTATTTTATTTTTATAGAAAATTTTAAATATCTAACAGTCTTTCTGAAATACAGTATTCTCTTGATAGCTTAGGAATACCTATACCTCCATAAATACACAGTTTTATGGAATGTTAATGAACATTCCAGGAGAAAAGATGTGGAAAGTGAACTGAGTTTGGAAGTGCTAATTACCATATCATTTCCCAAGAGCCCCTGTTCTCCAGTGGCAAGACTGTCATCACAGAGTAAAATCCCAGGCCTATAACAGGAGGCTGAGATCTTTCTTTACTCTCCAGGAGTTCTTCCTTGGAAACTTCAGTTGTTTAAAATAATCATCTCTTTGGTTTTACAAATGTTATTTTCCCACGACCTCAATATGAGTGAAGGTGTGCTTTGGTGAATTTCTACACAGCTAGAAGAAAGAGCAGGCTGCTCTCCGGCTGTGGTCTTCATGTCATATTCTAGCAAGTCCAGAATGGATGTCTACATTTTTGTTATTATTTTAGTCACTTTTAAAGACAAAAAAAGAAATATGACTGGCATATTTTAGTTTTTGGTCTTGTTTGTTTTTTTTGTAACATGCTGTGCCTATGTTGTTGAATTGCATGCAACCTGAAAGATTTGGATATTCTGTTTCCTTCCCAGTGATAGAACCTGGCTTCTGTCTCACCCAATTCAGCCAAATTTTCATGGGGAACTTTTCAAGAATCTAAGATCAGGATCCCAGCATCCTAACTACATTTTCCACTTGAAAAGTATGTCAGGACCAAAGAGATGCTTCAAAAATATCTCATACTTATGTATATTAGGAAATCTATGGGGAATGAATTAAATATTGCCAACCGAGAAGCCACTGCTGTGTGGAGGGTGTGTTGTATCATCTAGAGAAAGAATATTTCATAGCCCCCTGAAGCACTGTTTTAGGATGTGTTCCTTAATGATCTAAAATAATTGTGCATGTCCCCCAAATAGTCTTAATACTTAGTGGACATTGATACTATCATCTATCAAACTTTGGGTTAAAAAACCAAGTTATCGGGCTGGGGTTGTGGCTCAGCGGTAGATCGCTGGCCTAGCATGTGAGAGGCACTGAGGTTGATCCTCAGCACCACATAAAAATAAATAAATAAAATAAAGGAATTGAATGCTATCTTAAATAGAGTTTAAAACACACATCACACAAACACACAAGCTTTTAACTTTAGCCTGGCATTTTCCAAGCTTCTTTGACCACTGAAAGCTTCCACCAAAGAATCCCAAACCCTGTGAGTTCTCAGTGAATTCCCTCTTGGGTCCTAAGGTAATATCTTTAGGGGTCCTTATACACTGTATTACATTATTTTGTTAAAATTAATAAGAGATATTCCTGGTTGAAAGTTTTGGGTAAGACTTTTCAGGCTGCTAAATAAAATTTGTAGTAAATATTCTGATAGATTATATAGATATGCTGTTTTTTTCTTCTTATTCCCAGGAATTTTTACAAGTATTTTTTAATTAACAGTCATGTGCATGTATTTTCTATATCTTGCTTTATACAGTCATTTATGTTTGTATTTTGAAATTCAAAACTTTTCTAGTATTTTTAGCGTGAAATGATTATTTATAAAATCACGGGTCTTTGTGCTTTGGGAAGGAAGGGACAGAGTTTCCAATGATACCAAATTATGCCTCTTCACACATCTAAAACGTGAACTTTGTTGTTCAGATATTCTAAACAAGGGGACTATTCAGTGCCTCTGCACATAAACACTATAAGACATATTTTGAATTTTTATAAATGTGCATGGGTAAATACCAATATCATTTGGGGGTAAATGCTTATAAAATTTTCCTAAAATAGTAAATAAGACAAATCAATTCATATTAATTAATTGTGATGTTTGTTTCTTAAAGACAGAAGGAGGATTATAGGGTTTTCTGCCTGAAAATGAGTTCTCAAATAGTACCTATAGGCTTTTATATCAGTGTCCAAATGCATGTAATGTAGGCTTTTATATCAGTGTCCATTCCTAGTAATATCTCAATGATAATGTCTGTCATTGACTTTAGTTACAGAATAGAACTCAAAAATCACCTTCAAGGCTGAATTCACCAAGGTTTGATTTTTAGCATCCATTTTTCCTTAAACAACAGTCACATAAAGCTCTTCATAGAGTTCCATTTTTTAATCTGTTTTCATTTAATGAGTTAATTTAATTAATCTATATTTTCATTTAATCTATGGGTTACCTTACTTTCTCATCCTTTATTGTCTTTTCTTCCTTGTTTTTTTTCTATTCTTTTTGCTTAAGTTTAACCTTTCAGGTACCTAGTCGTCTAGGCTTACTCCGTGGTTGAAAATGTTTTGGTAGTTTCTACTCTTCTTTTTCAGATTTCTTTTTTCTCAGGTGACTTGGAATGAAGTCCTTTTCTCCTTGACTATTTACTCCTGTTTCTTGTTTCAGAGGAAGAGGAAGCCTCCCCACCTAGTGCCTTGCCTCCAGGTTAGGACGATTCCTGCCCTTTTCCCTGCTTCCTATCTTATTGATTGACAGTAAAGGAAAAGCCAAGGTAGGGTGCCTGGCTGAGTTAGTGCACCAAGAGGAAAAACCTGATTTTAAAAGCAGATTTGTGTTTGTTTTATGGGAGAACATTTTAAAAGGAGGATTTTTTTTGGTAAAATAAAGGTAGTTAAGAGTAGTAGTTTTTGAATATAAATTTTAGGGGCAAAAATCTTTTGTCTTTTCTTCCTTTTCCACATATAGATCCTTTACCCTGATCTTTATGAGATATTTTGGATTTTTAAATTTTATTATTGTTTTTAAAGAAGACATAGATGTTTACAGATTCTTTTATGGCTGGAGCTCTACCAATTTTCCATCCAAGTCAAATTCTAGTTTTTCTTTCCCTGTACCAGCAGGGAAAGAAATGGTCACTATTAACATCATAGACACAGGGTAATGGGGAGTCCCAGAAGATTGAAGTCAGCCCTCCATGTCCATCCTTCCCCTGACCTCCTTGCATCCTCCAAATCACACTTTCCTTTCAGGTTTGGGTAGTCGGGCCCTGGAGAGAAAAGATTCAGGTGAGCACACAGCCGGACAAGGCTTCCTGACCCCATTTTAATGTAGTCACTAATGACCTTGTTACTTGATGCTGTCTTGATTCTAATCCTTGTTTTATTCAGTTCGGAGCCTTTAGAGCAACTTTCATTACGTTTCTTCTTACAAGAAAACTAATGTATTGATAAACAATTAATTTGTTGTGATATGTACTAGACACACATTCAAGAATCTAGACACGAATCCCACCAGTTAGTTTGTTTCAACATTTTTAACATTTAATAAACACACAGAATTAAATCTTCATTCCTAGGATTTTCTGAAGTTCACATTTGTCTAGAACATTGTATTTAAAGTACGGATGATAGAAACACTTTCTAATGCATCCTGCCGGCTATAGCTGCTACCATTTTGTGCTGCTATTTGGTCGTTCATTTACTTGACAAATTTGTGTTGTGGGCTTAAATATGATCCTAGCATGGGCCTCTTATGGGCCAGCCAATCTTACAGGCACCTTACATACAGAAGTGATCGAAACAACAAAAATACTTATCCTCATGTTCTAAGCATGAATGGTCACTATTAACATCATAGACACAAAAATCATACAATTTTAACATTAACTTGGGTTTTCAAAGATGTTTAATCATGTGACAACTTTGTTTAACTTCACTGTGAAAATGATGGAGTCCTGTAGCTACAAGTACCTCGCACTGAGCATGGCTGATACATGAAGACTAAACTAATTAAATGTGCACTTTCTTTTCAAGACCCATTAACAAGTAGAGTTGGTGACCCATGCATTTTTTTCCAGTTACTAAGAGACTGAAACTGATCTTCTCTGCATTCAGCTCAGAGACAGAGGAAGTGTCTACAGTCCTCTCTCCTGTCCTCCTTATTGAAATTGACTACAGATTAATACCAACCAAACACCTGAGTGCAAACTAAACCTCATTTCCAGCCTGTCTCTCTTCATGGGAAAGCCTCAGTTTCTTTCTTTCTTTTTTCTTTTTTTTCTCCTCCTTGTAGGATAATTCCACTACTCTTTAAATTTATACCTGCAGGTCATGATCCTGTTATTTAGTTGTCAAACTATTGCCACATCTATACAACCCTAATAGAATTGCCCGGTGATACAATAACAAGAAATCTAGAGATAGCAGGCCAGGCTGGACTATCTCAGCTTTGTCAGCCAGTTTACTCTTAAACTGATCTTGTCTCTAATCTTTTCAAGTTCTGTTGGACAAATGTGGCCTACTAGTCAGTCACTTGGAAAAACAGGCTGCTGTTTGAATAGTTCCCTACCACTGTTTATGTGTTAGGGGACAGAAAGACAGAGTTAACTACTTATTGGAAAATTTTCACTATTTTCAGGAATTAGAAAATGTTCCTTTGTCCCTACCAGAGAAGAGACATCTACTTAAGAATGGTAATCTGTCCCTCTCTAGTGATGGTGGCTGGGGGCACAAAGAAAGATGCTGTATTTATCTAAGTTTATTAGACAAGGAAAAGCATTGGTGTTGATGAGAACAGCAAACTCAGGTAAGTCTGCCTAACAAGAACCTGGCCTTGAAATGATCCTTTTTCTTCTTTCTGCCCTCTAGAGTGGTCTCTTGGTGAATCACCTGCTGGTGGAGAGGAACAAGACAAGCAGAATGCCAATAACCAGCTGTCCACCCTGTTTGTTGAAAAACCTCAAACAGGAACCGTGAAAGTGGGTGAGTGCCTCGCATTAAGTCCCACCCCCCTTCACCTCATTACTGAGGTGAAATTCACCATTTTAAAGTGAAATTTTCAGTAGCTGTTGTATAATCACCGCGTTGTGCAATCACGCCTTCTATCCAGCCCCCAAACATTTCACCACCTCCAGATCATGGGCCTCATTAAGCAATTACTCCCCTTACCCCTCCCCCCAGGCCTAGGCACTCACTGCTTTATATCTCTACGGGTTGATCTGTTCAGAGCATTTCATAATGGATTCATACAATAGATGAGTTTTTGTGTCTGTCTTCTTTCATTTAGTAGAATGGTTTTGAGGCCCATCCATTTTGTAGCATGTATTGGTACTTCGTTCTTTTTTATGGCTGAATTCTTTCCCACGACTCCCATAGACGAGATGAACTGGGTTTAAAAGAGCTGGCTGCAACATTAAACTAAGAAAGCAGCAAAAAATCATGCAACACAGAGTAGTTCTTAAACCGAGGGCAGGTGGGCTCTGCGACCTTAAGGTCAGCTTCCACACTGGAAAGAGAGCACTGGAAACAGGGTATGAGCCCATGTTTACTTTATAGTGGGGACATCAGAGGCACGGATAAGGTTTCAAGGGTTAACTTTGAATCTGCTTTTTGCTAATGGGACAGACCATTTAGCTTCTTTATGCCTCAGTTTCCTCATCTGTAAAATGTGTGTAATAACAGGCACGCTCTGTGATGTGCTTTGATAGTACTTGAGATAACATAAAGTTCTGATCCAGTGTCTGCTGTTGCTATGGCATAAACCGCCCCATAAGATGATTATAAGTCTGCCTATGTACTAAATTTAATGCATAATATACCTTAGGGGTGGCTAGTCCAACAGATGGTTCAGCTTTGGAAATATTCATCCACAAATACTAATTACACTTCCTTTTTTAGGCACTGTGATGAACACTGAGTATAACATGTGAGTACTCAGAGTCTAAAAAGAGAGACAAAAAGAAATAACAGGAAAACACAAAGTCTGTGTGCCATGAAAGAAATCCACAGGATTTCTTTTCTCTTCTAGAAAAGTCCTTGGAGGTTCAAGAATTTTAACTAACCAGTTTTTATGAGGAATATATTATGATCAGAACCCAACTTTGATGCTTATCCAAAATTCTGCGAATGAGCACATAGCTAACTATATTTCCAAATTCCTTCTTTCAGCTCTAGCATGCAGGACACTGAATGGGATCAAAAATGTTGGCTCCCTTGTGTCCCTGTAAGACACTGAAATGCTGGGCTGGTGGCAGGGGTAAAGTTTTGATGTTCTTAAGGTCTAAGAGGTCAATATACACAGACAGTCAATTCAAACAGTTTCATTTAGTCATATTCCTATAATTCCAGATGTTCTCTCATCTTGCATAATAAAAGAACATGTGTATATGAATTTATATATACATATTATATATCCATATATGTGTATGTATATATATATATATATATATATATATATATATATATATATATATATATAATTTTAAGATTTTAGGTAGATCCATATGTAAAAATTCTTTCCACCAATCATTTTCTGCTTCATGAAACTCAAAAGCAAAACAAGTTGAACTATCCTAAGAACCTCAAGGGTACTCATCAAAAAGCAGGGCCAATTCATTGCAGAATTCTGGAGATGCAAGTCACATCCCAGTCTATTCAGTGGTCCTGGGTCAACTCCTTCTGGGTGAAAGCAAAACAAATGACAGTTTTAAATCACAGACCGAATCCTTGTGCCTTTTCTAGGTGAAAACATCACCTTTATAGCCAAAGTCAAGGCTGAAGACCTTCTTAGAAAACCCACTATCAAATGGTTCAAAGGAAAATGGATGGACCTGGCCAGCAAAGCTGGGAAGCATCTCCAGCTGAAGGAGACCTTCGAGAGGCACTCTCGGGTATGGCTTTGAACTCTTTCCCAGCTCAGGGGTGTGACTAGCTCATTCCTTCTGTGTGAGTAAGAAGTCACTTCAGGTTTAGCTTTGAGAGATCTCAGTCCTAGAAAATGCTCTGGAGTTAACATTCCCGGTATCTACACTATTGTGATTATCTTGCTGTGCTCTGCGACTGTGGGACCTAACTGAAAGATGACGGCCCCTTGTGGGCAAGGTAGGACTATAGTTGTTTTCATCAGCTTTATCGCTGCTGTGACTAAAAGACCTGACCAGAACAACTTTAAAGGAGGAAAAGTTTATTTAAGGGCTCACAAGTTTCAGAGGTCTTAGTCCATACAAGGCTGGCTCCATTCCTTGGGGTTTGAGGTGAGGCAAAACATCATGGCGGGAGAGGGTGGTAGAGGGAAGCAGTTCACATCATGATCAGAGTGTAGAGAGAGAGGTCTCCAATTGTCCCAATTGCTAGATACAAATATATACCCCAAAGCCACGCTCCGATTCCCAGCTCCTGCAACCACACCCTACCACTTCAGTGACTACTCAGTTAAACCTATCAAGGGATTAATTCTCTGATTGAGTCAAGACTCTCACAACCCAATCATTTCTCCCCCAAACCTTCTCGCATCCTCTCCCACATGAGTTTTTGGGAAACACCACATCTAAACCATAACAATAGTATATCTGGGTATATTTCATTACAGATATACACATTTGAGATGCAGATCATCAAGGCCAAAGAGAACTATGCAGGAAACTACAGATGTGAGGTCACCTACAAGGATAAGTTTGACAGCTGTTCATTTGATCTTGAAGTGCACGGTGAGCCTTCTTATCTGGATAAATGTGATTTTTTTTAATGTGGGAAAGGATGAGGAAGATTGCTAAGTATCCCTGGTCTATGATATCTTCAAGCTCCCAGATAAGGGATGGTGACATTTTTGCTACTGCTGAATGGCTGTTTCAATGGCTGTCTCTCTCAGGTTTGGAGATAAGGTCATGTGGTGTGAGGACATAGGATGCCCAGGTAGAAGGGAGAATTTCTTTTATAGGGAATAATGTCAGATGTGAACGTTCTCCATTTATATGCTCTGTGTATGACCCAGAGTAAATAAAATTGAGATAAATGCAAATGTGTACATTGAGGTTGGAGGACCCCCCCCCCTTCATATGTATACAAAGAGAAAGTTGATTTGGCAGCAAAGATCATAAACTTAAGATGAATCCAAAGTGTGATGTAGCTGAAAAAGACAAATAGAGTGATTTTAAACTGGGCTTTCCAAGTGGTGTAGAATTGATACTTAGGAAACTTATCTCTTCAACATGCTACTGTTCCACATTTGGAGTGATGTCATTGGTCATGGGTACCATAGCTCAACCTGGATCCCTTCTGGAGTAAAGTAACCAGGAGGATGAAGAATCTAGAAACCACACCTTATCTAGCATGAGTGAATGGGTGAAAGACAGCAGGCATAGGTGGCTTATAGCAGAGGGGGGAGGGCTGTCACATAAAAGAAGAAAAATGTCCTTTCTATGTATTCAGGAAGGATTTACGCAAATTAGAATTAAAAGATGGAAAGGAAAAAGAGGCTAATTTTGTCTTCACATTAAGATTAAATGTTTCATGAAAGGTATACAGACAGCCTGGGAAGGTTGTGAGATCCCCATTTGGAGCTATCAAGGAGAGGCTGAACCATAATGGATCAGGGAACTGTTGAGACTTCTGTATGAAGTGGGGATCTGGTGTCGGGAAGCACTACTTCACTTTCAGGGCCAGACATCTCTGAGAGTCTCCTGGAGGCCTTTTTTAGAATATTGATTTATGTTTTCCCCTCCCTGATTTGGTGAATCAAAATCTCCAGGAGGCAGGATCAGGAAGCTGATATATTTCTTAAGTTCCTTGTGATTCTAACAGGCAGGTAGGTTGAATGACAACTAGACAAGGTAATCGCTAAGGTCCCTCCATAGGTTCTTCATGGGGGAGGATGGTGCCTTGGCAGCTCAGCCATTCAGTAGGACAGCTGTTCCCTTCACCTGACTCTCCTCCAATTGATCAATTCCCATGCCTGTAAAGAAACTGAACACAAATTTTCCTTCTTAATGGGTATTTATTATATTGCTTTTTTTCCTTCCAAAGAATCTACCGGGACTACTCCAAACATTGACATCAGATCTGCCTTCAAGAGAAGGTAACTTCAAAAGGGGAATGTAGACAGCTTTCGTATAATATGAAGTGGGGGATTTTTCAGAGCACACCTCCCTTCATCCACACTTCATGTGGGAACAATCCTTTTTACCAAAATCAAAAACCACCTATTTAAAAGTTGGTGTTCTAGGAAATTCATGTGTTAAATGCCCAATCAAGCATGCACTGATGATTTTTTTTTAGAATAATCTTGTAGTGAAGCTTCCATTTGTTGGAGTTTCACAGTTGTCTTAGAAAGATACACTTTCAATCTATTCTTATGTGGCTTCTTCCGTAATCGCATTTATTTCCACAAAGTAGCCCAATGAGATATTCAAAGAGACATGTTTCCTATAGTATCAGTTAAACAACATGAGAAAACTTTTATTTTCATTGCTTTTCATCTGGATATAACCTATGGGCCTATTAAACCAGTTTCCCAGAAAAACCACAACAAGTAGCTACTTACTGAAGTTAGCACCTTATAATATTAGATTATACTAAATGGAATACACTGAGACAGCTGGCATTTAGAATATTACAAAAGCCTGGGATGTAGCTCAGTGGTAGAGTGCTTGCCTAGCATGAATGAGGCCCTGGGTTCAGTTCCTTGCAACACACAAACACATTCTCCATTCTCTCTCTCTCTCTCTCTCTCTCTCTCTCTCTCTCTCTCTCTCTCTCTCTCTCTCTCTCTCCTGTTGAACAGCAAAATTTAGACACCTATTTACTTTAATTTTTGCAATAGCCAAGCCTGAAAAATCAGGGTGTCAAGGAAGAAAAATGAAAATTTTTCTAGTCACTGAGAAATGTAACTAGCTCCCTGACACTATGTTACACTTTATTTTTAATGATAGCAATATATAAATTCTTTAAGGAAACCACATCTTATTCTTCCTAAAACCAAATACACATACAATTTTGTTGAGTAAGGAAAGTCATCCAAAATTACAAAACACCCTGTTATTATGAAACAATGATTTAGTCTGTTAATAGAAGGCATATTTCCCTCCTAAATTATGAAAAAAATCAAAATTATAATTACTTTTAAAAGATATTGAATACCACCTGAGAGTCAATGGTGTTTTTTACTTGGAAAAAAAAGTCAAACTCCTAAACTCCATTACTTTTTTTTCTAGCTTCCCTTTTCACCCCATATTTTGCAAATGCATAAGTCTAAAGCTATGCTCCTGGCACATAAGAGGATATTTTGGGAAAGACATGATCTCTTTGCTTTAAAAGACTAGAAATTGGTTCACTTAAAGGCCCCTAAACACCTACAGTTTTGAAAACACATTACTTGAGTTTAATTCTTATGACTTACATGTTATACACACTGTTTTTAAACCCACAGACTCTTTTCTTAGAAACCATAACTAACATTTGTAAAGAGCAGGAAACAAAATCTTCATTAAAAGGTTAAACATGTAAGTAAGTATGTGCCATTTAAATGTCAACTCCATAGCTTCTCTATAGAGTTCAGATGAAATCACAATGGTGGCTGCATGCCTAATTTAAGATGCATTTCTTTAGAGGAAAGTACTTTTAAAAACCACTGGCTAAGAGTTCATTAACAAAATCAAAGATATAATTTTTAAAATACCTTTAAAAGCATATTGATGACAAAATTAAAAGACTGTAATTTAAAGAGCAATCCCTTTAAAATAGAAAGGAATGCATCTTTTCAAAAGCTCCAATGCTAGTTCCATCTTTATGCTATGTTGGTATCACATTATCTGATTCATCTATTCATGGACACAAAGAGGTTACCTTTGAATATAAGGCTTTGTACTTATATATCTGACATTGGTATACTTCAACCTCCAAGCCAATCTCTGTCCTATGTGAATAACAGAGATCAGCAAAAGTCCTTTGCTTTTTACACAGGTTTGTTTCTATGGCCCCCCAACTTGCAAAAACAAAGAACTTTGTGTTGCTTGGCTTAAGTGCATTTGTGTTACCTGGTTTTAACACAAATCCAAGCAATTTTATATATGCAATCTACAAAATCGTGTCCTTTGAAATCGTAGAGAACACAAGCTCCTCTTGTTTACTTTTCCACAAGTACATACTCTGAAGACGTACAATGTCACTTGTGTGAAAAGAAATAGTAGTTTGTGTTGATTTAGTCCTCGTGTGCCAGCACAAAATTGCATATACGTTACATGTAGAGTGTTTTGGGAAAACTGTCATGTATGTGTTTGCATTAAACCTAGTTTTGCTTTTCTTTTGTTAATGACAGTGGAGAAGGTCAAGAGGATGCAGGGGAACTTGACTTTAGTGGTCTCCTGAAACGTAGGTGAGAACCAAGTGATGGAGTGGGGCACTGTGGCCTGGAAATCTTTTAGACACCCACCCAGAGAAGTCAAGTTTAAAGTGAATGTTTTCCAAGGAGTTATTAATTCTTAAAATGTGTTTTGCTTATAGAATATAATAGAGTCTACTAAGAAAGAAATAGAGAAACAACTATATACTAATCTGTTAAAGACTTAAGCTGATGCTTTTGAACTTCCTTTTTAAAAGTACCTAAATTTTCACACATGTTCTTATCTGGGGATGGAGAAATTTGAAAACTGAGACATAGGACTTAAATACCTAGAAGTCCCTAAGAGTGTACATATTCTTTCTCATGATTGAATAAATAAAACCTCTATTCTCCTGGCTTTAACGTTTGATAACTGACTGAAAAATCAATTTCACAATTTTCGTAGACATCTCTGCAGGTGATACACACACACACACACACACACACACACACACACATATATATATATATATATATACAGATCTATATTAAGATATTGTTGATGATTTTTAATATTTCTTCAAATTCAAGACTTTATTGATTTAAAGGCATACCAGTATTTTGTAAATCACAAAGGAAAAAAATTATTCCAAATACTATTATGACACACTATTGATTATAAAAACACATCCTTATTCCAGAGATGTTTAAAATGTCCCCCAAATGTACGTTTTAGAAGCAATAAAACATGGTAGTAAAATGGAAATAAATGTTTAATATTATCACTCACACTCCCTTGATATTTTTCTATCTTTGATAAAATTTATAGAATTTTAGTGTGAATATTTAGTAACTATTTCATAGGACTTCTAACCAGATATATGCATATCACATAATATACTATACTATACATGTATACATACATTCTTACCAGATACTCACTATAGTGAAGAAGCAACAAAAGGAAATTGGGTTTGCTAGATTGCATTTATCTAGCAAATATGAGAATAACTCTAAATCAATATTTTTAAATAATGATACCAGTTTTCATTGAGCTTTTCAGGTTTATTTTAAATAAATTTTGATGTTTATTTTTATTTCTAGTGCTTTCTATGCTTATTAAAGGACCATAGTACAAAAGGCTTAACAACAAATTATAATCTTTGTAATAAACTGGGCTCATGTTTATTCTCAGTTTAGCAGGATGGTTTTATTCAAGTGGATGAAAAATTCATCTATACTCTTCACAACATTTAGGTTCAGAAGAGGAATATTAACAGGTGTGATTTATTAACGAATGGATGGACATTAGTCAATCAATAGACATGGCAATATCAACTACATCTTTCTTCCTTTGAATACCTCAAATAATCACTAGTTGCAGTAATATTTATTAATTCCCCAAGTGCATTTTTAAAGAAACAGTATATGAAGTACCCTTAAGTGAACCTCATTTTCTCTTATTCTATAGATGTGAAACCAAGGTCCAGAGAAACACTGAGTGACTTACTCCAAGCCACACAGAAATTAGAGGCAGGGCAAGGACTCAAATCCATGTTTCCCTTTTCTGAGTCAACTCATTTTCTGTGACTCTATGTAAGAAAAACTACTCCAAATCTGCCCTGCAAGCTGGTGCTTGGGTTTATAATGCATGTCGACAATCTAGGTAAAGCAGAGTATTGTTTTTTTTTAAACCCTCCAATCATTTATTCTGCCAGGAAAATACCAAGTGCTTTTTGCAGAATATAATGCCAGGAGATATGAGGGAAAGAAATCCAGCTCCTGGCACAGAGAAAAGAATGAACATATTTGTAGTAGGGAACAGGGAGCGGCAAAAACAGGGACCTGAATCTCAACTTTACCACCTACTGATTCTGTGGCTTTGATTAAAATATATGTCCTCACTGAGATTTGCTTTCCACATCAGTAAATGTGAAGAATAATATGACTTAACAGACATTGTGAAAATTAAATTAAGTATAAAAGGCCTGGTTAATAGTAGGTGGCAAATCAATACATACTTCCACTAGGAAAATGTTGTGTTTCTTTCAAAGAGCATATACTCATAAAGAAATCACACACACACACATGCACACGCACAATCAATCAAAATGTGATATGGTAGATTATTAAATGTCATTGTCTGTTAAAAAGGAACAAAACAGACTTTTTTTTTCATTCAGCAGATCGCAGAATGAAAGAAATCTAATTATAAATGATGGGAGAAAAATTATTAGGAAAAAAATGGGCAGCCGACATGTCTCCAGTTCTCATTTTCTCTACATCCCCTAATAAAGATTTGGGTTCATAATTAGACTGTTGTTAATATAATACTATGTCCATTTAATATGCTCTACTAATCCATTATTATAATTTCAGATGTGATGTGTTTTCATATTAGTGTGTGTGAATTGCATGCTTTCATTATGGTAATGACACATGGTTGCCATTCCCATTTCCCCAAGAGTGTGTGGCAAAATCCTCATCAGAATGAGTCTAATTACACCCAACTTCTCTGTATAAAGAAAATATCTCCTCGCCCTGATCAGAGTCTATTTCAAATAGACATTAGATAAAATCAGGGTAAATCTTTTGGGCTGTATTCTGTTGTGGGATTAGACCTATATAAATACTTAAAAGTCTTATTCTACATAAAATTTCTATAAATGTTTCATAGTTCACTAGGATCATCAAGTTATAGAAATTTTGATGTAGATGAAAGTACTGTGGACATTATACAGGTCTATGCCAATGATGGAAAGGAATCAGAAATTTTGATTTTTCTCCTTACTGCAATTACCATAACCATTCAGCTAGTTTCCTGTGCAGCCACCATGGTAAGTAAAGATCCATTCTAGAGTTAAGGAAACGCTGCAAGTGAAGAGTCTTGACCTCACGTTCCAATATGTTTGCAATTCGGAATACAATGAAGTGATGGAGAGAAAAAGAAGGAAAAAGCAAGAGGTCATTGGTATTCATATACAGAATTTGGTAGGGAATGTGGTAGAGTGGCATGTATCTTGGTGTTTCCGTGAAAATTGTTGAGGATAATTCATTTTATCAAGATTCATAAAACAATGAAATCAAGAAAATTATTATCTTTATTACTGGCCTCCTTTTATAAATATTCACCTCACAGATCTAGGTATGTCACAGTGTTTGACTTGTGCTTTCTGTTAGCTATTTAAATCATACATAGTTTGCTATCTTTAAATCTGTCCACCAATATCAGGAGGATACTTAAAATGTGCATGTGTATAATTCTTCTCAATTAAAATACAAATTTTAAACAATCTAGTATGGCATAATTTTAAAGTTTTTTATTTTTTAAAGACAAAAAATAAAGCATAAAAAGATTTTTCCCCAGAGAGAAAAATACACACACACACACACACACACACACACACACACACACACATTTTAACTGCAATTCCCCAAGACTTCCTATTAAAATATTTTAAAAGATGAACTTGAAATGTAGACTGCTTGCACATCTGGCAAATCATTACCACTATTCCAATCTTAGGACAATTTCTTGAGCTCTTCAATTTCCTCATGTTAATAGAAGGTGAATTTTCATTTCAGTGAGATAAAGATAATGCTTCCTGTCTTGAGTTTTTTGAGTTCCATTTTCCTAATGGAGTTGTCTAGTCCTTCCCATGAAGATTACTGATGGACCAATGACCTCTCACCTCCATTTTCCAGAAGATTGACCTCAGTGATCCCCTCTCTCATAGAGTGCAAAAGACTTTCATGACAATATAAAAACGAAATTAGATATTTAGAAGTTATACTTGCTAAAGTCACCTTAAACTCCTAGCCTCCCCCATATCTTTGCCCATGATGACAAAAGAATATAAAGGAGAAAAATCTAAAGGTGTGATTAATGCGACAAAGCAACCATAAGTAACCCATCATTCCCTAACACAATAGCATGAATCTGTTTTCATACTGATGTATAAGATGAATTGACCAGTTGTCTGGAAAATCATATCCAAATCAAATGTTAAGTAGTCACAGTAACATTTTTAAATTAATCAGATAAAAATAGTCAACTAAGCTTAAACAAAATTAGAACCATTTAGACAATGAAGAAAATCCATTTAAATTATATTTTGCATTTATACTATGCCCCTTTTCTCAAAGTCTTTATCCCAGGGAGTTTTGAAATAGGGAAAATAAGGGCACTTTAAATATTATATATTTTTATATGTTCTATAAATGTTTATACATTTTGATGTTATCAAATTTTGAGCTCATAATTTTGGTAATAGTCCTAAGAATATACTTTCGTGGAATCCTACATCATTTTAAGTTTAACATTATATGTTTATAATTCTACCTCAACCTTCTTCCAAAAAACTTTCAAGACGGTATATTAAGATGAAAATGGATTTTTTTCCATCTCACCCTTCTTTTCCCCTGCCATTTTAGAAAAACAATTTTCTTTTAAAAAGGAAAAAAAAAGTCTTCATGGTAGTTTCGATTTTTTAATATAAAAATAATAAAAAATGGTCAATGTATATACTTACTAATATAGAAAAGTAATGCTACTGGCAAAAACCAAAGATTTGAAAAAATTGCTTTGTATCCATATGCACATTAATAACATAGAAATAGGTTATTTTTCATTCCTAGACCAAAATTTTATTTTTTATTTTTTTAAAAATATTTATTTATTTATTAGTTATTGGCGGACACAACATCTTTGTTTGTATGTGTATGTTGGTGCTGGAGGATGGAACCCGGGCCGCACGCATGCCAGGCGAGCGCGCTACCGCTTGAGCCACATCCCCAGCCCTAGACCAAAATTTTAAATCTTTCAGTTCTTTGCCCACTTTCAGAATGAATGCAATACCCATTTCTTAGGTGAAAACCATTCTTCAAGTTCCTCAAAATCTCACTTCCAATTACATTTTAAAATGTTTTCAGTATATTTCCTGACATCCTCTGGTCCCCTAAAATTGTGTTTTTAATTAGGAAAACAAAAGCATATATTTGACGTTCTACTTATTGAAACCGTCTCCAAAATTTCATTGGCCTGGCATGCTCAAGGGCTTGGATTCCATCCCCAGTACCTCCAAAAAAAGAAAGGGGCAGGGGAGTAAAAACAAGTCAAACAATTCGACTTTAAATAACCAGGTTTAAAAACAGAGCTTTTAAGGCAACCGAAAAGTGGGACAGGGTACCCGAGCTTCCGTGTCTTTGGGAGCCAGAGCAGCTACTAAACTAGGCAACGGTTCTCCCCGGACAGGGAGGTGAAGCCGCAGGAGGAGGAGCCCGAGGTAGACGTCTGGGAGCTGCTGAAGAACGCGAACCCCAACGAGTACGAGAAGATCGCTTTCCAGTATGGCATCACCGACCTGCGCGGCATGCTCAAGCGGCTCAAGCGCATGCGCAGGGTGGAGAAGAAGAGCGCGGGTGAGTGGCGCGGGGCGTGGCAGCGCGGGCCCCGGGCAGGTGCGCTGGAAAGACAAGACTGAACCCCACGCCGTGCTTCTTCCAGCCTCGCACCGGGTTGGGGTTTATTTTGGTTAGCTTGGGCTTCAGGTCGTGGTTCCCTGCCCTGCACGGTACTAGCTGTGGATAGCGGACCGCTCCTGATGAGTTTAGGTGACCGACATTTACAGTCCCATCTACCACGTGGAGTGGTAAATAGCCGCGCTGTCATTTGGAACTTTTCAACGGACCCCTTTTCTCAGCCTCCACGTCTGCCTTAGACTCCGAGTCTCTGTTTTATTATCATATTCTTACGATTCTGGGAGTTTGGAAAGCCCACTTCTCACACCCCGTACGTTTTTTGTAAAACATCTATGCATCTCCCTGGGCATCTGAAGTTGTTGTAGTTTGTTGTGGTTTTAAATACCTTTATGAAGAGGGAAAAGAGAGAAAGGAATACATTTTAAGTAGATCATCAGCTTTTCACTTTCCTGTACTAACAGTCAACTACCTGTTTTATGATACATCAGGATAATACATCAATCCCATGTTTACTGTTTTAAGGCTGTCCAGGTAGAATTTAAAGATTCTCACTACTTCTTTTTAAAAAAAATCTCCTTGTTTCTATCCTCCCCACCACCCCGAAAAGGTTGAGAAATATAGAAGGGTTTTTGTTTGATTTTGTTTACATATGCGATCATTCCTATTATCCTGTAACTCCTAAGGAGAGAGAGAGAGAGAGAGAGAGAGAGAGAGAGAGAGAGAGAGAGAGAGATGCAGTGTACTAGGGATTGAATCCAAGAGTGCTTTTCCACTGAGCTACATCCCCAGTCCTGTTTATTTTTTTTATTTTGAGACAGAGTCTCACTAAATTGCTGAGGCTGGCTTGGAACTTGCAATCCTCCTGCCTCAGCCTCCTGAGTCCCTGGGATTACAGTCATGTGACACCTCGTCCTGCTCTCTTGCACATATTGACTAAATTCTCAGCATATATACACACATACTAACGTATTTTGCTGTTTCTGTCGATCAGCTTTTGCAAAAATTCTTGATCCTGCATATCAGGTTGATAAAGGAGGCAGAGTAAGGTTTGTTGTGGAACTGGCAGATCCAAAGTTGGAGGTGAAATGGTATAAAAATGGCCAAGAAATTCGACCCAGCACAAAGTAAGTGGGCTTTGCAAGTAATCAATGACAAAAATAAGGGAATCAAACAGTGTTTGACTTAATTTTCTGAGAATACAAGGGCTTTTTAGTTATAATGCAAAAGCACATGAACGGAGAATAAAAATTTAATCACTGCATGTATTTCATGATTACTAAAACCATAGTATTATATGAAATAAACTTTGCTTTATGTTTAATTCTATACAGACTATTTCAAGTGATTCCCAGTTATAGTTTAGTGCCACTACAGCTTATATGTAATTATTTAAGAGATTGCCAAACTTTTCATAGTTTTTAAAAGTAAAACTTAAAAACTTTTGAAATACATATTTGATATGCCAGTGAGAAATCATGCCTCATAATTAGATGACTTCTGTTTTTTGAAAACAGTATCTGTATTTGATAATGGCCGAATACCTTTTATATTCAATTCAGGAGCTATTTTGAGTGCTTACTCATAGTGTTGCATCTGAATACAAGTGTTTCATGTTGAGATCTAATGAAATGCAGGTCTAAGCCCATGTTTTATTATTTCTTGGCCCTCTCCCAAAGGAAGTAGGCAAACTAATCCCTGATGTCTGATGGTATCTCTAGTCTATTATGAAACTACTTTACAGAGATCCTCCTCAGCCTGAGAGATTTTCAACTCCAGTATATTTTTTTAAGTTAACAAGGGCCACGTGTACATTGATAAAAGACTTTAATCCTGGAAATCTGTCACTTCTGGAGTACAATTAGGTGGTTTCCAATTTCTTAATGTGATCATGCCAACAGAGTGACTTTGTGATAATATTGTTTATATCTGGTGCAAAAATCTCTTAAAGACATCTTGTATTTACCAAAACATAATTTGATTTGGTTAGTTTTATCTAGAAAACATTTTTGAAATGTTTTATTCTTGTAGTCCTCAATTTGATAATTTCCCAACCCCAACTAACTTTTTCTGGTTTGTTATAATGCTCTAATGTGCTCCTCCATGATCCAGGTCACAGCATTAAATTTTGTTGTCTTCTTGACTTCCTGTTTTCTCTTTCTCATTACTCAAATACTTTCTTAATAGATGTTAATAGTGATATGAAAGCACGGGTTTTAGGCTCATGTAAGAGACTGTCACATTGTATAGAATTACTACTGCTGTAATGATTAGTCATATAATTGTTAAATTAAACAACCATCCAACAGTTTATTGTGTACCTGTGCTCGGCAATGAATGGAATATATGTCAATGAATAAGATTAAGTCTCTGCCCCCTTCATAGAGCACATGAATTGGTCATTAGAAGAATGTGCAGAGTTATGGGAAAGGGGAAGAACTGTGAAATGAAATTGAGCAAACTATGCTATGTGCATGTATGACTATATCACAATGAATTTCACTTTTCTGTGTAACTATGATGCACCAATTTGAAAATCCAAATTAATAGAAGGAAGACCAATAAAGTAGAGGAAGGGGATTAGAGGGTGGGAGGAAGAGTTGGAAGGGGGCAGTACTGGGATTGAAATGGAGCAAATTTTGTTATTATGATTTTATGAATATATTAAAATGAACCCCGAAATTATGTATAAATATAATACACTAATAAAAAATCTAGAACAAAAGAATGCACGGAGTTAAAAATCTGACACTGTCAACCAAACTTGTTGTCAAACAGTGGGTTTTAAAAAATCAAACAGCAAATATGTGAGAACTGGTTTATATTTGAAAGAAAAACCATGTAAAAAAGAAAATATAAACTAGTTAAATAATGTATATAAACATGCATGTGTATCGTAGATCATAAACATGGGAATTGTTTTTTGTTTGATGTTAATTAAACTATGTAAAATATATGCTACAAAAAGGGATGATTAATATTATTTCCCTTACTTTCAGATATTACCAAATTATAAGCCATCTTTGCTGACAATAAGGCAAAGAATAATATTAAGCTCATGGACTCTGTTTATCTTCCTCCTGTTTAAAACAGATACATCTTTGAACACAAAGGATGCGAAAGAATCATGTTTATCAATAACTGTTCGCTGACAGATGACTCAGAGTATTATGTGACAGCTGGTGATGAAAAATGTTCTACTGAGCTCTTTGTGAGAGGTAAGATGAAATTTCTTCCTACGGTCATCAGTGCTCCCAGTACATCATTACTCCCAGGGGTAATGATCAAAAGAATGGTCAGGGAACCTCTTTAGCTCCAAGCTAGAAATGGTTTGGGTTGGCCGTTAGATTGACCCAGCATTGAGGCTACCCTGCACTGGCAGGTCTCATGAATCCTAAGGAATCTTCAGAAGTCTTAAGGCTAGAAAAGTCAAGGGGAGAAGAAACTTCTGAATAAAACTGCTCCATAGTTTTGACTCAAGCCAAGCACTGTTCTGCCTGATAATTACAATAGTTATAGCTTCTGAAACCCAACAAACTTCACTGGATGATCCTTGTTTCACACTCTCCACTGATAACAAATAGAATTCTCTTAAAACCAGCTTGGCAGTTGGCATCAGTAGATCATCATTTATGAAGACATTGTGAAAAGAACGGGAGGGGTGAAATGAAGCCACATGTCACTTATTTTTTTTTTAATGAAGCCTTCTGATGACAGACAACTCTATAATCTCTACCCTCCTTTTAGAACCAAAATAAAGAACTTTAGTGTTATTCATTCTCCTTATCAGGAGTGTCTATCACCTGGTTTCTTATTGGCTGAAAGAAGGATACTTGATACATATTTTATCTGCTCTCCAAAACAATGATTTATTTAATTTGGAGAGCTGTGAGAGAATTGGGAGAACTTTTCCAGGGTTGTTAGCTATTTGTTTTGCCAATAACAGAGAGTAAAAAAAATAAATAAATAAGTAAACTTTCACCTCCTATTCACTACCATAGATGATGCTTTGGTATTGTTGGATTTTCATTTGTGAACAAGTCAGGTTTGGGAGACAGGATTTCGATATTTAATGATTTTGATTTCCACCTTTTTCACACTAGAACCTCCAATTATGGTGACTAAACAGCTGGAAGATATGAATGCTTATTGTGGGGAAAGAGTTGAATTAGAATGTGAGGTGTCTGAAGATGATGCCAATGTAAAATGGTAAGTAGTTTTCCTGATGTCTGTCCTTTTTTATTTTTTTTGTGTGCCAGGAACACCTAACCACTGAGCCGTATCCTCAACCTTTTTTCTTTCTTTCTTTCTTTCTTTTTTTTTAAATTTTGAGACAGGGTCTCACTAAGTTGCTTAGAGCCTCGCTAAATTGCTGGGAATGGCTTTGAACTTGCAATCACCCTGCCACAGCCTCCCGAGTTGCTGGGGATTAAAGGTGTTTGCCATTGCATTCAGATCTGTCCATTTTTAAAAAATATTTTTCAGTTTTAGGTGGACACGATTTCTTTATTTTATTTTTATGTGGTTCTGAGGATCGAACCCAGTGCTTCACATATGCTAGGTGAGCACCCTACCATTGAGCCATAACCCCAGCCCTCTGTCCATTTTTTTTAATATCTTATTTTTTAGTTGTAGTTGGACACAATACCTTTATTTTAATTATTTATTTTTATGTGGCGCTGAGGATTGAACTCAGGACCTCGAACATGCTAGGCGAGTGCTCTACTGCTGAGCCACAAAAATAGTATCTTCCTAGTTAATAGAACAGAAAATACACATGGCTTTTAAACATATGAACAGACTCTTGACCTTATAGAGATCTCAACCTTAGTAAAGATGACAACTACAACTATTCTATAATCTTGGGGTTCTTTTCAGTTATAAGACAGAGAAAAGATCCAGAAATCTATATTGGTAAGGATGTAGGAAGGTAGGGACTTATAACTACTCAGGTTACCCTGGTCGGTTTGACTCCAAAGACCGAGGATACTCTGACTCTCTACACCACTATCCTTCTCACCAATCCTTACTGACAACTTAGATGGGAAAAAAACTTGTTTTTTTTTTTCAGTTACATCCTCATCACTGTATTGTTACAGCATCCTCAGAAAAATATTTTAGACTAAGAATCACCAATTTAAAAAATAATTAAAAAGAGCTGGGGCTGGGGATATAGCTCAGTGGCAGAATATGTGAGGCCCTAGGTTTGATTTCCTGTGCTAAAAAAAAGTAAAAATAAAAATAAGTAAGTAAGTAAATAAATAAATAAATAAATAAAAGCTTTATTTCCTGGTCAGGTGGAGAGTGTTTTCTTACATGTTCCCTCTGAGTAATCTCAAAATCAAAAACTAGAGGATTCAAAATCTTAAAATAAAATTTTATGTTGAGAAGTACAGTAAATTACACAGTGGAATCTGTAGCAAATGGTACAGAGTAGATTGTTCATGCAAATCTACTGTCACAGCTATCTTTAAAATGTGTCAAGAACCCAGAAGGGGGTACTATCCACTTTCAGCATCTTCCTCCGATTGGCTTATGTTCTCTTAATATGATTTTTGTTGACGGTATTTGTTACAGGATGAATTCAATGGCAGATAGATTGATTGATAAAGTCTTTTAACTGGGCAAATCTTTCTTCTTTGTCTGGCATCTGCCAGAAATGGTATGAGACTCTGGAATAAATCAAGAAACGGGACTGATGAAGTTTGTTTCCCGGAGGTTGATTTATAAAAGTTTTTTTATGATCCATATTAACTCAGGTTTAAGAATGGTGAAGAGATCTTCCCTGGTCCAAAATCAAGATACAGGATTAAAGTTGAGGGCAAAAAACACATTTTGATCATAGAGGGAGCCACGAAGGCCGACAGTGCAGAATATTCAGTGATGACAACGGGAGGACAGTCATCCGCCAAACTGAGCGTTGACTGTAAGTACGATTGCTTAGGCGTCTTCGGAGCTGGTGCACAAATCATGTTGTGCTCTTCAATCCAGTTTTAGGAAAGTTCCAATCTATTTGATTTATTCCTGTGGCATCTTTAAAGATGTGAAATTGGATTCCATTTTAGCTGAGTGTCTATCAGATAGTCAGGGACTCTGAAAAAGGAACCAACTACTGAATTTAATAGGAGAGTACTGATATCAGGAAGAAAATATTAAAAAAAAATCATCAGCCAGAAAAGTGATCCAAATTGTTCTAATCTCAAGACCATAAAAATAGATGGTAAATACTTAGATATCAAATCTCAGTAATATTTCCTGAATCCGTAAGTAAGCATTCTATCTAGTCATTAAATAAGTAACCAACACTCTGTAATTGCATTTGAGGTAAGAAGAAAATTATTCAGACCAAGTGGGGGCATAATCAAGAACATGCCACCAATGAATAAGAGCTTATTAGCTAATAGGCTCCAGAGCTTTGAGAAAATCCATGTACTTTCCCAAGTGTTTTCTAATGGTCGTCACTTCTCAGTGACAGAATCTGTCCCAGTTTGCCATGAAAATTAAAATAGCAAAATGTCAGGATGAGTGGTAAGACATGCAGAGCAAAAATCTCATTTCCCTACTTGTCCAATTGTAGTTTATATGATCATGGATTTGTTCAGAAGCAATCTCAATACACTCCTTGTGCTTCATGGAATTATGGCCATTTTAGTTTAATATCAAATGTTTTTCAACCACAGGCAGGTCCTTGTCTTGATATTTGTATCCATTTAAAGCAAGTACAGCCAGTTCTGCTCTAATTCAACATATTCATTCCTAATAATCATTATTCTATGCAAAATCATGCAGTAAAAATCACAAGGTTTACACAAGAAATGGAAATATGGACATAGCATTCCAAGAAATTTGTTAGAGACACATTTTTTTTTTAAAAGAACCTCATAAAAAACAGTGGTGCAATTTTACCCATAGTAAATGCTCAATAAATATAACAATTGTCCTCTAGTGTATGGATTGCACTGCAACAAATTCTCATCTTCAAAACAAGCATGGTAGCAGAAGTGAGAGTCCCATTGTGAAATGCCATCATGCTGGCCTGTCTGAGCTTGGGTTCTGCACTCATGCTGCTCCTTATCTCCACAGTGAGACCTCTGAAGATTTTGACACCTCTGACTGATCAGACTGTAAAACTTGGAAAAGAAGTATGCTTGAAGTGTGAGATCTCTGAAAACATACCAGGAAAATGGACTAAAAATGGCCTGCCTGTTCAGGAGAGTGACCGTCTGAAGGTTGTTCACAAAGGAAAGTAAGCAAACGAGGTGCCACTGGTGAGGGTTGGTCACCATCTCCACCTTCCCCACTTCCTCATTTATATACTTGTGCAATTTCTGTTTGGAGAGGAGCCATGGGGAGATGACCTATTTCTAGCTCTTTGCTTCCAACTAGCAAGAACCTGTGATTTCTTTGTTGTACATCATGTCCTATTCACGATCCTGTATTTGTACTTCACTATGGTTCTTTGTTGACTAATTTTGTTGCATCTAAACAAGAGGTTAGAGGAATGGGCTGAACTCTAGCTGACAAGCTGGTCAAATGTATGAACTGTCCCAACCAAAGTTAAAAAAGATGTAGAGTAGACCACTGATTTGAACTTGGCTTCTGTACTAGGTCCAACCGACCAAGTCATCATGGAGTTACTCATGCTGAAGTTCCACACCACCATGCCCAAACTAAGTTGCTTATCTGATCTTCCATGAAATATGGAAAAATAAAAATAATAGCCAAATCCCAAGCAGACCAGTTTTAGCAGGCATGATAAGGAAATCCCCTCTGCTTTAACCTGTACAAGAAAAGCAACTCTGAAATAATCCAATTTTTGTTGTTTTTGCTTTCTTGAGCCCTTTTCTGCTATAAAGTCAATTTCTGCTCAGCTCATCAGAATACTCATTCTACTTTATAGAATGAGGTATTGCCCAGTTCCAGAATTGCCAGTTAAGATCTTTAAAACAAGTCTGTTTTAATGTTGTCTTTTGACAACAGTAAATGTCACATTTTTTTTTCCTTGAGGGGGTGGGCATAATATCCTAGAATCTAGCAAAGATCTAAGGCAAGGGTCTGAACCAATGGGCTCTTGTAAAATCATGAATGGACTTTTGGGGAAGCTACAAATCATCTGAAATGGTGAGAAAATTCTTTGTGTGTACAAAATACACACTTTCTGTAGAGAAAGGGTCCATAATACCCATCTGATATTCACTGGTTTGTGACACCAATAAAATTAAGAACTATTATTCTTTTGGCATGTAAAACCAAGTCAAGATTATGATTTATAATTTGAATCTTCAAATGTAGCATTACTGAGGTGCTATGTCTTAATCTTTTTAAAGTTATGAAAATAAAAAAAGAAGAATAGACTCTTGCACACATAATAAGCAGGGTATTTTTTGGTACAAATATTTCTATGTACTCCAAAATAGAAGTCTAATTTAGGTCAACAAATAATTAAGACTTCACGTTCATTCTCCCTCCCTCCCTCCTCCCTCCCTCTCTCTCTCTCTCTCTCTCTCTCTCTCTCTCTCTCTCTGCCTCTCAGTTTCCCTCTCCCTCTCCCTTTCTCATGCATGAAAGAAGTAAATCAGGTAAAGGACAGGTGTCTTTTCAGTTTGGTTCATATATAGTCTAAGTCTTAAGTCTTAGAAATATGTTTTTCTCATTTCCTTAGAGTCCACAAGTTAGTTATAGCCAATGCCCTCATTGAAGATGAAGGTGATTATGTGTTTACACCAGATGCCTACAATGTTACTTTGCCTGCCAAAGTTCATGTTGTTGGTGAGTAGAAATCAGTGCATAGTTGTATTCTTATTGGTCTGATATGGTTTGCCTAGGAATTGCAATGTATCCAAAACCATATGATATATCACCTGCTATTGTCACTAACTAAAGTACTTGGTTCTTAAATCTTACAGTGGGATAGTTTTGCAAGGTTCTGGGCACCAACTACTTTGACCCTTCTTGTGTTCTTTTTAGTCAGATAAAAACACGGGATTACCAATGTTTAGCACCAGCCAATCACTAACCAAAATAAGCACTAGCCAATCACTAACCACATGGAAATGACTGTCTGATAACAAAGGCCATGCTTAATACTCCAGATCCTCCTAAGATCATCCTGGATGGTCTTGATGCTGACAATACAGTGACCGTGATTGCAGGGAGTAAGCTTCGTCTTGAGATTCCTGTCTCTGGAGAACCACCTCCTAAGTGCCTTTGGAGCCGAGCAGATAAGGTTTGTCACACACACACACACACACACACACACACACACACACAGGCTGTCCCACTTCTTGCACTCCAATAGTCAGATGAAGGGAGAAGGCAAATCAACAACCAAGAGTGCAGTACAGAAGTAATTTCTTTGAAAAGGAAAGATGATTGATTTTCAGGCAAATCCGATAATTCTTTTCTTTTCATATTCTAACTCCCTACCATGTGGTCAAGTGTGCTTTTGTTCATAATGAACAAGGTCCCATTATGAACAAGGTCCTTCATTCTGTTGATGCTATGAGGCAGGATAGAGAAGAAATAGTGAATTTTTTAGATAAAGTAAATAAGTAACAGAACAAAGTCCCTTTGGAGAGCGAGAAGCATTATGAAGATAATAAAAGAGAATGTCACGATAGCAAGTGGCTGCATAGTCAGTGGTCGCCTCTGAGAATAACAGCAAGGGACCCCTTAGGCAGAGAAGAAAGGGAAGAGATTTCCAGGTAGAGACCATGCAAGTGCAAAGTCCAGAGCGAGAGAGCAAGCTTGGTGTGCTGGAGGAATAGGAAGAAAGATGGTGGGGCTGGGGTGGAGTGAATGAGGAAGAGAAAAATTAGATTGGAGTGGAAGAGTAGTGTCCGCTCAAGTGTAACCCATGGCTTCCTGCAAAAAGAAGAAAAAAGGAGAAAATTCTGTTTTTACATTTAAAAAGTAGAAATGAGAAACAGACTTCTACTTCCAATCAAAATAGAATAATAGGAACCTGATATATACGCTCCTTTGAAATAAGCCCCTAAATTGACAAAACATATGAACGATGGTTTTCAAGAGAGTGGACACCAAACAATGAAAAGCAGTGACCCTGAATATGGAAATAGGTGTGTCTACAATTGTCCCAGCTTCCTGCCTTAAGAGAGTTTCCAGGCAGTGTACCAGGAAAAGAAACCCAGACAGAGTCCAAGGTTAGGACTCCCTTCGTACAAGGAGGCTGCATAGCTGCATAGCTGGAGTTCCAACAGAGTCAGACTGTAAAAGAGAGTTGCTCAGAGAGAGTCCTGGAGCTCCCCAGAGGGTCCCTCTCAAGTATTCAGAAGTTATCAATTTACATTGTTCAGGAAACCACCCAGGACTGAGGAAAGAACCATCACCGAGGATTAAAAAGAAGAGGGCATCATTCACACAAGGCCAGGAATAGTGCTTGTCCCTCCTTAGAGCAGACTGAAAGCCTCATCCTGCAAAGTGCATTGAGGAGAATCATCCCAAAGGCCTTGCCTTGGTTGTGGAAATAATTAACTGGACACTGCTTAGGACATATCTAACAAATTAGAAAAGCAAGCCCTAAAAGGTTCAATTGACTTTCAAGTAATTTAATTGCATTTTAGAACAAAGCTCAAGATTTGGGATACAAAATTACCAAGCATCCAAAAAGGTAAAATTTGTAATATCTGCCACTGGTCAAATATCACAACAGATAAATGAGCGGGAAACGTAACCCAAAGGGAGAAGGGTTGATTGAAACCAGCCCAGATCTTGCACATGTATTAGAATTAGCAATCAAGGACATGGAAACAGTCAATTATATCCCAATGTTCAAGCAGTTAGGTGGAGAAATGTTAAGTTCTCCATTCAAAGTAGAGATAGTGAAGTAAAATAGGGGGTGGGGGGATGAAGAGGAAAATTATTTGTAAAGACCCAAATCAAATTGTCTAGAAGATAAAAACTGTAAATAAAATGTCTCTATATAAAATGCCTCAAAAAAAAGTGGATGGAATTAATAGCTGATTAGACTTTGCAGGCATATTTGAAGACACAGTGATAGAAACTTTCCAAAATGAAGTATAGGTAGAAAGGGTCTAAAACAACTAAAACAGGCATCCAAGTGAACTTCCGGTTTCCAATCTAGCATTTAAGGGGCTTGGAGGTCGCCAATCCATCTTACAAGAGAAGGCAGTATACAAACTGGAAAATGAGCACCTCCAAATCTGTCAGAGAAGTGAGAGGATAGGGCAGACTGCTGACCCCTGCAGTGGAGAGACAAAGGCAGACACAGAATCACAACCGAGAACAGAAACCTCTGCCTGGGAAACCAGTGCTAGGAGAGGGAAAACCTAGACTGTAATTGATAAATATCTGGAGTCTGAGAGTTCAAAACTCCAGGGGGACCCTGTCATGGGAAACCCCTCACTTCTTCAGTTTTACTTTCAGAACTCTCTCAGGCTTCACAGTGAATCCTGGAGCAAGATCCCAGCAGGGGCAGGAGAAGCCGTCGAGAAGTATGTTAGAGCATTCTCTTCTTAATGAGACGTGCATTGGGGAGAAAATATTTTGCCAGAGCCTAACTTTCTGGTGTTGTATCAGAGCCTGACCTACTGGGGGGAAGGGAAAGACTCCACTGTAGATCCCTCAGGCCTTCCTGTCCTGCTGAAGAAATGGGGGTAAAGTGAGAAGCACTGGAGACACTCCAGGGTTGTAAACTCAAGAGATCTCCCTTCATCTTCTTTAATAATGAGCAAAAGAACTTGAACAGACACCTCAAAGAATAAGTACAGATGGCAAGTAAGCACCGGAGAAGATGTCCCACACCACATGTCATTAGAGTAGTACAAAGTAAAACAATGAGATACCAGGACTCACCCATTAAAGTGGCCAAAATTCAAAACAGACAACATCCAATGCTTGCTGGGATGTGGAGCCACAGGAACGTACAATGCTATGGCCAGTTGGAAGAGAGTCCATCAGTTTCTTTCAAAATGGAACACACTTTTTTTTTTTACATGATTCAGCTCTTCTTCGGTATTTACTCAAAAGAGTTGAGAACTGAATATCCGTACAAAAACCTGCTTACAAGTGTTTATAGCCACTTTCTTCATAATTGCCAAAACTTGGAAGCACCAGTATGTCTTTCCATAGGTGAATAGATAAGCAAACTGTGATCCCTTTTGGTTCCATTTTCACTGAAGTACAGTTGCTAAATAATTTCCCACATCACAGGAAGAGAAAACTACAAACATGTATCGCTTATGAACAGATGAAAAAGTTCTAAAAAAAAATTAGCAGATAAAATTCATCAACATATGAAAAGAATGATGTATTTATCCAGGAAAAGGAAAAGTTGGTTTAACATTTGAAAATCAATAAAGTTCATAATATTAACAAAAAGGAAAAACACAATTATCTCAATAAACAGCAAAAATATGAAAAATTCCATATATTCCTGATTTTAAAAAACTCTCAACAAACTAAGAAGTAAAAAGAACTTCCTCACATGGTAGAAGATATTATAAAAACCTTATAGTAACCGTCCTACTTAATAAAGACTGAATGCTTTCCTCCCAAGATCAAGAATGAGAAAGAGAAGATGTCTACTATCACTACCTCTAATCAACATTGTATTTGAGCTTGGTAACCAAGCATGAAAAATAAATAAAATTCATCCATATTGAAAAGGAAGAAGTAAAACTGCCCTTATTTGCAGGTGACATAATATAAAAAAATATATATACTAGAACAAATGTTCGTAGTAACTTTATGTTTAATATTCCAAAGCTAAAAATAACCCCAAGTTCCGTACATGGGTGAGAATGGGTAGACAAATTTTAAGTATATTCAAGCAATTTTAAGTATACTCAACAATAAAAAGGAATGTGTTTCTGATACTTGTAAGAAGAACACAGGTGAATCTCAAAATAATTATTCTGACCTTAAAATACTTTAAAACATTATTTTGTAAAATACTTAAAAATTGTCAGCATCAAATGTTGGCAAGGATATGGAACAACTAAACTTCCAGACATCACTGGTGGGAATGCAAAATGGTACATCCACTTTGCATGAATTGCATTAAAACCATTTCATAGTTTTTAATAAACACATACTTACTATATACAACTCTATGATACTCTCTCTAGTTATTTACACAAGAGAAATGAAGACACATGTCTACACCAAAACCTATACATTAATATTTGTAGAAGCTTTGTTCATTTTTACCAAAACCTGGAAATAACTCTAAAGTCTAGTTGTACCAATATTTTTTATGCTGTAAATCAATAACACATGCAAAGTACAATGGAATACAATTCAGCAATAAAAAAGAATGAACTAGTAATAGATGCAGCAATGTGGATGTATCTAAAAAGCATTATGCAAAGTAATGCCAGATTCAAAAGGCAATCTACTGCTTGATTCTTGTCATATGATACTTGGAAAAAAGAAAAACTAAGGGAAAGATATTAGATAGTGGTTGCCAGGGACCAAATTGTAAGGTGTGGGTTGATTGCCAAGGAGCATGCAGGTACCATTGAAGGTGACAGAAATAGTCTATATCTTAATCAGGGTGATGATTACACATTGCATAAATTTGTCAAAATTCATAGAACCAGATATACAAAAATTATAAATGTTCTCTATAAATATCATAGCACAATATGCAAACATCAAAATACAGAAAACCAAGGAGGATCATGTAATATCACCCTAAATAAATATATTCTTTTCACATTAAAGTAAATAAGGACATATTTTATAATCTTAGGTTGGTATTTGGCTACACTGAGTAAATTTTATTTTACTATAAAATAAATGAATTATGAAAGTTATTTTGGATATTCTTATTATGTCTCAATTTTGTGTTGTTGAAGACCTATATAAGTCCCAATCTGACACAAGAGAAAGTTAATTTAATAGTTACTGGCAAATTTCCAAGTTTCTACATCACCCCAACGTTCTCTGTTATTTCTCTTTGTGTATTCACTATTATTTTTCATATGGAAAATATGATCTGAGAATCCAAAAATTGTTGTTTCTTTAAATTTCAGGTTTAATAAAGAAAGAAAGTAATAAAATACAGAAGAAAGTAAAACTAATAAAAAGAAGTAACAGAAGCCCCAACTTCTCTCTGTACTTTGGGAATTACATATTCATTCTTCCATGTCCTTATTGGAAATAGAAAATCCATATTCAACAACTTGAGTGGAAAGTTGACCTGGTGGCCTTCTTCAACCTTTTCTATGTTTTTAAAATTTTCAAGACATCTATAGAAATTAACAAATCATTATTTAGTTTCTGACATGAGTCCAAGTATTTCTAATTTCATTCAAGAAGAGACTCCTGTCCTAAAAGTTCACTTCTTCCCTCGTATTTTCAGTCCTCCATCTTTCTCTGGGAAGAGTTGGTTGATGGGCTCTGGGATCCAGTCCCAGTTCCACTATTTCTTAGCTTGTGGACTTGAACAGGTTAAGTCTTGGTTCCTCGTGTATAAATGGGATACTGCCTCTGTCGCTAGAGTTGTGGGAAGATTAAACAGAGAAAATGCATTTGGGGCATTAACACCACTCCTAGCTCAAGTTGAAGTATCTCTTCTTGTGCGCATCATGCTGCATTTTATCCCTTCTTGTCAGGCTATCATGGAGGGCAGTGGCCGGATACGAGCAGAATCCTATCCTGATAGCAGCACCTTGGTCATTGATGTGGCTGAAAGAGATGACTCTGGTGTTTACCACATAAATCTGAAGAATGAAGCTGGAGAAGCACATGCAAGCATCAAGATTAAAGTTGTGGGTAAGTCCTCTTGGGGAGCAGACGTCTATAATGAGATGGATACACCTAGATCCAGAGCAGACCTCGCCAAGTGTTGGTTGCCTCAGGTTTTCTGGGTAGCCAACAAAAGGAAAGCACAGTATAGCTATATTTTATAAATCTCACTTGTTCCCTCTCTTTCAACCTTTGCCACTTTCTTCTCTTCCTTTCCATTTCTTCCCCTTTCCTTCAATTTCTCTTCTATTTTCTTGCCTCAAGGACTTGACTTTGGAGGAAAGGTCAGCCATTTGGGATTCCTGATCATTAACTGCAAAGTCATCGTCTCTTTTTGTTGCCCTTTAAAAGTCATTGAAACACAATTGCTAAATAATTTCCCACATCACAGTCAATGCAGAAGAATAAGATCTATCTTGGTCCTTAGTGTATTTTTCTTTTCTTTTTTTAAATATTTTTTTAAAAATGTCAATGGATCTTTTATTTTATTTATTTATTTATATTTGGGTGCTGAGGATCAAACCCAGGGTTTCATACATGCCAGGCAAGTGCTCTACCCCTGAGCCACAACTCTAGCCCCTTAGTGTGTTTTTCTTAAACCTAACTAAACCAAAGAAAAATGGGTCCAGCAGGTTATTAATGTTTCAAAGTCTCAATGATCTCTCTTCTCTTTTCAGTTGTCCCTTAAGAGACATATTTCAAATTGGCCAATACTGGTCACTTTAGCAGGAACTGAACTATACTTACAAAACATGATGACTCTCATTTCTAACTCAGATATCTACTGGTCAGCATCTTGAATCTTCTAACAAATGTAAAATTTGCTATAGTTAGGCCTTCTTCTGGAAGTTCATTTGTAGTTTAAAAACAACAACAACAATAACCATCTAGTATCCAGGTAATAATTTCTTAGTTGCCATTTTCAAGGGAAAGAGCAATAGTCTTAGGTTTCACATGGAGCTTATTATTTAATGTTGTAACACTGGTTTAAGGGAGTTGGAGACAACATCGAGCATAACTTTTGGTCCAAATTAGATACTAAGTACATTTCAAGAAATATGGAAACGTTTTTGAAATAATAGTTTCTGTGCTTATTACGTGTGTGTGTGTGTGTGTGTATGTATGTGTGTGTGTGTGTGTGTATACATAACTTTGTTTTCTCTCTTCATTTTATTTCATGTCTTTTTTTTTTTTTTTTTTTTTTTTTTTGTCTACTACAGACATCCCTGATCCTCCAGTGGCACCAAATGTGACAGAAGTAGGTGATGATTGGTGCATCATGAACTGGGAGCCTCCTGTCTATGATGGAGGGTCTCCAATCTTAGGTAACTGGATTTTGATCAGTCTATGTAATTTCCAGTGCAGTTGGTATCCTCTTGATGTATTTTAGTATAGAATACATTTTTAAAATTTTGAGTTACAAGAATAACTCTTATACTATACTATGACTTTATCCATTCAAACTGAAATTTATTTATTTTGAGATACTCTGTAGTCTCTTGAGATTTAAATAGATCTAACAAATATCATCTAATCTATTCCCTATTCTCTTTTTTTGTTTATCATTAATACTCAATAGCTAATTTTGAATAACTATAAGTCTAACTTTCACTGCTCTATTCAGTAAATATCCAGTTCCATAGGGTTATGTTATGAAGAAACTTTTTTAGCTTTAAATGCTTCAAATTTGGTTCCCCAATGGCATAAGGATTTTTTTCTCCTTACCAGTAATGAGACTCACAAAACTAATCATTTACCCCTCTTTATCGTCATTGCTGGGGCTCAGAGCCAACTATATTGGCTCTGACTATATTGTCCAACCATAGTGATTTAAGTTGCTATGGTTTACTTATCTGAAATCTGGTTTTTTTCTTTTTCTAGTATAATTTTATTTTTTTCTGGTAGTTATTTTATCTTTATCATAGGATGTTAATGTTTGCATTCCCTATAATCTCTAACAACTGATGGAATATGATGGGTTGAAGTACATACATATATGACTTTCACCTACCATGCTGAGAATATGCAAAAATTTCAAGAATGTCTAATATCTGACAAAATTTAATTTTGGAGACCAAGGGGGGGAAAATCTTCAGTTTCTGTTTTGTGTACCCATAGGATACTTTATTGAGAGAAAGAAGAAGCAAAGTTCCAGGTGGATGAGGCTGAATTTTGATCTCTGTAAAGAAACTACTTTTGAGCCCAAGAAGATGATTGAAGGCGTGGCCTATGAGGTCCGCATCTTTGCAGTCAATGCTGTTGGAATCTCCAAGCCCAGTATGCCCTCTAAGCCCTTTGTTCCCTTGGGTGAGTCAAGAGAGATATGTCTTTGTCATGGGAATCATTATCCCATAATATAAGTCTTCCCTTCTGATGTCTAGCTGGGAGGCTTCTCAGAACGGTGGGTGGGCAGGAGGTAGGAATTGGTTAGGGCAATTTTCTGTCTGGTAAATTTAAAGATAACTTTGGTAGAGTTGAATGTCTTCATAATGTAGACCCTAGAATTCATGTCCAAGAAATCCAGCGATAGCCATAGGTGACTCCAGGAGCCACCTCCCAAAGAAAACATGGAGCCAACTCTACTCTCCATCTGTCTTCCCAAGGTATAAGCAGACTTTGGTGTACATATTACAATATGGCTAAAACAAACTGAGATCAGTTCAACAGCCTGCACTTGGAAACTAGTCTCTTACTTTAAGGTTGTACATTAAACATTATCTTTCAAACCAAAAAATGTTGGTTCAACGTAAGCAAAGAAACAAAAGATGTCTCCACTATTTTATGGTACTGAAGTATTTTTTTTCAATAGAAATGAAACAAAGAGTTCACACTTTAAAATTAGAAGGTTATAAGAAATTTACTCTGGATCATTAGATCTCAAACTTAGATTTCTTTGACTTCCTTGGCCTCCCATCCTCTCACACCAACCACCCAAATTGGAGAAAAAGTGACGTCATTGCCACAATTCTTGTGTGGATCATATCTTTGCACTATATACAACCATGCCCAAGGTGTTTATTGAGCTGTGAGTCTGCTGTACCCAATTATAGTGATATCCCAGTTCACTTCATCACAGTTCCTGGGTGATAACTTTTAGCTAATAGTTTCTTCTGTTTCTTCCTCTTTTAAGCTGTAACCAGCCCTCCTACTATGCTGGCTGTTGACTCTGTCACCGACACCACTGTCACCATGAAGTGGAGGCCCCCAGACCAGATTGGTGCTGCAGGTTTAGATGGCTATGTGCTAGAGTATTGCTTTGAAGGAAGTAAGTACAACTAGAAGTCACATGAATACCGTCCTCAGTAGGTGAGGTATGCCCCACTTCCTTTCGTCTTTCAAGTCTTTCAAGGAAACTCATCTCTTTCCCATTGAAAATGAGATTAAGCCAAAGATCATTCTTCTGAGATGTATAAAAATGTAGCCCTTCTTTAGTACTTGATGCTAACAAACTGAGACCTCAAAAATATCCTAGCTGGGCTGCAAAGTTGGGCAACACAAATGAGCCAAGGTCATAGGAGGCAGGGCTTCTGACAATACTCCAGGGTCTTCCACTTTGTAATCCCACGGGTGGGATTGCATTGTACCAGAACACAGTGAATACCTTGTTGAGATTCAGCAAGTTGGAAATTCTAAAATCTATGCTGAGCAGAAGCTCACTATCAAAAGAGCTGCATGTTTAGATTAATAATAAGAGACTACCTAGTGATTATCTCTTGTATTCTTAAGGAGAAAAAAAAAATTAACAGTGACTTTTAATTTTAAAGGAAATGGCATTAAATCCCAGAGAGTATAAGAAATAGTTTCAACATGTGACAGTTACTTATCTCAAGGTTTGGGTATATGAAAATTTAATCACTTAAATTTAAAGGGAAAAGAGAAACAAGGCCCATAAAACAATTACGCACAGAAGTAATGGAAAAAGAGAAAATGACATTAGAAAATATAGGCCAGAGTTTACCTGAAATCCAAAAAGCTGTGACAGTCACCAAAGCCTGTTGCTTTCCTTGGTTTCCCATTGCCATGATTAGAAGGGGATGGAACTTGAAAAGGGTTCAAGTTCTTCTGGCTCTGGACTCAGCCTCCACCCTGGGTGAATGGTAAAGGATCCCCCAGGGAAATCTTTTCTTATTCTGCAAAAATGAGCCCAAGGTTTGACCTCTAAGAAAACTCTTTGGACGCCAAGCTTTGACATGGATGCTCCAAGTGAAGAAAAGAGGCTACAGAGCGCATCTGGGAAGTGGGGAATATGAACACACTTTGGAGAAAAACTTACCCAGAGAAAGCTGCTACCAAAGAAATCCCAGGCCCTGGATGGGGGCATCCACAGAAATGATCCTCGCTGGTCAAGAGGGAAGAAGAAATGGGGAATGAAATATCCTGGCATCCCCGAGTTCCTTTCACATGTACTCCACTCAAAGAGAGCCGTGATTGGTTGATTGGTTCTCCAGGGCTTAGAAAGGCACTAACCCAAACCCATGGGGATATTAAAGGGTTAGTGCAGCAAGAGAAGGGGGTAATGTCACAAATGCAACAGGAAAATTCTTGAGAATTTCAGAATATGGTTTATTTCCATTTCATTTGTCCCCGTATTAAAAAAAAAAAAAAAAGAAAAAATCGTGAGCACTGCACTCTGCTTTTTATATTGCCCGGCCAGCAGAATTTCCCAGTCTTATATGTGATGTGGCTGCTGAGCTCAAACCTTGTGTATGTATGAAACAGAGCAAATTCTTTACTCTTTTCTTTCTGATAGGTTTAAAAAGTAAGAAGATACAGCAAAATGATAGATGGCTGTCATTTTGATGTTACCCACCTTAGATAAAATACAATGAAGTGTATTTTACGAAATTTTGTGTGTGGTCTGTGTAGATATATATGTATATACATCTATACATATGTATATGTACACAATCATTATTATGTATCTATTTTGCCACATAACGTTTTGGAATTAGCTTTCTATGGAAGTTCTTTCTTAACGTGTATATCTTTCTTCTTGCAGTCTTTTCTTTCTTTATGTGGCTGCCTTATTCTTCATTCTCATTTAATGGCTGCTGTCCTCTAGACTAATTTTCTGTAGTGTTTAATGCTTTTAGATATGTCAGGTCTATTCTGGAAGAGAATTCTTTCTTGTATAAGATCGTGTGTTGTTTTTTGACTCTTTCTCTTGTTTTTGTTTCTTTTAATGCCTGCAGTATTTTATTCTTGTTTTTCCCCCCTTCGCACTCATTTCTTCTTTTCTTTCTTAAAAATTCACCTTGTGTATTAAATAACTCAACATATCCCTTCCACATCCCCTCAGACATCATTTTCTTTCTTTCTGTTTCCCCTCCTGTTAAAGTGGCTCAAATGTGAAGAGATGGGTGATTTTTTTTTTCCCCTCCTGATCTTGACCATCCTGTTTTCTCTTGGAGATTTTTCCTTTACCATTTCTTCACTCTTCCCTACATGTTTCCTCACTCCAGTACTTTCACTTTCTCATTCATTGTCTCTTGACTGTGAACTACCAACACCATTGCTCTCAAGCAGACCATTTGCTTAAAGTTTTATCTTTTCAAAGACGTAAGTTTTTATCATCCACACGCCCTCTCAATGGCCAGGCTGTCTGGCTAGTCCAGACTTTTCTCCATGATATTCCTGGTACGGTTGGAAGAGGCAGGAGAAGGTTCCCAGGCACAGTTACTCCTAACCCTGATCCCTAGCTCCTCTCCTGTATCAAGAAAGTCACCACCCCAAATCAGTGGGGCAGGCCCAAGACCACCCTGTGAGCCACCCAGATGGAATGGAAGGACTCAGGCAGACCCAGTTTGTTTTCTTGACACAGTTTGTTGTCACAGCCTCCTGAACTGCTGGGCCAGATTGCATTTCCATTAAGAGCCTCGTTAAACATGGCTGAGCCCTGGCAGGAGAGGCTGACCTTATCACAATGCCCATGCTCCCTGATTCTGATGAGGGAGCCCCACCATGGGAGCATGATGTTCCTAGAGATTAGAGAAGAGCCTTCCTGCTAAGATCAGGTACAGGGATAAATGGTTTCTCTGTGTGCTGGCCCTCCATGGATTCCAGGGCCTCCTTCTCCTTTCCTTTCAGAGTTCTTCTCTGTATCTTCTTCCCACAGTTGGAAATGTCCAAGCTTCCTCCTCTTCTCTTTTCTTCTCCCTCCTCTTCTCTGGGGCAGGAGTCTCAGAACAAAAACCACAGGCTGCCCAGGGCAGGCTGTGCCTCTCCCGAGGAATCCCCCCTAACATGTTTGGTCTCCTCCGTCACTGCTCTGAAGACAAATCTCTGCGTATTTTGCATACTTTACTAACAGAGAATGCTGACTACTGATACCATATTCTTCTGGTGTGAAAGTGGGTGTCTTTAATTAATTTTAATGACGGATTCTCAAAGGTACATCAGCCAAACAGTCTGATGAAAGTGGGGAGGCTGCGATTGATCTACCAGGTAAAGTATCCTGTGAAGCTCTTGGCCTTTCTTACCATATGATAGCATTTCTGGGAATGTTCCATGACCTCCCACGAAGAACGCCCACTGTCCACATGCCAAAAAGCCCTAGAGCTGGGGGAGGTGGAGGGGAGTTAGTCCTCAGAATCCAAGCCCTCTTTTGTCCTTTGTGCATAATGCATGCTAACTTTTAGAGCTGAAATATTTGCAAGCCCAGGATATTGGGTTTAAATTCTCTTGATGTTGTAGACAAAGCTACTAAAAGCAAAGAAAAAAAAAAAACCAGATTTTAGACAGAATGAAGAATTGAGATGACTCTATATGAGCTTATAACTCAGGAGCTGTGTTTCCTGTTTTGTGAATGTTAAGATGTTTTCTTCATGCATACAAATGAACACAGATTCTCTATGCTCATATTAGTGTCTCATAATCATGAACCAGCCAAGATAAAGTAGAGAGATTATGTGATTATAAAGGTCGAAGCCTCTCGGAAGAATAGCAATTTCCTATTTCTCTGAACTTTAATGTACACAGATGACTAAATGCCATGATCGCATCAATCATTATAAAACCAAATTGGGATAAAATTGCTGCAAAACTCTTGGGGATAATTATGATCATTTAGGATACCTTAATCTCGAATAAGAGGTTTCTTCCTGTTGTGTATGTTAGCTGTTTTAGGCCATTTTTTAACTTAAACACGTGAAAAATGCCCACCATTTTCATCCAAGTTTAGACCAAAGCCATACTCTTTCCAAATGATTTGATTAGGAGCAAAATACTGTTGGAGTTGACTGTAATTACTGGGATGATTTCTTCCACTAAACACCATTCCTCCTCCTTTTCTTCTCCTTTTATGGATTTTAGCTGAGGACTGGATAGTTGCAAACACGGATCTAATTGACAAGACCAAGTTCACCATCACAGGTCTGCCGACAGATGCCAAGATCTTTGTTCGCGTGAAGGCTGTTAATGCCGCTGGTGCCAGCGAGCCCAAATACTATTCTCAGCCCATTCTTGTGAAGGAAATCATAGGTTAGTGTCAAGGATTTCAAAATTTGGTCTCCCATTTACACTGTTTGCCTTTTTTATTTAAACATCTTTCTCAAACTTTATTTTATTGTTTTTCCTTTGGTATTTTATGAATGCTTCTTGGGATTTAGAAGTAAACAAAAAATAGCTCCTTGGGAGCAATGTGGGAGGTCAGCTTTGCATTCTGAGGACCAGTTAATTAACCTGACCAGGTTCTAGGAGCCAGCTCACCTTGAAGAAAGATTTTGTGTTAATGCAACAGTACAAATGATTACCACACCAGAAGTTTGGCTTAAATGAGTCAAAAGTTCAAAGCCATTTCTATAATAATATGAATACATTCTGGCCCTTTTCCATGTTTAAACATCTGCGCCAATAGTGTAAAAGTGAAAGTAAATAAAATTGTTGGTGCCTTAGAGTGAATAAAGTGCCACCAAACTGTACTAACCTCCACACACTACTAGTTCAAATAAAAGGTCTAGTTTTGCCATTTTGCCTTAAAGTGCTGTTTAATGAAGCATCAAAATTGTTAGTTTTATTAAATCTTGGTTCTTGATTACATTGTTTTTTATAAGCTCATGTGACAATGAAATGAAAAGTATGAAGCAATTGTATTTTAGCATTTGGAAATTCAGTGGAGTAAAACTTTCCAAATTACTAATATATGTTACAAAATCATGCAAGGAAGTTGGGCACAGTGACATGTGCCTCTAGCCCCAACTGCTTAGGAGGCTGAGACAGAAGGATTGCTTGAGCCTAGAAGTTTGGGGCCAGCCTAGGCAACATAGTAAGACCTATCATTTTAAAAAACATTCATGCCAGGGGAAAAAAGCATATTCAAAATGCAAAATAGACAATGGATTTTAATGTGACAAAATATGAAAAAGTTCATTGAAATGATTTCAAACTTCACATTGTAGCTAATCTTTAGAAAACTACACTCATCATGTTTTGTGTGGACTCAAAGAGAAGTATTCAAATTGTTGAAAAAATTATTAAAATATTTCTTTCATCTGTGTGAAACTAGTTGTCCTTTATATACTTCAACCAATATTTACAACTGTCCACAAGTAGAAACAAACATGAGAATTTGACTTCCTCTATTAAGCTAGACATTAAAGCAATTTGCCAAAATATAAAACAATGCAACTGACCTTGTTGAGTTTTTAAAAATATAAAATATGGTTATTTATTATTTACACTATTGTTTTTGAATGAACCAGTAAACATTTCAAAACTCCTCAGTTTTAATTTCTATATGATAATAAACACAGTCCACATAAACAAAAAGCTTTCATAGGTCTATAATAATTTATGTGTGTGTGCTAGGGACTGAACCCTGGGCCTCATGCATTCTAGAAAAGTGATCTACCACTAAGCTTCATCCCCAGCTGTAAGTTTTAATCTGTAATAGTGTGCTGAGACCAAAAGTTTTAAGAACCCCAATCTAGAGGAAAAAACACTGGATAGAGAGCTTGGATATCTGGGTTGCAATAAGGTTTTACCATAGACTGCATGTGACTTCCTAAAACCTTTTTGGGAATGAGTTAGGAAATGGACAGACAGATAAATGGGTAGTGGATGGATGAACAGATGGATGGATGGAAATGAGGATGAATAAAAGAAAGCATGAAGCATATACATTTTCTTAGTCCATTCTGGTATCATTCTGCTTAGGTTTAATCCTGTTTCTGCCATCTATTGGCTCTGTGACCTTGGACAAGAGACATGATTTTTTTTAAGGCCTTAATATCTTCATCTGTAAAATAGGGACAATAATAATACATCAACAGGTTATGAGAACTGAATAAATTAGTCCATGTTGCTTACTTCACTGACTTTGCCATATAGAAAACCTTCAATATATGTCAGCTATATTATTATTATTGTTTAATTTGTTATGGGATCTTGCTGGGTATCTATTTCCTCATATGTAATGTTAGGGAGTTCAAGGACCTACAATTTTCCTTCCAACCCTAACATTTAGTCACCATCATCATCATCACCATCTCCAAAACATGATTGAGCTCTTAAATTCTCAGCCATTGTGCTAAATGCTTTCGTGGATGACTTCATTTAATTCTCAAAACAATGCTCTGAATTAGAATTAGGTATGCTGCTGTCATCTCCATTTTACTTAAGAGAAGACTGAGACCAGACCCACTGTCTGATTGATCTAGAATAGAAAGCTGAGTCTCAGGTGCCATGACACACACCTGTAATCCCGTAACATCCTAAGAAATGCTTTATCCCTGAGAGCCTGTGAGTCTTAGCCTTCCTGCTCCTGGGTTTGCATCAGCATTTTATAGTATCTTTATGGTGTTTAATTAATGAATTTTAACACACAGGTCTGTCCGTTGAATACCTCACCAGAGTCACACAGGGAGAAAGTAACTATCAAACTTGAACAGAATCATCTAAATAGCAAATGCTAGATGTTAAAGATGTTCAAACTGTTCTCCCCCCATACTGAGAAAGAATGGACAGTCCTACCAGCTAAAGTGGTGCTTGTAAGTCTTTTCTGGAAGGTTCTTTGGAGAGCATTCTTACTGATAGAAACTATAAAAAAAAGAGAGAGAGAGAGAGAAAACTTGGTGATTTTTTTTTATAAAGTAGCTTTAGGTCTAAATGACAATAAAAATACAAAGTTATGCTAAAGTTAGGGAGGTCAGGGATATATTTTGTGGAATTAAATTAAAACATCTCTGCTTAAAGAATACCATTTTGACCAAAGTTGCCATATATAAGCTTATGACACATCCAAGATTGTGTTGCAGGGCTGTGACCACAAGGAGAGACCAGGGATCACTGTGCCATTGGGCTTAAGCAAGGCCATTTCCAGAATACTGTGCTGATTCAAAATTATACTATTTTACTTTCCCCCAGAGCCTCCAAAGATTCGCATCCCGAGGCACCTGAAGCAAACCTATATCCGCAGAGTTGGAGAAGCAGTCAATCTGGTTATACCTTTCCAGGTAATAATCCAGGGGTCCCTCATTTTCCTTTTCAAGGGATGGGGTATTTAAGAGCAGGGGTTGAGGCTGTTCTAGCACTTAAATGATTTAGGATATCCTCAGAGGGAGAGTGAGTCAATAATGGAAGGAGTGATTAAAGAATCTCCTAACATAAAAGTAGAGAAACCTACAAAATAGTCAGATTTTTTTTTTCTGCATGAAACAAATGAAATCTAGTCTTGCCCAAAGTTCAGGGAGCTTGGAGGGCGGGAGAGGAACATTGAAGAGATACCAGATAAAGGAATGGCCGGAGGGCCTCTCTGGTCCTAGCTCTCTGTAACACCCATCCTTTTTTTTTTTTTTTATTGGTTGTTCACAACATTACAAAGCTCTTGACATATCATATTTCATACATTAGATTGAAGTGGGTTATGAACCCCCAATTTTACCCCAAATGCAGATTGCAGAATCACGTCGGTTACACATCCACAATTTTACATAATGCCCTATTAGTAATTGTTGTATTCTGCTACCTTTCCTATCCCCCACTATCCCCCCTCCCCTCCCCTCCCTTCTTCTCTCACTACCCCATCTACTACAATTCATTTCTCTCCTTGTTTATTACATATAAGAGGTTGTGAGGGGAATGAACACCCATCCTTTTAAGTGAAGCTCTCAGTGTAACATTCAAGAAAACAAAACACGGGGGCTGGGGATGTGGCTCAAGCGGTAGCGCGCTCGCCTGGCATGCGTGCGACCCGGGTTCCATCCTCAGCACCACATACCAACAAAGATGTTGTGCCCGCCGAAAGCTAAAAAATAAATATTAACAAAATTCTCTCTCTGACGCTGTCTCTCACTCTCTCTTTTAAAAAAAAAAAAAAAAAAGAAAAGAAAAGAAAACAAGACACACTTAGTTCCCACATGACCCTGAACCAAGCAAAATTCCAATAAGAGAGATAACCAAGATGTGAAATCTTAAGGCCACTAAAATATGTGCTCACTGTTAAATGGTTGAGCTGTTGATCTTAAGATTAACCAGGCTTTGATTATAGTAATCAGGTTGGGTCTCACAGGTACACATGTGCACACCCACACCCACTGGGCCTTGCCCCAAAGCCTCAGAGCCCTCCACCTCCCTAATCACGTGACTACCTTTATGGAACACATTAGGCAGTGCTGTTCAATAGAACTTCTGTGATGTTCTATGTATGTAGCCACCAGGAACTAATGCAAGTTTAAGGAAGAGGTTTTTTTATTTTTAATTTTCTTTAATTAATTCTAACTTAAATAGTCATGTGTAGCTCATGTCTATTGTATCAGGCAGCATGGTCTTGAATTAGAATTTAGTCTTTGCACACATGTGCACACTCAGACACACACACACACACACACACACACACACACACACACTCACAGAGCTCTGTTCAAACCCAGGTTCCCATGAAAGCCAAGCTAAGGGGACAGCTAATTCTGACCATGTCACTGCATCCAGGCCCAAGCCTTAGAAGAGGTGGTACAGCAGACACAGCACCTGAAATCAGAGCAAAGGCCAAAGCAACTGGGCAGAGCCCAGCAGGGAGGGGAGGAGCTGGCCAGGCTCTTCCCACCTCCTTCCTCCTAGTCTCAAAGGGAGTATGTCACAGCAGGCGGGAGACCCAGTGCCAGCCACAGCCCTACTCTGAGCTGGCTGCGACCCTGCCCTCGCGTTTCCAGATCATTTCTACCACCAGGGCTGATTCAGCCTCCCAGATCTTGGGGGTCTCTGTCTTCCATCACTGGGTCTGGGAAAGGAGAAAGCATGAAAACAGGGACTCGTAGGTTGGGTTTCCCAGGACCCTCTCGGCCACCAGGAAGGGACCATGAGAATTGTGTGCCATGTTTGTATACCCTCTAGAGCTTCAGACATTTCCTCATCTGATCCTTAGAAACACCCAGTGAAGCAGGGGCTGCAGCTCAGGGTAGCAGAAATGCCCAGTGAGGCAGGAAGGGTAGATATCCTTACCCTCACTTGAGGAGGGAAGAAATTGACAGAGAAGTTAAGTGATTTGCCCAAGGTCACACGACAAGTAAATGGTAGTGCCTACAGCAGAGTCCTTGTCCCCTGTCGCTTACTTTTGCCATTCCATAAGTTGTTAGAGAACTCAGTTTTTCTCTTGTAGCTCACAGCAAGCTGTACCTTTAAGGAAAGAAGATGTGGAACTGTTTGTCCTTTTTTTTTTTTTTTTTTTTTTTTTGGTGGGGGGATACCAGGGATTGAACTCAGGGGCACTCAATCACTGAGCCACATCCCCAGTCCTATTTTGTATTTTATTTAGAGACAGGGTCTCAGTGAGTTGCTTAGTTAGTACCTCGCTTTTGCTGAGTCTGACTTTGAACTCACAATCCTCCTGCCCCAGTCTCCTGAGCCACTGGGACCTACATTGTTCTCTGCAAGTGTGAGCAACCCCAATTATTCTTTCATCTCCCTGGGCAGGAGTTTAATGTGTATCTACATCCTGTGTCATAACCCAGCCAGCCATGAGCCATGTCTGGAACACATTAGGAAAACTGTGCCTTAACGAATTACTGAATTAATTTCTGAGTTAACTTTTAGTTCTTGTCTGCAGGAGTGAGCCTGGGTGATCAGAAATTCTAGGACATTCCTTTGTAATAGAAACTGAAATTCATGCCCTTGAATCAGATTGTAATTTATCTTTTAAGTCTGGAGGAATAGACGAACTCTAGATAGGGCAGAGTTGTTGGAGGGGAAGGGAGAGGGCATGGGGTTATAAATGATGGTGGAATGTGATGATCATTAATTATACAAAGTACATGCATAAAGATACGAATTGGTGTGAATATACTTTGTATACAACCAGAGATATAAAAAATATCTATATGTGTAATAAGAATTGTAATGCATTCCGCTGTCATATATAAATTAAAAAAAATAGCATCAGCAGGTAGAGAGAGCAGAGAGAGAATTCTAAGCAAATCTGAGGTGAGCAGCACAATATAGTGTATACTAATCATTAACCTTTAGATGATATTAATAAAACATTCCTGAGTATGCAGAAATTTTGTTAGGTCTTCAACTTTTATAACCATCTGGTAAGATAAGTACTATTGTTTCTATTTTACAGATTGGGAAACTGAGGCACAGAGAGTTGCAGTCATTTGCCCAAGATTACACATCTATTAAGTGGTCAGGATCCAAGTATAGAGTGCAGGGCTTCAGAGCTCATGCTCCGGACGAGTAGCCTATTTGTGCAGACTATGGAGCAGTGCAGGTCCAAAAGAGACTTAGTTCTAGCACTTAGCTGCCAGGCCTTGCCAAATCATTTAACTCCCCTACATAGAGAAAGAGGCTGATGATACTTATCTTGATGTGAAGATCAAGGGAGATAATAAGTGTCACGCACATGCTTTGCACCCAAGAGGCAACCCACAGGCAGGGGCTCTCCTGCTACTGTCACCCCCACCAAGGCTCCAAGGGTGGTGTTTTCCATCCTTGCCCATGGTCATTCATTCCTGCCATGTTGAAAACCACTCTCAGGCAATCCACCTTCTCCCCTCTACTTCTTTTGTCTTTCTATTTAGGGAAAACCAAGACCAGAATTAACTTGGAAGAAGGATGGTGCAGAGATTGATAAGAATCAAATAAACATCCGCAACTCTGAGACTGATACAATCATATTTATCAGAAAAGCAGAGAGAAGCCACTCTGGGAAATACGATCTGCAGGTCAAAGTGGAAAAATATGTGGAAACCGCATCCATCGACATCCAGATTGTTGGTAGGTTTGGAGGAAGAAACTCGAATGTTCTGTCAGAATAGTGTGGGAACTAAATGTCCTTGACATTAGGGGAGAAATGGAAAGTTTTGTTAGGTTACCTTTACATAAAATTTTTTAAGATTAAAAAAATATATAAATTGTTAAGATTTGTTAGCATTTCAAAATAACTTTTCACTGACTAAAAATGTTAATCATAAGAGATTTGGGGCACATGTGTTCAAGAAAATTAATGTATGTACTTTTTGGTGAAATCTATCTGTAAAACTTTAGCAAACAAGCTCTCTCTGAGTTTCCCAATTCCCCAATGATAAATCTACTCTATATATTGAATTCTTGCCTTAAAAAAATTGTAGATTCTGGATGTAGCTTAACATGTTTCTTACTATACCTAAAAATCTCTTAAAAAGTTTGAATGGGAAATGAAGAATTTTTGTTAAATTTTTGTTAAATGTAAGGAAGATGAACCTAAACAAAATTAAACAGTTAAACACTGAATGGGTTGCTCCTTCAGGGCTTATTAGATGCTTACAAAGAAAAAGGTTAGTTCCTGCTTTTGCCCAGAGTTAGGGGAATAGAGCAGAGATCCTTTTGGGGTGTACTCGCTTATTAAACTGTTCTATAACTGTATCTTTTTAAATTTTATTTTTATTTTTATTTTATTTTACTTCTCATACCGGGAATTGAACCCAGAGGTACTAAACCACTGACCCACATCCCAAGCCCTTTTTAAAATATTTTATTTAGAGAAAGGGCCTCGGGCTGGGGATGTGGCTCAAGCGGTAGCGCGCTCGCCTGGCATGCGTGCGGCCCGGGTTCGATCCTCAGCACCACATACCAACAAAGATGTTGTGTCCGCCAAGAACTAAAATAAATAAATAAATAAATAAATATTAAAAATTCAATAAAAAAAGAGAAAGGGCCTCACTAAATTGCTGAGGCTGGCTTTGAACTCTCGATCCTCCAGCCTCAGCCTCCTGAGCCACTGGAATTACAGGCATGTGCTGTGCACCCAGCCCCTATAATTCTCTTGATGTCAAGAAATATATTTAAGAGCAGAGCTAGGAGAAGTCTTGTTTCCAGTATTTTTATTCTTATGGTGCTGGGTGGGGATTGAACCCAGAGCCTCATGCATGCTAGGCAAACACTGTACCACAAAACTACAACCCTATCCCTCCAATAATTTTTATTATATTTCAGTCAATTTGCTAAAACTTGAGGTTCTCTAACCAAAGGGCCTCTGATGAGCCTCTCCTCGGGTGAAAGGACATGCCCTATAACCAAGCACTCTTCCCTGTGGCTAAACCTCTCTAGTTTTTGCTGACAGGAGTGTTGCTCTGTGGCCTTGGATCTGGTCCTGCTCCATTCTAACCAAAGGCCCAGGGTCTCAGATGCCCCTCATGTTAGGGTGTGGAAGAGCTCCGCCTCCCGGTGGCAAAGGGAAGGAGGACACTTTAAGATGTAACTGTATAGACTGGCAGGGAAAAGGACCTCACAGTGATGCTGTGAATCCATCCTGTAGACCGTCCAGGTCCACCCCAGTCTGTGAAGATTGAAGACGTCTGGGGAGAGAATGTGGCTCTAACGTGGACACCACCAAAGGATGATGGAAATGCGGCCATCACAGGGTACACGATCCAGAAGGCTGACAAGAAGAGCATGGTAAGGGCTGGTGCTCTCTGTTCAGTGGCAGGAGCAAAATCACCTCTCATGAGAGGTGGTGGGGTGGTGTGAGGTTCTGCCAGGTGAGGAGACTGTGGAGCCACAGAGAAGTGATGTTGCAGAGCAGAAAAAGTAGCACATTGGGAGCCACAGAGTCGGGCTCAAGGTCACTTAAGGCCACATGCATGTCATCAATCACTGGACCTCTTTGGTCTCCATTTTCCTTATCTATAAAATGGAGGCCCAGATACGTACCTCACTTATCTATTATAAAGCTAAACAACATAAAGCAGTTAGTACGATGCTTAGTAAAGTTCAACAAATATTTACTCACTCAAAGCGATTCTGACTCAAATCTGTAGCTGGCAACTCTTTTCTTCTTGTGAAACAAATGTTGGATTGTGGAGACTTGTGTCTTTAAAAAAAAAAAAAAGGAGACAAAAGCAAGATTGAAAAGAAATATTCTACAATGTGCAGCCTAAGCTAAGATCCTAAAGAGGAAAATATTACAATGTGTTCAAGGAGAAACCTAGTTGGCGTATGAATTATTATAACCCATATTTTACAGATGAAGTAAATGAAGCTCATATAGGATCTGTGGCTTGTTGGAGATCACCAGAAATTAGCCATTAGTGTCTGAATCAGAACCCATACTCTACACCTTAGTACTGACCTGTATATGAATGAATGAATAAATCAATGTGTGGACATGGTGACTTAGAGCATTTTTCATCTTATAGTAAAATATCATACCAAATGATGTAGATAGAAAGTCTATGCATTTGTTCTTTTAGATCTCAGTAAGAAAATTAGGTCTTGCAGTTACATTGGATTCATAGAAGGAGAAAGTATGGGAAAAGACATTCTTAAGGAAAAGAAGTTTCAGCCACTTCTTTCTGTGACAGGCATGGCTTGTCCCCACACTCCTGCCCCACCCCTGTAGGGATTACATGTCAAAATAAGATTTGGTATTTAAAGTGTTATCTTTCATGGAAACCTGGACAGCTTGAAAGCAGGACCGATAGATGACCTTGCGAAGGAAGGATCTGAACATCTCCAGCTTCTTAGCAATAAGAGTTTTCCACTGGACCTTAGCCTGATACTGGCAGTGAACCCAGAGGGCTCCTTGCAGAGCCTCCCTGTTCTTCCACCCTCTGCATACTTGCCCAACCCTTGCCTTCTTGAGAACATGGGTATCCAGTCAAATCCTGGAGAGCTGGGACTTTATTGCCACTCCTTGTGACTGAGATCTGCCTAGGACACCCCCCCACACACCATGCCTGTATTCCAGTTGCAATCCAGCAGGGACAGACCAAGAGACCACAAAATGCTGCTCCTCCCAGTGCCACCCCCAAGGAAATCGACTCATCACTGTGTCATCACAACTGCAGATGCTGTTCTCCACTTAAATTCCCAGTCAACATTATTTTTATTCTGTGCCCAAACACTCACTTTTCATCTCTGACCATATATTGAGCACTATTATAGCTGCTGAATCAAACTTTTTAATTTTTTAATTTTTTCCATATAATTTTTTTTAAAGACAACTCCCACTCTTGGGGCACTCATAGTCAAGGCAAGAAGGAAGACATGAAGCCAAATGGTAACACAATATAATAAATGTTAGAATGGAGGTTTGCATTTAAATGCTTTGGCAATAGAGAAAGATATATCTATCTTCTGTCTAAAATATCCAGAAATCATAGATCATGAAGGCCTCTGAGTGTCCAAGGAAGATGCTTTTCTTGATAAAGTGACTTTTTGTTAGCACATATATTTTCTCAATTAATAGTAATGAAACATGGCATGATGTGGTTTCATCCGGCTGCAAGAGAAACTTTAAGACTGTTATGTTTTGTGTTATGGTGAGGAAACAAAAACAAACCTGTGATGGGCACTGCTGGTACAAAGAGTTGAGAAGCAAATCAGGTTTTATGTTGTGGAGTGCACTTTCCAAGGAGGGAATATGAAGAGGAAACAAGTAAAATGAATAAATAGATATTTTATATATATATACATAAAACTTGTATATATTTAATTTTCATGTATATATATATATCATACATATATTTTTATACATATATAATTTTGGTAGCTAGTGTTGTGGGGAGAAATTAGCTAAGTTAGGTGATAAAAGTGTGACCAACGAGGTTAGGTGGTTGAGAAGGGGTGATATCTGGAAGAATCTGTTAATGATGTTTGGAAAATTCACTGGATGCTATTAATTTTCCTCTGGTAATTTAGTTCCATATCTTATCAATAGAGAAGTTGGCACTAAAATTATACTTTATTCTACAAAAGATGGATAGAGAAGTAGGTAGATAAGTAAATGAGAGACATGGTACGGTTATGAAAAAATATAAAGTTGGTAGAAAATGACATCTAGGGATATGGAATCTAATGTAATCTAATGAAGATTGAATTTCATAGTCAAGTATAACCAAATTGTAAAATATTAAGCCACGTGTACTTTGTTGTAACTCTCAATATAAAAACTAGTACTCTTTTTTTCTTTTCATTAATGAAACAAACTTGTTATTTATTCTAAACAACAGTTGGAAGAGTTGTGTGTTTTTAGTTGATTTTTCTCAAACTGTTATTATTTTTTCTTTCAGGAATGGTTCACTGTCATTGAGCATTATCACCGAACCAATGCTACCATCACTGAACTGGTCATAGGGAATGAATATTATTTCCGGGTATTTGCTGAGAACATGTGTGGCCTCAGCGAGGATGCGACAATGACAAAAGAGAGTGCTGTGATTGCCAAGGATGGTGAGTCGGGAATGGAGTGACATCCAGAAAACTAGGTGGGCAGGGATTAGATGGATAAGGCTGAAAGAAGCGGAGATGTGGTGAGGGGAAAACTATGGAAACAATTATTATTGGAAAAATTGTGATAAAAATGTTCAAGTGAAATTTAAATTTTACAGGCAAAATCATTCAAGGGATATTACATTACATTGCATTTTTTTTTATGAAGGCTTTAAGCCAAGAGCAGTGGCACATGTCTGTAATCCCAGTAGCTGAGGAGGCTGAAGCAAGAGGATTTCAAGTGCAAAGCTAGCCTCAGAAACTTAGTGAGGCCCTAAGCAACTTAGTAAGACCATGTTTGAAAATAAAATATAAAAAGTGCTTGGGATGTGACTCAGTGGTTAAGTGCCCCTGGGTTCAATCTCTGGTACAAAAAATAAAATAAAAATAAATTAAAATATAGGCTTTAATTGATTCCAGTTTCTGGGCCATGGAGCTATAAATGGCTAATGTCACTGGGATAGGAAAAAGTAGACATTTACTTCTTGAATTTCTGTTATTTTGATTCTTGGACACTTTCAATATAGCTACACATGAGACCCACTCAGCAAAGAAAGGAGAAGCTGAATTCTATCTTTAACCTTTCATTTTGTCATAAATAACTCTCCCTCTAAAGCCCTTCCTGATATTCACATTAGAACACATTTCTGATCAAAATTCTTGGGGAAAAAACCAATCCTGTCAATATTTGTTTTAGAGTCAGATGACCATTCCAGCTTTCCATCTCGTGTGTAATGATTGGCTGTACATTTTCTGAATGTATGCCATGTGTTATTTCTAAGCTCGAGGAAGTTTTAATCATGAGTGAAGCATGCCAAGAATAATATAGTCTCAAGCCAATTTGTACTTTTGAACATATTTTAATACTTGTTTTTAAGGCAAAATCTACAAAAATCCAGTGTACGAAGACTTTGATTTCACAGAGGCGCCCATGTTTACTCAGCCTTTGGTTAACACCTATGCTATAGCTGGTTACAACGCCACCCTGAACTGCAGTGTGAGAGGAAATCCCAAGGTACCATACTGTTCTATCACGTTAGTTAAACTGAGGAATTGACCTCGGGGTCCCTCTTTTATATTCCCATGTTATAATGGTTAACACTTTTATAAATGAACCTTCTAACCACTATTTGTGTCTTTTGGGGATGTGGGGAATGGAGAGTAGCAGTGTTTGTGGATAATTAGGTTCACTATTCAAAAGTAGTAAAAGCCAGGCATTACATGGCTGAGGCAGGAGGACCACAAGTTTAAGGCCAGGCCCAGGAATTTAGGGAGGCCCTGCTTCAAATAAAAAAATAAAAAGGGCTGGGTGTGTGGCTCAGGGGTTAAACATCCCTGGGTTCAATCCTGGCACCAAAAAAAAAAAAAAAAAAAGTAGTAGGAAAAAAATGTTTGTCTTTACTAAAAGAAAAAGAAAAAGGAAACCATCTAATTTTGAAAGAACCGAGAGGTAAATAAAATAAAGCAATGTTGAGTCACCTGAAAAATTAGGTGGTGATTTTGACTCATCAAGAGTCAAAAAAAAAAAAAAAGAAAAGAAAAGAAAGAGTTCTATAACCGATTAAAGTAAATAACAATTATGCTGTAATGCAAGGCAGAATGCAGAGTACAAAGAAGGAAGAGATCACTGAAGAGCTTTAGAAAGGTTTTAAGTTTTCGTGTTGTTGACATTTGAAAATAACAACAAATTAACAAAGTTGTCCATGAAAAACTATGTCCCTGGGTGCAACTGTGGAAAAGTGCCCTAGAATCTGGAAAATTATAACAGTAGTGTGTTTCCTGCATATGCCAACAGAGATAGGGAAGTCAAAGGGAGAAGCCAGATAGGACACAAGGAAGACCCTGAATTAATGTGTAAATGGAAGTGATGTGGAGAAGGATGAGGAGGCAGATCAGAGGTTTCATCCAGAGCTTAGGAGAACATCCAGGGCTGTTGGTGTCAGTTTGGGAGGCCCAGTGTGGAGGTGCTACATTTCACCCTTTGGAGCACAAGCTCTAGAAAGGATTATCACTGAGGTAAGAGGGTACTGTGAAAAGCCAAGGACCAAGGCGTGAGCGTAGGGGAACGCTCCCATTTGGAAGGAAGAAGAGGACTGCGTGAAAGAGCTAGGAACGGTGCCGTTTCTAGGTTCAGAGCAAGACAAAATATTATAAAAAGTGGAAGGTGTTGAGGAAGGTGTTCAGAGAGTGGAGGAGTAGACAGAAGAAGTGAGTAGAGAATCAAGGATTTCAAGTGCAGTTCAGAAGTCACAGAGCATGAAATCAACTTTCTGGGGGACTGGGTTGGAACTGATCTTGTATTGTCTGATGGGAGCAGTTGGAACTGATCTTGTATTGTCTGATGGGAGCAGAGCCACTGTCACTGATGATGACTTCAGATGTCATGCATATTGTGTAATGATTATCACAATTAACACATCTATCACCATGCACACTGTACACTGGATGCCCCAAACTCATTCAGCTCACACCTAAATGTTTGTATCCACATAGATCAAATTGAAATGCAACAGAATCCATCTGGGAAGATTGCCCTAGCAATGTCCCCTGAACAAATCTGACTTTCTCCTTCAGAACTACCCACTTGCTTTCTTGCCAACCACTAAGTAGAATGTAATTTGAGAGATACACTGCCCAAGTAGATGTGTAGTCTTCAGTGTGCTTTCTTTCTAATCTATGCTTTAAAATTCTGTCACTGGCTTCGATGGCCTTTGAATGTGCTACATACAGATAGGTTTTGACCTCACTTTCTTCAATCTGAACTTCAGCCCAAAATAACCTGGATGAAAAACAAAGTTGCTATTGTGGATGATCCAAGATACAGGATGTTCAGCAACCAGGGAGTCTGTACTCTGGAGATTCGCAAGCCGAGCCCCTATGATGGAGGCACCTACTGCTGCAAAGCGGTCAATGACCTGGGGACAGTGGAGATCGAATGCAAACTGGAGGTGAAAGGTATGCCACCCACGGTCTCATGTATAGACCAAAGCAAAGGAACATTGTGTAATTATGGTTCTTAATGCAAAATCCAAGCTCTTTGCCAAAATGCTACAACTGGGGCAGTTGTAATGGTAGCAGTAGCAAGAGAAGGGGGAGGGAGGATTCAGGGAGAGGAGACATTTTTATATTCTGCCTCAACTCTGCTTTATTTGTTAAAGGCTACTACTTGATTATTTAAATTGGTTTATTTTTATCTCTTCTTATTTCCTGTTAACTAAAGGAATATTAGCTTTAGTGAAATGTTAATGGGTATACAGCATGCTGAGAATAAATACAATGAACTCATGTTACTTTGGTGATGTAGTCTATCTATAAATAGAAGCCTACTGCAAAAATTCATCTAATGAAAATGAAGCTAAGGAATTCATATTATTTTTAATTGGTTTACTTATCTGTGAAACTTCTAATCTATATAGACTAAGTTTGTTAATTTAGTGTTTGATTATACACATAATAGAATATAGCATATACATATTATAATCCGTTGCTTTTAAAATTGCTAGAGAATTTTTACTTGTACATTTCATTGACATTAGTTTTAAGAAATGTGGCAACTTATATAAACCATGAAAACATAAGGATTTTTGTGATAAGAGAGTCTCAGCATGAACAGTCATCTTAGTTTTCTTGTTAATTGGCTAGAGTCTTTGTTTTGAAGTTTTTCTTGGCAATAAAAACCTACTTTGGGACACTATGAGAACTCCTGCAGAAAATCCTCATTAGGAGATACTAGGTGACAGGATCCTAATGTGCTTTTTCTCATCCGTCACTGTATCATATTGCTATTCTATGATAACTAATGTCTTTTATTCTTATTTATTTTTAAAAAATACTTTTTCAGTTGTCAATAGACCTTTATTTCTTTATTTTACTTACTTATATGTGCTGCTGATAATTGAACCCAGTGCCTCACACATGCCTGGCAAGTGCTCTATCACTGAGGACCAACCCGAACCCTCTTATTTCTTTATAATGAAAAAAATTGTAATCCAAAAGTCAGAAAGATGACTTTGTAAATATCTATTTTAGAAAATCATAGTAAGCTGGGTATGGTGGCACATGCCTGTAATCCCAGTGACTCTAGAGGCTGAAGCAGGAGGATTGCAAGTTTGCCCTAGGCAAACCCTAGGCTAGACCCTTTCTCAAAATTAATAATAATAATAAAGGACTGGGGATGTGGCTCAGTGGTTAAGTGCCCCTGGGTTTAATCCTGGTACAAAGAAAAAAAAACAAATAAAAATAAAATCATAGTAAATGCTCAGGGTTTCGACATCCTCTAAAAAAACAAAAACAAATTTTTTTTTAAATTACCACCTATTCATGCTTTGAAAAAAAATTGAATGTTGCTAATGACATTGATGATGCTTTTATAAATGGTTCAATATTTGGAGCCTTCCATAAGAGCAAACAGTATTATGCATGTGGATATTATATTCTTTTTAGTAATAATCATATAGTCAATTGTATAGTAGTTGAACTTAATAATCAGAATAATGTATTTTAACCTATAAGTTCATGATAAGGTATCAACTGTGGTATTGAAAAAAGCTTTTGGTCCTAAAAGTAATGCTGAGATTGTTTATCATCAGATTATTATCTGATAATAGGTAACTTGAATCAAGTTAAGCTGTGTAAAAAAAAAGGTAAGAATGTCAACTAAGAATAAATAAATACTGGTACAAATATTCTGATTCTGCAGTGATATATCAAGGAGTAAATACCCCTGGACAACCAGTCTTCCTGGAGGGGCAGCAACAGGTTTAAAAAGTTCATATCCCACTGGATATTTCTACTTTCCGTTCCATTCCTCTTACATGAAAACGCACTTTGCATGTAAAGCTTGACTTTCTCATTTGCTTTTAATTCTGTTTTCTTAGCAGCTCATGGCATACAGTGTTTATGCCATGAACAAGGAAGGCCAAATTATTCAAGGATACCAAGTAATGTAGAAACCATGAGCTTTGTCAGAAAACTAAGTACCAGACCACAGGTCCCCAGGAGTCAAATCAGAACACTACATTTGAAGAGGTCCTCAGCTTATATAATAAGATTATCAAAACTTGGGAATCAATGGCATTTATTTAGTATTTTCATTTTTTGAATATAGAAAGATATATTTGTCCTTTAAGATAATTTACAGCATAGTTTTCTTAAAAGAAGGACAGAATTCAGAAAATAGAACCTTTTAATTGTAGACAAGTGTTATGCACATTTTTGATGGAGGGTATAAAAATAGACCCAACATCTGGAAACTTATATTTAAGATTGTCCAATTACAAATTTGTGAGTAGAGTGTTTGTAATCCATCTCTATCCATTGGACAATTTAGTCATTTCCATGGGACCCAAATTATTTTATATGTCTATGAACTTGAAAGAAAAGTGTAAGACCCACTATAAAATGTTTTAAGCAATAAATGAGTTCTATTATGTATGTATAATTCACCCCCATTTGAAAGAGCCAATTAAGAATTCTTTAGGGCCAGGTGACAATCTGTTATGACCTTTAATGTAGACTTTGCCTAAGTTTACAATATTTGCTTTCTGAATCTCCAGACATAGAGTTAGTTTTACAAAGAAGAAATTAACTTCTGCTTTTGAAGTTTTATTGTTATACATATTGTCACTTTGTATCCTGTGTTTAAGTCTTGCATTTGTTTACATCATTTATATATAATCAGTTCAGGATAGAATATTATGAAATATATTAGTCTAATATTTATACTTGATAATTTTGCCTTTTGGAATTTCAACATATATATATGAACACTAACATTTTATAAAATATCTATGTTTTTCTTTTGATGAAAAACACAATATATATATGTTGTAGGTTTTTTTTTTTCATAAGCTAATGGTTTGGAAGCTCTTACCATAAATATTCACTATACCATCAGATTGGCTTTGCCACCTCTCTGGCAGAGTGGTTGTGCATATTAATATATATATATTTTACATATTAATGATCCTTTTGAAGTGACTGGATCCTCACCCTTCATTCCATGTGCTTCTATTTTCCCACATCTTTCACATGACTAAGGATTAATGAAATCAACTCCTTATAATTGTGACCATAATTTCATCCAACCAGTACTCAACTTGGGTGTTAGCAGTTTATTAATGCTTACAACTTCTCTCTCTCTCTTTCTCTCTTTCTCTCTTTTCCTTAGTTGTAGCACAATAAGGATGTTTGAATGTATATTGCCATCTAAGGTAAGCTTTCATATGGTTTTGGCATATGAAGCTTATGACTATCATAAGCCATACCAAGCCTGTGGAGTATGGCATGATTTTCATTACGTAATCCAATGAAAATAGACTCCTTAAAATTGCTAACTTTGTAGTATTAATTTGTATTTTTCAGCATCTTAAATTAATATCTAGTACTTATTCATCATGACAATCTCCTAGTGACATGAAACAAACTGTTGAATGTGATAGAGCATGAATCAAAGCATTTAATGTAGATGGACATGATTGATACCCACGCATTCTGCATTCTTTGCATCAAGGAATGGACATGTACATAAGTGGCATCATTTCTACCAATATGTGACTTGAGTTTTTTTATTTTGTTAAGGAGAATGACTTTCTCAAATTTGCATTAAAGAAGTTTTAAGAATGTTTCAAATAGCATGCTGTTTTTTGTCTGGACATGAATTTATTAGCAAGTAGTAAAGCCCTTCATTGAAGGACCGTGCAGTTTTGTGGTTTCGTGGGTTCTCATTTGAATGAGGCTTTTGTTTTCTTAATATAAAAATTCAGAAACTTGGAAAGTAGGTATGAAATGTTAGGCATTTCTCTCACCTTCAGAAGGTATTGGACCATTCCTACTATTTTTAACCAAATAGTTCCAATTTTTGCACTTTCGACAGTTTAGAAGTGGTCAAAGTTAAAGGAAAGAGTCTTTTCTTCTCCAATCTGCTTGAATCAGAACTTTTTGTGCTTAATTAAAAGGAGCATTAACAAACTGGAAACAGATCTTCCCACTGACCCATAACATGGTATGCATTTGTTGTGCCAGAACCTTTAAATCATTTATAGAGCAATCACAAAACCTCTCTAAGAACAGTAAGTGTTTTCTACCATTTAGGAATTTAAACTAAGATTGAACAATAGAAGGGGAGTAACTGCTATGGGTCTTCTGGGAACTTGCTTTTCTGTCTAGATGCCAAGGGCTTTAAATTCTAAATGTACTAAACCTGGAGAAGATTTCCAAGTAGGGATTGAATGAATCTTTGTAGTAATAAAGTCATAATTAGTCTCATTTCCAGGCAGCTAGTGCAGTAGTATTATTTCAGTGATTTTTCACATAGATGGTTTTGACTTTTCCCTTCTCTCTGTCCTTTATAGGTGGGCTGTCCTTCTGCAGGCTCCTCTTGCAAGGTGTGCCTCCAAACATAATTGATTCATATTTGCGAGACTTACACTCAAGCAATCCTGAGGAATACTGAGGGCTGGGCATAGCCTCTCTGAATTCTGCTGCTTTGAAATCTGATTGAAAAGAGAAAGCATTTTCTGGTTTTCCACCAGGCCCCCAAGTGTGGTCATTTTCTTTCCTCTGAATGTTGAAGAGAAAAAAAAAATTGTTTGCACTGGTTGCTTAATTAAAAATTGCAAACAAAATCTCATTTGCTGTCAGTGCTTTGGCTGTTATTGTTTATGCTCCGATGTATTTTCTTTTAAAAAGCATCGTAGAAAAGAATAAGCAAAAGCAATTGTTTTAGTTTCAAAGAATAGGCTGTACATGGCCCCCCTCTCTTGGAGTAAAGAATGCAATACACCATGGTAGAAACTTGAACACCCATCTTGCTCTTGGTATATGGACTTTTTTCTAAATAACTTAAGAGTGGTTTATTTCACACAGGCCTGCTTAACACAAAGATCTATGTCCCCCCCACCCCCGCCTTTTTTCCCATTTGAATTCATTAAAGATTTCTTAAAGTTTACCTTTCAGACAAATTTTCTCAGTAGAAAGGAAAACTTATTCAGGAAGTAGTACAACACATGTCAAGTGTTTACGATGAAATGTCATTGTATTCATTTATGTGTTTGGCATTGAATTCTCAGACACAGAACTGAGGAACAAACGCTGAGAGCCAGGATGCTACCAAACTCAGGTGCAACCCCTATGGTGTCTCTGGCAGGGCTTCCTGGACAAATCCACTAGATCTCCTGCCAAAATAGCTAGTCCTAGGGATGGGAGACTGTTGCAGACTTCAGAGCAGTTACAAAATTAGGGTTAGCTGATGGTATCTGTTTGATTTGAAGGGAACCTCTTTTTTAAAAATTCTAGCAGCTGAGAAACATTTGTACTAATCCATAGTCTTTTTTTTTTTTTTTTTAGCAACTTCCTTTGCTCTTCCTGATATTATAGTTTCAGAGAAGGGAGTAGAATGCAAGTGTAAGGTACCACCTCATTACTGTTTTGCCCATGATTCCTCCCCCTTTTCCCTTGTCCCAGAGGCTGAATAGTGACTCACAGGTGCTTTCATAGCATCATGGGATGACATTGTTAAAATATCTGCACTGCTTCCTCTCCAGATCAGAGTTGTGATGGTGGTCGTGGATCTGGGTGATGACAGGCTCATGAAAGAACAGGTGGATCATCCAGGTAGTTGCAGGACATTTGAGAACAGCAAGAGAAAACTAGTTTGTGTCCAAACTATGGTGGCCCCCTCTTTTTCCATTCTAATTGGTTGGTGACCTTGCCTTTATGGTTGTTAGGAATATTGGTTATTACCCCTCTCCTATATTCCCAACAACTCCAAAATATAGTCATCCCTGAGTCCCTGGGTATCAGGGATTGGTTCCAGGACTCCCTGTAGAAGCCGAATACTTTTATCTCTTCTCTTCAATATCATAGTGTTTGCATATAATCTATATATTCCTCCTGTATGTTTCAAATCATTACTAGTTTGCTTATAATACTGAGTACATGTAAATGCTATTTTATTTTATATTTTTTAGATTTACAGGGAATGATATTTTTTTCTGTTTTTTTTATTGTTGGTTGTTCAAAACATTACATAGTTCTTGATATATCATATTTCACACTTTGATTCAAGTAGGTTATGAACTCCCATTTTTACCCCGTATACAGATTGCAGAATCACATCAGTTACACTTCCATTGATTTACATATTGCCATACTAGTGTCTGTTGTATTCTGCTGTAAATGCTATTTTAATTGTTCTTGCTCTGTATTGCTAAGAGGATAATGACAAGGAAAAAAGTTTCCCACGTTTAATGCAAATGCATTTTCTCCTCAAATATTTTTAATCTGTGGTTGGTTGAATACTTGGATGTGAAACCCAGGGACCTAAAGGGCCAATCTGGCAGCATTGCAACAGCCTGGCTGGCTGCCTAACTCAAATATCCGTTGCCTGATTTTGCCAAGTCATGGTCAAGTCTGTTAGGCCATTTATAAACACAGCCTAGAGTGACTGTAAAGCATCCTTCCATGGTTTAGGTTCCCCATTCATGACTTAGACACTCTACTTATATCCTGTGTTTTATAATGCTAATTTTCTGCATATGATCTTACCTCGAATTAAAGGTACCCATACACCGCAAAGTTCTAAAAAGGAAGAAAAAAGTTCATTTTGAAACTGTAAAGAGCAAAACATACCAAAAGTGTCATTGCTCTCAGTTTCCCTATAATATTTTTCTAATTCTGTTTAAATTTTATATATACTTAAAGAAAAATTATATGTCACAGAAATTTACCAAAAATTCTTTTTGGAAACTTAACATTCAGAATTTTAAAGGATCACACTTTATTTACTTCATTTAAAAGAGTTTGCTGAATGTTCTCATCTAAATTATTGAAGTAGAAGAAAAACCAATAGTTCTAAGAAACATTGGAACAAGGTAATATGTCTTTAACTCTTCACTTTTAAATTGAATTCTGAAATGTTCTGTTTAGCTCAACCTGTGCGTTATTGAAGGTCTGATGTGTACACTGATCGGCTCAGCTAGGAACTCAAATGATGAATAAACCATTTCATGCGTTGATAATGTATATGACTAATACACAAAGGGAAACAAACATGGCAGGTGTTAGAGGATTTGCAGAAGTTGGGTAACATGGTTTCTATATTTATTAGTAGTTACTGGCAGCCAACCTAGGGACCTACCCAGATCCCAGCTGACTGGGATTGGCTGTCTGCATGAAAAATAAGCAGTTAAGAAGGAAAAAAATGAATTTAATACAATTTGGCTAAAACCAGAGAGAAGCAAGTAAATTTCTCTGCAGGTCCTATAGAGGAGTTTACACTTTATAGAAACAAAAGCCAGGAACTATACATATGTATAGATTTATCTAGGCAGTGCTAGCCAGAGAATGTCACAATTCCTGTTTTTTCAGCCTTTGCTCAAGCCACCTGGACTTTAGTGGCAGTATTTCAGCTTCCACTGAGATTGAGAAAACAATAACCAGCAAGTTTGGGGGGAACTATTTTAGGGCTTTTAATTTCAAAAGGATTCTGTTACAGTATCAATGTATGGAGTACAGGACATGCCGTAGTGCTTTATTTTTCTAAATCAAATGTAGTATGAGTCTGAGGATCCCCACCAGCTAAGGGGATTGAAGTGAGAAATTATCTGTCCTGTGTGGGGGTTCTACCTCCGTCTCAGATTCTAAAGTCAACCGGAATCGTCCCTAGTGCTAACTAAATGCAGTAAAAGAAAGGTTTTTGTTCTTCAGTTAATACTGGTGATGGCAGAGATAGTTGTGATATAACCCCATATGGTTCAATCAAAGACAGGTGGCTGAAACTTCCCTGATAAGTGTAGAACTGAGGAATTCCAGACTCCAAGGCTATAGCATGACTTCTGTATTAGGGTTCTCCAGAGAAACTGAACCAATAGAAGATGAGTGGGTGAATGGATGGATAGATGGATGTGTTAGGGAACAGACAGATGAGGGTGGTGGGAACAGGAAGCTAAGAAAATAATTCTATAAAATGGGCCTGCTGTGCTGACCCCCACATGCTTTCTTTTCCAAGAAGCAATTTACCTGCTGCCCTGCCTGGCCTCAGTGAACAGAATATTTCACATTCCTCAGCAAACTACTCGTTAACTGCAGGAGAAATGCAGGCCCAAGATAATGTCAGTGGAAAGAACCCAGGAGATTTTTGTGATCCTGAAATCTGGGAGATAAGGATAATTCCTTCCAACCATAAAATCTGTAAGAATGCATGGTTAAAAATCCAATTAGAACCAGTCAGCATGGGTCAATATGACCTACAGTTGCCATGGCAGTGGGGACTTGAAAGTCTTGCTGTTAGTCAAAAGTCAAGAGGTAGATCTGGGTGGGACTCTCTGGAAACTTCTCTAGGATCCCCAATAAAACGGAAGTGCAGGACAGACACATTGTCCTTCTTCTCTCTGAGAGGACCCATTCTCTCCCTTGAGAGTATCCCCTTCCCCTTTCCTATCCCTTCAATAAACTCATTCCTATTACTCTGAGTGATATGTCTGAAATATTTCTGACTAGGTCACAAAAATTGGGGTTTGAAGAGAAGGTCTTCACATTGCCTCAGTTTCTTGGAAGGCCCCAGCTCTGTAACAGATTTCTAGGGAGAGATTTATTATAAGACACTGGTGATGTGGTTATGGAGGCTGAAGATCCCATAATCTGCTGTGTAGGGATATGGAGACCTCTGAAGGCTGGTGATATAGTCAGATACCTGAGAGCCAGAAATCCAATGGTATAAATTATAGTCTCGATCTGAAGGCCTGAGAAACCAGGAGAGCCCAGAGTTCTCAAGTGATTGGATGATGCCCAGTCACAAGGGAGAGGGCTATCTGCTTTACTCAGTTCATCAATTCAAATGTTACTATCTTCCAGAAATACCCTCACAGACTTACATAGAAATGTTTTTTAATGGGCTGGGGCTGTAGCTCAGTGGTAGAGCACTTGTCTAGCATGTGTGGGGCACCACATATAAATAAATAAAATAAAGGTCCATTGACAACTAGAAAAAAAATTAAAAGAAAGAAAGAGAGAGAGAGAGAAAGAAAGAAAGAAATGTTTAATGACCTAGCTGAGCATTCTTTGGTCCAGTCCAGTTGACATTAAAATTAATTATCACAGCATTTCACCTGCTACTTTTAGATGGGAGAATCGGAAAGTTCTACTCAGTACCAGACTTAGACATGGGCGAAAGGAACCTCAGCATTTTCAAGAATTCCACTCTGGGCCTTTTCTAGTCATACCACCATGGGGGTAGTCCTACTTGGGATACTTATCATATCTTGCTTTCTTACAGACTGCACCTAACCCCCCTCACTCCCCCCCCTTTTTTTTTTGTCCCAGGGATTGAACCCAGGGGCATTTTCATATCCCCAGTCCTTTTTATTTTATTTTTTTGAGACATGGTGTTGTTTGCTAAGTTGCTAAGGGCCTCACTAAGTTGCTGAGGCTGGCTTTGAACTTTCAATCCTAGTGCCTCAGCCTCCCAAATTGCTGGGATTACAGGCTTCCGAAACCTCATTTTTAAGGCCTCTTCTCTGGTTTCAAACTCCCAAGGAAGTATCATGTATATGCACTCCCCAGGCTCAAAGGGTGGTCTAGAAGCATCTATTTGCCAGGGGACTGGGGTCAGGAAAAGTAACGAGAGGCTGAGGCATCTATCTACATGGGTGGACCACACACTCCTCATGGTGCAGTAAAGGAGGGAGTCAGGGTGGCAAGAGAAGGGAGACTGGACAGGATGAGCCATGATATTCTGGCAAGTATCACTGAAGAATCTGATCACCCTACATTCAAACTGGACATCCCAGTCATTATGAAGATATTCTGGAGGATACAACTATTTTATTAACCATCAGCTTGATTTATAATTTCTAAGTATTTATAAGTAACAGTTGTAAAATTTAGGGTGCAGTCGGCCCCCAACAGCCTCTGTTCCTTCTCTGAACCTTTTCCTCCCACTCTTCCACCAGCCAACCCAACTCTCCCCTCCCTGCACACCTCTTCCTCCCACTCACCAAGTTCCAAGTCTGACCCTTTCCCTCCTTAAAGTTCTCCTGAATGGAATTCTAGAAATACAACTTTGGCCTCTCTTTCTTATGAGTAGGGATAAATTAAGAAATAATAAAACCAGGTAGTCTTCTTACCAATTCTATAACATTAATTGATTATAAATTAAACTCTATATTTATTTTCTTAGTTTAGTGGGTGTCACTTAATTTCCATCCTTGCACCAAAAATTCAAGTTACTGTTACATATAAGTATTTATAAAATCCTTTGTAATTAAGCTTTGATAATTCAGGACTAAAAAACAAAGCTGTTAATGGAACAACCAGTTGTTCTGATTCTAAGATTGTCCTCACCCTCTTCAAGACACCTGATGATCTCTCTGTGTCCCCAGATGCACTGGCCTGGGCAATCTCTGGCCTTGCTAAATATTTTTATTCTATCTCGAGTAGATTACTAGGGACAAAATGCCACGGAGGTGACAGAGGCAGTTAAACACTACCAGAGTGAGGACTCAACAGCAGAGTGGGGTGCTGGAGGACTCAAATCTGTCATTAAAGAAAAAACTTTGCACTCAAGTGCAGGATACCTGCTTTTTCTCCCAAGCCATAGTTTCAGAAAGCGCCTTCCTGTTCTTTGCAGATAAGTACTCACATAGCTGTTCATAGCAAGACTTCTAATCTTAGAGCACAGGAAAACACCTTAAAAGACATTATATACCAATGTAAAAGTCTTGGCTCCTGTTTTTTGAAGTTAATAAATAAATAGAAGAACAACAACTAATATTTACCAGCAATGCTGTGGCAAGAAAAGAACATTATTTATTCTTTGAAAGGCAACCTTCTTGAACAATCAAGACAAAGGATAATTGGAAGGCAGCCATGATTCAAAATAAACCAAAGCTGTTTTGAAGTCATGTGGTCCTCTGGAAAATTCCAGGCATTGGAGAGCCAAGCAAGTGTATCCTCTGCAGGCTATGGGATGAAGTGCCTTGGAGCTGCTCATCCCAGCCCCAGGCTTGAGTGTCCACTGGGGGTCACTGTGAATTCAGTTCCCATTTCTGCCTTGGGAGGTGCCCCTGAGCCAGAGGTAGTTGGAGTAATAGTGGGGAAGAGACTTGCTAAGAGGATTATTTTTATGCTCATCTTAATAGCTCATGGCAGGACTCCAAAATCATTCCTAGTAGCAGAAGCAGGAGTTCATGGGTGACATAGATTGTTTCCTGGGTCTTTCAAAAGCATGGATTCTGGCCCAACATAGACTTTGGGTCACTTCTCTCACTTAAGGAGTTAAGTACGAGTAGACAGATTGGGAGGCTGTGACTAGAGGGCCAGTGATGGCCAAGGCCAAGGAGCAGCATCAGGCAGGAGGGAGGAGGGGAGGACAGAGTAAGGCACTGTTATTTGTACAGAGAGAAGGGAAGTCAGGAGCAGCCAGAGAGGAATGAAGCCAGAAATAGCCTTGCCAGGCAAGCAGCTAGGGAAGAAGCCTAAGGAGAAAAATCAACAATAAAAAGAAAAGAGCTCCTGTTTATCTGCTTTACAGCATTGATCCAGCCATGCTTTCTTAACTCTTTCCACCTGGGCTGCATTTCTCTTTTTGCAGGATGGAAAACCACAGGGAGATGGTGGGCTTCCGGAACACAGTGTTCGCGCTCAGCCACCGCCTGCGATCCGTGCATGGTGTTCTCTTCCATTATAGATGAGCTTATTTTAATACCAAAACATTTTCTTCTTCCCGGATCTTCAAATGGATGTTTGTTTCTCCAGGTTTACTGTCATGGAGTAAGAGGTTTCTCAGTCCAGGAAGCTCAGCATTGGCTGAGAAAAACTACAACAGCCGACACCCTTAGCAAGGACCAAAATGTAGACTTCAGTTACCTTGTAGATATTATCATAGAATCAGTACCAGATACAGTTCTTATATATATAAAATCTAACTATCTAAACATCTAGCACCCATCTCTCCATCTATCAAATATCTAATCCTTTGTTCTGGAAAGAACAGCTGAAGGCAAAATTGAGTCCAGTTAGTCTTTCTCATCCCTTAATTGCCATCTGAGTCTTTTCTCTCTTCTTTCTTACTCATTCCCTGTTCAGTGGGGCCAATAGGGCTTCTCAGAGTGGTGCCTCACTAAAGCCTTCTAAGACCCTGTGCTACACTGGGCACCGAGGCTCAGGAGGCTGAGGCAGGAGGATCAAGAGTGCCAGCCTCAGCAACAGCAAGGTGCTAAGCAACTCAGTGAGACCCTAACTTTAAATAAAATACAAAATAGGGCTGGGGATGTGGCTCAGTGGTCAAGTGCCCCTGAGTTCAAGGCCGGGTACATTAAACAAACAAACAAACAAATAACAACAACAACAACAACAACAAAAAACCTGTGCTTTGGTCCCTAGTTACCCAAAATGTGATTTGATGACCAGCAGCTTTGGTCACCTGAGAGCTTTTTAAAATGAAAACTCTCAGGCCTTTTCCCAAATCCACAAATTCAGAATCTGTATTTCAACTGGCTCTCTTGTGGTTCAGTGTTCATTCATGTAGGAGAGGCCAGGCTCCAGTTCTCTTTTTGTCTAATTCCTTGCATGGATATTTATTTTGGGGCCATTTTCTCTCAGTTGTCCTAAGGGAAAGCTATTCTGATAACTGGATCCCCTTTCAGGTATTCCTGATAATGACATTACCTGACATCCAAATGTGACTTAACCTGTTATTCTTAAAAACCCTAAGCTGCAAGAAAGAATAAATTGCTCTGGGATTTTAGGCAGTCCAAATTGCTGAAAAGGGAATTTTTGATGAAGGGGGTTCCCTTCAGCACTCCTCAAATCATACCTTGGGAAAACATTTTAAAGCAGTAGGGCATTTACTCAGAAAAGGATAATAAATGAAAAACAAAGGATATAAACAATATTGAGAACTATGTCTCCAAGGGAATACAGTTTCCTTAACCCTAAACTGCTTTTGCAATTTTTTTTCAGATAAAAAGCACAATTACATCATATCAGGGATTCTCTTGTGAAATTTTGTTTTTCTGATCTTGAGTAGAAAATGAAGTATTTCTAGAAGAGAGCAAAGGTTTTAGTTGATCTGCTATTGAACAATGCATCTCTAATTACCCACAAATTTTTAAAAGTAGCACAGTTTCATAAAATTTGAACTTTAGAATCTCAAAGTACAAAATCATTAAGACAGAAATTAAATAAAACTCCAGACCATAATAATTGTAAATACTCCAGCCTATAGTCTGAAGCTCAGAATTCTAAACACAACACTGTACATATTTAACTGTACATATTTATGGGGTACACTTACAGTAATTTCAGACACTGAGGCAGATACTTGGCATGGTGATGCAGCACTGGTACTGTATGAGCTGGGTGGGGAGATAGATCAATAATTAAATTATAACCAAAAACAGGCTGGATTACAAGGCACAAAATACTCTGGTTGTATGAGAGCAAGAGAGGTGCAACTAGTAGAATCCGGGTGGTCCTCTTGGGGAAGAATGAATTTAAGCTGAGCCCTGTCTGATAGTGTTTCAGGGCCGTAAGGGATAGAGGGTACTCTCCAAAGGGGAACAAATGAGGGGCCCGCTAATGGACCCATGCAGCCAAAGCATGAGATTTAGGGAAAGCATGAGATTTAGGGAAGAGAAATTTGGGAGGTAAAACCAGAAAAATGATCAGGCTTTTAAATCCCAAGCTAGGTAGGTGGGACTTCATCAAAGGCTTCTGAACCGGGGAATGTATTATCAGTTTTAGGAAATTTAGTAAAATAATTCTTTAATATTTTTCATTGATACTTAATAATTGCACATATTTATGGGGTACAGTATGAAAATTCAATCATGTATACAATGTGCAATGACTAAAGAAGGGTGATTAGCATTTCCATCTCCTTAGACATTGATCATTTATTTGTTCAGAGACTTCAGACTCTTCTAGTTCTTTATACAGTATATAAGAAATTGTTGTATGCTACTGTCACCCTGTGAGGTAGAGCCCTATAACTCATTCCTCTTAACTGTAGTTTTGTACACCTTATCCAATTGTGTGTGTGTGTGTGTATGTGTGTGTATATATATATATATTTGTAGATGTGTGTGTTTGTTTCAGAAGTGTTAAAGGGCAGATGCGCCTTTATTTCATTTAGTTTTTTTATGTGATGCTGGGGATCAAACCCAGTGCCTTACACATGCTAGGCAAGTGCTCTACCACTGAGCCACAACCCCTTCCCCCAAAATTCTTAACATAATATTTAGAATGAATTGTAATGGCACAAATGCCACATGATATATAGAAACTGAAGAGTTTACTGTTGACAAAATGCCCATCTAAGTCCTATACTGATTGAGTTTCCCTAATCCAAAATGCTTGAGATCAGATGTGTTTCAGGTCAAAAAATCTGTTTGAGATCAGATTTTTTCAGAATTTGGATATTTGCATATACATTATGAGATGGAAAGACCTAAGTGAAAACACCAAATTCATATATGTTTATGTGCAGTTATAAACATAGCTTGAAAGTAATTTTATACAGTATTTTGAGAGCTTCTGTGTCCTAAGACCTGACTGACATGAGGTCAGGTGTGTAATATTCCACTTATGGTGTCATGATGCCGACATTCCAAAAGTTTCAAATTTTAGGATATTTTGGATTTGGGGTTTTCAGATCAGTCTTGTTCAATTTATACTTAATTGTCCAACTTACTGGGTTGTTTTTTTTTTTTTTTTTTTTTTTTTTTTGCAGTGGTTACGAGTATGGACTCTGGAATTAGACTGTGTAGGCTCAAATCCTGGCTTTATCACAATATTAGCTGTGCAATCCTAGGAAATTACTGAACCTCCCTATACTCCAGTTTCCTCATGTATGATATAAAGATGATTATGGTGAGTATTTTGTAAGGGTTTTGTGATAATCAAAGAAAGTAACTCTTGACACTCAGAATAGTGCCCAAGATAGGAACTCATGTGAGCTACCAGGTTAGTTCAAGAACAGGAAAAACTGAACTGAGACTGTAGCTCAGTGGCAGAACACTTGCCTTGCACGTGTAAGGCACTGGGTTCAATTCTCAGCACCACATAAAAATAAACAAAATAAAGGTATTCTGTCCATATACAACTACAATTTAAAAAAAAAACGAAAAGGTAAAATTGTCACTATACTGTATATGATAGATGTACACATCACCATGTAATAATTCATGTTAATGGGAAGGAGTCTGGTGAAGTAACAGGAAACTGTGAATCTATTTGTTTTTGGTAATTGGAATGCATTACATGCAGTAGATAAGGTAAAAGGGGCAGATGCGCATCAGCATGCCTTGAATTAAAGTGAAATTTCCAAATATTTACCACAAATAGCAATAAGAAGGGAAATCAGCCTAGATAGAGCATGATGAGGGGAAAAAATGGTTCTTTTTCCTTTTTATTATTTTTGCTACATTTTAATTATGAAATATTTTATATTGCAAAATAAATTTAAATATTTATGCCAGATGTCTGTGTCTGTACATAGATATGACATGAAATATACATATTTATACACATATATGGCATAAGTAATGATTAAATGAACTACCCAGTTTGAAAACTGTGGTTGAGATAGCTTGATGGCTTGCTAATATCCATTCTAGCACTTTTCAATAGTAGTGGAAATTTTAGCAGGTGACCCTTCTGGCTTGTGGGATGGGAGCAAAAGTGAGGTATACAAACTTGGGTCATGGCTTTCGAAGGAAAAGGAGTGCAGCCCCCCTTCTCTTTGCTCTCTCCCAATTGGTTGCGAGTTGGGACCACCCATTTGGACCACAAGTTCAAGATTAACATCCTAAACATGGTACACTAATAGAATAAAAGAAACCCACTTCTCTGACATCATGGAGCTGCTGTACCAAGCCCTGGATTAACTACCCAGACATTATATTTGAGGAAAATAAACTTCTATCTCATTCAGGCTTCTACAGTTTCCTAGCTGTATCCTAAAACAACTCCCAGTGAATTATCTGTCAGGACTGCTTGGTGCCCCTCTACAATCCCATCTCACCTCTCTACCAGGAGCAACCACTATCCAGCATTATATTAATTTGTTTTCCTTTTCTTCATAACTTTGCAATATGTGTTCATATCCCTAAATGCTAAATTTTGCATCTTTTCAAACTATATATAAGTAAGGTCATACTGTGTGCATTTTTCCAGTGACTTGCTGCTATGGTGTGTATAATATCCACCCCCCCACCCTGAATTCATATGTTGAGACCCCAACACCCCACTCCACCCCTGTGATGGTATATGGAGATGAAACCTTTAGGAAATAATTAGGTTTAGATGGGGACAGGGTACTTCTGGTGGGACTAGTGTCCCTATAAACAGAACCATTAGAGCACTTCCTCTCTCTCCTCTCTCCTTTTCTCTGCCCCTCTCCTTCCTGCCCCTTACCCATGTGAGGGCATAGATGGGAGGGGCTATAGGCAAGTAAGAAAGACAGCTTTCACTGGGAACCAAACCAGGTGGCAGCTTGCTTGACTTTGGACTCTCTAGCCTCCAGAACTGTGAGAAATAATCTCTATTTTTGTTTAAGCTACCCAGTTTATGGTACTTTGTTTTGACAGCCCAAACTAATACACCTGCCCCACCCCATTCAACAGTAAACTTGTGCAATTCATATGAATAAGTGAACATAACAGGTTCCAGATCAGACTCAGCAACTAAGCAAGACCTTAACCAACTTAGTGAGACCTTATATCTCAAAATACAAAATACAAAGGGGCTGGGGATGTGGCTTAGTGGTAAAGCATTTCCTGAGTTCAATCCCCAGTATCAAAAAACAAACAAAACAAATCAACCAAACAACAACAAAGCACACACACACACACACACACACACACACACACACAAAGAAGATAAAGTTCCTTAATTTTCACTGCTGTATTAAACTTACATAAATTATATGAAAATTCCAAGCATTGGTGGACACTAAGGTTATTTTCTAGCTTTAGGTTGATGTACAAATGTACCGGCAATATTATTACACCTATCTCCTAGGATACTTGTGCAAAAATTTCTCTAGGATAGACTTTTAGATCAGAATTGTGCTGTCATGTTGCAGAGTATGTGAATATTAAACTTTACCAGATAATGCCAGATTATTGTGCAAATGGTTGTACTCATCTACTCATCTTTACTAACACTTGCATTTAGGTAGGTCTATGTTCTGGCCAACAAATTGTATGTAGAAGTATTGAGACTTTTGGAATGGTACTCTAGTTTGCTGGCTCAGCTTAGTGGTAGCACTCTCCTCCTCCCCTTCACCCTCCTCTCTTCCTCCACCTCCTCTATTTCATTTTCATCCTCTTCCTCTTTCTTGCTGCTTGAAATCTAGATATGATGGCTGAAACTCCAGCAGCCACTTTGAACCATTAGATGATAACCTTGTAGATACATAAAAAGATGTTAGAGCAGAAAAAAAAAACCAGAAGAGTCTGGAGTTCCTGATGACCACAGAACCACCATGCCAACCTCAGAATGCCAATTCTAGACTTCTTTTATGTAAGAGAAAAATAAGCTTATATTTTGTATATGTCAACATGTTTGGAGCTTTTGCTATAGATATATGAACATAAGCCCTTTTGATTGTTTTTATTTATTACTTATTTTAGAAGTTCTTTATGTAATCTGAATACTATTTATTGTGGATGTTACTTGAAGGAAATGTATTCAGTTTATAGCTTGTCTTTTCATTTTCTTTAGTATGTCTTTTGATGTACAATAGAAATTACCTTTAACATATTTAGATTTGTTAATTTGGAAAGGGACTTTTTTCCTTGTCACAGTCATGGCATTGGTAAATTAAAAAGTAATTATCTCTTGGGGCTGGGGATGTGGCTCAAGGGGTATTGTGTTCGCCTGGCAAGCGCGTGGCGCTGGGTTCAGTCCTCAGCACCACATACAAATAAAGATGTTGTGTCCGCCGAAAACTAAAAAATAAATATTAAAAAATTCTCTCTATCTCTTTTTAAAAACTAATTATCTCCAAGTCCACTGCACATAGAATCAGCATAGTTAAAAGTGAATCTCTTCTGCATTTGCAAGCACCATTTTTCACATTAAAAATCACCAGAAATATATTTAATGAGAGGTTTGCTCTGATATTGCTCTGAGGCAGGAGATGTCAAACTTTGTTTTGGTAAAGGGTCAGGTAGTAAATATTCTAGACATTGTGGTCTCTGTCACAACCCCTGAACTCTACTAGAATAAACATGGCCTTATTCATGGCACTGAGTTTGAATTTCATAAACTGCACATCATGAAATACTGTTCTTTTGAGTATTCCCCAATCATTTAAAAATGCAAAAACCATACGTAGCTCTTAAACTTCAGGAAAACTGGTGGTGGGCTAGGTTTGGCCTGCAGGGAGCAGCTTGCTGACTCTCTGCTCCAAAACGTAGTCATGAATCCTGTGGGGCAAAATCCACCTGCTCAAAAGATGTTGCCCAATATAAGTATCTGGAAGTAGTTTCTAGCCTATCGTATGCCTTAGAAAAGTGCATATAGATCAGAATCACCAAGTGAAGAGTTAGGCAAGTGACAGGCCTAGCTGTGCAATAAATTATGTTTATGACAGGATGTCCCCTGCCCAAGTGGGTGCATTGTGAGGTAAAAGACTGGTGAACTCCCACTGTGTGGCAAGCTTGCTTGCTCCACGGTGCAATGAGAGGACACACTTGGATTTCTGCCTTCTATTCCAAGGAAGAGCGTGTCTAAAAATACCCATTGTTGTTGGTGTCAAATGACCTGAAAAATTGGCATTTGAGTTTCAAACATCCAGTCTCCTTGTTAGTATTTTCCAAGCCCTGACCCCCCCCCCTTTTTTTCTTTTCTCTTTTTAAATTTTATTTATTTATTTTTAATTTTCAAAACCTCGTCCTCTGACCCGGCAACTAAAGCTCGCAGGCTTGTGTTTCCAAGCTGCCCAGATGGGGCTATCATGGTGGTGGACCCAAGATCTGCAAATTCATGTTCTCACTTGAAAATTCCTGGGCTCTAGGCAGCATTGTACTGCAGTGATCAGCCCGAAGCCACAGCGTAGGCCCTCTAGAACCCAGCTGTGCCCCCCACCGCCAGGTGGAGGAAGCAGCTCTGTAACCGTCCAGCCGACGAGACTTCACTCACGTAGCGGAAGAAATCAGATCTCAGAGGCAGGTGCAGGAGGCCCTTGAGCTAGGCAGGAGCCTCCTAGCGCGCCCTTCGGGAAGTGTCCGCGGCCAGCCACGCCTCGCGCCCCCGCCCCTCCCAAGGCCCCGCCCCCAGCCACTGCTCCGGCCGCCCCGCCGCTTTGGGGGCGGAGGCGGGGGCCGGGACCTGGGGCGGCCCGGCCTGACCTCCACCGCGGCCGATCGGCCCCACCGGCGAGCCCCACCGGCCGGCGCAGGCCCCGGCCGCGAGCCCCTCCCTCCACCTCTCCCCGCCCGGCCCGGCTCGGCAGGCGCTTGGTGGCGGCTGCGGGTCCGCAGGCGGCCATGGCGGCGGGGGCCGGGGCCAGGCCGGCGCCGCGCTGGCTGAAGGCGCTGGGCGAGCCGCTGAGCGCTGCGCAGCTGCGGCGGCTGGAGGAGCACCGCTACAACGCGGCCGGCGTCTCGCTGCTCGAGCCGCCGCTGCAGCTCTACTGGACCTGGCTGCTCCAGTGGATCCCGCTCTGGATGGCACCCAACACCATCACCCTCATCGGCCTCGTCATCAACATGGTCACCACGCTCGTGCTCATCTCCTACTGCCCCACGGTCACCGAGGAGGTAGGGCTCACCGCCCGCCCGCCCGCCCGCCCGCGCCTCGTCACCCAACTGCGCCTCGTCACCCAACTGCTGTCCCCGAGCCCAGCCCCGGGTAGCCAGAGGCGCGGGGAGCGGGAGGGGAGACCGGTGTGCCACTGAGCATCCCCGTGGCCGCGAAGGGGTGGGTACGGCCTTTGCTTCTGAGTCCACCGCGGACGGTTTCACTGTCCCCTCGCGGACACACCCGGAGCCTCTCCCGGGTCGCCTAAAGGCTGTCACGCCACCACCCTAGTCCTGTGACCGCCCTGAGCCTCCCCCTAGCAGCAAGCAGCGGAGGGGCTGTCAAGGTCAAGGTCTGGTCCCATCCCCACATGGATGCCAACTTGTGGTTTGGACCAGCAGTCCGGGTGCTTTGCACACTAAGGACTGGGCACCCTCATCACCGTTCTTCCTGGAGCAAGGATCTGAGGTGGAGTCAGCCAAGCCCAAATTGCCCTTTGGACACTTTTATAATAGTTTGTTTCTCAAAGGTGGTGGTAGTAGTGATCAAAGATAAGTAACCTTTAAGAGACAACTTCCTCTTTGCCTCATTGACTTTTTCAAGAAAAACAAGCTAGGGTAGTATGAAAGTGATAATCCTTATCACAACTGAGAGATTATAAAAGCCAACAGGTCTTATTAGCAATAATTATATTGGACCTATGTCTAAAGTAAGAAGAGTAAATAACCCGGGCTTTGGACAACTGTTAACCAGGAGCACACCATAAGCTGAGTGTAGAGGAGATCTAGGGTGGCAGAGTGAAGGATCACTTTTAGCTAAAGTGCTGGGATAATATTGCATGGCACATTCTTTGACATTGCTTTCCTTTCTTTGTCTTACAAATAGTGAAGTCCCTCCATCACCACTATAGATTTGACTATAGATCTGTGAAAAATTAGTGAGAATTGAGGTTGGATAAGAGAAATACTATGGAAATACCTGCAAGTGATTTTAAATTTTGTTTGATGGAGCCCATTGGTGTGGTGTATGCCTGTAATGCCAGCTACTGAGGAAGCTGAGCCAGAGAATCTCAAATTCAAAGCCAGCCTGGGCAACTTAGTTGAGACCCTGCCTCAAAATAAAACAAATTTAAAAGGCTAGCACTAAAGTTCAGTGGTAGAGCACTGGGGAGAAAAGTCTGATAGAGCCTTCATTTTAACATGTCTTGCCAGTTGATGGATATGTTTATTATGTGATTCTTAGTCATTCCCATTATTGTTCATTTCCGAATTGTTAGGGAAAAAGTAAGCTGCTTTAGTATTTGTTCTTTGCTGCTCAATTCTAGAATTTCCCAGAAGCAGGGTATTAGAATGAAAAGATCGATGGGTTGGAAGTGGAAGACTTGAATTCTCATCTCGCCATGGCACAACAAACCTACAGAATCTGCTTTCCCATGTTGAAAATAAAAAATAATGCCATCAAACCAATTTTACAAGGAAGCAGTGAGAGACAAATGATGTATTATATGCAGATAAAGACAAGACCTCATTAACACATTAAAAATATATTGTTTTTAAACAATGTCCTGAAAATGCACATGAAAAATTAGTTTTGATTGGGCGTAGATTTGGCAAAAAACATCTGGACATTAGCCAATATCAAAAACATCTGATATTGGCCAATTAAATTGTGAACTCTTAGATGTTATTATTAATTAAAGAATACTTTGCTAAGCACTTTAATAACAATACACATACAAACAAGTCCAAAAGCTTCTGTTTAGAGGTGGAGGGGATGCCTGATGGGAGAGGTAAATTTATGATATTAATTTTAGGCTCAGAGGAGTTTTCAAAAGGGCATGAGGTGAAGATCTGAAGCACTTGAATTGAAAAATCAGAGGGGGCATAAGGATTAACATAATAAAATGAAACTGGAGGACTTTCTGAAATGGGTGTCATTAGATCCTTAACTGGCTTCTAAGTGGCTGAAGCAGGGAGAGGAAACACCCTTTCAGGATCCACATTGCTTGTTTGATAAAAATCCCAGCAGTAGTGTGAAAGAGCGTACCAGTTTCTGGCTATTTTGCCTTAAGGTCACAGAACGGGTAAATGAGACAGGACCAGGTAAGATTCAGGTCTAAGTTGGTCTGCCTGCAAAGTTCATATTGTTTTTGCTACACATTATCTCATTTGGAGTTGCTCCTTTTCTCTGTGCATGTGGGAAAACTCCTTATGCCTTATATAATTCAGGTATGTAAAGGGCATTCACATCATTGTTGAATTTGTGTCCTATGTCAACCCAAAGAAGTCGGTAAGCTTTCCCTTCCTGGCATAGCCTTTCTGCCCTCTCAGTATTTCTTCTCCATTCATGAAGTAACAGTAAGTAGTACATCATTTTGTAAGAGAAAAGTGAAGCCCAGAGAGGTTAAGTGATTTTAACCTGTCTTGGGACTTGTTTATGGATTCTCAGACTTAAGAATTTTTTTTTTTTAGAGAGAGAGAGAGAGAGAGAATTTTTTTAATATTTATTTTTTAGTTATTGGCGGACACAACATCTTTTGTTTGTATGTGGGGCTGAGGATCAAACCCAGGCCGCACGCATGCCAGGCGAGCGTGCTACCACTTGAGCCACATCCCCAGCCCCCAGACTTAAGAATTTCACAGTACCTAACAGATTGTTTCCAGAAAGGGACAGAGCAATCACATAAGGGTTTTTAATATGGCTTATCTACTCAAAAAGCCTGCAATACTGTCTACAATAATATGATTTTATATATTTTGTAACTACTGTGTTAATTTCTAGGACATGACTGGGGATGAAGGGAAACTGATAGAAAAAAACCTTGTGATTTATATTAAGCATCTACAGTGGTGCTCTGAATTGCTTTTCAAGCTGTCTTTTCTGATAATGGTACTAGGGATTGAACCCATGGGTGCTCTACTGCTAAGCTACATCCCTTTATTATTTTGAAACAAGGTTGCTCAGGCTGGCCTCCAAACTTGCTCTCCTCCTGCCTCAGCCTCCTCAGTAGCTGGGATTACAGATGTGCACTACTGCACTGGTACCCAATTGCTACCTATCTTTTAGTGCCCAATTCTAACATTGCCTTCTTATGAAGTTTTTCTTCCTCTCCCAAGTCAAATCAACCACTTATTCCTCTGAACTTCTGCAATAATAACAACAATAATAACTAACATTTACTGGATATTTAATACATGCCAGGCATTATTTTAAACTGCTTTTGTTCTATTATCTCATTTAATCCTCCCAACAACCTGAGTAAGGTACTATTAATACTTCTAGTTTATAGGTGAAGAAACTGAAGGGAAATTTACCTCTTCTAGGTGACTTAGCTTTAAGTGAGGACAGAATTCCAATCCAGAAAGCTGTTCTACCTCACAGGCTTTTGTGGATTTTGTGGAAGTTAAAAAACAGAACAGATGTTACATTAGGGTACCGGATACAATTGATGCTGATGATAGACCTGGCCCAGGAATACTCTTCTGTGGAACTTCTGCATTTTATTTTGATGCTATGTGTCCTTACTGAGCAGGAAAACCCATCATCTTTAAGTTTAGACAGAAATTGCTCATGTGTATAATCTCCATAGCACAGTGCCTTGCATAAAGCAAATTCTTATTGGGTATTTATTAAATTATTGGCTGCATGAATGAAATAACAATGTAATCTTGAGAGATGATGTCTTTCAACTTTTGTTTAGTTTTAGCTGATCTTGGATTAAAAATGCTTATCAATTGTTTGGCCTGAGTAATTTTAAGAAGTAAGCAAGTATTAGGATGAATGGAGAAAACAAGAACTGCATCATCTCCTCCCCTCATGAGGCAGATCTGTTTGAACTCCACTCTAAGTATGTAGCCCCTGACCCCATTCCTTGGCTTTCTTATCCAAAAGTAGAATTACAGGTTCTTAGAGTTTGAAAGAACCTGAGAGTTTATTTGATGCAATTTCTACATTTATACATGTGATAACTCAGTGATTCAAATCTAGTTTTTCTAGCTGTAATGTAGTAGCATTCTCTACTGCAAAACACACCATACATTCATTTTTGACTAGTTTAAACCTTTGATTTCATTATCTTTTACTTATTGGATTAAATTTTTTGCCCTGCCTTGTTCATCTGTCCCATAAATCCATGCCAGTATACTCTTTTAAGAGTATGTTGAGGCTGATCTTGAATTAAAAATGCTTATCAATAAATGATGCTTGATAAATTAAAGTGCCTAGCTTGGGCCAGGTCAGAGGGCATTGACCAATTCTTATGTTTGTGATGACAGAGTTGAACCAAAAGGAAAAAATACCTGGGGAAGTAGCAGGATGTTAAGAAATAGTTCACACCTGTTTAAATAACTGAGATTATAGCTGCCTTTGTACTGTATAGTAAAGAGTTATTTGTTGGGGTCGGGGGAATGATAGAAAAAAAAGGCAATAACCTGCATATTCTTACTCAGATGTTTTACTAACAGGTTTGGTTTCTTTGAATTCTAGCACATTTCCTTTTTAATCACCTTCTTCTCCACCTCCCCCCACTTTTTAACAACAGTTCATTAATTTATCAAGCATCATTTATTAAGGCAGAAGACTTGTGAGGGAGTAACCTCTTTTATTAAAACAAAATATAAACTCCTGACTTTCAGAAGATGAAAGTTCTAGAAACAGGACAGAGTCTAGGATGAGGTAAGTCCAGCCCTCTCTATATAAGGAGGCACTTGAGGACCTCGGAACAGATGCCCCTTTGATTCTGCAGCTGAGGTGCCTCCTCACCTTTCCCCAGTCCAGCCCTGTCTAGAAGGAACCCCTTAGTTTTCCTTTGTGGTTTGTTCTTTTAACTCCTATGGCTTCACTGTACTTAATTCCCAAAGCATAAACTGTTTCTCCTTTAAAATTCTGGGTCAAGTGTTGAAAAAACATGGCATTGTGGTATAGAGAAAGAACATTAAAACCCTACTTACTCCTGGGGCATTTGACTAGGGCCACAAGGATTGGACCACCTGGATTTTGTGACTTAGGGCACCTGATACAATTGATGTTGATATAGGTGAGGCCCAAGAGTTCTTTTTATCCCTTGCCCTTCCTATTACCCTTAACATAGTGAGAGGCAGGCATTTTCAAGGAGGACTCTAGCAAGTACTAAAGGAAGAGGAAAATTTGGAACTAGTCACAGAAATGATAAAAAGAAAGAAGACCACCTTGTGAAGTTGGATTTCTACAGTCATGAGAAAACTGTCCTCAAAGTGCTGGTTTAATTGCATTCATGAGTGATGCTTGATTTCCCTGGCCCTAACCTATAACCTGCCTTATTTCCTAAAAATGAGTGTGTTCTCAAATGTTGGCACTTAAATTGAACTGAATTGAGGCCAGAAGGCCAGGATGAAACCAGTAAGCCCCTGGAGCCATCCTGTTTGGCTTGACAGAGAATGGTTTTCCCTCTCCTGACCATTAACCTGCTCTGGAGCTCTGCCAAGCCAGTGATGAGAACCCTCTGTAAATAGGGAAGCACCTCACCCATATCACAGGCTCCTAATATGAATGTTACACAAATAGAAGCAATCAGTCGGGGCTGGGGATATAACTCAGTTGGTAGATTACCTTGTATGCACGTAGCCCTGGGTTCAATCCCCAGCACCACACACACACACACACACACACACACACACACACACACAAAAAAAATCATGGGGAGGCACTAAGCAACTCAGTGAGACCCTGTCTCTAAATAAAATACAAAATAAGGCTGGGGATGTGGCTTAATGGTCAGGTGCCCCGAGCCCAATCCCCAGTACCTCCCCCCACCTCAAAAGAAAAGTTAGAAGCAATCAGTCATTTCTAATTGTGTTTTTCCAGAGTGAAGGTAGTAGTTCCTTAGAGGCACCATGAGTTCTCCTAAAAATCATAGAATCACCTGATTGGGGACAAAGTCCACCTTTAACAGCATCACAGCATTACCTTTTCTCACATATGCACAGCCTGTCTCCTAACCTTCTTTCCTCTCCACCTCTTAGAAATTTAGTTTCTCTTTTCATGGAAAAGGAAAGTCAATCGATGCTTGGATAACTTTGAAATTTTACCAGCTGGCCTAATAATGGGTTTTGTTAATCCCTTTTGCATATGTGTCCACTCACCCAAGGAGTTTAAATCAAAAGAGGTGTTTTTTTTTTTAGTATAAAAATTCAGATCATAGACAATGTATAGATGTAGTGTTTTTAAAATTTTGGGTGGGGGGAGCTGGGGATGTGGCTCAAGTGGTAGTGCGCTCGCCTGGCATGCGTGCGGCCCGGGTTCGATCCTCAGCACCGCATACAAACAAAGATGTTGTGTCCGCCGAGAACTAAAAAATAAATATTAAAAAAATTCTCTCTCTCTCCCCTCTCTCTCTCTCTCCTCTCTCTCTCTCTCTTTAAAAAAAATTTTTTTGGGGGGGTGGGGAAGATTTTTGCTTTTATATATTACCCATACTAGATTTTATTTACTAATTTTCCCTACATCAACTTTAAACCAACCAATGTTAAAAACTCACACTCTAATCATAAAGTCACAGATATAATATGCTAGCTATTTTCAAAATACTTTAAAAATTTCCAGAATATGCAAATTAAACATATAAATACATTAAATATATATATTAAGAAAAATAGTTGACCCTCAAATCACCTAAAATTATCTGATAGAGTATCAGTAATATCAATAGCAATGATTAACATTAACCGAGCTCTTACGAGCACTTTACATTTTAATTTAATTTTCACAACGAGATAGGAATAGTGCCTATTCCCACTTTTCACATGGGGAGACTTGAAAAATAACTCATTCAATTCAGCCATAAGGATCTAGATACAAATAGAATCCAGAATCAACACTCCTAACCACTCTGTAAGAAAACCCTGGACCTATATTTTTCTCTTGAAAACTATTGCTGTGTTACCTGATGGAGAAAAGTTGGATGAAAGGTTGATTTTCAGCATCTAGGTACTGAGCTCTTGAAGTATGTATATCAGATTTTAAAAACAGAATATCTGCTCAGCCCAGTGAAAGGATTCTATTTTAATATGAAATGAGCCAAACACAAATGAGATTGCATAAATCTAAAGTGGAAATGCATATGATTGGTGCCATATGCAATCTGTAAGGCTTCGTGGCCCTCATTCTTAGGAACTCATTTTCTCCTGTAATTCCTCTTTGGCTTCTAAATTTTCTCCAGCAGCTACTCTGATGCAGCGGGGTGCCCCTTTTTGCCAGTCTCACTGCCCAGTGACTCTCACTCACCTGGACATCTGGATATGTGTACTTACCACTCACTGTGGCCATCTTCTCAATGTTTGCCTTGTGCCTTCTGTCGTAGAAGGCTGTGTGATTCACTGTCATCCTCCCACCTGTCTGACTGACCACTTGAGAGACTACGTTCATGGGTTACACTTCTCTCTCTTTAAAATAATCCTTACTGTGTATTGACTAAAAGACCATGTGCCATTATGAAGCCTAATCATTTGAGCATTTAGGGATTCATTTCTTTCTCAACTGAAGTTCTACTGAGAGGTCCACTGTTACAGGAAGTCCTGTCTATTTAATATATCCCTGTTTTTCTCACTTTAATGGGTTTCTGCTTTCCTACTCTCTGGAACAGGACGAAAAGTGCCCCAGAAAGAGGCCAGAGTGCTGGTAACCCAGAGAATGGGTCTTCTATTTAATGTTCTTTCAGAACCTATCAGGTAATGCACCAGTCAGGTAACTTTAAATATTGAGACCAGCTTAGGACTTTTCTTGGATCCTAGAGATACCTTTCTAAGTCTCATATTTCTGATCAAGGAACTTGAGTCCAATTTTCTCCTGGACTCTGACAGACTAGCACCTGAGTATTTGTGAGGTTTCTTTCTTAATGGGACCCTGGTAATACTTAAATTACTAATCTACCTCTGCTGGCTTTCTCTGTAATTAGAATTAGTTTTCACCTAATATATTTGAATGTTGAAGTATCTTTGAGTTTATACTGATCACATAGAAATGTTTCCATTATTTCACTTCTATAGGAGTCCCTTCTACAAACAGAATAAAAAGAGGAAAATACGAAATAAAACCTATTTTCTTACAGAAATTTTTGAATTTACAGTTGAGGAGTGGTAGAATACATTTTATATGCTATATGTTAAAAACACCACGTCTTTCCTGTATTATTTATTATAATGAATTAAAGTAATTATTATCAAATCATCGTTTACAGTCAAAAGAAGAAAAGGAATTATTGTTTTAAGAAGAACGAAATAGAATATTGTTATGATTTAATTTCCAGTTATTAGTAGCTAAGTTGATATCATAAGGTAATTGTCTTTGATCATAAGATGGAGAGTATTTTTAAAAATATTTATTTAGTTGTAGATGAACACACAGTATCTTTATTTATTTTTATGTGATGCTGAGGATCAAACCCAGTGCCTCACACATGCAAGGCAAGTGCTTTACTACTGAGCTACAACCCCAGCCCCTTATATTTTATTACCACAGTTCAAGGCCAAAGATCTGGCCCTGGGGCTGCCAACATATCAGCTATAGGCATGAGTCACCCAAACCAAACCAAAAAGTTATGGTAGAAAGTAGGAAAGAAACTTTAATCAGTATGGCCATAACGGGAAGACAAGGGGACGGGTATTACCCACTATGTCTTCAGGATACTGACATGAACTCCCAAATATATAGGCAAGGGGGACCAGAAATATACATAGTCAAGCAGCCTTGGTGAAACTGTGGTCTGGTAGATTATCTCAGGATTGGTTGGGCAGGGATTTATTCAGGAGATAAGAAAGTTGCTATTCCCTATGGTAATAATTTCAACTCATCACAAAATGTTTATTAATTACATTAGTTGTTTCTAGAATCTGGGATCACTTGGCAAAAGAGACAGATGGAAAATGGAGGCAGAAATGCCAAGTTTTTTTTTTTTTACATTTGCAGGCCCAAGTGAAATCAGTGCTTTTTAGCAAAAGCAGCCTCTAAGTCTTTTAATACTTTTAAATGATTATGAAAATAGAAATTAAGAGTTTGAGATTGGAAGGCTTGATTCTGTAGGAGTTTTCATTTGTTTCCACTCATTTTAATTATAGATTCAAAGATCGTAATCAACTATTATAACTATTATTTAAGAAGTTATTATCAGAATCAAATGTCCAGACTGCCCAATTCTCTAAGTGACCAACATTTGGGAGATAGGATTTGAGAAGGAATCAGGCTTATTCAAAGCAGGCCTGAAGAGGATGGAGGGTTATCTCCTCAAAGCTCTATCTTGTACCTGCATACCCATGTTTACAGTGGCACTATTCACAACAGCCAAGTTATGAAATCAGCCTAGATGTTCATCAGCAGATGAATGGATAAAGCAAAAGTGGTGTATACACACAGTAGAGTAGTATTCAGTCATAAAGAAGAATAAAATCATGTCATCTGCAGGAAAATGGATGGGACTGAAGATCATCTTGTTAAGTGAAATAGCCAGACTCAGAAAAACAAGAAATACGGGCTGGGGTTGTGGCTCAGTGGTACAGCACTTGCCTCACATGTGTCAGGCACCGGGTTCTATTCTCAGCACCATTTATAAATAAATAAAACAAAGGTCCATTGACAACTAAAAAAAATTTTTAAAAAGGGAATAATATCATTAAAGGAGAAAGATAAGTAATATATGTTTTCTCTCATGTGCACTCTCGGGGAGGGGGGGAATGACATGAAAATAGAAGGACGACAATTTAGGGAAGGGGACCAGGGAAAAGGGAATAAGAGAGGGGAATAAAGAAGATGGATATAATCAAGGCATGTTATATGCATGTATGGAAGTGTCACAAGGAAATCTATTAGTATGTGCTAATAGGTTTTTTTTTAAGCTCTCTCAATTTTTTTTTTTTTTTTGGTGGGGGTTGGAGTTTTTGTTGCTATTATTGTTTTGTTTTTGTGGTACTGGGGATTGAACCCAGTGAGTCTACCACTGAGTTATATCCCTACCACTTTTGTGTGTGTGTGTGTGTGTGGTGCTGGGGATTGAACCCAGGGCCTTGTGCATACAAGGCAAGCACTCTACAAACTGAGCTAAATCCCCAGCCCCTACCACTTTTGTATTTTATTCTGAGACAAGGTCTTACTAAATTGCCCAGTCCTCCCACCTCAGCATCTCCAGTACTGGGATTACAGGTGTGTGCCACCATGCCAGGCACAAAGGGCTTTCTTGGGAGGGGAGAAGGTGATATAGTGAGCAGAAGGCTCTACCCTGGTCAGGGTCCTCATCAATCATGGATGTGTTTCCCTTTTTCTTCTCTAGGTGAACATTGCAATGGACTTTACCCTCCTGTCACAAGTTACTAAGACCTAGGAATGACTGCTCCTCTGCAAAAGGGCCAAAGGGAGGGGGGCCAAAGGGAGACGGAGCAAAGGACAGTGTCAAAGAAACCCCTGTAACAGAGATGGCGGGCTACAGTTGCGAAACAATGTAATGACTTCCTTGGTCTTTGCTTCTTAACCAAAGAAGATAATTTCAAAGCTTTGCATTTGTATCTTATGCTGCCACCTGTGAAACAGCCAGGCATGCCCCCAGAGCTCCAGAGGCTGGGGCAGGAAGATCACAAGTTCAAAGCCAGCCTCAGCAACCTAATGAGACTCTGTCTCTAAGTAAAAATTAAAGAGGGCTGTGGATGTGGCTCAGTGGTTAAGCACCCCTGGTTTCAGTCCCTGATACAAATAAATACATAAATAAAAAATAAATTAATAAATAAATCTAAGGAAACTACACCATAGAAAAAGTGGAGTGCTATAAGTCAAGAACACCATTGTTTTGTAGTTTTTTACACTTGTATGCTTGAGATGCCAATGGTGTCATAAGCAAGCTTGGTACAATAGAAAGAATGGTTTAATTGAAAAACTAAAGTGGGGCTGGAGTTGTGGCTCAGCGATAGAGCACTTGCCTATCATGCGTGAGGCCCTGGGTTCAATTCTCAGCACCACATATAAATAAATAAATTGAATAAAGGTATTGTGTCAACGACAACTAAGAAATATTAAAAAAAAAAAAAAGAAAAGAAAAATTAAAGTGGGACAGGACTGTAATTCCAGAGACTGGGGGAGGCTGAGGCAAGGGGATCATGAGTTCAAGGCCAGCCTGGTGGGCAGCTTAGCAAAACCCTGTCCCAAAATCAAAAATAAAAGGGATATAGCTCAATGGTAGAGCACTCTTGGGTTCAATCTCCAGTACAAAAATAAATAAGTAAATAAAGTGGCATAGATAGGAATAGAGTGACTGGAAATGGGTATGTTTGTGGTTTTTTATTTCTTCCTAGGACAAGTGTAGATGGAGGCAGTCCTTGAAAGAGGGCATACATGAGGACTTTGCCAAATTGGGTGAGGAGAATGTTTAGGAAGGGAAGAGCCATGAGACAAAATCAAGGACATGAGGACTTTGTGGCTGGAAAGGAGCTGGAGTATGCAGTTGGGTAACTTGAGAGTCAGGCTGAGCCTAAGCTCCTGACACTGGGTCAAGAACTGTGGTCATCCCTCATGTTTTACTTCTTCATTTGGGAAGCCCTGGCCTGCGTGCTCCAAGTACACATGAAGACTTTCACTGCCATTTCAGTCTGTTAACTTGGGGGGGATTTGTTGAAGGTTTATTCTATGCCAGTCACTGTGGTAGGGAGCTGGGGAGGTAGCAGTGGGGGAGAAAGATAGTCCCTGCCCTCACGGCTTCCTTCAGTTTAGACCTCGCAAATTTCATTTGAAATGAAGAGAAAGAAGAGGAAAGAGAGAAGGAGTTTTGTAATTTTGGCTGGAGGGAGTTTTGTTTGTAGAGGGCAAGCTGAAGTTCTAGTGCAGTTTCTGTTTGTGGAGGTTCCACTTGAGTCTTTTCTTTTGTTATAATTTTCATGTAGCCCCCCTCAACTTTTGTCTTTCTCTTTGTGTAGCTTCCCCCTCTGTTACTGTGCTTCACAAATCCTAGCTGCCTTGACCTCATGAACTCTGATATGCTTTTCCTCCACAGCCAGCTTATGGGGCTCTATTTAGGTCCCCATTCCTGAGCTGGGACCTGGAAACTGCCTCTGGGCAGTAAACTGGAGCAATCATAGGGACGCATTGTTTCTCTTTTCTCAGGGATCTCGATGGCCTGCAACGTTTGAGAATTGTTGTTTCATGTATTTTATTATCTTTCTAGTTATATAAAGTGAGAGGGTAAATTCAGTCCTTGATGCTCCATCACAAATGGATTCCAATGTCTACAGTTTACCTTTGAGGTCTTATTTCACAGCAAATGCTTCCTGAGTAAGTTCATATCTGTGCCATATATGAATAGTATTGTATTAAAAGAGCCATGGACTAGGAATAAGATCCAGTTTCTTTTACTTGCTTGCTATTTAAATTTGTGTTTCTTACAAACAATATGGTGCTTCCGTGGTTCTCAACTCAAATGACATAATTAATTTGATGTCTCAATTTATTTTCATCTATAGAGGGAGAGTTTGAACTGTCTTTATAGCATATGGATATGATATAAAATGTGCACACAACAAAGTATGTCATTTGCTTAGTCTGAGCTATTTTCAAACAGAAGCTAGTATGTTATCTCTGAACAGTCTTTATTATTTGTCTTTATTACTTCCATGTATTTTTTAGGCACCATACTGGACATACCTTTCATGTGCCCTGGGACTCTTTATCTACCAGTCACTGGATGCTATTGATGGGAAACAAGCCAGAAGAACAAATTCTTGTTCTCCTTTAGGGGAACTTTTTGACCATGGGTGTGACTCTCTTTCTACAGGTAAATTAGCATTTTCTTCCCCACCCTCTCTCTGTAGTTTTGTTTTAACACTGATAGCTTAAAAACCAAAATGAACCAAGTTGTTTGCTCTTTTTTTTTTTTTTTTTTTTTTTTTTTTTTTTTTTTTGCAGAGGTGTACATTTGGGAGCAATTTGCATAATTTGTTTAAAAAGGATGTTCAAAAATTCATTTTGTTAAATAGACCTTATTTTAATGCCAGAATTATGTCCTCTGAAACTCTGCATTTCAAAATAGCACAGGGCAATTATTTCATTGATGATTTTTAAATTCGTAATGGTCTTTAAACCTTGTTCTTTCAGTATTTATGGCAATTGGAGCTTCGATTGCTGCTCGCTTAGGAACTCATCCTGACTGGTTGTTTTTCTGCTCTTTTATTGGGATGTTCATGTTTTATTGTGCTCATTGGCAGACCTACGTTTCGGGCATATTGAGATTTGGAAAGTAAGTATGTGTTTTCAAGTTGTATATTTAAAAATGTAAACAAATTAATTTTCACAATCTGATATGGCATTTGTTCATGATAAAGGGGATGAAGCTTCATTCAGTAATTTAAATTCTTTTAAATTTATTAGAGTGTTCCATGCATGCTACATCTTCTAAGTCCTGTAGGTGTTCTGCATGTTACAGATATGTTATTTGACAATAGTTTTATTTTCTTCCCCTATTCTCCAGCTTCCTCACTAGCCCAACTTTACTATAGATAGGGCAAAAAGAAAAATAAGGGGTCCAAATAACATAGAAAAAGAATTTGTAGTATTTAAATAAACAGCATTTGACCCTTATAATAAGTGACAAGTGATGTGGAGCCTAAGTACTCATTGGTCAAATCATCATGTGCCCCAAAACGGAACCCCCTTGACAACCATCAATAATAACAGGTAATTGTGAGACTCTCAGCTGTGGACACAGTTGGTGAAATGATCTACAAGTGCCCTGTAAATGCTGGAGCCTTGTACCAGATGCTATCTATGCCTCTGGTGCCTCTTTCTCAGACACCAGGAAATAGTGCACAAAGCAGAAATGCTGTTCTGTATTATTGCTTCCCCATGTAGCTCCCCCTCCACTTGGTCCTTGAAGACCTTCCTGCTGTTTGCTCACTCTCAGTTTACCTTCCTATGTCTACTGATTCTTTTTAGCCCCATTTTCTTGCTGCATAGGAAAATCAGTAGCTCTAAGAAAAAAGAAAAAACAAAACTAAACTCCTGATATAATGAGAGGAAAAACTCAAAAGTATAGACCATTTTGGAGCAGTAAGGCTTCAGGCAACTTTTCATATTAATCCCAAATTTTGGAATAATTGCAACTACCACCTACTAAGCACTTGCTTGCTTTAGGCACTGTACTAAGTGTTTTCCATACATTGTGTCTTTTATTCCTAACATTAATCCTGGAAAATGGATGTTACCTCCACTGTACAAATATACTACCAATAAATGATAGAACCAAGACTACAACTCAAGTCTTTGACTTCATGCTCTTAATAACTGCTGTCCAGAACTATGAGTCTAGCAATGTATTACATGTCATGGAAAGATAGAAAATACATGACAGATAGAGGCCCTCTTTTAGGAACTATGTGGGACATTTCGTTAGAGATAATACTTCTGTGACAATGATAACAGTCCAGATCAAATGTGAAAAGACTTACTTTAGGTTTCCAGAATCACTGAAGAAATCCTAAATAAGAAGAAGGTAACTATAGGCTGAACTGGTTTAAGAGAGTTTTAATAGAAAATGTGAAAATTAGTTCTTTACATACCAGTCAAGACCCATGGATCAGAAAGTACCAGTAAACATTCAAGGTAACTGTGTAAAATTAAGAATCTGTACCTAGTTATAGATTAAGATATGGTAAAATAGAAAAGCACCTTTTCAAAATCAAATGCATTTTAGTTAATTTGCTATGGTAAACTGGAGTAATATAATGCAGTGTTCTGGATAATTATGATTAATGACTAAAAGTAAAACTTTTTTATTATTTCCTTCATTAAAATTATTTCTGGGATGAATTAGTTCACATTTCTGGCCTCACTGTAAATTTTACTCCCAATTACTATTGATTGAGAATCTTGAACTGGAAATACAAAGATGAGTCACCTGTTACAAGAATATGCCAGACACACTGAGGAAGAGCATTCTACTCAGAAGCATCAGGAAAGTACTTAGAATATTAGAGAAATGGCTAGTGAATGATTACCAGTCTTGGAGGAAGTAAAGGAGATCCTTCAGGGTCTCAGGGTCAGCCATTTAAATATTAACTACATGGTAGTTATTTTCAGCTATGTACTTTTTTTTGCCTTACCAAAGTAAAAATACTATGGAGAACTGAATTGGATAGGTTGAGAGTCCTGCTTAATACTACAAGAAGGACTATAAACATACCTTATGGAAGTATGTAGACTGACCTCATGTCAGTTGTCCCTGCTAGGATGGATTTCCTGAATATCTGTCATTTTAAACATAATTTTTATAGTATATATGGTATTTGAAAATAGATACATAAAACCAAGATGAACACTATCAGAATATACTTCAGAAATTTATTTCATGAATACATTCTTGGTTTAAGTCTGTTTTCTGTGATTTTCTGTTTCTTAAAAGACCTAAGAAAAAACATACCAAATCAGTTTGTTTTGTTGGGCTGAAAAATGTAAGGTTTTACTAACATTGCTATATTTTTTGCTATATCATTTTTTCCAATTTTCATACCCCTTTATGCACTTTATTAGTAGTCTACTTTAGTATAATAGTTGAAAATAGAGGCTCTTGAGTCAGATTGAGTAGAATCAAATTCTGGCCCCTACCTACTAGTTAATTTATCAGAAATATATTAGTTTCATTTTTTCCATTTCTTTACCTATCAAATTAGAACTATTGTCATAAAAAGTTATTGTGAATATTGAACAACAATGTATGTAAAGTACTTAGCACAGAATCTGGAACATAGAAATATTCCATAATAAAGTTAGCATTATGATGCCTTGCTATTTATATTTTAATTCAATTTCTTTGGTATGTTTATTTCCTCAGGAGTGACATTAAAAACTAACCTTTCCTAAGAGAAAAACATATGTATTAATCAGTGAGATAGTAACTGATGTCAAATGAAAAGAAGCATAGGGAAGTTGAATCAAAACAGATTTGAGGATGGGAGGTTAATATAATTTATTGAGTGGTTTTATTGAATACTGGAGCAATGAATTTGAATAAATATTTTATCAAATATTGATTGAGCATCCATTCTAGGCCCTTTCCTAGGTGTCATAATAAGAAGAACAAATAAAATAGACAAAATCACTGATCTCATGCAGCTTACTTTCTAATCTTGGAGACATAACAGTAAAATATGCTAAACAAATAAATACTGCAAATAGTAAATTGGGTGATGATAAGTGGTATGTGTCAAGAACTGTAAGGGGTCTGATATTTTACCTACTTATAAGCTCCAAGAAAGCCTGTTAATGTTTTATGAATGCCTGCAGAAGATACAAAGTCCTGGGTCAGAGGCAGAGGACAACATTATCTGGGCAAAAACAACAGACAGAGGTTCCTGTTGTGCCACATTTCCAACCCTCTCCCATAGTCTTGTGGGGACCTAGATGAATGCCTGCACCTGTAGTGGGTTCCATAAAGAGAGAACTTTGAGGATCTGTTTAGTTTTATAGCAAGCAAAAGCAAACCTGTTTAGGGAAGGTGTAACCTCATCTTTCAGGGTTGCTCACAACATTCACAACCCTGGAAAATGACCCCAGTTGAGTGTTGTCATAAAAAGTTATTGTTCGACATAAGCTTGCATTCTTGGCACATATGCAGGGCCACGCAAGGGTATTCTGGGTCCATGGCAGAAAGCCTCTCATAATTGTGGGAAGAAAAAAAAATAAGGAAGGAAGAGCAACTATTTAAACGCTTCTTTTTTCCTTATGAATATAAAACACTGTCCTGTATTGTTCCACAGAATAGAAGTACTACCTATTTTACTTGGATGTTAATTGTTAGGTTGAACTCTTAAAAATGTGTAATTTCACTACAAATATGAACTTGTTACCTTGAATCAGATCATTAAAGCCATAATACATTAGTAACTACTTTAACTATAATTTTAAACTTTTACCTTAGTTTATGTATTGGTGTTTGTAGTTATAAATATAAGTTTATCAATGGTATATTAGATTTTCTTTAGCACAGTTAGCAGAAAAATTTAGTTAAAATCTGTTCCAGGTCTAATGTTTGCCATATAAGATAGAGCATATCTTATTTATTATAACATGCTTGTTCCCATGTAGAATCTTATGTAATTCAGTAAAGCAGGGTTTAAAATTTAATTTTTAAAACTAAATCAAGCATTTTAAGTTCAAGTCCAGTGTTAACTTGTATTATGTGGTACTTTTAAAAAAAATCAACATGTGAATATTTAGATTCAATGTTAATTTTTTCCTTTCTTTCAAAACCTTTCTATCAGATCTGTTTCTAAGACCACGTTTGGGAGGAAAGACTTCTTATCCCCATCCAACCTAGAATTACAATATACAATTTTAAAAAAAGCAGACTTATAAAATATAATCCCCAATATTTTATTTGATTCAACACACAAAATATTACTGTTAAGTTACCGAAACTTTTTCTACTGCTTACTCTCAATTCTGTAACCCTCTTATTGTGGACTCGTAAGAAACTCTGTACTACTTTGAATAGCACTATTGTAGATTGTCCTCAATGTTAACAACCTGGGGACTTATAGGTATTATGCCATCATATCCCCAATATCTGTTTTTCTGGCATGTTAAGCCTTTTGAACAGATTCTTAGCCCATTAATTAATTCTCTAAGCCTATGAGTTGTTATATAGAATAGTCTTTGTATAATGTGTCCTTCAAACTCCAATTGTTTCTTCATAGTTCAAAACTTGAGGATTGGTGAGTGATTCCACCCTTATACTCCCATAAACTTTGTTATTTACTAGATATCAATGTTATCTTTTCAGCTTCCTTTTTTTCTAGACTTAACAGGCACAGAAGTAGGATGAATATATGAGCTTAATTTAACATCTATGTTATTGAATGTTGTATATGTGCAACCAGCCATATTCCTAGCTCAGTTCTCATGTGTGTCATTTACTTTCATTCTAAAGAAAGCTCATCCCATAATCCCTATCTACTTTCTAGTTGCTTCTGGTCACTAGTCATAGCCCATGAAAATTATGGACAATGATATTATTCTTTGTTATTACTGAAATGAGTGCAATACTGATAATAGTCCTAAGTGCAGTAGGATGAGTGTTGGCTCTGAAGTCATGTTCTTAAGCAATATTCAGCTATTCTTTAAAAACCAGACATAATTTATAGTTTGCAAGATACATAATAGATGCTAAATAAATTTCAGTACTCTCCCTCCTTTTTCTTCAGAAAGAACCCTACATAATATTATTATATTTACCTTTACAACTAATTTGACTCTCCTCCAGGCAGCCTGGAGGTCTTGGTTTGCCTGCTACTGATCTTATAAATACTGAATGTTATTATTATATTTTCCTTTTATTTGTATGTTAAGATTCAGTTCATTTTTCCTTCTAACTGACCAAAATAACTCAGTCAAGAAATCTTTTCTTCCATATGTAGTTTTATCAAATCCCTACATTTCTTGTATTTGCAGAACATTAAATATTCCTCTAGCATTAAAGACTCTGGGATATATAGTAGAGTCTTAAAGCAGAAACATAAAGCAGGTAGACAGATTTAAAAAAAAAAGTCTAGAGCTCAGAAAAAAATTGAAGATTTATAGTTGGTAGTTTTAAATTTAGGTTAAATTATTAAGAGAATATGAAATTGCAGATGGAATTTAGTAAACAGCATTTAAAATGTAGAGGAATAGGAAGTCTAGGAAAGAGCCTGGGTAGAACTCTAGAGAGGAAAAAAAAATCAGGAGAGTACATGGAATAAATAGAAACACAGCAAAACAGTTCAAGAAAGAAGAATGATCCACATTTTAAATTTTGCAAAGAAGTTATATAAGATGATTACTGAAATATATCCACTAGATTTGGTAAATAAAATCACTGTTTAAGCAATTTTAGTGGAATAACGGGACCACAGTCCAGACTCTAGTGAAATAATCACAAATATGAAGAGGAAATTACAAATGTAGACTAATTTTCCATTAGTCTGTTGAGGGAGGAAAGGAGAGAGGATTTGATAGTTTCTGGGGAATGCAGATTAGAGAGACTGAGACTGTTTCATTAGTTTTTTTTTTTTAAGAGAGAGAGAGAATTTTTTATTTTTATATGGTGCTGAGGATCGAACCCAGTGCCCCATGCATGCCAGGCGAGCGCGCTACCGCTTTAGCCACATCCCCAGCCCACATTAGTGGTTTTTTGAGAGAAATATGAATATGCTTATAAGAGGGAAAATGTCTGTGAAAACCTAAAAACATATTGACTAGTTGTAATGTAATAAAAGCTATTAGAATTCCCCCTACTTTATAAGTGAAATTGACTTAGAAGTGTTTAATGATTTTCCCTAAATCATATGGTTGCTTGTTTATTATTATGATTTATTCCTGGTTTATAAAAGTAATACATAATTTAAAAAATTCAAACTTTAGAGAAGTATATATAGTAGAAAGTCTTCTGAAATTTCAATGACAATTATTAGCAATTTGATACATGCTATACAAGTTTCTTCCCTTTGCACATGTTGTTTTGTAGCCTTTGAATCTTTTAATCTTTGAATTATCAACTGAATACAACTTTGTGTATTCAGTTGATAATTCAAAGATTCAAGTAAAGGTAAAAATAAACAAAGTGTATAAAGATGTTTACTTCCTCGACATCTAATATATGATTAGCTAAGCTACACAGTCAAGAATTTTACTTGCAAACACCTTATCTATTTTTGTCCTTCTTTTTTAGAGTGGATGTAACTGAGGTTCAGGTAGCTTTAGTGATCGTCTTTTTGTTGACTACATTTGGAGGATCAACAATGTGGGACTACACGGTAAATCTAAATATTTAAATTGATGTTTAAGCACTTTTTAAATATGTAGGACAAAAAGTGTATTGTTAATCTCTTCAAATCTTTTCCAGGAATTAAACTCAGGGGCACTCAACTACTGAGCCACATTCCCATCCCCATTTTGTATTTTATTTAGAGATAGGATTTCACCGAGTTGCTTAGTGCCATGCTTTTGCTGAGGCTGGTTTTGAACTTGTAATCTTCCTGCCTCAGCCTCCCTAGCCATTGGGATTATAGTCGTACACCTCCCTTTATTTTATAATGTTAATATCCTGTATACCTTATAATGGCATTTTCTTCTATGTGTAAATATTTTACTGCATAGAAGATAATGACCCTATTTGCACTCTACCCCCCTCAAAAACAGAAATTACCTTTTGAGGCCAAAATTTATATCATGAAATAAATATGCATTTAAAAGTCCTGTTAATTTTGTTTGAAATTTGTCCTTAAGTATTAAGGAAGGAAAATGGTTAATTTGCCTTTTTAAAATCCATTTTGAGATGAAGATTAAGGCATGATTTTGTTTTATGCCAGGTTGGTGACCTCAGTTGGCTTTTAGGAGACCACTATTATAAACCCGAGCTTTGCATAAGAAGAAAATTTATAAAGAAACAAATTATTCTGTCACCCAACCCAAGTTCACTAGCTGACTCACAACTTCATATGCGTAGTGTTAAGAAGAATAATGTCAACGGTCAACAACTGATATTCCACACTTTTGTCCCAAACACTATGCTGTCAGTTTCATCTGCCCTTCAGAACTATCCTGGGAATAGATGTTATCATTATTCTGTTTTAGAAATGTCTTAAAATGATTAAGTCCTTTGTTCAAAGATACATGGGAAGTACTGAAGCTAGGACTTAAACAGACTCATTTCAGACGTAATGTTTGTAATCACTAAGCCACATACCTCCAGCAAAAACAGTGAGAGATACAAAACTAAATTACCATATGATCCAGCAGTCAAGCTCCTCCTGGGTATTTACTCAAAGGAGTTGAAAACTTATGTCCACACAAAAATGGCTTTATTTTTAATTGTCAAAACTTGTTTGGTAAATTGGTAAGTAATGGGGTCCATTCAGATGATGGAATATTATTCAATGCCAAAAAGAAATGAACTATCACAACATAAAAAGACCTAGAGGATCCTTAAAAGCTTATTATTAAGATCAACAAGCTAATCTGAAAAGGCTGCATACTTTGATTTCAGAACATGACATTCTGAAAAAGGCAAAACTATGAACTCAGTAAAAATATGAGTGGTTTCCAGAGGTTGGGAGGATGTAGGGATGAAAGGCAGAGAGCACAGGATTTTTAGGTTAGTGAAACTATTTTGAATGAGTGTTGGATTCATATCATTATACATTTAGCATAACACAAAAGAATGTACAACACCAAGATTGGAACCTAATGTAAACAATGAACTTTGTGTGATAATGTGTCAATGTAGGTTCATTGGTTGTAGCAAATGCCATGATGGGGGATGTTGATGGTAGGGAAGGTTATGGGGTGGGAACAGGAGAAATGTGGGAATGCCCTATACTATACTCTCAATTTTGCTATGAACCTATAACTATTTTTTTAAATAAAATCTAGTAAAAACAGTAAAATATTTAATTCCCTGTAATACTCAGAACTGCTAATTACTGTTTCTAGTGGTAGGCTCAGAAAGAGATTTTCAGCATACTTTTAAGTGGTGATACATTCCCTGAGACATTCATATTCCTTCTCATTAGGTAAACATAAACAGTAGTATTGAGGATATGCTATCATAGGCCCATACAATATACTAGAGAGACGCTATATTTTATGGTAGCTATTTAGCTAGTACCCATAAGATAGTGAATGTGGACCAAGAAGCATTTGGGCAACTGCAGTCATTAAGTCAGATGTAATTCACTTGAATTTAGAACTGAAAAATTGTTTCTTCCATTGCTTTGACAAGGTCATAGGAATAAAATACACTTGCTTATTCTCACTAAGAATACTTATTTTTTATTTAGGTTTTCAAAATTTAATGGCTAACCTGTAGTTTCTGCAAATTTGGTACAATCTTTCAAAGTCTATTTTCAAAATACAATAGCCTATGGCATTTGGCAATTCATTGTTACTATTTTTAAATCCTTTGCTGCCTTTGGAATTTTTCTTGAACAGCAATTGACCAACAGGTAAATATATTGCTAGAGATTTGATCCTGGATATTCACTACACAAATGTTTTTGCATGCACACACATCATATCTATCACATTTAAGATACATATCATGGTGTCTGCCTTTCAGGGGCTACTACATTTAAGTGAACTATCCTTTTTCGTGTTTAAGTCAGATGAAGGCTTGTTAAGTATTTAATCACAATTATAGAAATAGATTGAACTGATTTGGTGAATTCATTTTTGCTTAATGAATAAACCAATTTCAGAAGAAGTTACCATTTATATTCCAAAAGTTAAGTTTTGATTACAAGAAAAAGGATAGCTTATTATTCAGGACCTATCATAATGTTTCTTTACTATCTAATAAGAAGAAAATTCTGTTTTCTTAATGATTTCTTTCTCTTCTTTACCCCTAAAGATACCCATTCTAGAAATAAAATTGAAGATCTTTCCAGTTCTTGGAATAGTTGGTGGAGCAATATTTTCCTGTTCAAATTATTTCCATGTTATCTTCCATGGTGGTGTTGGCAAGAATGGATCCACTATAGCAGTAAGGCCCTAATTTTTCATCATCACTATTGATTTATGATAACTTTTTTTTTTTCTCATCACCAGCTACCAAGAGACATGAAAATATGTCAAAGCTTGAGACTGGAGAAGGAAACTAAATATCTTAAAGAATTTATTGTAGAAACACAGCACAAAAACATTTTAAAAACTATGTAGACGTGGGGCTGGGGTTGTGGCTCAGTGTGAGGCACTGGGTTCGATCCTCAGCACCACATTAAAAAAAATAAACAAAACAAAGGTATTGTGTCCATCTACAACTAAAAAAAATTTTAAAAACTATGTAGATTTATAATGAAGCATTTTTCCTCTTTCCACAGGCTTGCTTTGCATAGACTTTTCTGACTTCATTTAATTACTTTCATTATTGTACATAATCAAGAGTTTCCATTTGTTTTCTTGCAATTTGTGCCTTGAACTAGTAGAGGAGAAGAGGAGTAGGGAATAAGTTCCTGATTGAATTGACAGGAAAGCTATCAAAGGTCAAAGGTTATACAGTGGGGCAATTTATTACTCATAAATTTTATTGAAATGCCACTGAAAATACTTAAAAGACCTATCCTAATATTTTTAAAGGGAAAAAGTTTAATCTCAATTTTCAAGGAGGTATACCTTGTGTTTTATGTTCTTTACAGTTGCTCATGCAATAATTTTTTATTTATTCATATATTTTTTAAAGTCTTTAATACTTTGTTTTTTTTTTGTTGTTTGTTTCAGTATTGAGGATTGAACCGGGGGCACTTGCACAATGAGCTATATACCAAGCCTTTTTATCTTTTATTTTGAGACAGAGTATCACTAAGTTGCCCAGGCTGGCCTTGAACTTGTGATCTTCTTGCCTAAGCCTCCCAAGTCACTGGAATTACAGGCATGTACCACCATGCCCAACTTCACTTCTTTTAAATTGGAAAGAGCATTCTTTCCAAGTTTTTTTTTTTTTTAAACAAACATGATAGCTAGGTGTATTAGTATTATCATCTTAAAAGTAGTTGAACGTAGGAAGATAAATGTTTATTCCAGTGATGCCATCTTACAATAAAACATTATAAGGACTTTTTAGGGATTGCACATACCCTTTAATTCCTTTGGTTCTATAATTCAAAAATTCTGTTCTTTTAGAGTGGATTTGATCTTTGGAAAACAGTAAAAGTTATTTTGGAAGGACTAATAAAATAGAGTAATAAACATGAGATATAGCATTTTTAGTTTTAAAAAAGTCTTATTCTTTTAAATGACTTATAAGTTGGCTCCTAAGACAATTTCAAACAGTCCCCATAATACAAAATCAACTTAATCAACTTTTTTGAATCATATATATATTTTCATTCAAAAGCATATTATATAATTCATTTAGCTATGTAAGCTCTGACCTATTTGGGAAAAAAAACCTCTCATTTCTTGAGGTGTTTTGTCAGTTGATGTTAGTGCAGTACTGTACAGAAGGTGCTTAGGAATAAATGTTGCTTGATGGATAATAAAATAGAGCACTAGCTGGAACAAAAGTTCCACTGAAGAAAATAAGATTTGTGAGGATCAACATTCACTTTAGAGGATATTTTATTAAAAAATAATTATTAACTGTCTGGACAAGAACTTAAGAAGTCAACACAAGCTAGGAAGGTAGTTAATTTCAAATTCAGAAATTGTGATTTTTCAGTTTCTGGCAGATTTTTTTTTTCTGGAATAAAACCTAAGAACATTATATAAAGAGATAAAATGCTATTAGTCAAAAGTTTTATAATTTATTACCATACAGTATTTTACATATGTAATTTTATAGTACTTATAGTGTTATTACTTTTATTTTATAGTAATTTCTAACTTAAAATATGTGAATTTAATAAATAAGCATAAGGCTATTTTAGTGAACATTTTTAAATTGGTAGTTATAGATTTAGTAACTTTAACACTAAATTTATTTTAGTATTTTGTTTAGGATAAGTAGTGCTGAGAGAATCCTGATATACATGGATAAAAATTTACTGGCCTGGATTATATCATTTTATATAAAAGGACATTTGCAGTCTGAATGCAAAATAAAGGGGAGTGAGAAGGTGTTGATGTGGAGAGAAACCAGGGCAGAGTATTGTCAGTGATTGAAATATTTTGTAGAATTGGCAGAATAAGCTTTTTTTCAGCATTGTCACAAAAATGTTGACAGTTGAAAGCAAATTATATAATTCATTTAGCTATGTAAGCTTTTTTTTTTTAGCATTGACACAAAAATGTTGACAGTTGAAGTATTGATGGTCTTTGACACAGTAAAAGTTGATACAGAATAAATAACAATGTTAATTTTTAGGTAATTATTGGTTTAAAATGTGCATATATAAAACTGGAATCAAATGTCTTTTGCACTGTTTCACATCTGTATAGCACTAGGATTCTGTGGAAGTTTGAAGTCAGCATACCTAAGGTGTATATACTTCTTTAAGCCATACAACATCATAATCTCTTCTTTAAGTCTCTAGTTCTTTGCACATAATAGATGTTCAGAAAATGTTTTAATTGTAATAAATCCAGTGTTAAAATGTGACGCTGATTTTCTGCTTTATTCCTTAGGGCACGAGTGTCTTGTCACCTGGACTCCACATAGGACTAATTATTATACTGGCAATAATGATCTATAAAAAGTCAGCAACTAATGTTTTTGAAAAGCATCCTTGTCTGTATACCCTAATGTTTGGGTGTGTCTTTGCTAAAGTTGCACAAAAATTAGTGGTAAGAAGTTCTTTTATGATTCTTAGTGTAACTATTATACCTAGTTCACAAATGCAAAACTGGAAACTATTTCATACAATGCATTAAGTTTTTCTTTGTAGACCCAGCATCATAGTAAGTAGCTGTTTGTGCTACAAGAAAAACTGCATTATGACTTAATATTATATTCAGTTCTTTTAATTATTTAGTTGTAATTATCTATTAAAACTTTCTGATATCAAGAAACTTAACTTTAATAAGCTACCTGGTTATGAATTTGAGAGGTGTAGATAAGGATTCCCATACTGAATATAAGACTAAATAATCTGTCTTAATAGTGAATTAAAACTAACTAATTTCTCCTGAAAATTAGAGCTAAAACATTTAAAATTTAATAGTAAAATTATTTTGTTTACTTTCTTGTAGATAGCTCACATGACCAAAAGTGAACTGTATCTTCAAGACACTGTCTTTGTTGGGCCAGGTCTTTTGTTTTTAGACCAGTACTTTAATAATTTTATAGATGAATATGTTGTTCTATGGATAGCAATGGTAAGTACTTTTCTGCTATTTATTTTTTAACAGATGTCAAAGCACAACATGTTTAGGAGACATTTAACTATCAGTTGCCTCAATATTTAGTCTATAAAATGTTTCTGAATATGAAAATTACTTCTTTTAAGTTGTGAACCATTTTATATTGTATAGAAATAGCCAATGTATCCAAAGATCAAGATTCTAACAATCCAGGTCCTTGGAAACACAATCATTTATTATATCTTTCCCCCTCTACCCCCACAAACTAGAACAGAAATGTCAAAAACCACTTCACTCTAACCAAAGGACTTTCTGACTTTCCTTAAGCTTATTAAAATTATTCCCAGCTTACAGCAAGTAACAAGCTAATTAGATGGGGTTAGTACTAGCAAGGATACTTAGCTGCATCAGAAATCGTCTACTAATATTGAGGAGACAACAATAGATGTCACTAGGAAGTTCAGGATTCTGAGACCATTTTATATTAAAGGTAGGCAACTCTGTGTATCTATATGGCTCTTGATGATAGTATAATTTGTTTTAATCATGATGATTGAATCATCAAGCAAGGATTAAATTCTAATGATATGCTGCTCAAGAAAGGCATGTAGATATACATATTTTTCTACTCAAAAATTATTATAAAATGCAGAATATGGTGTTTAAGAAAGACACTTTAGCCATCTAAGGAAAAGAAAGTCATTCCGAGTAACAATCACAAAATTGGATAAAAGGAACATTACATTATTCTGTTCTTGAGATATATGTTTACAGTTGGTCTTCAACTAATAGTGGTTTTGTATAGTCAATACTCTTGATATATTTTTTCCTATTTCTGGATCTCACCAGCCTTTACCAAATTGTTCATGATATATAAACATATTGATATGTATTTTTTAAAAGTTCTAAATAAATCTTTTGATAATTCAAATGATCTCTCCTGTTGTTAAATTTAGGCATTTAAAAAATCTGTTTTCTGTTGTGTATAGGCCATTGGTACACATTTGATGAAACTTCCCTAGGTTATATAGTATTATACTTTATCTGGATTAAATTAACAATATTCATGCATAGTTCATTTAGAAGTTTTTTATTGTCCCAGGGGTGAGATATAATACCTAATCCTCTTGGGTAATGAAAATTTGCAGTCAATATACTAAAAAGTGGGGCTGGGGTTGTGGCTCAGCAGTGGAGCACTGGCCTAGCACATGCGAGGCCCTGGATTTGATCCTAGCACCGCATAAAAATAAGTAAAAAAATAAAAGGTATTTATATATATATATATATATATATATAAAGTGTCTGAAAAAAGGTATTTATATATATATAAAGTGTCTGAAAATCAGAGTACTTTAATTTTTTTGATGTACTTGGATATGTATTATAAAATGGAATTAACAAAATTAAAATATCAGGGGTTAAAATTCAAGCACCTGTTTTGTAATGAATAGTTGGCCTGATTTATACCAGTGATGTAGGCTGGTAAACTGAGGAAGTCAAATTCAACTTTTCTTTAAAACATTATACAGAAGAGGGCTGGGGATATAGCTCAGATGATAAGAGTGCTTGCCTTGCATGCATAAGGCCCTGGGTTCTATCCCCAGCACCACACACACACAAAAAAGAAAACATTACACAGAAGATAATACACACATACACAATGGGTGCCTAACAAAGTATGTGTTTTGTGGCATCCCTGAGGAAAAGCTTCCTGCCTCAGATAGAAAAGGATCTGATGGAGCTTTTCAAGTAAATGACAGAGATTTTCTCATGGGTGATAATCCCTCTCCAAAGGCACAGCTATGAGGCTTCTTTTTCTCCTAGGCTTCATTGTTTGAAGGAAAGCTTTTGACTAATCTCCAGGAAAATCTTTGGAAACCTTCCTCTTTCCATTTTGAATAGAAGACAATTTTGCATATGCCTCCCCTCAACAGGGCGTCTTTCCCAGATCTTTTTATATTCCTTTTATACAGACTATATTACTGATAATACCTTTGGAGGTGGATACCAGTGATTGCATTCAGGGGCACTCACCATGGGAGCCACATCTCCAGCCCTATTTTGTATTTTACTTAGAGTCAGGGTCGCATTGAATTGCTTGCCTCACCCTTACTGAGGCTCGCTTTGAACTCGCAATCCTATCAGCCTCTCCAGCTTTTGGGATTATAGGCATGTGCCACCATGTTTGCCTAGATCTTTTATGTTCTTATAACTAGCCTTAAAGGAATAAAATATGTATCTGAATAGTTCATTACAATGACTGGCAGCCCCTTCTAGAAAATGTGTGGCCTTATTGCATAGCAAAAAGTTGAAAGAATGTGGAGTCAGAAGACTTGGCTTCTGTTACTTTTGAGCTTTTATACTTCGGTCCTCTTACCCTCAGCTTCTATAATTGAAATACCTTGTATATTCCAGAAGAGTATAATAATAAGGTCCAAATATGAAATATGCTAAACTACTCTAAAAAGTAATAAAAAGTAATATTTTCAGAGTTAAGAATTTTATGTTAAGAATATTTGAGATTGGGTGGGAAGGGACAGAAAAATTTCTGTAAATTCAGAAAACATAGGCCATAATCCATTTTATATTTTCTTTTTTTGCTTCCAAAGGTCATTTCTTCATTTGATATGATGATATACTTTGGTGCTTTGTGCCTTCAAATTTCAAGACACCTTCATCTACATATCTTCAAGATTTCATATCATCAAGCACCTGAACAGGTTCACAAGCATATTGACTGACTAAATAGCCCAAGGAAAAGAGGAGAAGCAGTTAGGGGAAACCTATGTGTGAAGGAAATCCCCCTGTGCAGGAGGCTAGTATACTATCCAATAAGGTTATGTTTGAATATAATAGATAAATCCTATAGATTTCATTATAATGATTTCAGTAATGAAGTCCTCATTATGTCTCATCAACATTTTTGATCAAAGGTATTATCAGTAATGTAGTCTGTAAATTAGAAACGAGACCAAAGAATGAAAAACTGAACATAGGTAGTTCTAAACAGCAATCTCTTTGTGTCTACAAAATATTTATCAGACACTTGGGATTTTCATTGCCAAAGAATTACATAAAAATTCAGAACTTAAACTTTAGCCATCCTGAACATAATGGCCTTCTTTGCTAAAAACTGATAACTCATAATTGTAAATGCATGGCTTATAATAGTGTAACTGAGTTTGATATTATAAAAAAATTTATGCTAGCCATTTTTCAAAAACTATGTTAATTACTGCTATAAAAGGAAAAGTACCAACTAGAATTTAAAAGGGCCATGGGAATTAATAATCTGTATTTAGTAAAAGATTTTGTGGTACTAGTTCAGAAAAACATGTGAATCCTTATATTGAGGGTAACTTGTTCTTGATATTATGGGTTAAAATTTCATTGCCATGAAAAAGACATTAAACATTCCCTTTTATGAAAGACAAAAAGCAGCAACTGAAACAGCTGATATGTAAGAAAATTAGTAACTTATAAAAACATGGCAAAAACATCCTTCTATAGAATATTAGCCAGTTACTTCAAGTACACATAACTCACTTAAGGTAATAAGGGGACAAAATAAGTATCAGTTATTCAACCACTAAGTACTTTGGGCTCTGATTCTTCTCTTTCTACTCTTAGTTGAAAAGATTTAGATTGCTTTTATAAATACTAGAAATATCACCAAGATCTTTGATGATCCAAATCTTCAGACTCCCATTTGACCCTATTTCTAATTTTATAGAGTTACATAGGGCATATTGCTGTATGACAAAATAATTCAGAAAAAAAAGTAACAAAGATTACTATATCTAGCCAAGAAACAAACATTTAAAAAATGAACAGTGGAAATTTATATTCCCTAAAATATACTTCTATGAATTAAGTACATAGAAGACATTCTGGAGATACTTATTTTGCCTCCATAACTATTGGTAGAACTTCTCAAATAAAGACCTTCTTAGAAGTTTGAATAGTACTTAATATTTATATTCTAAGTTAGGGTATCACTCAGTGGAAGAATGCATGCTTAGCATGGGTGGGGTCCTGGGATCAGTCTCCAGCACCACACACTCAAAAATTTGGAAGTAAACTGTCCTCTTATTGTCAAATATTTCCTAATGGTGGGAGCATTAATTTCTTTGTATAAATTATCATAGTTAAAAAAAACACGATAATTTGTATAGACTTGCTTTTAAAAACCTGAAAGACCTTAGAAGTAACATAAGGATGGGTTATAGAGGCAAAAATTAGAATTTAAAATGGAAAAGCATGAGAAAGTCATTCCTTTACTTCTAATGGACATATCATTTTTGCCTGGATCGTTCACTGGAAGTATTTTCAGCAAGGAAAAAAAAAAAGAGTTTTAACTGACTTATTTCAAACAAATGTTGAAACAATTTAATATTTATTAAATCAAGCATTTCAGCCAGGCCACTATGGCATAAGCCTGTAATCCCAAAGATTCAGGAGGCTGAGGCAGGAGAACCATGAGTTCCAGGATAGCCCCTGCAACTTAGGGAGACCCTGTCTCAAAATAAGCATTTAAAAATGGTCTGGGGAGTGCCTTTGGGTTCAATCCTCTGTACAAAAACAAACAAACCAAAAAACCCACAAATGTTCCTTAAGTTTTTCTATTTAAAGAATGTGTATTTTAAAAGACAAGGTATAAAAAATAACTCGTTCAGGTTTGAAATGAATGTAAAATCAATTCCACATTTTTATTGATATTAAAACTAAAAAGATATACTGGGTAAAGTTATCTTTGAAGTCATAATATACTTAATTAGTTATGTTAATGACATACTTTTAATTATTACTAAGAAAATGTGTCAATTGTGGACCAAGCCCAATTACCTGATATTTTTTTTTTTTGATTAATTAAGAAAAGGTGTTTTTATTTTGTTTTTCAAAATAAACCCAGGGGTGCTTAACCACTGAGCCCCAGCCACCCACCCTTTTTAATATTTTTTATTGATTATTTAAAGCATTACATAGCTCATGATATATCATCTTTCATACATTTGACTCAAATTGTGTTTTGAACTCCCATTTTCACCCCAAATACAGATTGCAGAATCACATCTGTTACATATTCACATTTTTACATATGTCTTCGTGGAAATGACACACTCACAGATGCAGGTTTTAAAAATCTTAAAACCTAATATTTATAGGCTGGGTTGGGTGGCACATGCCTGTAATCCCAGCGGCTCTGGAGGCTGAGGCAAGAGGGTGTGAGTTCAAAGCCTGCCTCAGCAACAGCAAGGTGCTAAGCAACTGAGACCCTGTTTCTAAATAAAATATAAAAAAGGGCTGTATATGTGGCTCAGTGGTCTAGTTCCCAAGTTCAATTCCCAGTGCCCCCCCACTTGCAAAAAAAAACACCTAATATTTATAAATCTTGCTCAGTTATATTAATGATTTTAGCAGTTTAATTTATTCTAGGTCACAAATTTAAATTCTTTTAATATACTTTATATGCCAATAGAATAGATTTCTCTTGAAATCTTATTTTCATTAGAATTGGCTATGTAATAGTATATAGAAAAGAATGTATATGTAAAACAGATTTTGTGGTTTTTTTTCTTAAGAACAATGTAAGCCACATGTGGTGGCATAGGCCTGTATTCCCAGCTAATTCAGGTAAGGGGGAAGGAACACATGAACCCAGAAAGTTTGAGACAAGCTTGGGTAACAGAGCAAGACCTCAAAAAAAAAAAAAAAAAAAAAAGGAATAAAGAACAATGTAATCTTTATACTTGTACTTTGTACATTTGTGACTAACAAATACACTGAAGCCTAAATCTAAATTCAGTATCTTTATTAATACTAATAAAAGTGATAGTGTTAGAAAAATTCACAATTACAACTTCAGAGCTGAAAGCTTGATACATATAATTTAGGAATAGCTGGTACTTCACATAACTGTTGCAATTTTTTTGGAAGTTTACAGGAAGGGAGGACTTGCACTTAAATAAGCTACTGATTAAACTTGAATTTCTGAACTACTCTAAAGACTTACATGACTTTTAGCTAATGTTATAATTGTATCATATTACTTAGGTTCAAGTTCTTTCTTCAAAGAGTCATCAGAATAACATGGACTGAAGAGACTTTCGAACACTTGCCATCTCTTGCTGCTGCTGTTTCATGAAAGGAGATATTAAACATTTGTTTAATTTTTAGTTAAGTGTTATACAATTTCAGCAAATAAAATATTTCAGTGCTTACACCAACCCTTATTTTTTCAATTTGAAATATAGTGACTTACAGTTTCCATCATAATTTTTTTTTGCAACATAGCCATTTCTTTTTTAAGTTCACTTTGTGTACCAGTAAGTAGATTATCATGATTCTTCTCCAAGTCCTCCAAGCTCTAAAACACAAAAGGTTACTTCAGTTTTAGACCATAACTTTTTACCTCAATTTCTAAACTTGGAAAATTGTCAAAAAAAGTTTCAATATTCAGATAATGTTAATTATATTTATTCCAACTAAAAATACATTCTAAGTAATACATGAAGACCAAAATTCCTAGTATGAAAAAGTAAAATAAATCAGATATGAATCAAATACAATTCCAGAAGATACAATAGTAGTATACTTTACTGGAAATAATGGGTCAAAGAACTATTAATGTAAAAGTGGAGAAAAAAAGGAAAGGTACCATCACTAGAATACCATAATTTTGAAAATTTCGAATAAGTTTCTCAAACATCAGGTTATAACCTACTAATTATGACCAATAGTCAATGTGACATGAACTCACTAGAGAAAAAAATGATCTATAGTATGAACTCTTTATCTGAAAGTTATGAAAAACAACTTATATTTTAACTCTTTACTATTTATTCAACAGTTATCCTAGTGCCTACTATGTAAAAAGTACTATGTTAAGTGCTGTGGAGAAATTTAAAAATAAATAATTCATGGTTGCTTCGTTATTCCAAAGAGAAGAAACATATAAACAAAAATAACACAAAAGCTTTATAACAGGAATGGAAATGTAGCTTACTCAGGCTATATCAAAGAAAATGGGGATTGAATCCAATTTATTTGGCAAAAAAGTAAAATTTCAATAAATAAAGGAGTTGAAAGTATTCTAGGGGGAGAATATAAGCAAAAGCATGGACATACAGTGAGTGGGTTCAGAGAAAGCAATTATGTAGAGGGGTAGAAGTAATAAACTACATGAAACTTAAAAAGAGTCATGACAGGGATCTCAAAGACCTAAGAATGTAGAATGGGAATGTAGATTTTTCAGGAGGAAAGAGATTTTTTTTTTTTTTAAGAAAAATAACATGGAAGACTTATGAAGGATGGCCTGGAGAACAGAGAAATCAGTTAAGAGTTTTAATGGTAAAAACAAAAAGTGATAAGGCCCCGAACTAAAGTAGTAACAGTGGGAATTAAAAGAAAGAACCACTGATGAAGAAAAATTACAAGATCCTAGTTATAAATGAATGTGAAAGATAAAGGAGGTGGAGGAGTCAAAGTATACTGAAGTTCCTATCCTAGGTAGTAATGTTTAATTATAATATTTAGAAAAAATATTTTCTAGTTTTATCAAACCTTCATACCAATTAACAAATTTTATTCTCAGGGAGCATTAGAGAAAGCAAGTTCTCTACATGAAAATGCTTTTAATTTTAAAAGTAACTTTTGCATTTTTAAAACTATTTTACTGTTTAGATCACAGCTTGCACAATTATCAGTAAATAATTTCAATCCACAAATTTTTACTCTTAAGCTATCTTGCCTATCTCTTAAAACTTGGAATATAAAGTCATTTTTGATTACTGCAATAAATTCTAAAAGCAAATATGCCATACTTATATGTATATCTGAAAATAAATATTAATTTCAATTGGATCTTTTCTATTTAATGAAGACTATGTAGAAACAGTTAAACAGAGAATAATGACTTAAATGTTAATTTTGTGGATTTGATACATAAGTATATTTCCAGGTAAAATTCCCAATTTACCATTTCTGTCTTGAATAATCACCATAAAACAGAATCCTAAAGTAAAGATATATATTGTCACTTGTCAGAAATGAGTTCAAAATGAAAAGGTAAAAATTTTAAATGCATTAGCAAAATACTTTTCCCCGTAAGTTTGGAAACAAAAGAATTATTTTCTATTTCCATAAGTATATTGTTTTTTAAGACTGTATTGTTACAAAATGTACAACATTTACCTTTACGAACTGCTCATATAGTTGTCTAATTGTTTTCAGTCTCTGATTCTGAACAATTCTAGATTGTTGAAAAACCTTTTGTTGTTGTCGAAACATATTCTATAATCATAAAAAGAAAAAACTGTGGTAATAACAATTTGGTAAATTGTTTTGTTTGTTTTCAGTGCTGGGGATCAAACCTAGGGCTTCACACATGTTAGACATTTTACCTCTGAGATATGTCCCCAGCCCTGAAGTTTTAAACTTAGCAAAAAATAATTCCATATTGCACTTGAAAAGAATAGTTCATAAGTTGGTAGTTTTTGTTTCAATAACTATTATGACAGAGTTTAGATAATTTGTGTTTATTGCTAATATGGAATAATTATAATAATCCTACCAGTCAATGAGTAGGAAATCTTAATGCTCAAGACATGTATTATTCTAGGTAATTTCAATATCCACATGGATGATCTTCCATAATGGTGGTCTTTCAGTTCCTTAACCTATCCTCCACCAATGATTTTTGTCTTCCCTATTTTAGCCATTCACTTATATACTTATACACTAGATTTTGCCTTTATCAATGATAGGACCTTTCTATAGTATTGATAATGGCAAACAAAAAATATATTAACTTTGTGTCAGACTTATAAGTTCAAACTTATGTGAACTCATTTAATCCTGTGAGATAGATAGGTACTCAGGAGTCACTTCTAGAGTTGAGGAAACTAAGAATTAAAGTTAAATAATTTGTCCATAGTTTCACAGGTACCAATTGCTCAAACCAGGATTTGATCTCAAACTGTATTTTTCCAGAGTCCAGGTACGCTGCATATGCATAACTGTTTCTCCACACATCCCAGTATTTGATCACCACCTCAACATTCAAGCTTACTCTCTTTAGTAATACAGTTCAATAATATATCAGGAAACTAAATCCATTAATTCTACCTATTTTTACTGTCATTCCTATTCCTGTTGTCCTAACTTTCCTCTTTCCCAGCTTAAATTATATGGACAATTATTATAATTACTCCTTTACATATACACCTTGCCCCTTTCTGACTCTTTATCACACTTAATTGGTTAAACCTCAACCCTGAAAAATTCAACTCTCTAGCTACTCTATCTAGAAGCAAGACTTTCACCATCTGATTATCTTATTAAGAAATAAAAGAAATCTAAAGAGAACTTTATCAGTTTCCCATTACAATATTGACTGTTCACCTACATTAATTTATGCTCAAGATACTCTGCATTCCCTTTTGTTTCGAAGGATGAACTATCCTTGTGCGTAAGGCCAACTTCTTCACATGTCCCACCCATTCTCAAGAATTCAGCAAATGCTTCCCTCTTTCTGTTATTTTAAATTTGTCCCTCTAAATTATTCCTGTCAATACACAGACATGTTGCCACTTCTCTTAAAAACAAAAAGAACAACAACAACAAAAAACACCCTATTTTTCTCCTCAGGTCATCTTATTTCTTTGCCATTCTGTCTTGTACTCATTTTAATCAGATTTTTGCCCTCACTTTTCTACCAAAATCATTCTGATCCAGGACACCAATGGTCCTCCACATTGCCAGATCCACCCTATTTGGCCTGTAAGCAGCATGTAACAAAAGTAATCCTGTTTCCTTCTTAAAAAGCTTGCTTTATTTGGTGTAGAGTGGTTTGCACATTAGATATTAGCTCAAACATAATGGAGTTTCCTTTGCGGGTTCTCCCTTACTTCCAGAACACTAAAAATTCAAGTAAAATTTATAATTTACAATCATGACTTTATCTCATCCAGTTTTCATGGCTTAAAAACTGTCTTTAAACTAATACTCAACTTTGTGTCTTTAACCTCTCTCTCCTGAACTCCAGAGTAATATACCAGTGACCTATTCAACCTCTCCTTAGATATTTCATGTGCATTTCAAATTTAACATTTCCAAAACTGAGTTAACCAGCTCCCAAGTCAATACCTTAGCTCTTAAGGAATGTTTGATAATTACAAACAATGAAAGGATAAGTTGAAAGAACAATTAATGCAAAGTATTTGAGCAGGGCTGACTTCTATCTCCCATAACACATTAAGAGTCAACTATGTTCTGGGTAGGGGCTATAGCTCAGTGACAGAATGCTTTGCCTTGCATGTACTGACCAAGGGTTCAATCTCCAGCATCTCAGATTAAAAAGAGAAAAAAATTAAGAGTAAACTATATTCTGACTATAGTGATTAGCTCTGGAATGAACTACTAAATCAGGATATTCCTCCAGAACTTTCTGCCAGAGCTAGCGAGAAAGATTATCTATCTCAATCCACTGCAGTTATGAAATTATTTAAAAAATTTGTAGTAAGTCTAGAATTGAACAACAACAACAAAAATCTATCAAGATGAACCCACTAAGGTTTGGCAATAGTCCCAAGTTGCACTACATAAGCAACCCTTTCCTATCCCCATCAGGTATGCCTGAATCTAAACTACACTGATTTTCATTTATATTATCCAAAAGTCCTTCTTTTGTCCTTTAACAAATTTTTGTCACTAGAAAATCCAGAATTCCAACCAATGTAAGATGGCTAACAGCTTTTATGAGTATAATATATTCCTATTCTGTGGTTTGCAGTTCAGCATCTTTAAAAAACACAGCCAATAATGAGAAATGGAATCTGGTTTAGTTCCATGGGCCTAATACAAAGCTAGATTCTCTACTAATATTTGAGACTTGGTTATAATAAATTAATTGAAAAGCTAATAATGATACCAACAGCTAGTTTTTCTTCTTGTTCCCCAGCTTTCTGCAAATCTATATCCCACTGCTGAAACAGAGTCATAAATTGCTGAGAATATTCTTGGTTAAGCTTCTGTCTGTAAAACATAATAATGAATGTTGTCACACTTCATGCCAATAGGAAAAAAAAAAACATGCAAGACAATATTGAGTTGGTGTATTTTTATACTACATAAAAAAAGAAGGAAATCAAAGCAACTTAAATATTCTGATGATAGGAATCCAAAAAGTAAAATTAGATTCATACTGATTCCAGAATTTTTTTCCTAATAAGCTAAAACAAAGTCCTTTCACATGCTTTAGCTATTGAAAATTTTATCATTTATATAAATTTTCCAGAAAAATTTATTTGCTCTCCAAAGAGTTTATTTTTCATTTTCCCCTACTGAATGTACATTTTGATATGTTAAACAGATTAAAACATTTCTAAATCGAAACATGTCATTTGACTTTTTTCTCCATTTTGGCACAGGAAAGATTTTGTACAAAGGATTAGTTAAATCAGTGAAAATATAAAAAATATTTACAATATAAAATTGACCTCTTCTTACATTGTCAAACATAGTTAACTATAAGATAACTAATAATTTCTATGATATTTACCTTTTACTTAACTAGTATATTTCTGGAGTGAATGTGCATTATTTTTATAATTTAAAAAACCTCATTTGTTATCTGGAAAGAGAAAAAAGTAATTTACACCCGACATAACTTTCCTGTGTTCATGTACGAATACATGACCAGTGTAATTCCACATCATATACACCCATAATAATGGGAAGTTATATTCCATGCATGTAAAACATCAAAATACACCCTTATTATTGTATATCTAAACAATAGCAACAAAAAACGTAATGTTCACTCACTGCTAAGAAGCAGTTATCAATTCTATGAAGGCATGAGGTTATAGGACTACTTACTTAGAGGAAAAATAAAGCCAAATATATTTTCACTAGACTTTCCAAAAAATAGAAGATCATAATACTACTTTTCATAAGTGACTGTACAATATATACTAAGTGATACCAATGTGACCTTAAAAACCCAGCAATCTTACCTTTGCTCCTGCTGTGTTTTCCAAACATGTTCAATTTTCTGGTTACTGGTTTTGAAAGAAGCCTTGGTATACATTTCTAATCTTTTTCTCTTGGCAAGAAGAGCTTTGTTAATGTCAGCTATATTGAAAGAAACATTCATTAAAACTGAATATTAGAGAAAATTATTTTGTTCCCACATATCCATGTAAATATAATTATGGGTAAAGTTCATTAAAATATTAAAGAGACATTTAAAATTAAATTTAAAATACCAACATAATATACAAAAAGTTTTATATTTTTGAGCATTCAGGATTTTAGATTTCAGACGAGTAAGACTGTGCAAATATTTCAAAATCCAAAAAACTCTGAAATTTGAAACATTTCTGGTCCCAGGCATTTTGGATAAAGGATTCCCCAGCCTCATCCCAATTCTGATTTTCCTAAGTGAAAATAATTTTTAAATTTAGGGGTGATAGAAAAAAAAGAGCTAATAACAAAGGACAGGAGAGACTTCAATTTCCTCACAAGAAAATATTTTAATAAAAGCTAAAAAAGGACACACTTGGCTGAATCATTATTAGAACTCATTATATAAAACATATGAAAATAATCTATTATAAACCTAATTTTAAAAAGCCTAATTAAGAAAGGATACCAAATAAGAAAATTATGTTAAAAATATAGTTAATGACACTATTAAGTATATTTTTTATTAAAAGTAACAAAGATCAAAGATAGAAAAAAATCTTAGTTTAATAGATGAATTCATTTAAGAATATTTTAAATAAATGCTTTCATGGAGCTTTCTTGTAGACATTTTACCATTAAGCACTGCAATTCATAATATTTTAATACTTCAAATAGTACTATGGATCTACCACAAATAGTTATCACTCAGTAATCATGATGGCGCTGTACTACATATAAATATTTTATAATTTTAGCATCCAAAATAATACATTTGTAAAACAGTGAACTGTCACCGAACAAAACACACATTAAAGAAAAAGATTTGATTGTATGAATAATCCTTCTGAGAAGCCAAATATTGACGCATTTTAAAGAGTATTTTCCCTTAAATTTCCCTGTAATTGATATTTAACATAAAAAAAACTTAAAAATTTTGGATCTGATTATAAATGTCTTAATGGCTAGCAAAATTGTTTTTCATTTTCAACTGCAGTTTATTAATGTAAAAATAACAATAGTTATTTTAGAGCCTTCAATTTATAATCCTCCCAAAAGAAAGGAACACAGGAAGAGTTCTAAAATATAGAGTAAATGAAAAACTGATGTACATACAGATATATAGATATGTACTATGTACACGTGTTACTCAATCTTAAATTACAAAGAAGTATATACTTTTCCCATTCTTCCCCCCGCCTAAAATTCTATTAAAGCTACACATGTCTAAAAGCATCATTCTCACATGGTGAAAAAGGTTAAGTAAGGAAATTAATGAAACTAAATCACACTTGGTTATGCAAAATCCCAAATGTGAACAAAGAAATAATAGTTGCGTAGGTCGCTGATTAACATTTTCTATTATACAAATTACTATGTGGTTTTAAATAATTTCTTTAAATGAAAATCTCCAAAAACATACCTCCAAATTTTTCCAGCATGTTCTGTACTTCACCCCTGTAAAGAAATTACACTTAAAAAACTTTTAGAGATGGGGAATGTAACTCAGTGTCAGAGCATTTTTGACTAGCATGTGCAAGTGCCTAAGTTCAACCCCAGCAGGAAAAAAAAATAAAATAAACTTTTAATTAAAGATCCATAAAATATCATACTTATTTTGGAAGAAATATCACAGCCAAGTATTTTACATACAATACTTGTCAGACAACCAAAGCCAATTTTTCTTATTTTGAATATGTTACCCCATATCTTCAACTATTCCTGCAGAAGGCCTTTTCTTCCCATGCTTATCAATTGCTGGGGTCTTTCCTGTATTGACAAAAAAATGAAAACATTTTTGATATTAAGTATGCTACTTTGGTAAATTTTAATGACATAATTTTCATTTGTGAGTCTTTTAAGCATTTTGCCAATATAATTTTAAAAGTAGATATATAAACAGTACTTTCTCTGCAGGTTGGGTAAAATTAAATCAAGTTTCAGAACTATTTTATAGGACCAATCTTTCAAGTCTTCCTGGGGTAAGGTCATACATAGTAAGCAGTGTACTATTCATGGACAAGTTGGGAATAATGACGGCAAAGGCAAGTCTGATACAGGAGTATTAGGATTCAAAAGAGAAACAAAGGACATGAAAATGCTAAACAAAATTTTATTAGTTTTAAATAAAGTAGATTCAAAACAAATGAACCACAGGACATCATAACTGTCCAGCTTTAGGTATACAGTACCTTCAGCAACATCCTCCTCTGAACCACTCAGATCTTTATCTTCTTTCTCAAAGTCAAAGGCTCTTACAAGCTGATCCTCCACTGATTGTTTCCCAGATTTCCCAGAATGCTTTCTTACAGAAGGTACCATGTTTAGATCAGATGTCTTCAGACTTAAAAAAAAAAAAAAAGTCTCTCACTGATTCCAAAAGCATCATTTAAACCAACTGATAAAATTTAAAATGTTACCCATTTCCTAGTACATTCCGTTGGTCCAAAAGTTAACCTATTGACATTTGTTGGTTAAAAAGGAAAAACAAAGTGGGGCACGGTAGTGCACACCTGTAATCCTTGAGGCTTGGGAAGTTAAGACAGGAGGATCGCAAGATAAAGCCAGCCTCAGCAATGGCGTGGTGCTAAGCAACTCAGTGAGACTCTGTCACTAAATAAAATGCAAAATAGGGCTGGGGATGTGACTCAGTGGTCTAGTGCCCCTGAGTTCCAATCCCTGGTACCAAAAAGGATCAAGAACATAATGATGGCGTCAACCCCGACTCCAAAAGTGCTGTGCCCATGAGGATTGCAAGATCTGAATTTGAGCCCCACCTCTGCCAGATTCTTGCTAAATTTGGGCAAATCTATTCCACATCTCAGTCTCAAAGTGGAATCGCGGTTGCTGGCAAGACAGATCATGCCAGACTTAAGTTCATGGCAACACTCATCTCCCAGAGGAATTCCACGGGACTGGGGCTGAGGGTATCGCTCAGCGCTGGAGCGCTCGCCCGGGGTTCCAACCCCAGTCCAGAAAAAAACAAACAAACAAAAAAAAAAAAAAAACTCACCACCACCAACAACAAACAAACCAAGCAAACAGAAAGGCCGGGCACGGTGGCGCACACCTGTAATCCGAGCGGCTCGGGAGGCTGAGGCAGGAGGAGCGCGAGAGTTCACACCCAGCCTCAGCAATGGCGAGGCACTAAGCAACTCCGTGAGACCCTGTCTCTAAATAAATACAGACCAGGGCTGGGGATGTGGCTCGGAGGCCGTGCCGCTGAGTTCAATCCCGGGTCCCCCCCCCACCCACCCACCACCAAAAAAAGTCCAAGCGGGCCTAGGAAAATTCTATGAAACCTCTACAACATACATGCGGACATACATGTATGTTGTAGAGGTTTCCTAAAATGAAAATGAAGGAGTCCCCAGTTCCCTGCCCTGGTTTTTAACGGATTTGGGGCCCGCAGGAGCGAGAAGGCTGAGGCAGGCCCCTGCCGCGCTCCCCATAAACCCGGCCCCAGACGCGGCTCTGCCACCTGCCCTCCACCCACCCGCGCCTGCCCCAGGCTCTGCCCTCGGTGGGACCCCGGCCCCATCTTCCCGTCGGAGGCCCCAGGTAACGCCAATGGGGATTCACCCCCAAAGCAAGAGTAGTCTCGGCCCGCAGGAACCCCCAAGCCGACAAATCCCACCCCTCCTTACACCTCAATAAAACCTCAGTGGCCCCACCACGTTTCTAGACTCCCGACAAGTGACCTTAAACGCTCCGGCCTCCCCTATCCCGGCTCCTCACCTGAGAACTCAGCTGCTTCGTCGTCGTCGCCTCCAGAAAACCTTTCTGAGGCAATTTGCTATTCGAGCGGGAGAAAAACCAGTCTCGCCTCAGCCAGGCGCCTCGCTGATTGGCTGAACGCCGGGCGCATGCGTGCTCGGAGACGAGCCCCGCCCCCGCACGGGGGCGATCGCTCGCGGGCACGTTCGCCACGCCCACGTTTTAGCCCGCGCTTGAGGCTTGGCGCCTTCCAGTTTCTACATTTTAAATTTATATAATCTCAAAAATGTGAAGAGACAGTGCGAACTATGAAACAAATGAACACATCACCTACTTTGTGAAGTACAACTTCACCGAATTTGATTCACGGATTCTCCTCAGGAAAGCCTATCCGCCTCAGCCCGCCCCTTTCCCGCCACTTCTGAGAGGTGCGAAAGTTATCCGCGGGGCGTGCTGAACGTTCAACTCCTCCCATTTGCTAACTTTTGTTACCAAATGTACCTGCCCTTGAACAACGGGGCTTAGTTTCGTTTGCGCAGAGCAGAAACAAAAACAAAACCCCACTATTCCACGATTTTTCCATGGATTTTCTGGTCAGTATACATCTGAGTTATTTCCAAAGCCGATTGAACATTCTGATTTCTTGCGTGACCTATTTTTTTTTTTTAGAAATATTTCAACATAAGGACAACTTTATTAATTTTTTTATTTTATTATTTTATTAACATAAAAATGTGAACTGCTTGATGAATTCGTGTGGTCCAAGTTCATGACCTTCGCTGTGGAGGGGAGCGCCGGGCTGAACTGTTTACAGAGTATCTCTGAGTGAGGTCGCCGTCGCGCCTGGTGATATAAAGTGACCCTCAATTGTTTCCAATTGTATTGCAACCAACAAAATGTATCCCTGTCAAACTCCTCTTTACTCGCATTGTCGGATTTCTTTACTCTTTTTTTTTTTTTTTTTTTTTTTTTTGCCATTTTTGCCATTCTAGTGGATATAAAATGATATTTGTTTCAGGTCTTTTTATATTTTTCTAATCACTCATGAGATTAAGCTCCTCTAATGCCTAGTAGGCATCTCCTTGTCTCCTTAAAATGTTGACTTGGGTTTCTTGCCCATTTTTCAACTGGATATTAATTTGTTTCTTACTGGTTTGTAGGTCTTTATGCTGAGTGTTAATCTCCACAACTTTTTTTGTTGTTTTTTTTTTTTAATTTTTATTTTGTAGTTGTAGATGGACACAGAACCTTTATTTTATTTATTTATTGTTATGTGGTGCTGAGGATTGAACCCAGTGCTTCAAGCGTGCTAGGCAAGTGCACGGAGCAACAAATCCAGCGCTCCTTTTTTGGTATCTTTTAAAAGAAATTTATTGTTTCCCTGAAGTTATAAAAATATTCCACTACATTTTCAGTAAAATTTTAAGATTTTTTTTTCATGTCTTCGTTCATCTAGAATTAATCTTTGTGTCTTTTGTCAGGGATCAAATTACTTTTTTTTCCCTTCACATAGAAACTATTGTCCCATCATCATTTATTGATGGTCTTTTTTTTTTTTACTTATAATAATTGTAGATATTTATGAGGCATAGTGTGATAGTTCAATACATATACATGTGATCATCAAATCAAGGTAAGTTTCTGAATGTTCAGGAGCCTGTTTTGTTAGCCTGTTTTCCTGGCCAGTCTACCCACATCCATGTGCCAAAACCACAGTTTTCATTGTTCCAATTTTATTAATGCTTTCATGTCTCACTGGGCAAGTCTCATATCTTACTTTATCCTCACAGTATCCTGAGTATACTTGAATTTTTCAAGTAATTTTAGGATGGGTTTATCCAACATCCATGAAAAATAACTTGCTGGAATTTTTATTGGAATGCCACCAAATCTATAAAACAATTTAGAGATTACTGAATTTCACTATTCTTGAATATAGTATATTTTCTATCTTTAGGACTTCAATAATATCATTCAATAAAGTTAAATTTTTTTCTCTTATGCAGATTTTGCATACTTTATTGGATTGCTTTATAAATTATATTTTTGATATTTTTTCTAATTGTTGCTATGTAAAATTGTAATTGATTTCTGATATTAATCTTGCTAAACTCTTTATTATTTCTGATAATTGATTGTAGAGTCTGGGGTTTTATAATATCTGTGACTAATCACACTTTGGTTTCTTGCTTTATAATTCTTACTTTTTCCTTTTCTGACTGTACTGACCAGGATCTCTTGTATCAGTAAATAGAAGCACAAATATTGGACATTCTTGTCTTTGTCTCCATTTTAAAGGACATGTGTCTAAAGTTTCTGTTAACAATGACGATGCTGTATATGGATTTATGTTTTCCCCTTTTGAAAGTTTGCCTTCTATTCTTACTTTGCTAAGAAATGAAATAATGAGTTGCAAAAACCTAACCATAAACTTCCCTTTCATAGTTTGCATTCCCCTGTATCTTTCACCACAATGGAGCTATTTTCTTTATGTCTTCCAGATCACTCGTTTTTCCATTCAAATGAATTGAGTCTTTTATATTTCCACTGACTCATTTCTAACAATGTTTTATTTATTTTTTCCAGTTTTGCTTGGTTAGTTTTGAATCTCTTCTAACTCATTTGATAATGGCTTCTTGTTGCTTGGAGAGTCCAACTTCCTCCTAAACATTTCATTCTGTGTCAAGTGTAACATCTAAGGTCTTTAGTGAGATTTAGTTCTGTTGTTTCCAATTATTCTGGCTAGCATGCTTCCATACACACACACACACACACACACACACACACACGTGGCTACTTCACCAGCCCTTTTTATTTTTTGATACAGGGTCTTACTAAGTTGCTGAGTGTGTCCTTGAACTTGCCTCAACATCCCAAGTCACTGGGCTTAACAGGAGTGTGCCACTGTGCCCATGTTATCTGATCTTAATTGTCTGGCAGTCCTGAGAGTTTAAATTTCAAGTACTTTCTTCCAGAGAGATATCTGTTTCCTTCAGATGTACATTTATTAATGGGACTTTTTTCAAGAATCCAAGTAAATATCAGGTATATAAGTCCTACTCTACAGTGCTTATTTTCTGATTCCAATTTTGGTATTTCATGGTTGCATATTGCTTACTATTCTTCTTTCAGCTTTTATTTTCCCCCTGAAATGGTTCCATTAATTTCTGGAGGCCCAGAACTGCATTAAGAAGTAAATTTAGAGCCAAGCATGGTGGTGCATACCTGTAATCCCAGTAACTCAGGAGGCTGAGGCAGGAGGATAGTAAGTTGGAGGCCAAACTCAGCAATTTAGCAAGACTATCAGTAACTTAATGAGACTCTCTGTCAAAATAAACCATAAAAAGGGTGTGGGGATGTAGCTCAGTGGTGAAGTACCCCAACGTTCAATCCCCTGTAAACACACACACAAACACACACACACACAAAAAAACATTCAGGGTCTGGGTATACAGCTCAATGGTAGACATTTGCCTAGCATGTGCAAGGCTCTGGATTCAATCCCCAGCATAACGAAAATCAAAAACACAACCAAACGAACAAATGTTTATTTTAACCAAAGACGGAGTCTTCAGAGTGTCTCTGTTATAAGCTGAAAGTTGAAGAATTCCCTTTCTGGACTTTAAACATCATTAAACATTTCAGTTCTTGTCATTACAGGATTCATCTCTCCTAACTTTGCTGCCCTAATTTAGACCATCATTTTTCACCTGCTTTTTGGCTATCCCATTCTCTATCTTGCTGCTGGTAATTGTTCTAAAATCAAAACCTGATCATAATCTCCAGTTGTCACCTAATAGCTATCACTTATTTATACCATTCCAAATGCGGGAGCATTTTATATACATTGTATCTAGTTCTGTAAAAACCTACTATCTGGGTTTTATTATCCCCAGAATGGATTAGAAAAGTTCAGCAAGAGAGTGGGGATTCTGAGTCAGATCTACCTCCAGATCCTACTCGGTGGTGCCCAAAAGCCTTCAGGGGTTCCTTAGATACACTAACACAATTGATGTGTCATGCAGGGATCTTCAGCCTTTCACGTTAACTCCCCTTCTCGCCTCTCCTTTCTGAGCATCATGCAGTTTTCCCAAGCACCATTGCTATTTTGTACCACCTGGCCTTTGCACAGTTCAGCTGTTTTTTCTGTAGTCTCATCTGATGATCTTCTCTCAGTCTATCATTGTGTCTTGTGTAGCTTTTCTCCACTCGCTACAATGAATAGTCTGTTTGCCAAAAAGACATTACTATTCTGTCTCATTTTAATCATACAGGAAAACAGAGTAATTCTAAGCAGATTTAGAATACAGAATTCAATGGATCACTACTTACCCATAAATAAAAGCAACATTTGTGTAAGTGCTATGGTCCTTTGAAAGATCTTGTACATATGATTCAGGCAAGAGGCCCAGTTTTTTCACTGATAAATGAGTGTGAGATGTGGATAAAATGAAATTATGAACATAAACCACTTAGCACACCAAGTGTACTCAGAGAGATGCAGCTGTTACTAGGGAATGGGAGGGAAGAGCAGTTAGAGGACCAAGACACCCCCTTCACCTCAACCACCAGATGCTCTGTACTCATGTCTCTACCCCAAGTCTAGGATTTACTTTAAAATATATCAACAGAGAAAAATTAACCTTAATAACTGTTGGACAAATGGGAATTCATGGTGCTTAGTCTCTTTAAAATTTTCATAATTTTGTTAAAAGAAAAACTCTGTTGACACTGTTATGTGGTTTTTATCGGTTCTGCTGATACAATGAATTGCACTGATTTTTAAGTGTTGGACGAATCCTGTCTTCCTGGAACAGATCCAGCTTTGTCCTAAAAGTTGTTCTTTTGGCAAATAACTGAAGCCAACTAGTTAGTGTTCTATATGGGTTTCTTGTGGGATATATTGTATATGTGGTGTCCTTGTGGGATCGGAGCCAGGCACTGGGGCTGGGGTTGTGCTCACCTCAGAGGATGGTTCAATGGTGGTTTCCTTCTTTTTCTCCTACTCTCTGAAGGAATCTGTGTGGGACTGGTACTGCTTCTTCCTTAAATGTTTTGACATGAGAAGTAATTACAGTTTATTTTTAAATCCTTGATCTGTTAGATATGTGAAGAAATAATTTTAAAAGTAAATGCTCTTTTTATTTTTTCCATCTTTGGAGTGCTAGGGATAGAATCCATGGGCTCATGTATACTAAGCAAGTGCTCTCCCTCTGAGATATATTCCTGACCCCCTAAAAATAAACATATTTGAAGAAATAAAGTGTGTGTAGCAGTCTTTCTTTTTAATTAAAGTGTGTTACTTTCTTAGTGAAGGGTAGTAGAATCCCCTCATCTCAATGACTGGACCAGGAGCCCCACCTCTGGCCTAGATTCAACCCCTTAACACATTCTTTGGTCATTACCACCATCATCACTGGCACTTGCCAGGCAGACATGATTGCCAGGCACTGTCCTGGGTACGCTGCATAGGTCATTTCCTTTAATCATAGCCAATGGCCTATGAAATAGCTACCAGTATTCATTCCCACATTTCAGAAGAGTAAGCTGAATCCTAGCAAACCATGTGTAGGGTCCAAACCTTGAACCCTTGCAATCTGACCACATAGAGTATGACCACCCACATGTGCCACTGCCCTGTGGAGGCAGCATGGCCTGGAAGGGATGGGAAAAAGACAATCTAGGTTCCAATCCCACCTCTGCCTCTGACTGCTCTGAGAACTGAGCCCAGTCAGGTAGTGCTCCCAGCCTTACTGCCCTTGATTGAAAAAAAAAAAAAAAAAAAAAAAGGCTTGGTTCAGTGGTTTTGAAATTCTGCCTGCGGGGACCTGGGGTTTGGAGGCACAGGGGTATTCAGATAGCACAGCAGCTTTCCTTCTTCTGTATCACAGAACACAATGATTTGAATGTTTTTATTTCCTCTAGAATTCATGTTCAAACTTAATCACTTAATCACTAAAATAACAGTATTAAGAGGCAGGTAATACTTAGGGGAAGTGATAAGACCTCATGCATGGGATGAGATTCCCTTATAAATGGGTTTGCCATAGAGTTCATCCTTTAGTCCTTCCACCTTCTGCCATGTGAGAGCATGGTGTTCTTCCTCCTCAGGAGGATACAGCATTCCAAGGTGTCATCTTGGAAGCAGACTACCCCTCATCCAACTAAACCTGCTGGCACCTTGATCTTAGACTTCCCAGCCTCCAAAACCATAAGAAAATAAGTTTCTGTTCTTCATAAATTACCCAATCTCATGTATTTTGTTATAGTAACACAAACAGCCTAAGACACGTTGGCTTTCTATAGAATTTCATTTGAACTAATGGTTCTGATGCCTTAAAAAATTTTAAGGACACAGACTACTCATCAGCTTCCGAAGTTCATATGTGCTAATATTCTGCTGAATCATTAGATGAATGATCCCATGAATATTCTATGATTCTATTATCTATCCCATTGTCAAACCCCTAGTTAGGTGGGGTCTATGTTCATCTAACTGTGTAAATCTCCATTATACCCAAATATTCATTTCTCTATAACTTCAAGAATAAATTCTTTGCTTTTACAATGAAACCCAGATAGTCTCCTAAAATTTGACCATATGATAAGTTCCTTTTAAACCTCTTTTCTCCTTATAAAACAATATTCTCCAGTGTGTTAAAATATTCCTGTCTTCACCCTACTTTTCACTTAATTTCAGTAGTATTCAGTACAGTCTGACACACCATGTAGGCACTCAAGTAATTTGTTGAATATGGATTAAAAATAAATCCCCAAAGGTTTAAAAATCAAAGCATCAGACAAATATAACTTTTAGGAGACTTCAGTTGTTGAAATACATAATTCTTACAGCACAAACATAGTATTTACATTTCAAGTTCTTTTTACAAAATGTGTGCCACTGTGGAAGAATACTGTTGAGATCATGATCTAAAATACCTGTCAAATTTCAAACAGGACTCATGGAATTAGGTTTCCCTAAATCCAATGTATAATGATATAACAAAACATGGCTAAACTTCAGGGTTTACCCCAGACATAAAAAATACTAATCCTCAATGGTTAGCCAATGTTGGCCTATGGCCTGTTCTTGTACAGCTGCAAGCTAAACACAGGGTTTACAGTTTTAAAGGACTGCTTAAAAAAATAAAAACAATGACGAACAATATGTGATAGAGACATTTGTGTCCTGAAATTATTTACTATCTGGCCTTTTACAGAAAAAGTTTGTTGACCCTTGCTTTATACAAAACCAATTCAGAGAAAGAGAGCTACTGGAATATACTGATGAGTATTAAACTAGACACCAAGGTACTGTGCCTGTGCCATCAGAACTACTCATTTCTAAAATGAGGCACTTTTGTTTGAATATGTACATTTCCAAAACATAATTACATCTGGTAAGTAGCACTGCTACTTAACTCTAGCCCTTTGTAATTAGGCCTGCACACAAAATCACAGTATTCATAGGGGCTAAAGTAAACAAGCACAGAGTATTTCCAATGTCAATCACTGAGCTCTTCAGTAGTTATTAGTGGTTTAAGACCACTTTACACATTAATAAAATCAATAATTTGCATATTGCCAATAAGAGATGATATTAACTACATTATTTAAATAGCATCTATAAAATCACGTTTAGACATCTTGATTCACTTTTTTCAAAAGCAAGAATAACTAGTTAGCTTAGTAGCTACTTATCTGAAAAATGAGAAATGGAAAAAAGAAAAACAAAAGTGCAAAACTATAGAAAAAGGCTTTGGAATGAAAAGACGGGGGTCTCTCAAGCAATTGCTCCCAAGCTGGCCTGGGCTTCTCCCTTAGCTTGCAATAGTTACAGATGGAAATTAGCAGCGTATCCGTGAGGGTTTTCATAAAAAGGTGACAGGTCCATGAGCAAATGCTTTAGAAGTAAAATCAGTTCAGAGCTGTTCCACATCTAAGTTTTTGGAATTGATTAAATAATTCCCGGGCAGTGGGCTATATTCATGCCACAGCACAGTATGGTTCTGAATATTTTCCCTTCTTTGGGCCACGCTGGCTGCACATCACATCACAAAGACACTTCAGTGATGCTGAGTTTCAAAATGCTCAGTAAATTCTGAGGTAGGTGATATTCAAATGAAGATCTTTTAGACCCTGATTCGATCGGGACTGGCTTCTTTGTTTATCTTCCTCCTGGGAAACACCTTCCGCTTAAGAGCAATTAACTAAACAAGGGAAGACAGAAAATAAATTTCAATTTTCCATACTGATGAATGAGTGTGAGTGCATCCAACTTTCTGAGACATTTGTCCTTAATCATTTCCATAGTTTTATATGTAAAAAAGTCAAAAAACAAGTTTCCTCATTCCTCCCTGAAACAAAAGGAAATTTTAATTTTGTAGGATCAATATGCCTAGGTTTATGTCCAGAAACAGACCCAAGAGGATTAAAATTATTTGGGCCCACACTTCATTTTTCTAAAACCCATAACTATAGATTTTTGTATACCTATTACCAGACATTTATTTTCAAGATTTCTGTTTGTCAAGTCTTTCCACCAAAGGGAATGGACTCTAGGTAACCAGTAAGACACTCTCTGGGTTTTAATATGACTGCAGTTGTAAGACAGAATTTTTAAAATACATCTATATTAAAAACCCTACTGACAGTTTTTTCTATACTTAGCAAAAATCATTTGAAAACAAAGTACCTAATTTATGAAAGGATTGTAATATAAAAATTCTTTTGTAAATTAGTAGCTTAGAATTGGGATAAATAATACATTTTTCCTTATGAACACAGTTACCCATGCTATCATTGAAATAAAAAATGTCACCAACACTATAAAAGTTTCAATGATCATCCACAAGAATGGGTTCCTAATTAGAATAGGATATACTCCATGCTTGTATAATTATATCAAAGTGAATTCTACTGTCATGTATAACTAAAAAGAATCAATGAAAAATAAAACTAAATTAAAATAAAAATTAAAAATAAAACCTAGCCCTTATGGGGGGGGGGGGGCAAACCATGTTCTTATGGTTTCCATTTGGGATCCCTCTTGTGTGCTTTGCCTCCCTCTCTCCTGCCAAGGAGATCCAGTTACTGCTTCCTTGGGAAGCTGGAGCAGGGGCATGTACCACTGTGGTTTAGTTGATGCATGGGATTTGAGCAGAGGAAGAGGTGGTATCGACTGGTTTGTTCCTCTTGGTGGTAGGAAGGCAGGGAACAAGAGCTTGATTCAAGTAGCTGGAAAGCAGGGTAACTAGAGGCTTTCCTTTCCTTTCTCCCTCCTACTTCTTTCATTCTGTCCATTGTTTTCTGCTCCTATAAAGGACCCAGGAAAGGCTGACCTTCCTGTTTTCTTCCACTGCCCCCCAGTGGCTCCTTTCAGCCCAGCTAGTCCCTCTTTTTCCCTATCCTTGGACAGTTTAGACTCATAAATCTCTCAATGGACTCCTATTCTAAAAGTAAGTAGTCTTTCTGAGTTTTTTTTTTTTTTTTTTTTTTTTTGGTAAGATTTTTACCTGCCAGGAACAATGGCAACAAAAATATCAGGAACAAAATATGCGAACCTGAAGATAAGTATCAAATTGCCATCCTACTTACCTGTCCGATCTCCATTTTCTGAATTTCCTTCCATCAGTGGCAGGAAGCTCAGTGTTTATTCTAAAGCTCTCAATTTTTAGGCACCTCTTTTCTCTTAGTGCAAGTAAACCTGGTGTACATCTCCTTTGAATGACAACTAGAAAAGGTCACTCAATAGTCACCTTGACCAGAGGCTGAGGTGGGGCTGTTTGCCCCACACAAGTTAGGTCACCTCAGTTGCCGTTCTTCTCTTTCAATCTTTTTTCTTCAGGGCATTTCATACCTGCAGCCTAATGAGGATTCTCTTAACCCTCTCTTTTCATCCCTACGTCTTCAGGACCTTCACATCAAGGAAGCTGAGAGTGGGCGCAGAGGTGAGCCTAATGGTAAGGGACTAAAACAGCAGAGGGGGCGGGGATAGGGGAACCCAGGAATTCACTGAAGTGGGAGGTGTACTACCCGTGTGCAGGGCACACACACCCAGGGGGTATCTGGAGAGAAGATGCTGAGGCTGTTTCAGGAAAGTTAAAAGAGAAAGAAAGAAAATCAGAGACCCATAAAAACTAGCATCAGACAAGGATTCTAGGCAGGTTTTGGGTTAAAATTAAGTAGAGTTTTTCAGTTTTAGCTCAAAGTGTACAAGTTAATCCACTAAGAGTCAGGCAAGAAGAAGACAGGTAAGATTTAGAAGATATATGAATAAAAATCTCTTATACTGACTGCCTAAATGTTATAAAATATATTTCACATATTGGCATATGTGCTATAAGCTAACAGAATTTAAAATGTTCTAGTTGTGAATTTATATTATTTTCTAGAAGACTCAGATAATAATGTACCAAGAAATACTAACACCTATGTAAAATATATAAAACTTACCTGTTCAGCAAAAAACGAGAACACAGTAAATATAATCAAAGTAGCTAGTACACAATGGGTCCAAAACTTCAACTTATCTCGATATGCCCTCCTGTTCAGACAAAAGAAAGAAAATATGTACTTCTGTATATGGCTTCGCTGTCATTAGTTAAAAGTAATTTATATACTATCTTTACAAAACAATGCTGTGAAAAGCAAAAACATTGTTTACAGGCAAGGCTAAAAATGTTAACACAACATATAGTTCCAACATGAGTTCAGATTAGTTACTGTGGTATAAAACACTGTACTAGATTACTAGAAATTATCCAGGCAGGAGAGAAGACTTCAAAAGAAAATTGTGGTATTTAAACAAAATCACTCTTTAATTCACTTTTATTTGTTCATATTCACTTCATCACTTGTTAAAAAAAATTTCTGAGGTACAGAGAGAGGAACAATATGAAGTACCAGTGCAAAAATATTTAGAAACCTTAAGAGCCATTATGGCCACAACATATAGACAAAGAGACACATCAGCAAAAGCAAAATCTTGAGGAAAAACTCAGAGAAAGGAGGACCGCTCCGCTGAGATGGTACATTTCCTTCAGCTTTGGAGGGGACAGGGGAAGAGTCTGGCAGAGGGCAGAGTTGCAGCTGAGGCCTGGAGGACAGCTGAGCTGCAGGAAGGAGGGTGGGTAGGAGCTGGCCACTCTGGGAAACCCTGCAGTAGGGTCTGTATATAAAACCAGTGGGAAAGTGGATGGGATGGCAGGGGACAGAGGCGTGTGACACAACTGGAGTAAAACTGGTCACCATTTAAAGGATAAGTGGATAACCAAGCCACACAGTCTAGTGTTAGTCCAGGCATGAAAAAAGAAGGAAAGGCTGGCCCTGGTCAGTGAGAAGAGACATTCAAAGAAATAGCAGTGGAAGGGACATTCTGAAGATAGAATCAAGTGGTCCCAGAGATAACAGAATGTTGGGGACAAAGACAAGCAGCACAACACAGATTTCTCACCTGTAATTTGGAAATAATGAATAATTTGTTATGAAAAATAATTTAAAATGTTTAACATAAGGTTTGGAAGATAAGCTAATAATTATCCTCAGGCCTCTGTTCTGAGTTTCAGGTTCTCATTTACCACTGTTGTTGGAGTGGAAGACTCTACCTTAAGTCTCACACTCTCCCCTCCACAGTTCTTCTTCCTCCTTTCCTACATCTGCTACCAGGATCACAACCAGCTCAGTCAACTCCAGTGTCAACAGTGCCATTCAGAATCCATGTGTTCTTTAAAGAGCTAAGAAGCACTGGCTATAAGGCAGCTAATGTGTTGCCCCAGCAATCAATCATCACTGAGAACCTACTGTGTGCTGGGAAGGAACCAGAAACCAGCAAGATACTACCTGTATCCCTAAAAAGGATCCACGGTCAAGCAGGAGAGGCAAACATCAGAGATTGCTGTACAGTGCAGAAGTGCTGACCCCAGAAAGGAGTCAGGCATTTTGTGGGAATAGGATGAAAAATGACAGGAGACTCATGAAAGGAAAGAGAAAAGGGACAACTGTTTCCAGAAAGAAGAGTTGGGTTGGTGGGTCAGAGTGAGGGATGACACAGAAGTGAACGGGATGAGCAACCAGTGCCCTAAATCAGAGGATGACAAGAACATCCACACTTGACTTGTGTTACTGGCACAACACAGAATCAAAGAGTCGTCTCAGAGGACTCTTCGGCTCACAATTTCCTGATTCAGTTGGGCCCCTGAAGGTAAATTTAGTCACAGCCTAGATTTAGAGAGTTAACACTTAGGACCATCTAAAGAGCTTCCTCCACTGAGCTAAAGATGAAAATAATGAGAAGCTATTCCTTGTCACCTCTGGGGAACAAGATCCATGATTCAGTAACAACTCCTTATGAAAAATAAAAATATACCTATATCAGCAGTGCACCTGCCAACTGTTCCGTTTATCCTAACTCTAACAAAGAAAAAGATCTAATATAGATATGGGTTTCCAAAAATCGCTCTTTTTCTTTAACATATGCCGTTTCTTCTACTAGAAGTGCTCTTCCCTACCTGGAAAAGTCATTTGGATAATTCAAAACCAGGTAAAAAATGTTACCTTCCCCCAGCACAATCAGCTGTTCCCTCCTTCATATGCCAACAGCAGTGAACCCCACAGCCACACTCAGTTCACTAAGTTAGCCACGTTCCTGGTGTCTGGATCCCTGGATAGACTGTGGGGACCTCCAAGCTCTATGCCTTTTGTCTTTATATTCTAAGTGCTTGGCACAGGGAGGCAGGCAAAGGGTCAAAAATCTTCCTAAATTAAAAGATAAAATTATCCTTCTATTTAAATGGTGGTAGTGTAAGAGAATAAAAGATAAAAGAGAAGGAAATGTACAAAGTGACTTTGGAATACAATGGGATGTGCAGACGGTGAAAAGTCAGGCAGGACCTGCTAGTTGCCAGCTATTTCAATTGAGCATCACTCAACAGTACCTTTCATTGCTGTGTCTAGTACACAGCAAGTACTTCAGTGCACGTGCACTACTCTGACGTGGTCAGACTGTGGTATTGATATGGGGGAACAAGGCCTGGCAGGTGCTGGGCCAGGCTCTGGGAAGTGGGCTGCCCAGGTTCCCACATGGGCACCCTAGTCATAAGCCAAGATGCCTTGTGTAGGCCATATCCTAGCTCCATGCTCCAGATCCCTTGAGGACAAGAGTTACAAAGACACAGTCGATGGAAAAGTTAAGTGAAAACATGGACAGAAAGCTTTCAAAACAGTGTTGTTACTTAGCACTCAATGTAGGTAATGATGATTCCCACAGCAGATAACTAATGAAAAATAAGACTGAAAAATCAAGCATAGCAGAAAGCAAAAACAACGCCCACATCAGTGTGACTTGCACTTTCCCTAGACAGTTAGGAGTGCTTCAAGTATCTTTTTTGATGGCTGCCTTTTCTCCTCAGGCCCTCTAACACTCCCGCATTTTCTTTCTTGATTCTCGCCTACTCTCTGGACTCTCTGCTGTTAACAGTCTATCCTGGATCATAATTTCCACTGGAAGCTCTGAAAACAATGATTTCCTGAATCAGGCCTTCCCTAGCTCCAGCCTCATTCTACAAAAAAAAAAACAAAAAAAAACATCCAGAGCTGGCAAACCCATACTTAGAGAAAAGGCAGACTAAGAGTTACCGGGGGCTGAGAGTAAAGGCAATGGGGAGGAACTGCTTGATGGGCATGGGGAATTCTTTGGGAGTAATGAAAAAGTTTTAAAACTAGGGAGATGTTATACAATATTATACATGACCTAAATGCTACCGAATCATGCTCTTAGAAATGGTGAGGTGTGGGTTACATGACTTTCATTTCAATTGGAAAAAAAAAGAAAAAAACTGTCATTGATGCTTGTCTTCCCTGGTTTTCATCCCTTCACAACTTTATCAGATAATTTCTAAACACTTAACCAAATGGGCTCCTAATTCTTCTCCAGGTTTCTGTCCCACCTTTTCCAGCATATGAATCCAGCTGAGTCAGCCTGGCAGCCACACCACCCTCATCATTTTCTTCTTTAACCTTTGGCTTGTAGACACCTTCCCACCATTATCTGAGAGTGCCTTCAGGACTTAGCCCAATTCCATTTTCCTAAAGACAGACCCTCCAGTTTGGCCCACAATGACTTCATGTGCCTCTCATTGTGTGCTAAACAAAATTTCTTTCCACTCCTATGTTGATCAGCAAACCGTTGAATAAATAAGCGAAGTTCTAATTACACTGGAAAAACTCAGCCACCTAGTTTTTTCAATCCCTTGAAGTGATATTAAATGTTTTTCAAATATTAAACACAATAAAAACTATAACTGTATTTTCTTTTTTGCAGTGCTAGGGAACCCAGGACCTTGTGCTTGCTAGGTAAGCATTCTACCACTGAGCTATATCTCCAGCCCCCTATAACTGTATTTTCACACACAAAAAAAATTACACAGCAAATAATATATAAAAGAAATTTCTCTTATTTAAGATAAAGATATGCACACACACACTTTTATATGAAAAATGAGATTTTACCATTCCTGCAGCTCATGCATATGAAGGAAACGGTTTCGGTATTCTCTTGGCAGCTCAAATTGGGAAGGTATGGGAAACATGGATTCATAGAAGTCCCTGAGAACGGCCTTCACTGTCTGGGCATCTTTATGATTGTGATCAATGTTGTCATTTAGGCAAACAAACTTCCTGAAATAATAGAGAGCCAGAGTTAATGGTCATCATGAACTTGATCCTGAGCTGACAAACTAAACAATGTGGATTCCAAACGTCATTCATTCATTCATTCATTCATTCATTCATTCATTCATTCATTTATTATTGGACAATGAACCCAGGGCCATGCACAGGTAGAAAAGTGCTCTACCACTGAGCTATGTCCCCAGCCCTTTCTATTTTATTTTGAGACAGGTCTCACTACAGGCTGACCTCCAACTTGTGATCCTTCTCTTCAGCCTCCAATTGCTGGAATTATAGTTGCCACAATGCCTGGCTCTTAATGTATTTTAAATGGACTTATGTTCCAAATTGGTACATCTTCTGATGACTCTGGGGAAGTAATGTTCTGTAAAAATTTCCTCCAGAAATCCCTCATCTGTGAAATAAGAGAACTGAGGTAGATAATCTTAAAGATTATCTGTTTTCTGGCTATAGTAGTAAATTTATGATTTCTATTAGTGCATAATGACTGGAATATTCTGTTAGCAGCTAAGAAAAAAATTATTAAGTACCTAAAGCCAAGTTTTCTAAGCGACGGTTATATTATAAATGGTCATATAGATAACTAAGATAGACACCATGCCTTATAGCTACAGAGTCTATGAGTTGGACATTTTTAAATTAATTTTTAAACTAATTACCAAGCTGTAATATGCTAGCTGTAGTCTGCAAAATGCAGATTAAAGTGGTGCTTCCCCTTTCAAGTTCTCTTCAAGATAAAAGTCACTATGTCAAGGGACCATTAAAATAGTGGGTCTGGGCACAGTGGCAAATACTTATAATCCCACTACTTGGGAGGGAGGGTGATCACAACTTTGAGGCTAGTCTCAGCAACTTAGCCCTATCTCAGAGGGCTGGGTGTTGCTCAGTGGTAAGGTACCCCGGCTTAAATATCCAGTATCAAAAAAGAAAAGAAAAAAAAAAAAGGTTGGTCCAATGACACTTTTGAAGTAGATTTAATGAAATTTTTAATAAAGGCTTCAGATCTAACTAACAATTCATAGAAAATTCAGGGTATATAAAAACATGCTAAACAACTAAGAACTGATTAGAAAAGCACAGTGTAGGAAATTTACAGAACACAGAATCAGACCTCTTCATATACCCGCTCCCCACATATAGTAGTTTAGAAAAAAGAAATGAAGGGAAAATCTACAGATTTAGCTGCAATGAGTTTATCTGATACCACTTTAACAAACATAAAAACACTATAAATACTTATGAAATGACAGTGGAGAAAGGTGTACACTGACAGCTGGCTGACCTTAAGAAATCACTACTGATTTTTTATAGTGAAATGGTTATTGCAATTATATTTTAAAGAATCTTTATAGTTTAGACATATATACTAGAGAATGTATTAATAAAATGATACAATGAGATTTACTTAAAATTATTCAGAGGTGGTGATGAGGTGAGTTGGTTTAGATGAAATGAGCAAATATAAAATAATTCTTGTTGAAAGTTCACTCTAACCATGCATTCCCTAATTTGGGGGATTTCTTTAAATCAAGGGATATTCGAGAGCTATATCAAAAGCCTTGATTATATCCTAGATTTAAAACACACAGAGACAAATGGCAGCTATCAGGGGCATCTGGAGGCAACTGGTAAATTGGATAAAGGCTAACTATTAGAGGGCGTGTTCGTCACTGTTGAAGTTTTTGGATGTGTGGTCATGGTCTAGTCTTGTGGTCTACAGATGAAGCCACCAGTACAGCAGGAGGTAGCAGAGCTAAGAAGCCAAAGCAGAGCTGAGGGCTGGACCCTGCCTACCCTAGACTCTGTTAAAGGCATAGGCATATCCTTAAGTTCAAGTCAGTTTGAACACTGATTTTCCATGCCTGTCTTAAAGTGAGCCCTCATAAAAATAAAACAAAACAAAGAATTAAAAATTACATGTTCAGAAACACTGGAGGAGCTAGGTCTGACAACCACTGTCAAGGACGGCTGGCTTGCCGTCTTTTAACTAAATCCCTATACCTTTAAGTGCCACAGAGATGGCTATAGTTTCTTTCACCCAACCATTTCCAAACTAGCACAGAGACACAAAAGTACAGGCTATAGTTCAAAACGGTAAATTTTCATATCAGTACTATGAATCACTAGTGTCTAAGAGACGAATAGGGGGAATTCTATATCCCAATCAAAATGGATTCTAAAGACTAAAATTAATTTTTAAGAAGTAGAGCAGTGCATCCCAAGTGAAGGAACGTACAGCATACACAAAGAGACTTGCAGCTGGGTATTTATTAATCGTATGGCTTGTGGTGCGCTTGGGAGAAATATTTTGGAGAAATATCAATAGTTTCTTGGGTTACTAAAGACACAAAATAAACACTGAAGATATTTTTAATTTTCTCAAAATTCCAATATCTTTCTCCTTTCCCTCCTGAAGAAGAATGGGATTTCTAAAATAAATATCATCATTTTACAATGTCTAGAAATTATACATCTCTGGTCATTCATAATTAAAATTCCAATTTAAAGGAGGCAAGACTGAATACTTTCAAAGACATTTAAAAGACTCAGAAGTAGGGCTGGGATGTAGCTCAGTAGTAGAGGGCCTGCCTATCATGTAAGAGGCCCTGGGTTCCATTCCCAGCACTGCAAAAAAACAAAACTCTAAAATGAAAAGTGTTTATTTTATATGCCAAGGTCTCCCCACTCACCCCAAAGTGAAAACAAACAACTCAAAAAATGAAAATTTTAACAGATGTTTTCCTCATGGTTAAAAACTGCTTTACTTGTTATGGTCAGTACTAGTCAATAAATGTTGATCCCCAAAGAAAAGCTCAGTTATTTATCAGATGACTGGTCCACAGAGAGCTGAATGATGCTGGACTAAATAACTACTGGGAAGACTGAAGTCAATCCCCCCTGTTTCTTGGGAGATGAAGCCATAGCCAACTGATATACAATCCCGTAAGATCACGGTGGCCCCATGTGGGAGGGCGTCAGCTACCTCCACTCTTCAGATGCACTGGAATTCCACTATCCTCCTGAAATGGCTTTTGTTTCTCTGGAACTTTATTTCAAAATGTATGCATGAAGCAGTGAGGATGGTCCTCTGGGCAATGTGATAAAAACCCAGCAGGTTTGTAGCACTCTGGCTCAGATGCTGCCCACTGGTCATGACAAATGAATGGCAGGCAAATTTCAACTAATTTTTATAAACTCATCAAAACAACAGCTAGGGTCAGGCTGAATTTCAAAGCTTATGCAAACCTCAAAATGTATTCATCTCAAAGAATGGTTGAAGTTTATCGTATTAATTTTCACATAAAATTTATGGTAGCATTTCTTTGTCCTTGGAAGTTCATCTGAACTTCACTTTGAATTGTGAACATAAACCTAACCACCCAAACAACTGCTCTGGAGGCGCCCTTTTAATAATTCTGGGGATACCAGAGGCCTGCCCTTCAATCTCACTGACAACTCATGTTTCCCACTCCTAGGAGTCCAGGCTGACCCCTCCACATGGTGTCCCATCTCAATTTGCCACTCACACCTCTCAGTTAAGCCCCAGCTTGAAACACTAATTCCGCCATTAGGCCTTTCTGCCCAGAACTGAAATAAATTAATCTCTTCTCTCTGGTCCTGTTGCCCTTTGGTCAGGTTTATTTGCATAATTAAAAATAATTTAAAGAAAATCAGTACCTGGGGTTTTTTCTTATGTCATCCAACTGGCCAACCACATGAGAAACATTGGTACGAATCATTTTGAAAGCAATCTCTTCTTCTCCCATTATTTCAAACCTGATTATCAAAACATATTTAAAGAGGCTAAATATTTATGTGAATATGAAAAACAAAATTTCAATAAAAAGAGCATTTTTTAAAACGTTAGCAGACTCAGAATCCACAGAATGACTGGACCTTCAATATTACTAAAGAAAACAATCTTACATAAATTTTAAAAGAATGCTGAAAAGAAAAAAATATAGAAAAAAAATTATGAAAATGTCAGACCTTTGAAATTAGTATTAAACTAAGCAAAGAGAAAATATATGCACTACTCACCTATATTTGTTTTTGTCCTTATATGCTTTGTGGATTTTGTCAGTTACTGGTTTACAATTGGTTACTAGATTTTTAGTGACCGGTGGCTGTGAGGAAATACAAGTAGGTCAGATGTTGTATTAGGGATGAGATAGGATGAGGTGAGCAGACACTCACCTAAGGTGCAAAATGTAAGGGGTACCTTATATTCACTGAAATGAATATTTTCATGGAATATTTAAAAAAATCATGTTGGTATGTTACAAGCCTGCTTGTTAATCAGCTGTTTTTGCAAATAAAATTTTATTTTAATATGCATTACACTATATTGTGTTTAAAAATCTTGATGTTTTCAAAAAGACAATTTCTAATCCAAAATAAATTGATGTTTAGAAGTTATAACCTGTAGCTATAACGTAGAAGTATAATGTGATTATAGTTCTATAATCAGAGAGAACTAGTCTATATGATACTCGCAAACAAACTTAGTGATTTTTTACTCTAATTAGAAAATACTTTCTTTATCCTGCATGTAATCTGTTAATTATAGTAATGAAGCCTATGCCTTGGATGAGTTCACTGAAGTAATGTTAATTAATGCTGCCAGTGTAACTAATTATTTATGTCTTAAACAGTTTACATGCATGAGCCTCAAGACCAAATTATAATCATTAGTAAAGCAGCCTTACTTAATTTTTGGCTCTCAAAGGATATTTTCTGATTCTAAATTTCATGCCAGAAATTTGGCAAACAAAATAATATTCTGCAAATGAAAAAAGATGTATACATTTCAAAGGAAAATTGAAATCTCTCAATAATCTCCCACTTTGGCCACCAAGAGGCAAGACGAATGTCTATTTTCTAGGTGCTTATAATCTTTCCTTAGAGAAGAGCACATTTCTACAAGTTCCAGTATCTGGTAATGGTAAAGTCTGACTACAAGTTTTACAAGAGAAAGAAGTGGAAATGTTGGGAATATGGCTCAGTGGTACTTGTGCTTGCCCCGCCTGCATAAGGCCCTGGGTTTAATTCCCAGCACCACAAACAAAAACAAAACTAAACAAAAAACAGTGACAGAAAGAAACACAAATGAAAGGATGGGAAAAATAAAACGGGCTGTGTATTCTGAGGCAAGTGAGTGGCCAAAAATTAAGTAAGGCTGCTTTGCTAATGATTATAATTTAGTCTTGAGGCTCACGCATGTAAACTGTTTAAGATATGACTCAATCACCCCCAAAAAACTGAAGACCAAAGAGGATCAGGTTAAGAAGAAAGGCCAAGGGAAAGCAGTTTCGGAGTCCCACAGCCTTTCCTCTTTCCATCTCTTCTATCTTAACCACACTGAGGGGTGCCCACAAGAAAGATAAAGGAAAAGAAAGGGTAGCTTGGAGCACCCAGATGCCTACTTTCTCTCTCAAAGAGAAATAGTGCACCCAGATCCCTAATAATAGATAAAAATTTAGTTATCTTGACAAATACACAAATGTGTGTTTCTTTAAACTAGGTTACTGACTTCTCTGATTCAGAGTTAACTGTACTAGGTTACAGTTTAGAGTTTTGTTTTCAGAAAACAGAAAAGTGTTATTGTTTTAAAAGTTTTGTAACTGAGAATGTGAAATTTAATTTCTAAGACATTGATTTTATTCTCTCCAGAGGTAGCAAAATAACCTACACCATGATGACATATATACCATTTTCATGATTGAGAACACACTAGCAAACAATTACTAACATTTATAAAACAGTCTGTAGAGTTTACATTTTTTTTCACAAGATTTAACTATTTTATCCTTCTAGATTATGTCAAACATCCAGAAGAAACCCTGAAGCACACCAAGGAGCTGCTATCCTCTCACCAGCCTGAGTGCTGATCAGCTGTGCCGGAGGCCTACTGCAAACCCACACCCAGAACTACTCTCATTCTCTACCTGCTGGTTCCCATCTGCTGACCTTACTAGAGTGAATTCCTTTGTGGCTGACGATAAGTCTTGCTCTATTGATCTTGACCTCACTGACTCTGTAGTTTAAAGTTTTAGAATACTTAGAGAATTGGCTTTTAATTAGCACAAATCTGTACAGCTGCCCAAGTCGCATGCTAGCCTGACCTATGTGTGCATGATTGTTAGTACTTATGCTTGGTCTACGTGCCTCCACAGCTGCTGTTCCACCTCTCTCATCAGTGGCTGTCACTCATCACACTACTCCTCCTTGTGAGTGAGTTTCCATTGGGCTCTCTGAACATGTGCATGAGAAACAACTCCTGACAGGCACACCGAATGCTAAATGAACAGTTTTCTTTAAGGAATAAAATTTTTAACTGATTTTATAACTCTTCTCTATAGTTTTTACAAGTGTCTGATCTGTACTTAATAATAACTTATATGTGACTTGAAGACTTGCCAAGACTGTAAATTTTTTAAAAATAACAATTTATATGATATGTCAAGAGCTTTGTAATGTTGTGAACAACCAATAAAAAAAATCTGAAAAAAAAATTAAAAAAAAAATAAAAGTTACAATTTATTTTATTTATGAAAGCAAAAGCTATTCATTATAGAAAATACTCATAGAAGAAAAGGACATTAAAATCTACCTGTGATTTAACCTATTGTCATTTCTGTTACTTTTAGGGGTATATATGTTTATGTTTGTTGAGGCAGGGCAGGGTATTTGGAAGATTTTCATAATTCTAATCATACTGTGTATATGGTACTAAGCACTTTCCCCACTGAATTTTATATTGTAAGCATTTTTCCATAAATTAGTAAAAATTAACTATAAACAATTTGTCAATGTCTGTATTATTCCCGTTCATCAATTCTAAGATACACATTTTTCCCCCTTTTTTAACTTCTCTGAAGTGTGTCTTACAATCAACAGTCCTCCAATTACTTCAACCAGGTGGCCTTCTAGTGTGTATGTGCAAACCATTCACTGGTCAAGACTGAGAAAGTGCCAGCACTGGTCCATTCAATTGCTATTTTTCTGGCTGATATTTAACCCCTGGATTGTTCCCCCTGACCAATGACAATGCTCTCAGGCTACATGCTGCCATCCTATATGCTGTCGAGGACGTCTGTTTATGGAATTTATGCAACTGATCTGAATATATCAGCTTAAATCCTCATGGGGAAGGAGAGATTCCAAAGCAAGATATAAATAATTCTGGATTATATGCACTACTACTTTATTCCAGATACTTAATTAAACAGAGCCTGCCTCTATTTCTTGATGTGCTTTACAAAAATGTTGTAAATAACACCTGATATAAGTGTACATAAGAGAAACTCAGGCCACTTACCAGATTGGGGTCATAGTATGCTTCCTGAGTTGGGGGAATGTGGTTTAGCTGAGTGACATTAGCAGGTAGTGTTTTTGAGCAATTTATTAACATATGTTCAAGACCTGTCAAATCCTAAAAAAGCAAAATAAAAATATAAACTTGTTATATACATTATAAGTAAAGATTAGGATTTAAAAAACAAAAGTCATGTAAAAGTCTCTATAAAAAAATGACCTAAATACTATCCTTACAAGGCAGTTTAAATCTAATTCTTAGGCATAAAGACAAGCTAAGAAAGAGCAGAATGAGAATGCAAGAACAAATATTTCATCCTCATCTCCAAGTGGAACATACTGGCCTGAGGCACACATTTTATACAAGATGGTACAGGGGTCATGACAGGAGATGTCTTATAATTCTCCATTAGTAAGTCTCCTACTCCTGGGCTACAGGATGCCCTAATGGAGGAGTCTGGTTGAGATCATGGGTCATCTATGCCTAAAGGCCCTAAATGAATTTGTTACAAGAATCTTAGAAGGTATCTAATCTCCAGTTCTTCCCCAAATAAGGAGAAGATAATCCCTAATACAAACCTACAGAAAGTAATCTCATGAAATATGAACTTCAAATGTGGTTTTAATTCTGGCACCTCAAATCAATAAATTACAAAATCCTCATTAAATGTTAAGAATTACTTTTACTTGAATTAAATCAAAATATAGAGCAGAAAAAAAGATTATCAGAATTATAATTTCCATTTAAAATGTCACAAAGTTTAGACTAAAACAATACAAGACCTGTAAACTTAAAGGAAGATCATGAATTCTGGTAGCCAGTGTTCGGATTTCTCTGTCAGATAGGACACCAGATTGGTCTGTATCAACTTCATCAAAGACTTGTGATATATTCAGTGGCTGAACTGCACTCATGAGATAATAAAAATAAGAGAAGGCAAATTGCATGTCCTCCGAATGACGCACTTTGTGAAACGACGTCTTGTCAAATTCTTCAGGGAACCTGTCCAAATATAACATATAGTGAGCTTTGGATTATAAAAATATATATGGTAGCTAATATCTGTGAACATAGAATCTTTTTCTTTCTTCTTATTTAGATAATATCCTTAAAAATATCAGTCACAGGGCTGGGGATGTGGCTCAAGCGGTAGCGTGCTCGTCTGGCATGCCTGCGGCCCGGGTTCGATCCTCAGCACCACATACAAACAAAGATGTTGTGTCCGCCGATAACTAAAAAATAAATATTAAAAAATTCTCTCTCTCTCTCTCTCTCTCTCTCTCTCTCTCTCTCTCTTTAAAAAAAAATATCAGTCACACAATATCAGAGCTAAAAATTTTGCACAGTGAACAGGCAAATTTCAAGTATCTTTAGCTCTAAACATAGGCAAATAACTCAAACACAAGTAAGACTTACATATCCTGCAGTTCTTGCATAACAATTCGGTCAATCATGTGAGGCATATGTGCAGGGACTTTCCGAGATGTGAATCCAAACTTGCTGTTTAAAATTTTATTTACATATCGGAGTGAATCTGCAAATGTATCTTTTAGTTGCCTCCCAGTATGTTTGCTATCAGTAAAGTATGCCAATTGTGTCTTCAATGACTCTTCTTCCTGAAGGAGAATTCCATATAACTCAGGGTTATACTCAGTGCTAAGTGTACCTTCTTACCAAGTAATAAAGGCATTGAAATTCCCAACATTGGCTTGAGAACAACAGTTGTGTGAGAGGTCTGTTTATAAGGTGTTCCTGAAGGATTAGTCATTGATCATAAGATTTTGAAGCCAATTCATGCAACATTTAGAAAATTTATTTACATATAAATTTGGCAATACTTTCAATATCAAGCTATTTTGTGCTGGTGATCTCAAAGCATCAAATAACTGAGTTTTAAACATAAGGACTAGAAACAAATTTGCTTTCACTTATAACAATGTTTAAGATCATAAAATCAAAACCAATAAGAGGCAGAATTAAATGGGCAAAGAAAATTGGCAAGGAATTCAAAGACACATTACAGAAGAGGAAATATTTTTGCCTCCCAGACTGAAAAAAATCCAGTAAAGAAATTGACAATACCTGGTGTTGGTTAGCCTGTGGAGCAACAAATACTCCAGTATGCTGCTTGTTCCAGTGTGAAGTGGTGCAATATTTTGGGATATATTTAAAGTTTATAAGAAACCAGATACATTAACCTAGCAATTCTACCTACATTAGTAAATCTTTATTTCTGTAGGTTGAACTGCTAAGTGTAAGATATACATGTACAAGTATATTCATTGCAAAACGTTGGAAATAATTTACAGCCATTAAAACAAACAATGGCAGTGACAGGCATAGTTTGCCAGCATATTTTCAATCAAAAGGCAACTCCAGGGAACTGTATTTACAGTGTAATTTCACTGCTGCAAAACAGAAACGATATAGCTTGTATGTTTGCATACCTGCAGAAAAACCTTAGAAGAATACCCAAACTATGAAGAATAGCTGTCTCAAGGGCATAGATTGAGGAACGAGCACCCTCCACCCTTTTTAATGTTACATTTTTGCACTGCTTGCAATTTTTATCACTAGTCTATAGTAGTGCTTTTGAAATCTTTTATTTTTTATTTTTAAAAAAGGAAAGAGAGAAACGTGTGAAAACTAAACATACGCAAGAACTAGGCAGCCCTTCACTCAATGATCAGTAAATGCCTAACGGAAAACAAGATACTTCCTGAAAACACTGAGAGAATGAGACACAAGTTCCCCCTTCATCAGGCACTTGTGGCTCTGCCTCTTCCCTTCCCATACTGGATCATGTGACTTCTCATGGTCTGTCAACTCCTGGTGGGGGGGAGGGTACTTCTCCTGCATGCTGCCCCCCATACCTTAGGCAGAGCTAAGCTCTCCCTTTAGACTCCTTACCTGGATCTCAACTGAGATACTTTATCTCATTGCTGCAACTGTCTGCTCACAAATCTGTCATTCCTACTGCTCTCCAAGTTTCCATAGGTAGCAACTATGTACTAGTCATCTTGTATTTCCCAGCACTGAGCACTGGGATGGCACCTGGGAGATGAATAAAGGATGCTACAGCTGGAAGCTATGGCACAAGGGAAGAACACTCCAACTTTTAGTTTTGGCTCACACTGACTTCCTGCTGTGATATTGGCAAAGCTAAGGAACTTATCTGAAACTCAGGTTTTTCTTTCAGTAAAACTAGAAAAAAAATCAGCTCTGCCATGCTAAGTAAAGATAAGATGCCACTCTGTTCTACTTCCTCAAGGTATGTTTCTTGCTAAATTCCTTACTCATACTATTACTGTTTCCAAAACTGTAAAATGGGAGTAACAATAATAAATCCCCTTATATGGCAGTTTTATAAAAAAAAAAAAAAGATTCTGGGAAAATTAAATGAAATCATGTAAGAAAAGCACTTAGCTTAGTGGATGCAAAGGAAAGTATTAAATAAGTGTAGCTATTATTATATTATCACTTACAAAGTTATTTATTCTTCCTGAGAAAGATGAAGAATAATGCCGGATCTAACTTACATCAAGAAGATCTTGGAAATACTTTTTTTTCTCCCAAGGCAAAAAGCCCAGATGAGTTCCTATGAAATGCTGCAGCTTTCTTCCAGGTAAAACCTCATTAACATCTAGGTGATCTTTAGCATCTTCCTCCATTCTGTTTTGCTCTTCTTCTTTCCCTGTGATTTCCTTTTCTTTTGTCACATGGATTTCCAGTGGAATAATCAGAGATGAAAGCTTTCCTTTAGACACATTCCCATTTTGGGTCTGAGTTTCCAATTTAAATCTTGCTTTGGTCTCTAAGAGCAGTGGTGGATTCTGACCCTGGTAGTTCATTTTTACTGTCCCTGATGGAAAAGTCGACCTGTGTAATCTTCCTAGGCTTTCATGAGCCAGTTTTTCTATTGGGACCTCCAAACTGTCATTTATTTCATCTGTTATAGTAGCTTGATTTTTTACTTTATCATCCTGTAAGTTCACCAGAAATGATCTCAGCAAGGCTATTTTGGACAAATTGTAACCTTTCAAAGTGATGTCTCCTTGTTCCAGCTGCAAATCCAAGTTGCTGAGACTCAATCGGGCCTCTTTTGGGAGGAGTGAAATATTTACCAAGGGAACTTTCACCTCCTCTTGGAATCTTCCTGTTGTGTTAACATCATGTCTCTTGACCTTTGGGAAGCGTTTTTCTTCAGGAATATCCTCAAAAAGGATTTCTGCCTCTGGAAGAAGTGTTATGGGGCTATCCAAATTTTCATAAGACTTCTGGGTTGTAGCATTCACCTTGGGTCCCTCCCTTGTATCCACATCTACTGTTAGCTGGATTTTGAACTCTTCATCATTTGTGTTTTGAAATGTGATGTTAAAATGTATTGTAGTTGCATTCATTCCACCGTGCATTATGAGGTGGATGGTTTTCCACTTATTGGCAATAGAAGCATGTCGAATTATGGGGTTGTCACTATAGGCACCTTCTACTCCTCTTTTGGCTATTTCTGCAAAGCTGAAATAAGGCAGGCGTTCACCTTTTGGAATAATATAGTGAGTCTGGTTTGGAAGAAGAGTTACTTTATATAATTCATGAAAATGATCTAGAGGAAAAAGCACAAACAAGATTTTGTTAAAGAAAAACTAAGCACCATTTTACTCCTCTTCCTTTAATTTTTTGGGTTTGAGTTTCTACTTTTTAAGAGTGATCAGAAATTCTAATTTAATAAATACTGGTAGGCAGCTCATTTTACTGAGACAATCACAGTTATTTACATGGAATGCTGACCCTGACTCATCTTAGAGATTTGGCACAGTTCTTATTCTTTTTTTAATTTTTTAAAATTTTTTTAGTTTTCGGCGGACACAACATCTTTGTTTGTATGAGGTGCTGAGGATCGAACCCGGACTGCACGCATGCCAGGCGAGCGCACTACCACTTAAGCCACATCCCCAGCCCCAACAGTTCTTATTCTTAACAATAAATTCCAAATGCCAATTTCCATCTCTCTTTCTCTACTTGAAGGAAGAAAAGAAAAAGCTTTCTGACAAAATGATGACTTCCATTAATAAGCTATTATGAATATTCAAACTATCTTTATTTAATGAATTATTGACCTGCTCTTATTGTTTCCAAATTAAGCATTCAGCATGTTAAAAGAATGTAAAATGTAAAAGAAAAGATAATCTTAAATGTCAACTGTTTTCTATTTTTTTTTTTTTAGAATTTTTTTTTTTAATCTTTATTTTTTTTTTTTAGGTTTCGGCGGGCACAACATCTTTGTTTGTATGTGGTGCTGAGGATCGAACCCGGGCCGCACGCATGCCAGGCGAGCGCGCTACCACTTGAGCCACATCCCCAGCCCTCAACTGTTTTCTAAAGATCTCTGTCCTTCTCTTTAAGTTAGCTTAAAATTTAGATGCAAAATCAGAAAAGGAAACACAGAGATTAATTACTTAAAATAATAATAACCACCCAAAAGCCTGTATACTTTTCCATGATTTACCCTTTTACTTTTAGTATGTCATTATGGCAATAAACGTACCTTGCCCACAGTCACCAGCATCAAAGCCACATGACAAGACGTTACAGGCTTGGTCACAGAACTTATCAGCGAGCCAGGAATTTGCACATCCTTGATTACAGTAAGAGACGCTGTTTATTCCTCCACCAAACTGCCAGGGCTGTCCAACACCAATGCTCCCAGTACCTCCGCCTCCTGCAACATAGCGACTCCCTCCATTGTTACCTGTAGAGGGAGGGAGGAAGACTAAATCTTGGTAGGTTTTCAATTTTGAAAGAAGATAATTATTTCTTACTAGTGTTTTCAACACTGATGCATGAATTGTAGTCAGAAAATTTCACCACATTCTTGAGTAGATTTCACGTTGTTGCACAAAACAGACTGGTGGAGAAGCAGCAAGCAGCATTCAGAGAATAGAACTCCAAACTTTGTTTTATGCCATTGGGCCCAGAGGAAAAGAAAACTCCAAATTCTGAGCCCTGATCCATGGTTTCTCACAACAATGATAAGTTATTTGCTGTCATCTTAGACCCATCCTATTATTGGGGCTTTTTCCTTTTTTTCCCTCTTTTTAAAACTGAAGGCCTTGTGCTATATCTCTGACATCACAGGCATCTGTTACATTTGAAGAAGGAGTGGTCAGACTCCTGGGGCAGTTATTTACAATCCAAAAGGTAGGGACCCAGGGTTAATTAGACTTCCTGGAGAAAGGCTGGGAGAAGAAAGGGGAACTGACCCCTTCCCTAGGCATTGGTTTCTTACCATAACATTTTTATAATTTCATTTCACAACCAGGTCTAGTTTTGCCATCAAAATGTATCTTAAAAAAAAAAAAAAATACAACTGAACAGGGAGCATCACTTGACAGTGCTATAGGACTCATGTGTGTGTGCATGCATGTGTGTGTGCACGTGTGTAGACAAGGAGAAAAGGAAGAGATTATTTCAAAAGCCATGATTATCAAAACTGCACAAGAACATGTCTGAGCATGATTAATGACCTCTTCTACTGAATGTTAATGTTCTACTAGGGACAGAGGCTCTGGCCAGCACACATCTACTTTGAACATTTGTGTTCTCTCCCTATATAGTTGCTTTGTGTTTTCAAAACTATGCCTGACTCTAACATTAAAACAAATAAAAAAAATTTTTTTAAGTATGCCTGGCAGATCCGACTGAAACACAACTTGAAGCTTTGTTTCCTCAAATAGTCAACAAACTTCCAAATGTGTTCCCTCATGAGGAACACGGAGATGATCCTATCTGTGCACAAACACACTTTTTCTTAGTTGACCAAGAAATTCAAGTAGATAATGAATAATGCTCTATAAATTTAACACTTTATTGTAAGGTGGTAAATAAAATTTAAAAACTGCTATTATCAACAAGTCCAAATATAAGTATATGAGAAGGGAAGAAAAGCGGCATCTCTTCAATTATTCCAGACCTGTTGCAATCTGTTGGTAAAAGCTCCTAATCATGAATTCCCATGAGATGACTCAGAATTATTTTGTTCTTGGGTTTATAGTACTCTAGGTTTTCATATTTTAAGTAATAAGAAAAGGCATTTTCAAGTGCAGGATAAATATTGGAAAGTGCCCTCAATAATGGATAATAGGAATAAACTAGGCCACATGAGATTGTGAGTCTATGGATCACCACCGGACATGGTGGCACACACCTATAATCCCAGTGACTCAGGAGGCTAAGGTAGGAGGGTCCCAAGTTCAAAGCTAGCCTCAGCAACCTAGCGAGTCATTAAGCAACTTACCAAGACCCTACTTCAAAACAAAACAAAAAAATAAATAAATAAAAAGGGCAGGGGATGTGGCTTAGTGGTTAAGCGCCTCTGGGTTCAATCCCTGGTCTAGGGATCACTGACTATTTCAAATATATGGTTTAAGTCTATAGCATATCTTCAATTTGATTAGAATGAAAATACTTCTGTAAACATGAAAAATAATCATATTTTAACACATCCTTACCAGTACAATCACCACCATCCCAGTCACAGGCTGAATTATTACAAGCCTTGTCACAATAGCCATCTTTAATCCAGGACCCAGGGCAGCCCTCAGCACAGTTTGGCACAGGCCATGTCAAATAAACCTATGACAAAACCAAATAGAAAATAAGTGATTTATGACACTTTTTACTTTGAATTAAAATTCCTTTTTTTTTTTTTTAATCTATTCCTCTCAAAAGGCTGAATTTTCCAAGGCCTAACTGTCCACTTCATGCTTGTGTTCAGCTGGCCTGTCCCAGAGCACCCTGCTGTGGTGTTGGTGCTGAGCACATTCACTCCTTTCCATTACTCAAAAAAAGCAGACCAGGGCTCAACACATAGACTAGTTTCTCACACCATGCTCCTGTAATCTACTTTGAAATAAAATAGCATCATGTCAGATTTAATTTTGAGTACAAAAATATGCCACAATAGGTGGAAGTGTCACTGTTTCTCTGTGACAGCTATCAGTAACTCCTAAGTGTATTTAAGGATAATTTAGTCTCAATGAGGAGAGAAAGAATAAATAGACTCTCAGTATCCTTTACCTCCATGTATAAGGCCGTGTGACAAATGAACCAGCACAGCACTCTAAGCTCCCAAAATGAGTGATAAGGTATATGGTTATTTTTAAAATTAAAACCATTTTAAAAATATACTCCCACTTTAAAGTTTCTGCAACTTTGTCACTCCATCCATTTGGGATGTCTTTCTTCACCTAAACTAACACTTACTTATTCTTCAAAATATATGTCCATTCAGATGGGAGCTGTCCCTCATTCCAACTGATTTCCTCCTGTGCTCATGTTCCTCAGCACGGACATGCCTGTCAGCATCAAAAGCTCTGCACACAGTCACCGATTTTGTACTTGTCCCCATTAATATACAAACTCAAATTTGGATCCCTACAATTTAATGCAGACGAGGCACGTGGACAGGGACACAGAAGGAGCAGGTGGGAGACACAGGAGAAGGAGCAGGTGGGAGGCATAAACATCAACAAAGTAACTTTTTGCTCTTAGCATTTAGAGTTGCAGAGTGTTGTGGTTTGGAAATGAGGTGTCCCCCAAAAGCTCATGTGTGAGACAATGTGAGAAAGTTTAGGGGTGAAATGATTGGATTGGGAGAGTTGTAACCTAATTGGTGGATTAAGCAACTAATATATTTTAACGGAGTGGTGACTGTAGGAAGGTAGGCTGTGACTAGAGGAGGTGGACCACTGGGGTGTGCCTTTGGTGTTTATATTTTGTCCCTGGTAAGCAGAGCTCTCTCTCTGCTCCCTTGTTGCCATGTCCTGAGCTGCTTTGCTCTACCACTCTTTTGCTATGATGTTCTACTTCAACCTGGGTCCAGAGGTGGCTGTCTGTGGATTGAGACCTCTGAAACAATGAGCTGAATAAGCCTTCTCTCCTCTAATTGTTCTTGTCAGATCTTTTGGTGGCAGTGATGAAAAAAAGCTGACTAAAACATAGTTTTATAACTCAAGCCTAGAGTGATAAGTCTCTAAATTATCACTACATCCTTCTAACAATGCTATGGGGGTGTTTGTATTTTTCCCTACCAGGCAGATGGAAAACTTCCCTTGGCCAAGTCACTGTCCAGTGTGGTCCTAAACAGTTGGCCCCTATGTCTGTGCTCTCACTTCACCTTTCCATCCCACCTCTCAGCAAAGCCAGATGGAAACAGGCTGCCTCAAAACAAAATTTCTTCCACACCTGAAGTGCTAATTTGAGCTAACTTTCGTTTTTTTACTTTTCTGTTTTTTCTTATTGTTGTTTTTGGGGTACTGGGAATTGATCCCAGGAATGCTTAACTATTAAGCCACATCCCCAGCCCTTTATATTTTTTTTTATTTTGAGACAGGGTCTTGCTAAGTTCTTAGTGCCTCACTAAGTTGCCGAGGCTGGTTTTAAACATGCAATCCTCCTGTCTCAGTCTCTGAGACTGTTGGAACCAGGCACCAGGCCTAACTTTCCTTTTGCTGACACTAATTACAATTTTATTTCCTATGGCAAGGGGAAGAATGGGTCCTGGGTATCCCAGAATGCAGGAAAGCAAATTTCCTATAGTAGCTATTTTACTCAATTGTTGACTCGTTTGAATACTTATTTGTTTACATTTGAGTATAGAAATACACACAATGACTTCCAGCCTCGGCATCCCCTCCTCTTAGACACTCACCTTTTGACCCTTGGAGTGACTATAGAAATCATCTGGCCAGACATCCTTCCCAAACATGACATCATCATTTAGGTAAATAAATTTCTGAGACAGTCCTTCGATGCGATGAATGTGACTTTCAATAGCAGGTGAACTAAAGGTAGGCAAGTGGCTCAAATTTCGAAAAACATCCTTTTAACAGAAAAACCAAACAACAAAAAAGGAAGAAAAAAAAAGGAGAGAAAGGGTGAATTTGAATTGTTCTGGTTTGGACTGGCTGATGGAAAGGAAGGGAAGAAAAGAGTTTAAAAGGTGGACATGAAGGCGAGAGGAATAGAAGGAATGAGACCCTGAGATTCCTACACCACATTACAAGAAGAGAATGGGAAAGTCCTGTACCTGGTGTGTCACTATTTTCACTCGAGGATTGTCAAGGTTCAGCCAGGATGGAATCTGCCCATTGGTGACAATGAAAATATTCCGAACCCACGGTGCGTGCCTCTCGATGGACCGCAACGAGTACCTCAGCTCTTCATTATCTTCAAATCGGCTGGCAGAAACATCCTCATCCTGCTTGGACTGAGAGAAACAAAGGACACATAAAGATGTGAAGTACCCCTTAAATCACACCTCCTCCTCCTCCTTGTCTCTGCCCTCTGCCCTCTGAATTCAGGGTGCTCTGGATGACTTTCAAAGACAGAATCTGTGGCTGGGCGTAATGGCGTATGCCTGCAATACCAAGTGACTTGGGAGGCTGAAGCAAGGGGATTGCAAGTTCAAAGCCAACCTCAGCAACTTATCGAGGCCCTATGCAATTTAGTGAGACCCTGTCAATAAATAAAATATAAAAAAACGGTTGGGAATGTGGCTGGGGATGTGACTCAGAGGTTAAGCCCCTGGGTTTAATCTCAAATATGGAAAAAAAAAAAAAAGATGGAATCAGTGTTTGTCATCTTTTTATCATGGAGACTAAAATCCCTGATAAGAACAATTTAGAGAAAGAAAAGTTTATTTTGACTAAGGTTTCAGAGGCTTAGTACACAGTTGCCAACTCCATAGCTCCAGGCCTGAAGTGAGGCAGAGCATCAAGGCAGAGGGTGTAGGGGAAGAAAGTTGTTCAACTCACGGCAGCCAGAAAACAGAGAAAGAAGAGGGGCCGGGGGACAAGATATAGTCCCCAAGGGCATGTCCTCAGAGACCTATTTCTCCAGCTACCCCCACCTGCTTATAGTTACTTCCCAGTATAGCAGTCCTTCCAAATCATTAATCCAACAAATGGATTAATTCACTGATTAGCTGATAGCCCATAATCTTATCATTTCTCCTCTGAACAACCCTGCACTGACCAACATGAACTTTCTGGGGACACCTCATATCCAAACTGTTACAGAATCCTAATTTAGAATATTATAAAAAATGTAAAAGACTCAGTAATATTAACAAACAAAAACGAAAATAAAAACAAAACTTGAAGATATAACATTTCTTTATCACACTTTATAAAAAGGTTTGTAGATATAATTCTAGGTCACTTCAATTAATCTTAAATCAATGGCAGGGACTGGAAAATTAGAAAAGTTCCAATCAACTCACTTCTCTGTAAGTTCTCTTCCTTCTAATAGAAACCCTTTATTTGAGTTGTAAAGAATCTTTGCCTTCCTTACCTGGCTGATGGCACTCAGATCCCATAATAAATATGCAGGACTTATGGTCAGTTCTTTCCCATCGATGGTCATATTCTTCTTAGTTTGCTTATTTAGTTCTTGGAAACCCTTGGGATTATTCAGTTTTAGAAGGGCCACACTAGCCTCTGAATACAACTGCAACTATTTAAAAAAGAAGAAGAAGAAGAAGAGATACACACAAGAAAATTGAACCTCAAAGAGGAAACCCCCTTAATCTTCCCCTGTAATCTTTGGCAGGGCTGCCTGTAGAAAAACTATCTTTTGGGGCCAAGCTTGTGGAACAATCACAAATCTAAGAGGGAATACAGTAATCATCAGCTAGTTTTATAAACAGGCTTCTCCACCCACTTCAGAGTACATCCCACCCTTTATCTGCTTTATGTTCTGACTCTGTGTCATAGAATTTCCTACAAAAAGAGTCTTTCAGATCAGAAAACAGGGAGGGGATGAAAACCATGAATCGAGGACAGCAAAATCCTTTGGCTAAACTAGCTCTTCTGACATCAATTCTTTGTTAATTTATAAAATAGAAGCAAACACAAATCATTATGGGCTCATTCTGAATTCTATATGTGCTATGTGAGTATACTTAGCATGTTCTGAACAATTTCCTGAATTTATGGAGACCAAAAAAACCAGAGGCTGCAGTTAGAATTCTACGTCTTTCTCCCTTTTTATAATGCAGGCTGCTAACTTGTACCACCAATCGTGCAGGAGCAGATGTGCGCTCCAGCACACGTAAGTACTGCCTTCCTGTCTGATTACTTTTTTTACCCTGACGGTTCCTGGCATAGATTAAACACTCATAGAATTCGGCTTTCACTGCTGTCACTGCTGTCCTCACCCTGCCTCAGTGTAGGGTGTGGGAAATGGGAGGCAAGCCACAAAGGGAGAATATTAGCCTGCTCGGGAACTGCCTGGCCAGCCTCCCTGCTCCTTCTTCCATGGCCCTTCTGAGGGCTCCCTGCAGTGAAAATAATTACTATTCTAGTCTCAATACAGTAACAATACTCCAAATTAATTTTAAATTAATTGGGAAAAATACATTTATCCTAATCTTTTCTATCTAAATTGCTTTTATTTTGGAAAGTTATTCTGAAATTTCACATTCTAAAATTTGTAGATTTTTAACATTAAGATGAATTTAAAATCTAGAAAAGGATCTGACACTGATATATTTCCAAGGTGTAACAGTGCATCCACCTTGCTCCCTGACTTCGGACCAGATCCAATGCCACTGACTGCTTAACATTGGTTTTTCCACCTAGGCACTGGCTTATCAGAGAGAACCACTTTTTCAGAAGCTGTATATAAAAGAGATGTCAAAGTGCAATGATATTAAAGTTTTAAAAAAAATCAGTGAAACTACTGCCTAACACCCTTACATTTTAACTTGATGACAACATTTTCACTTCAGTTTCTACCACCGGCTGGGCACTCACTGTATGCCAGACATGGCCTGGGTGCTTAGCAAGTGCCACACCTGAGGGGTCAAACTTGGCTCCTAGAGTAGAGTGCATCACTTACTTAGGCTTCTGCTGATGTCACAGGCTGGTCTGTGAGTCACACTGGCATGGAGGACGACTACTCAACAGACTAGCAACACACGCTATCAGACACTTAGCATCGAATGGGTGGGCTCTACAGGGGCCGTGACAAGAAGCAGGTATCTGGCAGGCTGTTTGGGGCAGGGAAGAGCTGCTGGAGAGGCTGTGCTCTAGGAATAGAACCTGGACATTCTCATACCAAGGGACAAGATCATGGCTCCTTCACTATACTAGGTAGTTTAGGTGATCTCTAACCAGGTCCAGAGGGAAGAAATTGCAAAGCCTCGCTGGAAAGGGAAGCAGGAGCAACACCTCTACTAAATCTTATGTAACACTCACTGCCCTCTGCTGCAGACAGGCTCCCAGGTCATCATGTAACTATGTAACTACAACGGAAAGGTTGGGGATTCCATTTTAAGACAAAGAAAACAAAACAAAATACACTCCTATTCCAATACTAGCCATTAAGGTATGAAGAAAGTTTTTTGAAAAAGAAAGGAAAAAATCTTTTTTACTCCTCACACAGAGGAAAAGAAAATTTCAGAAATTGTGAAAGGGACGTCAGAATAGAATTCTAATACCTATGGGTTCTAACAGAAGATTCAGGAATTCCTAGTGTTATGGGCCAGGCTACATGGCCCATAAAATATTCTCCATTTTGCCCTGGGACTCCATGTCATGTAAGAAACGCTTCTCCCATGGGAAGACCCCACCTCTGGACCCATCAATAATTGCTTAGCATAGCATGTTTGCCAACACAAAATGGCAATTCTTATACAATGTAAAATTGTTCTTTCTTTGGATCCCATTTTTCCTGGATAATGTACACTGTCACTAGACTTTAGTAACCATTCTTTAACTTATATTCAACTAGGGTCATTTTGACCCACATCTTCTTCTTCTTATTTTAGATCTCATGTTTGTTTATGGTTTTGAATCATAGCAACAGCCACTTATGATTAATGTGGTTTTGCACTATAAAGGTAGACTCAAACCCCAGGATGGAGTCAAAGGGTGTAGACTAGTAGCCTGCTCCATGGCACGCCAGCTGGTGGATCTGGACCCCCTGCTGGTAAATAAAGTTTCCATTTCCTGCTTTAAGATCAACTTGGTGATTTACAGCAATCTTGCCATAACACTAGTATTAAATTACATCTTGTTTGATTTCACAGCTTATATTCATTTTTTTCTTTGATAAAAGATACATTGCTATAACTATTCTTACATTAGCCACCTTGCAGAGGGCTGATGTCTTTTCTTTTCTTTCTTTTTCTATTTTTTTTTTTTAGAAGAATAAAAGTCTTATTCTAAGCTCACATTTTCAGAGGTTAGTTTGCGCTTGGCCAGCTCCATTGTATGGGCCTGTGGTGAGGCAGAACATCATGGCAGAAGGGTGTGTCAGAGGAAAGTAGCTCAGCTCGTGGCAACCAGAAAGTATATATATACCAAGGGCTGATTTCTAAAAACATATACACTAAAAGATCAAGAAGAGGTTTTCCCATGGTAACTGTACAAAAGTGGATGGGAGATAAAGAGTAAGGCATTCAAGGGAATATTTATATGTGAGAGAAAGATTTTCTGCCACTGCAATTAAGCAAGTTGTGAATGGTGAAAGGGTTCCTCTGCCACCACAAGGTGGCAGCCCAATCCCACATATCTTTGTTACTTCCGCCAGAGAAGGGACAGGAGGTGGGTGAGGCAGAAGAGTTGTACTTGGTGGCAGAGGCTGGAGACCTATGCTTGGTCAATTGTGGGCAACTGCCTCCATAGATCGCTTCTTACTTTAAATTTTACATTTATCTAAATTCTTTAAATTAAATTATAAGTTTCTCACAGAAAACAAGCTCCACATGCCCCACTACAGACTCTTAAGGAGAGGTAGCAGGACTGCAAAATGAGCTGTTATGTTTGAGCCAATGAGATTTGGGAGTGTTTGCTACTGTTACATCATCTAGAGCAGCAGGATGGGCACACCTTAAGTCCAAATGTAAGGATCATAGTGTAGGATTCCAGGTATAGGCATCTTTCTAGATTCACTTTAGATAAATCCAGGAAGAGGTGAGCCAGGAAGAAGTGAGGAAAGATTGAGAGAGATGAAACAAAATGATGGTCCAGGACAGGACCTGGGCAACCTATAATAGCAGCAAGAAGAATTACTGCATTTCTTTTTATAAATTTTGCAAAAATCATTTCTTTGCAACAAGAAGAAAAATAGTTCCAAGAAAAATGCTGAATCCTGGTATACGTCTAAAGATAAATAATGGAGACCAAAATTAAGGGGTGAGAAACCAAAATTAAGGGGCTAGGTAATTAGCAGGTCAGTGCCAAGTGGCTTCAGAGGAGTAATGGACATGGAAACCAGATGCCAAGGACTTGACCGCTCACGGACAACTTCCAGAAACTATCTATATATGTGTGGGTATACGGGAACCAAATCTAACACTTTACATTGGGTTTACTGTATGAAATAGGACAGGGAAGAGAAAAGAATTAGAGAGGTATTCTTTCACAAACTTAAATTCAGGATTATACTGACCAAGTCATGAAATATAAGGATTTAAAAAATGTAAGAAACCTTCACTTTTCAGTTCTTTTAAGTGATGACAAACTATCAAGGAAAGACTGGTGTTTATTAATGTCACAAGTGTACAAACATGGAAAAATAAAAATACTGGTTTTGTGAAGTTATTCTAATTAAATAGTTCCACTGTTCTTAGCATAGTATCTCACATTTAGATTTTGGCTTAAAAAATAATAACAGCCAACAAAAAAAGAGTATGAATGCATGTTTTTAAAGTCAACCAAAAGTAATGAATGCAGAAGAGAACTCACCCCTTAAGGCACACAAAATAGTCATGTGTTAAGGTAGACCTTACTTAAAAATCATTTCTTTTCACAAATTTTGCAAAAATAATTTCTTTGCAAAGTTATTTCAAACTGATCATATATAAACGCCTAAAAGGAAGGCTGTTAGAGTCTGTAAACAAGTCAGGATGGCGCCTGGCAAATGTTAGCGTCTGTAAACAAGTCTGGATGACGCCTGGCATTTTGCCAGGGGGAGTGGTTTATGAGGTGGCCCAGCGAGCCATTAAATATGGAGATTTCTTATTGGTTAACTGCTGTATCTAGTTTATGTTAATTAAGATAAGCTGTGTGGAATGTATATATACCCCTCCTGTCCTACAATAAACGGCTTCCACTCCTGCTGTATCAACGTACACAAGTTGTTCGTCACCCTCCCGGTTATTTTGCTGCAGCGGGACTGCGGCAGAAGGCTGTACTAACCGGTCTAAACAACTGTGTATCTGCAAATACTATATCTGGGATAGTTTCAATCAGGGGCAATTCTGCCTCCATGGAAACTTTTGGCAATATCTAGAGACATTTCTGGTTGTCAAAACTAGGAGTGGAAGTGCTACTGGCAACTAGAGGACAGAGCTAGGATGCTGCTGAACATCTATAATGCACGGGACAGTCTGTTACATGACAGCTGTATCAGGCCCAAACTGTCACCAGTACAGAGGTTAAGGAGAATGTACAAATCCCCAAGGATGGTAAAGGCTTTCCCATATTGGGTCCACAACAATTTTAAAGGGCTCAAAAATTCAGAAGATCTAACCTATTTTTATTTTGAAATAATTTAATCTTAAAGCAAGTAAGAACCCTTTAGGGGAAAAACATTTCTGCCAACACCAACTGAAAAACAAATTAGCACCTTTCAGTGATTTGACAACTCAAGGCCACTAGGTCTTAATATGTCCTGTGGTTTTCTAAAACTAAAGTCAACTCCAGAGTTGGTTGATCCCTCTACTGATGAAATAAAACCAAAAGAAAGGGCACCATGTTGTAAAAGAGCAGGTACATAAAATGGTTCCAGAGAATCACAAACAAAAGGTCATAAGAACAATAGTACAGGTTGAGCAGTCCTTATCTAAAATTCTTGGGACCAGAAATGTTACAGATTTTAGATTTTTTAAAATTTTGGAATATTTGCATTTACATAAGGAGATAAATTGGGAATGGGACTCAGGTTTAAACATGAGATTCACTTATGTTTCATGTATACCTTCTCTCCATAGCCTGAAGGTAATTTCTAAATTTTGTGCACGAAACACAAGTTTTACACAGTTAAGAAATTTTCCATGTGTGATGTCATATTGGGGCTTATGAAGTTATTATGGATACTAGAACATTTCAGATTTTGGATTTTTAGATTAGGGATGTTCAACTTGTGTAACTTAAATAGGGTGAACTTAAATAGGCTCTGAATAGAATGCCAAGGGTGCAGAGTCCAAGTAAGACGTTATGCTATTTATTCCCACCCTGACTGAGGTCCCTCTTGCCTACGCCACTTACCCAGTCTTCAAGGACCTGGCATAGCCACATTCTGCTTCAGAATGTAATTCTAAATACTTGAGGACAGGGTCAGTATCCTCCCACTCCTTTTGCATACTAGCTCAGCAACCTCTATCATTGAATTGGCATAATGTAAGCATTTCCTTGAGAAATTTAGGAAGAATTCCAACTTGTTTTCATATGGTAAAAAAGAAGAGAAAAGCCAGGTGCAGTGGTGCATGTCTGTAATCCCAGGGACTCACAGGCTGAAGCAGGAGGGTCACGAGTTCAAAGCCAGCCTCAGCAAAAACAAGGCACTAAGCAACTCAGTGAGACTCTGTCTCTAAATAAAATATAAAAAAGGGCTGGGGATGTGGCTCAGTGGTTAAGAGCCCTTGGGTTCAATCTCTAGTACCCCCCCCAAAAAAAAAGGGGGGGAAAGAAAAAAAATTCACTAACCAAAAAATGAATGAAAAAATAACCCACCACGAATCAACATGTCTGAAAACACAATTTTGAGTGACCTGAAAATAAAGACAAATGGATAATTATTAAAAGGCTAATTTTGTGCCATCACACACAAAAATTCTACAGATAAATTAACTGAATCATGCAAGGGCTCACCCCAAACTAGAAAGCCTCTGACTGAAAAAAAAAAAAAAAAAAGCTTGATTTATAAGACTAGAGTTGACAGAGAAGTTTTATGAATTCAAACCCATTTTATTAGAAATTAAAGCATTTTCAAATCCTATGTCCTCTCCTAAAAGGGGAAAAATATGTAGGTTTTCCTTTAAACAGGATATATAAAGGATATATGCAACAAGTGAGTATACAGGCTCATTTCTGGTACCAAATACCTAAAGTGGCACATGTGAAAAATCATAGTCCTGAAAAGAATTCCCTTTATGTTCCAAGTCACTGTACATGTGAGTGTGTTTATGGTTATGGATTTTTTAGTGGTGCTCCAGCAGTGAGCTGCATGCCCTGACATTCTTTTTATTTTTTATTTTTTTGGTACCAGGGCGTTTAACCACTGAGCCACATCCCTGACCCTTTTTATTTTTTATTTCAAGACAGGGTCTCACTAGGTTGCTTATAGCCTTGCTAAGTTGCTGAGGCTGGATTGAATTTGCTATTCTCTTGCCTCAGCCTCCCAGACTACTGGGACTCCAGGCAAGCACCACCACACCTGGCCCTGTCCTTCTTATTTTGTTTTGAGACAGGGTCTTGCTAAGTTGCTGAGGCTGGCCTTCAATTTGCTATCTTCTGCCTCAGTCTCCTGAGACACTGGGATTATAGGCATGAGCCACCATCCTAATTTCAACAAGCATTTCTAGAGTGGTCCCTAAGTGTCCGGTAATCTGTTCAAGCATACAAAGATGAACAGGGCAGTGCTTGTCCTGAGATGCTCATGACCTGATTAGAGTTTGGGGGCAGACCTGAGCCATGGTCCTCAGCACAAGCCTCTTAGAGGAGCCTAGGAAGGCAAAGTGATCCAGCTGTTTAGATCCTGAAGCCTAACACCTAAGGGGCTTTCCTCATACATGCCACATGTACCTCTAACCCAACACACCCCAAACTGAGTTCCAGGCTTCCATCTAAAATCTTGCGTCTCTACCATAGCTCAGAGGGTGGTTAGTGTCATCACTTCTATCTTCACTAAAAATATCCACTTCCACTTTCCCTCTCCTTCCCTTTCCCCAACAGCTTCTAAGTTACCATGTGATGTCAGGTGTCTCTCTGATGTTTCTGGAGCCATTCCCATCCCTGGCATCTCAGTACCAAGGTACTTCAACAGAAATGTCTTGCTGGGCTATAGCAGCAGTGGCTGAACTGGTTTCCTGCTTCCAGCCTCTCCCTCTCTAACACCTGCCACACCTGCCCCTACTATGTTCCCTAGAAAGAGACCAGACTCTGCCCTCCTCCTGCCTCCAGGAAAAGGTCCAGGCTCCTTAAAGGAGACCTTTCTCATTCTGGTCTCACCTATCTTCCCACCCTCATCCCCTGTCTATGCTCTGATCTCTAGGAACTGCTGCCTGGATTCCCTGAAAACACCATTTATATCCAAGCCTCAGCCCTATTGCTCAGGAGTCCCCTTTACTTAGAACAGTCATTCCTTTCTCTGCTGGAGAGCAGATGTTCTGTCTCTTCAGGGCCCAGCTAAACTGCTTCCCATTCTGCAAAGCCTGCCATACCCCAGGATGCCTAAAACCCAGTATTCTGACAGCATTTTGTACAAACTCTTATTCAGAACTGATCATATGCTAATATAACTGCTTTTATCCATTCAGTTATTTTTAACATAGCCTCTGGCACATAGGATGAATTTAATACATGCTTACTATCTAAATGGACTGAGAACCCCTGATAGGAAACTTCACTTTCAGACGACCCATAATAAAGTCACAGGTAGAATCTAAGAAAAGAGAAAGGCTTGAAAATCTGGCTCAAATGCTGACATCCATCTGTTCTTCCTCATTCTCGTTTTCTCTATAGCTTCTCAAGACTAAAAGTCCTAGTCCCTGAAGGTGGTCAGATGCTGGAATTACCAAAGCAACCTGCAGCAATCCTTATGGATGATTACTGTGATGCTCTGGCCTCCACGAGGACAAGCCCAGAAATCCAACAGCTCTCCAGCTGGGTGAATGAGCTGTGGAGAGCAGTTCTTACCATATGGGAAGCTTGCTGATACGCAAGTTACTACTCTTCACTACCTCTACTTGCAGACACCACATCATGCCATCCCAGAGTAGTATACATAGGGTCCACCACACCTTGGGACTGGCATTCTCTGGCAGCACACACCTTCCTATCAACAGACACATCAAAAACAGTAAGTACTAGTAAGAGGCTGCAGCAGGTCTGGAGATGTGGGATTCCAACCAGAGTGGAGGATGGAGAAGCAAAAGAAACATTCTTTCTTTAAAAATTTATTACAGTTGAAATTATTAAATAGAACCAAGGATGTCATTCTTTCTGAATGAGAAACTGAGTAGATAGTCAAAAGTACAGATGTACATGTGTCTATAATTCTAGAACTAATAGCTAAGAAAGCCAAGAAGTGATGTGGCTAAAATGAAAGCAAATCTATGTTTTGTTTGTTTTTGGCCCAAATCAAAAATAACTCAGGAGTAGAGATGTAATAACTATTTCAAAATAACTGCATATTAAGAGCAAAATCCTAATACAGCTAAGCACTACCATATTTTAAAGTACAATAAAGAAAGTCATGGAGTAAAATATAAAAAAATTACAAATGTCATTCATATTGCCATTATATTATAAAAATATTATAAATTCTTAAGACAGTGAAACACAGGTGGGGGGAAAAAGAAGCAAGTTAAAGGGAATTTTGTGGAGGGTATAAAAACATAGTTAAGACAGGGATCAAAAAACTCCCTTAGTCATAGCTCCCCCACTCCACTAGCCCATTTTCATCCTCCCACCTATAAACAGTCAAATGATGTGTAAAAAGAGGAAGAAGTCAGAATCAAGGAAGTTAAATCCAGTGGTGGAACTCAAAGAGTGTTTCTTCATAAAACCCAAGAAAATCAAAGCCTAAGAAATTATTTATGCCAGGGATTTTATGCCCTCTGAGAGAAAAGACATTCAAGTTTTACAACATGGAACATTTCAGAAACAACAGTAGGCATCTTGATCAACTAGACAGCCACCCATATAGACGCAGGTCACAGGCCAGCCTCAGAAGTCAACCTTAACAAATTGCATCAATGGTCAGTCCTGAGGAGTTATTAAATATAAATTCTAAATACATGGAGTCCTCTATTATCTATTAATGAATCAGAGTTCTACACTCTCAAATGCTCCAAATATCTCAAGCATAATCGCTACATGAATGAAAGCATTAATAAATTTGCAGGCTGGCTCTGTGGCCCTCCTGCTTCTAGGATCCCTTTTCCTCTTCCAGACCTTCGATTCCTTATGTCATCAGTGCTATCAGGCTCTGTGTCTGTTTTGCCCACTGCTGTATCCACACAGGATGTAACACCACCTGACACATAGTAGGAGCTCATTTGTTAAACAAATGAATCCCACTGCTATCTGGGAAGCCAGCAAACCAAACCAGAAAACAAGACTCTTTTTAAGAGTTTGGCCAAATTAATACTCAAGGGTGAGGATCTTTTCTCAAAAGCCACCTTTACAATAGCACACTGTGGCAAGAGAGAGTCCCTCTGTCTCTTATGATCATTTGGCTATACTCCGAACAAAATGGTTATCAGAGAAGGGTCATGCATTAGATGAGACAGTGGCTCCTTTTCTATGTTCTTACCAGTTTTATTTTAGAAGAAAGATTTTCTGGCAGTTTTGTTTTCAGTTGACTTGTTTCCTTGAATGTTGGTGGAAATCCACTCAGGAAAGCCAAATCTTGCATCAGCACTAACCCAGGGACTTCTTTATCTGTTGTCTAAAATAAGGAGGGGAAAAAACACAACTCACTGTCCACATCAAGAAGCTGAGTGAAAACTTAGAGTTCTTACTAATCAAGAGCTTACTGCATTGTACAAACTTCAAAATAGAATGGTGACATTACTTAAATCAACACTCATTAACACTGGTAAGCTGGGCTCAGAGAAAAAGGTTCTCAAAGGAAAAGAGCTTCATTATTCACACTTTTATTCTAGTCTAATGCAAAAAATACAATAGAATTTAAAATGGCATACCAAGTAGCCTCTCCAAACTGTCTGTCTGCTATTTCCTTTAAACACTCCGGCATGGGCATCTTCAACTACAATGAAGAATACAGTAAACAAGCATATTTTTAACAAATACTTAACTGTTATCTGGCAGGACATTGTGTAAAGCATTTTGAGAGCTATTAAAGGAGCATAATACATCATCTCAAAAATAAAGCAGTTAGGAAAGACAAAATTAACACATTCAGCAAAGGAGGAACAATGAAAGTTGGTGTACAATTAAACATTAAATTTCATTACCTAGCCATTCACGCAGGCAGCAGAAATGTGGACTGAGTTTTGGAAGTAATCAAATTTAAACTGGATCTTCAGTTGGGGTTGTAGCTGAGTGGTAGAATGCTTGCCTAGCATGAGCAAGGCCCTGGATTCAATCCCCAGCACCACAAAGAAGGAACATCTCCCTCAAAACAAGGATGAAAATTGTATCTCAGCTGAGCACAGTGGTGCATGCCTGTAATCCCAGCAGCTTGGGAGGCTGAGGCAAGAGGATCAGAAGTTCAAAGTCAGCATCAGCAACTTAACAAGGCCCTAAGCAACTTAGTAAGACCCTGTCTTAAAATGAAAAAAAAATTTTTTTAAAGCAGGGGAAGGGGGCAGGCTGGAGACGTGGCTCAGTGGTTAAGTGCCCCTGAGTTCAATCCGGGTATCAAAAAAAAAAAAAAAGAAAGAAAATTGGATCTCAAAGAAGGAAATGACAGGATGACAGAAATGACAGATATACGAGCAAACATGGATACATCTGAGAAAAAAGAGAACTGCTCAACTAGAGTAAAATATTTGGCAACCTATGTACCAGCAAGCAAGGGTAACCAAAGGGGCCCTTGAATACCAGGTGGTGCATCATTTATCTGAACAGCAGGAAACCACTAGATCCTTTAGCTCCTTAAGAGGACAATTTTCTCATGATGAGTTTCTAAAATTCAATTTGAATAGAGCAGATTCCATTGGGGTGAGGATAACATAGTCCAACTAGGAGAGGTTTCTAAAGTAATGGGCACAAGTGAATCAGCAAATTTGCTGTTGATACTCAGGAATCATGGGAAATGGAAGAGTGGTCAGAAGGCTCTGAATTTAACCCCCAAGATGGGGAAAGAAAGTGAGTTCTGCAAATTATAGCCTAGCAAGACAGATGTCAATCCTAGAAAAGTCTCCAGTGAGTCCCTGGAAAAAGAAGCTTTGAAATACACTGACTTTAAAGGAAGTACTGGGCATTAAAAGCATGCCTTCGCTGAGAATGAATTTATCAAATACATCTCTCTCCCTCTCTCCAAGGTTATAGTGGGTGCTACACTGGTTGATCAGACTCCTAACAGATCTGATATGTATCTGTATGTAAGCTCAGTAGACCTGCAATAGTATTCTCAAGCAAACTTCATAGATACAACTGATATTCAGGCTGGACCCTGAACTGGGTAGATCATAACATAAATAATACCACCTGAAGGACGTGAATTCTGAGGTCATAACCATCAAGGTTCTGCCTTGAAGAACGATAGATCAAGGTTCTGCCTTGAAGAATGATAGATCAAGGTTCTGGAAGATATGAGAGGTGTGTCTGTCAAATGTGTGAATTTACACAAAGCTGACAGAGACTATTATCCTGGATAACAGAATCAGGATTCCTCCAATTCTTGACTACTTAGAGCAATGAATCAAATCTAGCAAAATAAAATCTCCTACAAACAAAGTAAGATCTAGGGCTGGGGATGTGGCTCAAGCGGTAGCGCGCTCGCCTGGCATGCGTGCGGCCCGGGTTCGATCCTCAGCATCACATACAAACAAAGATGTTGTGTCCACTGAAAACTAAAAAATAAATATTAAAAATTTCTCTCTTTCTCTCTCTCTTTAAAAAATATTTCTATGGGGGCTGGAGATATGGCTCAAGCGGTAACGCGCTCGCCTGGCATGCGTGCAGCCCGGGTTCGATCCTCAGCACCACATACAAACAAAGATGTTGTGTCCGCCGAAAAAAACTAAAAATAAATAAATAAATAAATAGAATTCTCTCTCTCTCTCTCTCTCTCTCTTAAAAAAAAAAATAAATAAAAAATAAAAAATATTTCTAAAAAAAAAAACAAAGTAAGATCTAGACATGGCATCAAAAACCAACTATGCAAACATAAATATAAATATGTATTTGAGCATTAGCATATAACTTTTTTAAAGAGACTTGGGAGTTTTAGTTGATAGTTCATGATGTGGCCCTACTGAATTTCCATTACATTTTTGTGCTTGTAAACAGAAGTAAAGCACTTAGACTCCTGTCACCAACTCATCAGGAAACCCTGTGAGACTGACCTTAAAAATGTCCAGAATCAGAACTGAGGATGTAGCTCTGTGGTAAGGTGCTTGCCTAGCAAGTGTGAGGCCTTGGGCTCACCCCCGGGCACTGTAAGAATAGAATAGAGTAGCGTAGAATAGAAATAAATAAATAATTCAGGAATCTAAAGCCAAACTCTTCTCAGCTGTATCACACCACCCTGATCTAACCACTTTCTCTCTTTCCTGAATCATTTCAATTTTGTCCTCTCCTCAATCTATTTTCACCACAGCAGTAAAAATAAAAAGATCAAACTGATCTTTCTGGAATATAAGTTAGATTATGTTATTCCTCTACCCCAAATCCTCCAATGATCCTCTATTACACTCTGAGCTAAATAAAACCAAACTCCTCAATGTAGCTATGAGGGTCTGCATTCTTTACCTCCCCCCACGCCCCCATTACTTCTCTATGCTTATCTCTGTCCATTCCTCTCCAAACACACTGGCCTCCTTACTTTACTCTTCAAACAGGCCAGACACATTCCTGCCTCAGGACCTTTGTACTAGTTTTTCCACTTATCCAGATCACTCATTTGCTGCAAATGTTCATTTTGCTGGCTCTCTTATCTTCATGTTTTCATTGAAAAATCATCTTTTCAGTGATGTCTGCCCCTACCACCCAATTTGAAATTACCATCCCATATCCTCTGTCTGATGCTTCCTCTATCTTACTCCATTTCTCTCTGCAATATTTATCTTATGTGGACTACATAATCTACTCATTTGTTGGGAGTAAACTCGATAAGGGCAGAGACTTTCATTCATCTGTTCACTGTAGCACCTTCAGCACAGAGGACAGTACCCAGCACATAGCAGGGACTCAGTACCAAGCTCTTGCTGAATTCATGGTCCTGCTTTCCTTGTACAAATTGAGCCATATGAAATGGAAGTAGTTTGGAAATGCCAGTTTAGTCCAGAGGTAATATGAATTGCCCTGGAAGAAATCATTTCCTATGTATCAAAGGGTATAAGCTTGCCTGGGAAAACCACTCCACTGACTGAGATGACCTGGATCCAGACTTCTGGGCTGGAATATGTGATTGCTGAAGCACAAAGGAGTTCAGCGACATATCTACAGTGTGAAAGGGGACAGTCATGTGCTTGGAAAGTTAAAATTTTCCTTCCAAACTAAAAATAACTTGTGCACCAGGAAGCCAGATTTCATTAAACATCATTCAGAATACAAACTGGTGAGTGGTAACATTTTGGCTCAATGAAGAAATTATACAAGAATACCATAAACTCCCGGGCAATCAAAAAACAAATTAGGAGTTAGATTATAAGTACTACAGGACACAGACAAGGAAAAATGAAGTCATTGTGAATGTTCTAGTCCAGGAGCTCCATAAAGGCAGCAGAACTTGAGATGGGCCAAGAGAGGAACTAGGTAGGGAGGTGTGGATGCACAGAGGCCCAGCAACTCCTAGTGAGAGGACTCTGACAGCTAGTGATGCACAGAGAGGGGGATCAAAGGCATAGTCAAGGAAATGAAAGCTGAATCCTGAACACCTGGAGGAGATTATACCATGTGAAAACCAAATTTAATTACTAAAGCATTTTCTTCACAAAAAGAGGAAAGTGGTAAGTGCAGGATTTTCACATTTATCTGATAATCATGTGCTAGACAGAGAGGAACTTCCCAGGCAGACAGGGTGCTAGAAGTCTATCACAGGAATCTGAGAAGGAATTCAGACCAGGGTAGAGGAAATGAGATAAGTAAGATATGAATCTAAGAATTACTTGCAATTAAAGCAAATGATAGGATGAGGTTAATTATTAGTTATGGAGGTAAAAAGTAGAAAAGGGGCAAAGATGGTTCCAAAGATTTAGACTGGGAGTACGACACGGACAGAAGCAGAGATAGAGAACTAGACTAAGTGTTGCAGGCCTGGGCTTGGCAGCCCAGCGATCAGGTGGGAGGACAGGTTCTGGACATCTAAAGATGTGGTGCAGTTTTTTTCAGAGTTACAATTTTATGAAGACACTCATCGTCTTCGTGAGGGCTCAGCCTTCATGTCTAATCACCTACCAAAGCTTCTACCTCCTAATAACATCACACTGAGGCTCAGGACTTCAATATGTGAATTCTGGAAGAAACACAAACATTTTGTCCATAATACCTATGTAACCAGATGTTTCAGAATATAAACTATGAATGCTCCAGGTATGTTCTGCCAAACTTCAGGAATTAAATAGTGGGATGGGGGGAGAACTCTTCTGGATAACTTAAGGTAAAGAAGATAAGGTAAGGATGAGTACCAGACTGAAGGTCCTCACCAGGCATTCAGCACAAAAAATGGAGAAATGTGGATTTCATGGAATAATACACAATCCTTTTCTGAGATTAGACATGACATACAAAGCTCATACAATGGCAGTTCCTTGGCTCTTCTTTGTGTGTTTTTAGTTTATCAGACACTTCTCTAAAATTGAATCATTTCCATCTTTAGATATCCAATCATTTCCTTTGGTAGGTGATTAGGACTGAAGGCCGAGCTCTCATGAAAGGGAAGTGCCTTTATACAATTGTAACTCCTGGCATGAAACTGTACCACATCTTTAGATGTCCAGAACCCGTCCTCCAGCCAAGTCCAGGCCTGGCCTTTGTGAATTTTGTCATTCAAACATCAATGATAATAAGATTTTTAAATATCCACAAAAAAGAGCTTACCATCCTTAGTGCTTTCAAAAACAACCACTGAGACATTAGTAGAAGGGTTTTTTGGTTTTGCAATGTTGAATATATCGCTGGCAGAATGAAAAGAAGGATAAAGAGATGGTAGGTCCTTTAAGGTGCTGTTGGCCGGCAGGGGCGGGTCCAGGATGAGCATTGGCACCTTGATGCAGTGCGTCAGCAGACACTCCAACTGCTTCTCACTGCAAGAAAACACCAGCACACTTACAACGGCATTCCTGAAATTTAATCAGCTACAAAAAGCTTGTTAGCACGACTAAATTGGGGCATTTTTTCTACAGCTTATATTTTAAAAATCATTATATTTTAACAAATGAGGAATTTTATCTTAAGAATATAAAAACTTAGTAAGTTAGCAAGTGTGGTATGAAATTAACAAGTTGAACTCTAAAGTTTTCAAACTCCTATTATTGAAATAAGATTGCCACCCAAATTTACTAACTCAAAAGCAAACAGATTTACAGCATTTCATTATTATCATTTTACAGACTATTCAAAATTACAGTGAAGCCCATGATCAGGAACTAGGTAGATCCCGATTAACAGAATGTCATGCTACTGGATATAATTAATCAGTTCCAGTTAGAAAACAATTGAAGACATTGAATGTAACACTATACTGATGCAAATAAAAGGAAAAGTATGGGGCTAGGGTGTGGCTCAGTAGTAGAGCGCTTGCCAAGCATATGTGAGGCACTGGGTTCGATTCTCAGCACCACAAATAAGTAAATGAATAAAATAAAGGTCCATCAATTTCTAAAAAAGTTTTAAAAAAAGCAAATGTATCATGGTTCTAACATGAATTTACATGAGCTATTTCTATCTGAATATAAGAAATACCTAAAACAAATATATTACTTGAATAAACAAATGGCAAGTAAGATATCTAGAATATTCACAAAGTTAAACAATATATAAAATTGTTCAACCTCCCTTAAAAAAAATCAAAGAAATGCAGAAGAAAACAATGAGGAATCACCTTTTGTTTACTCAATTAGCACCCCTCTAAAAATGAGAGCTCAGCATTAGTGTAATACAGTAAGGCCCAATACACATGCTCTACTGAGGCATGCTGGTGTCACCCCACCTGGGAATAGTTCTTGGGAAAGCAATGTGGCAACATATACATATGTTATATATGAAACAGGTGTTCATCTATACTGAAGGGTGAAGCATGAAGATAATGTATCAATGTAAAAATAGCAAATGACTATAACATTTAGAGACAAAGCTACATAATTAACAGGAAGAGATGATTAAACATGGAGGGCACTTAGAATTGTCTTTATAACTTTTTTTCTAAAGTTTAATGGTTAAATGGAGAAGTGGCAGTTAACAGGAATTTCTGCTAGTCAGTAAGTCAGTTAGGTCTGATTCAAATCAAATGTATCTAACAAGATATACATATCTGATGCTTGTCACTGGGTAAAATCCCCTTCCCAGGCCCTTAAATACATACAGTTTGACAGTTGTGTAAGATAAGAAAATATATAGTGAACATGTCAATAAATGATAGATACAAACTTTATCATTGAATTACTGGGTATAAGAATTTAAGAAGGCCAAGACAGGTGAGTAGTACTCTAACCCTTCCAAAAACAATAAGGCTTTAATTGGCTAGAACCCAAATAACCAGAGCTCTCAAGCAGCCTATCCTTCATGGCACTGTTTCCCACCTAATGGATGCATTTAACTTGGGGGTCAAAAACTAGCAGAGAAGGGACTAAATATAATTAGAAATATAAAATATTGTGCATCCTACAAAAACAAGTGAAAATCTGGAAATTTCATTTTCAGTCTTACAATTTTTATCAATGCAAAGAAATCAAACTGCTTACCTCTTCTTTGTTGGTTCTGTTGTGTTCTTCCCAAGGATTTCTCTAAAAAAGCAAATATGATTTGTCACATATGCACGGGCTAGTGCTAGTCCCAAATTTGAAAAAACATGGACTTCATAATGTTTATTTTCTTGGTTATACCACTGAGACTAGCATACAGGTAGGAAGCATAATAATGGGTACACCATTTATAATGCCAATAAATTATATGTGCCAATGAAATTTTATCAACAGCACTGTCCCATCCATTATAACCAAGACAGTTCACATAAAATATAGGCTTTTATATTTTACCAGTAAAACATGAGACCAGGCTATCAGTCATTTTCATGCACCGGGAATTGTGGGGAGCCATTCTGACACGTGATTGGGTGACTCCCGTTAAGGGCCTGAGGCACTCTGGCTGTGTCGGAGTTATCCCGACCCTTTCCTGATGAGAGAGCCCATCCGTGTGGGGGTGTGCGTAACCACTGACCCTGGAGACCCAATCACTGACCCTGACCTTGGAGTACAGCCCCCCCTCAACCTTCATTGGATGGAATTCTCCCCTGAATCTCTTGTTTCCCCCAAATAAAAGGCTGATCCCCGGCGTGTTCGCTCTCTCTCTCTCCTGCTAGCCCAGAGTAATCCTCGCTGCCCTGCTGAGCGGCTGGAGGCAGGGAAACAGGGAGACCGAGCCGTCTCGGACCTAGCATTAAAATAAGGTACTGTCTGTGTGTTTTATTTTGATCTCTTCTAACTAACTGAATGCCAGAACCTCATTAATGAAACCACTGCGCAGGCCGCGTGGTAGAATTGGCGCCCAAGAGGGGGGCATTCTGAATTAGTTAGATTGAGTGGGAGCGCGCGCTAAAAAGATTAAGGGAAAGAAATAAAGAGAAAGGAAGATAAGGAAATAGAAATAAAGAAATAAAGAGGAAATAAGGAAGATAAAGAATAAAGAGAAAAATAAGGAAGAGGTGACATTTGGGTCACAAAAGTAATAAAGAGGATAAAGAAAATAAGAAATAAGAGAAAGGAAAAAGTGACATTTGAGTCACAAAAGTACCGGGAAATATTGAAGGAAAGAGACGTTAATTTACTTAAAATGGGAAATTCTACTTCTTCGGATAAGGAAATGTATCTAACTATTTTAGACAGTATAATTAATCAGAAAGGAAAACAGATAAAGAAAACTCAGTTATTGCAATTCTTAAAGATTGTAGGTGAATATTGTCCTTGGTTTTGTGACCAAGAGTCTCCAAATTTACTTACTTGGGAGAAATTAGGAAGAAAGTTACAGAGAGTTTGTCTTTCTACTGAAATACCTGGAGGCATAGAGAATATACAGAAAACTTGGACGGCCCTAGAAATTTGTCTCTTTGAATACATGGACCAGAGTCCGTGGCCACCAGAAGAGCTTCTGAGAGGTATTCAAAGAGCCATTAGGTCTATTCAAATGGAAAATCAGCCTGAGGCTAAGTTAATTTCCTTTCCTTTGAGCCGTTTTAAAACAAAAGCGCTAGGAGCTAAAACAAAGGTTAGAAATGTGCAAGCTAGCCCGCAGACAGATTATACAGAACAGCATGATAAAGAAGAAGCATCTCTAATCTTGGAGAGCCCTCCAGAAGTGGTAACCAATCTTCCTGGAGAGGAAAATACAAAGGAAACTCCTAGCGGGGCTCAGGTTTCTTCTCAGCCACGTGAGTTAGAAACCCAAATTCCAAATGGCGATAGTACAGAGTCTGATAACAGCTCATTTATCTATTAAACTTCAATTACAAAAATTAAAAAGGGGGAATAAGATAATGACTCCCCAAAATAGCCTTAATCATGCCTTATTTGTTTTAAATTTTTTAAACTGTGACACAGAAGGTCACACTGCTGCTGAGAGACAAATGTCTCCCTCAGTGACAGGCCCTTTAGGCAGAGTTCTGTGGAAAGATTTACAGACTGGTCAGTGGAAGGGCCCAGATCCGGTAATATCATGGGGCCGAGGGCATGCTTGTATTTTTCCAGAAGGTGCTTTTCGTCCTATCTGGGTGCCTGAACGTGCTATCAGACATGGAGGAGATAGAACCCAGACTCAAGCGACTGAGGATAGACACGGAGGAGCCACAACCCAGAAGGAGGAGATATCGGAAAAAGATGAAGAAAGACCAGATTGAACCAGCCGAGAAGCTGATTTCGTGGAAAGATGTGAAGAAATTGACAACCCAGGCTTCCCAAATACTTCGACGCCTAGGAAAGAACAGGACACCAGTCTTGATGGTAGCGACAGTAATTGCCCTACTGGGCTGTCAGGTAAAAGGGAATCAAGTAGACACTTATTGGACTTATTTCCCAGATCCACCCCTGGTACACCCAGCTGTGTGGACTGGAGAATCTATTCCAGTATTTACTAATGACTCATTCATGATGGGAGGATTTACAGATACTCATATTACTCCCAGTCATGTGACTAGATTTAATTATTCTGGCTACAGTGCCCAATTACCTTTATGTTGGTCACATGATAAACATGCTGGCTGTCTGAAAGTATCATTTGAAGAAAAGACAGCGATTGGTAAACCTAGACTGACAAATAATTCTATTTATGGAGACTTAAAACCTAATACTAGATCAGTAATTAAGATGGGACTTTCCCATAACAAGCCAGTCATTTCTGCAAAACCCCCACCGGTACCCCACTGTCCAAATAGTTCTATAATTGAAATTGGCACCTTTCCAAAATGGATGGATTGTGTAAATACCTTTCCTGTACGACATAAGGTGTCTAAAGCTAGTGGGTATATTTTAGACTGGTCTCCAAAAATTGATAAGAGACAATTACGAAGAAATTCTGCTATGACACCTGCAGGATTTGTTAGTAATATTTTGACTTATAGTGAAGGAGGCATTCAAAGAGATATTTGGCGTTTAATTGCTGCCTCAGAATATTTACATTTTACAGATAAACCTTTACCAAAATTTGTCGGCAAGAACTGTAAAGAGGGATCTTGCTATGGCCTAAGAGCCTGTGTCCAATCTCCTTATGTTTTAATTATTGGAAATGTAAAAGTTAGATGGATGGAAGATAGATATTTTGTTACTTGTAATAAGTGCAACCTAACCAATTGTATTTCTAGGTATAATGGAGGAAAAGGAGTGCTGATACTTCATCAGCCCTCTTTTGTTTTATTACCTGCTAATATTTCAGAGCCATGGTATGCTGATGCTGGTTTACAAGTTTTACAGCAAATTCATGCCCAGCTAACAAGACCTAAACGTGCTATTGGAGTCATAATTGTTGGTGTCTTAGCACTGGTCTCATTTATTGCCTCAACCGTCTCTGCATCTCTGACATTGTCTCAGAATATTCAGCATGCAAAATTTCTTAATAATTTAGCTCAAAATACTTCCAAGGCTCTGCGTAATCAAGTAAATATTGATGAAAGGATTGAGACTAAGTTAAACGCCTTAGAGGCGACTGTTATTAACATTGGTAATGAACTTTCAGCCTTAAAATTTAAGGAAAGGCTTAAATGCCATGCTAATTATAAGTATGTATGTGTTACAGCTGCCAAGTACAATGCTTCTCTCTGGGATTGGGAGAAGGTTAAAACCCATTTATTAGGTATTTGGCAAAATAGTAATAATAGCTTGGATATTCTGGAACTTCATCACCATATCCAAGACATTCAAAATAATAGAGCTGATTTTTCAGATCCTTCTTCTTTGGCTAACCAAATATTGAAGGAGTTAAATGGATTCAACCCTGGAAATATTCTTAAACACTCCGCTTGGTACATTATTGGATTATTCTCTTTGCTGTTAATTCTCTTTTGTATTGTAACTATAGGATGGCGAGTCCTCCAATCAAGAATCCGGGGACTCCAGAGAGTGAACCGCCGCCTCATTGTTAAGAATAAAAAGGGGGAATATGTGGGGAGCCATTCTGACACGTGATTGGGTGACTCCCGTTAAGGGCCTGAGGCACTCTGGCTGTGTCGGAGTTATCCCGACCCTTTCCTGATGAGAGAGCCCATCCGTGTGGGGGTGTGCGTAACCACTGACCCTGGAGACCCAATCACTGACCCTGACCTTGGAGTACAGCCCCCCCTCAACCTTCATTGGATGGAATTCTCCCCTGAATCTCTTGTTTCCCCCAAATAAAAGGCTGATCCCCGGCGTGTTCGCTCTCTCTCTCTCCTGCTAGCCCAGAGTAATCCTCGCTGCCCTGCTGAGCGGCTGGAGGCAGGGAAACAGGGAGACCGAGCCGTCTCGGACCTAGCATTAAAATAAGGTACTGTCTGTGTGTTTTATTTTGATCTCTTCTAACTAACTGAATGCCAGAACCTCATTAATGAAACCACTGCGCAGGCCGCGTGGTAGAGGGAATGTCCAACATGGACAGAATCTGTTGCACTTTAAGGTGCTAATGACCTGTAACTGGACTGTACATTTATAAAGAAGTGAGTGGACAGGATCTCAACACACACTCCTGAGGAGTCAGAGGGGAAGTTACGTCAGCCAGCACCTGAACCCGAGGGTCTCCAGAAGTCCCTATGCCTTTCCCAGACAAAGCAAGTGAAATGACCAAAGAGACATATTAAATAAAAAAGTACCAAACTTTCTAATTTCACAGTCCATGTCTTCATAAAAGGAAATATACTTTTGATGGTCTTTTAGATGAAAACAAATCTATAGGACTATTGTACTTTTCAAAGAAAAAAATCTATCAGAACATGAAGTTATTTTTTTTTTTGCATAATAAATCTTAATTTCATGGAGATATAAATTCTGGGACCCACCTGAGCACAAAAACTAAGGCTCTTTTAGGAGGCTCCCTCACCTTTAGACCCCTGGGAGACCAAGCCATCTCTTCATAAAATGGCCACGGAAGTGACACCAGAATCTGGCAGTAATGGCTAGGCCCTCCTTAGGCACCAAGAACCAAGCAAGGGTCAGGGGATGACTGTCTCGGTCTCATGTTGGTGTGAGTTTCAGAGACAGATCTTTAATGGTGTATGAAAGTCACCTTATCCTCTCAAATGTAGGCTTCCTTGTACTCAAAGGAATGTGTTTTGTTTTGTTAAAATCAATGTTACCTCATTGCTTTCTGTTCCTCCTCCATCTGTTCTCTGACCTGTTGCAGTTCTTTCAGTAGTTCAAGATCTGTGCCATTCACCCAGGTGTAAACCACATCGATTGGCATGGGCAGACAGAGCCTATGGTAAACCCACAAGTCCTCCAGATTAAAAGCATGTTCATTTGACAGTAAAGTATAACAGAGTTTAAACTTAGAGGCTATGAAAAAAAATGCAAAAGTAATCTGATTAAGGCATATGATCACAGAACTGCATGACTTCCTAGAGCTGGGGGGCTAATATTTATCAAAACACCTTCTTTGTGGCTGGACTATGCAAGAAACTTCATGTAATTACGCTGTCACAACCACCTCATGAGGATGTTGAAATCACTGCCCTTTAAGGTTATTTGGGAGTAGAGAGGGGTGGTCTCAGTTTAGATTAGATAAACTGCTATATTCTCATATAGCAAAGGAAGGAGCTGGGATTCAAATGCAGCCAAACATAGGGAAGAAATAAGAAAGTTATCAAACAGTCCCAAGGAAGACCTGGACCAATCACTGCAGCCTTCTTGGGCCCTGATGCCCCAAGCCAGTCCCTCCCCAGCTTCTTCTCCCTGCTCTCTATTTCCTTTGTTTTACTACACTTGGCCTTTCTAACACCTTCTGCCAAAAGCACTCTTCCCCTTTCTCTCATTGACTACCAAAAACCTACCCATCTTTTAGGGCCAGGTCTAGACATGCTGACTGTGACACAGGAGTTCATATATACACCTGGGTGCTGACATCACTTTGGATGATTCTGGTATTTTCCAAGCAACTAGTACAGTTTGGGTTTTAGTTGTTTGTTTTTTTTATTGTTGTTGTTTTATTCCTTGCCAAGCAGTACTGAAGCTCACTCTCCTTTTGTCCTCACATCATAGGCACAGGGTTAGGCTTTTGGCTACAACCATATTACTCAGTGTACAGCTAATTCTTTCATGGGAAAACAAATGCAGTTTAGAGGGTAAATCTTTCAAATTATGGCAGAAAAAAAAAGGTGACAATGACTACCACCTTTGGCTTTTAAAAAAGTAGGTGAGATGATTAAACAAAAGGAGTGTCTATTATTGAGTACTTAGTATATGCTGGCACTGTTCTAAGTCCTGCAGATTCAGCAATAAATAAAACAAAATCCAAATCTGTTTCTTTATGGGGCTTACATTCTAGCAGAGGGAAGACAGGTAATAAACTAAATGAACAGATACAAAGTCAGATGTTAAATGTTATGGAAAAAATAAAGCAGGAAATGGGGGGTAGAAAATGTGTCTGTGTGGAGGTTCAGTTTTAGATAGGAAGATCAAAGATGACCTTGATGAAAGGTGGCATTGCAATCGAGATCTGAAGAAAATGTAGAAGCAAGGTAGTTGGGTTACAAGAGAAGAAGGGGTCAAAGAAAAGCAATAGTATGTGCAAATGCCCTGAGGCATGTGCGTGTCTGGCTTGTTTCAGGAATTGGGAGGGCAGTGCTCCAGGTGCAGATAAAGGAAACAAATGGAAGAGATTAGTTGGAGATAAAAGTCAAAGAGGTAACAGGGAACCCAGGGCTTCCTTAGAAAAAGAGGAACCACTTTATACATTCAACTATGAATATATAACTCTGAATGTTGAGTATTACCCATTTTTTTGTCAACATTCATCACTACGGAATAGTCTAATCTCCTCCTCGGTATGCACCTAGTGCTCTGGGTACTCCAACTGTTTATCTTTACCCAAACGTAAGAACTCATAAGATCTTGTGACTATGGACATACTTTTCCCTCTGCCTAGAACAGCCTCTCTAGCATGCTTCTTTTAACCATAATGATTGGCAGCAGATAGACATGTTAGGAACATGAAGTTATATGAACAATTCCATAAAACAGGCCTACTTGCTGGCCCTCTACATCTTTTCTTTCTTTCTTTCTTTTTTAAAGATATTTTTTAGTTGTCAATGACCTTTATTTTATTTATTTAAACGCAGTGCTGAGGATCGAACCCAGTACCTCACATAGGCTAGGCAAGCGCTCTACCACTGAGCTACAACCCCAGCCCCATATCTTTTCTTTTAAAAAGCAAATTTCCCAATGCCACCACTCTGGCTGAAGTCACTAGTCACAACAGTTAGCTGCAGGTCTGTTCTCTGGGAGAAGGAAGGTATATCCAAAGCTTTCTCCACAATAAGAAGAACACAAATTTACCTGAAAGAGGACCTTTGTGACCTTTATACAGACCAAATATTCTAACACTCAGCAAAACCATTAATCAAAAGGAAAGCCCACCAACTATAGAATCTGTAAAAACAAGCTCCAGTTACAACTGGTCAGTGCAGGCCAAGGTGACCCAGGGTTATCTTTAGATCTTTAATCTCAATATATTAGTGCCTCCCACCCCTATGGGTTTCATTTGGTACCTAAGATAAAAGGCACTTAAAAATCTGATGCAATCCTACTGTCAGTCAAAAGTGCCCTCTTAGGGAGTAATGCTAGAAACTTCCCAAAGACTTGAGAACAACATTGCTGATATGACCTACTCTTTCCCTTGAGGGTGCTACTTTCCCCTCCCTTCTAATAAACTTTGCTATACTCTACAATGCATGTCTAGCTTGAAATCTCTTGCAAGAACACAAGAGCCTTTAGAAAGACACAGTGTGACCTCCGTGTCCCCTCCTCAGTCAAAAACAACCTCCTTTCCCAGTCTCTCCTCTCTCCTTACTGCCCCAAGAGAATTTATTGCATAACATGCAGCTTTCACAATACTTTGCATTAGAAGGAGTCCTTGGCATATTGTGTGTACTATTTTTTATGGATGCATATATATCTTCCAGTAGATAAAGCACCCCTGGGGCAGAAATGGTATCATGCATTGTGTGCTGCTTCATTATTTCCTCTTTTCTACAACTTCAGGCTCTCTCTCCTTACTGTAACAATATGCAAAAGCTTCCCCATCTAAGTTTTTCTTGCATTTATCTATATAAATGGTTCCCAAACATTAGTAGGCATAAAAATATGTTGTAAAACATTGCTAGGCTCCATCCCTATAATTCTAATAGGTCTAGAGTGGGGGCTCAGAATTCTCTTTTCTAACTAGTTCCCGTGTAACACTGATGCTGCTGGTCTGGGAAATTACACTTTGATAAAACTCAGTTGATTTATATTCAGGCTATATTTCACTTTTCTGCCCACTAAAATGCCAGTTCTATATAAGATTAATGAATTCATCTTGCTCAGCATCATATGGCCTAGAATAGTGCTTGGTGCATAAGTGGTGTTTAAACAATTTGTTAGATAAATAACTATAATTTATTCCTTCGGTATATACATCAATGTTTCCCATTAAAATAAAAATCTATCTGACTCACAATGCCCACGTGCAAATTATCTAAGGTCATCTCGCTTATAATCTCACTTATAATGGTCTCTGTTCAGACTAAAAATAAATTTTAAAAAAGTGCTTGAATCATATAGCTTAAAAAGTTAAAGGGGGAGGGGCTGGGCTGGGGACATGGCTCAAGTGGTAGCGCGCTTGCCTAGCATGCGTGAGGCACTGGGTTTGATTCTCAGCACCACATAAAAAAAAAAAAATAAAGATTAAAAAAAAAGTTAAAAGGGGATTGCATATTCTGAAGCTTTCCTTATAAAGTAATTATTTTTGCTTTTAATGACTTTTAATAGAATCAAGAGCTACTCATATATGTTCAATTGAGGAAAATAAATACATAATCCATTTATACATTGGCTCTTCTTTCTATTAAGACTGTTCTTCCAAGGTTGGTTTAATTCTTTGGTGAAACTGAAAACCTACGAGAGATCGTGTGATCTGCTCAAGCTTATGAGTCAGTTGTTTTTCCATCAGACATGAAGGTGGTGAGTCTGAATCTTTCATTCTAACCACAAGACCACTATTGTGATTCCTAGATGAGAAGGAAGGCTTTAACTCAGCTGAGGTCTAACTCACCAATGACTCAAAACCAAAGCAGTGGTGACAAAAATCTAATACAATTTTTATTTTAACTATTATTTAGTTTAGGTTAATATTAAAGTCACTTACTAGACCCTTTGTTCTTCATTGTATAAAGGAGACAAGAAAACACAGAATTTAAATGGTTGGAAGAGATTTTACATATTTTACATGAAAAAACTGAATCCCAAATGACTCACTATCTCACAATTAGTAGCAGTTGATAATTTATACATTCACTTGTTACTGACTATATAGAGAGAGGGTTTCTTCTTCAATGAAGGCAAATAACATTAAAAAGACATGTCCATCTACTAGCAAAAGAATGAAAGATTTTCATAAACATTATGGTATCTTAAAATATATTAGAACATGTGATGTATCTGATCCACTTTCTGTCACTATTAATATTTGGCAATTTTTTGAGCATGCTTACATAAAAATCAAACTGCACTTAAGTGCAATCTAAAATTAGGAGAAATATGTCACACAAAGATTCTCAAAAGTTGTTTAGAAAGAAAACAAGAATATTTGATTAAAACTGCAAATGCAAAATGTAGATTTTCTTTTCTTTTCTTTTTTTTTTGTTTTTTTTTTTTTGTTTGTTTTTTTTGATACCAGGGATTAAACTTGGGCACTCAATCACTGAGCCACATCCCCAGCCCTATTGTTTAATATTTTATTTAGAGACAGGATCTCACTGAGTTGCTTAGTGCCTCACTTTTTGCTGAGTCTGGCTTTGAACTCATGATCCTTCTGTCTCAGCCTCCTGAGCTGCTGGGATTACAGGTGTATGCCATGGCACCTAGCTACTTCATTTATTTTAAAACAAGATGTTTAGATGTTGCTTTGGGTAAGTATATGAAGGAAACCTACACTCACACAGACATGTAGTAGAAAAAGGGTGGGAATATTTCATATATATTTTGGTATTAGTATATATTCTTTTCTGATACCAACACAAGTAGTAGCTTTTTAAGTATTAAAGCAATATTCAAATAATAAACTTAAATATTAAAGCAATGTGGAACCTGAAACATTAATGAGCTTCTGGTCCTTTTACATTAAAATCCATTGGTCTTTGCTGTATTTTGAAAAGTGTTTTCATGCAAGATTCTGTAACACCATTCCTTGGTTATTTGGGGAAAAAAAAAAGAGCTTATTCACTTATGAAGGCCTGCCAAATGTTGAAACACTTCATTAATCTTCTTATTTAATATTAACAAATGTATTTCAGGAATCACACCACAAACCTGACCAGAAAAATTTTTACAATATATAGTAGTTGTTAAGCTAACTAACTACAGTAGAAGCAAGTTTTCCAAAACTCTAATTTTCATCTGAAATTTCAAATGTTACCATTAGCAACAAATACTATTATTTGTTTTCCTTGGAATAACAAAACAGTTTTTCATTGTCAAGAAAATAACCAATAGCTGAATGTAGTGAAGCACACCTGTAATAACAGCAACTCAGGAGGCTGAAGCAAGAGGATCGAAAGTTCAAAGCCAGCCTCAGCAACTTAGTGAGGCCCTAAGCAACTTATCGAGACCCTGTCTCTAAATAAAATATAAAAAGAGCGGGGGAATGTGTTTAGGGATATAAAGCCCTTCCGGGTTCAATCACTGGTACTAAATAAATAAATAAATAAATATAAATAACCATATTTGAGGAATCACACTGTTTTTTGTCCTTTCAAGTAGTAATAATGTTCAGTGAGAGGACAGCTAGTTGAGCAACTCAAATATCACACAAGGGCCTTCCTTCAAGTCAATCTCCACACTGCTTATGTGTGTAGTAATAAAAATATATGCACTTGGGGTTCAGGGTTGTGGCTCAGTGGTAGAGCACTTGCCTAGAATGTGTGAGGCACTGGGTTCAATTCCCCGGCACCACATAAAGATAAACAAATAAAATAAAAAGTAAACAAAAATAAAAAGTATTGTGTCCATCTATAATTTAAAAAAACTTTAAAAAAATATGCACTCAAAGGTCAAGATATAATTGGGTTCATAATTTTTACTGCTTTATCATAAGTATTTCGAAATGAAACTAGCTTTTTTTTCTACTCTCTACATATATGTGGTGATAAAAAATACAATGACATATTAAGTGTGAGCAATTTTACCCACCATTGCCTTTATACCATTAGTGTATAGCTCAACACAGTAAAATTAATTTTAAAATAAAGGCCAAGTAACACCTCTTATAGAAAGTTTTAATTTCAAAGAATCCCTGCGGGTCTTGGGGACCCCCAGGTCTTTGAAAACTGCTATTTTAAAGAACCCAATGGAAAAGATGTAGTTTCCCAACTTCACTAGATACTTGCTTACAAGCTACCTCCCCTATTGGACCATTAATGGCAAATGAACAACTCAAGTGTCTATAACTGGGTAAGTCTCAGAGATGCAATCTTTATTGAGGGGATGCCATTCAACCTAGGGTGCATTAAAGACTAAAACCAAGAGTAAGTGTTAGGTCAACTTGAGGAGACCCCTTGCCTTTCCTTCTTGAGACACTCAGAACTTTAGTAATGCTTGATTAATATACAGTATTTAGTGGTTATTTTTTAAATTATTTATTTGATAGAAACCACATAAGCATTTATAACAAGTGAATGGAGGGACAAGGAAGTGCCTCTAAACAGGGGGAAGGGGGCTCAAATTGGTGATGCAGTCTAGAGGTACTCAGAAATTCACAAACTACTGTGAAGGCGCATGAATTGATACGAATTATTACCTATAATTTAATTAGGTTTTCTGACTCAGTGAGAAGAGAGGGAAGGATTTATGAAACCTATCCTTTGGGGAAAAACAGGGAGCCTGATCCCAGAGAACTTTACAGTTATGGTCTCTGACATTTAGACCAAGGTCATTTGTGGGATTAACAACTTTTGTTAGCTACTCAGTTTGTTCTGGCCACCTCCTGTCCTTACCCAATAGTGATTAACTGTGCACCATTACAATAAAGAGGAGAGTCAATACATACTGCATAAAAATGAATAAAAACAGAGAGAATTCTCTTAAAGTTAGAATAGTAATCAAAGAAGAATCCAAAACAAAAATTCATTAACAGTAGTTCTAGCCGAGCATGGTGGTGTGTGCCTATGAGCCCAGCTACTTGAGGCAGGACAACTTAGTGAGACACTGTCTCAAAATAAAAGTATGAAAGGGCTTGGATTGTCGCTCAGTGGTTGTTCACTTAGAAGCCATGGGTTTGCTCTCACACTAAATCCTGCAAAAAACACCCAAACAAAACAAAACAAAAACCAGTAGTTCCTCTGGGTAAGAAAAAACTGGGAATGGGACATTGAGAGACCTTCAATTTTTATTTTTTCTGTATTGTTTGAACTGTTTTCAGACCGACATATTGCTTTTATGATATAAAACAATATAAATTACATGTGTCTAAAAAGGAAAAGGAACTAAGAGATCCATTTTATCTCATGGAAGGAAAAAGGATGTTGAGAAACTGCTTCCATTCTGAGCTCTGTCTTGTGAGGGAGAAAACTATTCCCCAAGGACAAGAAAGGGTGAAGGCAGTGTTCCAGAGCAGCTGCACCAAGAAGCCTGGCCAGAGGAGGGAAGATTCAAGACAGACCCAGCCTTGGAGGTCACCACAGCGCTGGTTGACAGATCCTGTCAGCAGCTGGCCAGAGCTCAGGCTGGCTGCAAGTAGGCACCTGACTTCCTCATCCTACAGGGGGTGAAATTCCCTTAACCTCACAGAACTGGGGCAAAAGAAAATGAGATCCTGCAATTGGCATACTCACACTGCAAGGCAGGATTATTCTTTGGGAATCAGATTTCTCCCATAAAATGTGGTGAACTCCAGAGCATACTGTATTCTTGAATACATGAAACCATACCTACAACTTGGAAAGACCCCTTCAACCACCATATTTAAAACATGAATGATTTTATGACTCATCATCTAAGTCCAAAAACAGATACTCTCCAAAATGGGTCTCTTCTCACCGTTTCTGAAAGGACTTCCCAGCAATATTGTCTCTATAGGAATCAAACAGGACGTGGTATTGATCCCGGCTCCATTCCAGAACCACCTGGAATAAAAAAGAAAAAGGACAACGCTTCCTTTGCATCAAAAACTAAAATCACATAACCTTCATTTAATCACACTAAGAATTGTTAAAGGAAAAGAAACAGCAATTGAAATTCATTTATCTACTTAGTGCCTAACCCAGTACCAGACATGGTAGCAGATCCAGGTGAGTAAATCACCACAGTTCCTGCACCTGGACTGCCTAAAAGATTTAGGGTTTCACTGTGCTTGGGATGGGGTAGGGGAATCAAATAGGTTTAAATGGATGGGACATTTGAACTGGGACTTGAACAAATTCCCCAGGTGGTAAGAAAGGGACAGACAATACCAGCCAGCTGAAGAGCAAGTTCAAGGAGGAGAAAGAGCAAGCAAAGGTTGAGGGCAACTGTGGGGTGGCTCTATCTAGAGCACGGTAGTCACCTGGAGAGAAACGGGGCTGGGAGAGGAAGCTGAGTCCTGACTGTGATGCGCCTGCTGTGCCTTGGGAAGCTGGAGCACCAAAGACATTTAACTCAGTCACAGGATCCATCTGAAGTGTGGGAAAAAGTCTTCTCACCGCATGTTAAAAGACAGGCTGAAAGAGCAGGGACTGAGAAGACCTAGAGATTGACGACCTTTTTTTAACCTATGAGAAACCAGCTGACGGCCTTGTTGGGTACTTCAGGAGATGTAAAGCTACAGATGAAAGCTCCCTCATGCCTGCACCCCAGACCTATAATCTACCTGCACATGTGCCCGTTTACCACAGAGAAAGTGCCCCTCCTCCCAAACATCCTCTTTGTCCATTTGCTCTGGGCCTCATCAACTCCCATGTTCTCAGGACCCTGCTCCTTTCTTTTCCTCTCAATAGGATTCTGTCTGCTGCCACTTAACCATTTTCAGCACCTCTGGAAAACCTTTCCTTTACTCCACATCCCTTCCAGCTACCCCAAGTTCTCTGTTCCTTTCAAAGACATCTCTACTCTTCTATCCCCTCAGCCCACTCCAAAACCACTTCTGCTTTCACCATTCAAGTAGCCTTACCAAAGTCCCCATGTTGTCAAATCTAGTGACATCTGCTGAGTTTCTAGTGTACTCAATTCTTGGTGACTGCCCGATTCCTCCTTTTTTTTTTTTTTGGAAACATTTTCTTGGTTTTCCTTTTATCACTCTGGGGGCTCCTTTCCCAGGCCAGTTTCTTTCTCTAGTCTTTAAAAATACTGTGTCCTTTCATTCTGTGTCTCTTCCTGGAATGCTCTCCTTTTTGCTAAGGCTTCTTCCAGCTTCTAGACCTCCCTCTCTAGGATGTGACCCTGTTACATGGAGTGGGGCTATGGAAGAAGTCTCTGGATTTCACTCAAGCCAGCAGAGAGAAAAGAGGGAAAGACATGCCCACCTTTGAGGAGCACCTACCACATGTTTTCCTTGGCCAGAACCTAGTCACCTGCCCACTGCTGGATACAGAGGAGCCATGTGCCCTGCTACACTTCGCTCACCTCTTTTTTAACAAGACCTGACCTCTGCCTGCCTTTCCAACCTGACTGGGTTATAGCCTTAACCCAACGAGTGAATTAATCCCTGATAGGCTTCATAAGTACCATGAATTAATAATTCTCTCATTTGATAAATGTAAAAACATTTAGTGAGTCTAATGTGCCTCAGTATAGGGTTTGCAAGGAGGAATAAGCTAAATTTCCTGATTTTAAGGAACTATAGTCAACTGCTTCTCCCAGCTTCATTAATGTATGATTGGCAAAAAAAAAAAAACTATATATCTATGGTGTATAACATGGTGTTTTGTTATATGTGGTGAAATAATTAAATCAAACTAATTAATCTACCATCTCACATACTTACCTTTTTTTTTTCTTTTAGGAAAAAAAGATCTACTTTCCCAGCAATTTTTAAGTACATATTACTATTAACTACAGTCACCATGCTGTAAAATAGATCTTCAGAACTTATTCTAACTGAAGCTTTGTGTCCTCTGGCCAACATCTCACTATTTTCCTACAGTCACTTTTTAGTGGAGAAGTTTACTGCTGGCTATAGCCACATTGGAGAAGTGTGGGCCTCCTAGGAAAACCAAGAAAGACTACCTAGAAGAAGCAACAATTGCAGAGTCTTAAAGTATAAAGGAGAGTCTGCCACAGTTCACTGGGGACGGAGGTATGCCGGAGTGATTTGCTACCAGACTGGATGAAGGAGTGAAGAAGAGAATTAATGGTGAATGCCAGGTTTCCAGAATTTCTAGTCCAAGTCAATAAATGTACAGTGGAGTCATTTAAGCACAGGGGAGGAACAGGCATAGTGAGGATGAGAGCTAACAGGACTTGAGGGCCTCATTTCTGTTACAGCAAACTTGAGGTTACACTTGCAAACCACTGGTCTCTCCAGCAGGACTGCAAATTCCTAGAAGAGAGGGAATGAGTGCTACCTTTGGTATCATGTGTAACAGCAAACCCATAGCTATAAATGCTATCTACTTTGCTTATATGTGAACTATGTTCAATAATACAATTACATCAATTTCTATCAATGTAATAAGTACAAACAGAAGTGATTTCCCATCAGTATCTCTATGTACTTTGCAAAAGGACCACCAGTCTATTATTTTTATAAAACAAACCACAAAAAATCTAGACTTAATGAAAGTGTTCTTGGCTGGTACATTGCCTGGAAGATAAGTAGAAGGTATCAGAGAGGGCCACTTCATAAAGGGCCAAGAATGCTATCTGCTTTATGTTACCATATTGTTCTTCCTCCTCGGATAAATTAATCTCACCATCTATAAAGTGCTTTGGAGTATTAGAAAAACAATTCCATATTCCTCAGGCCAATCTAAATGTTGCCTTCACAGAACTCTGAGTAACCTCTGTTGTGGACTTGGTGGTCAGTCACCCACTACCTTATAACATTTCTTGCCCTATTTAGATTTCTCATTGTTGCTTATCTTTTCTCCCATGTTAGCATCTTCTTAGATTAGTTAAGTTATAAGCTGTTTGAGGGTACAAAAGTACTTACAATTCTAGTTGTCATCCAAATGTACTCAAAATTCACCATCTATCATCTTCTTAATAAATGTTCCCTGGTTTAATCTGGAGGCATGTAAGAGAAGACTGGATTTGGGAGTTGTTATGGTTTATATGTAGTGTCCCCAAAAGCTCATATGTGAGACAATGCAAGGTTTGGAGGAAAAATGATTGGGTTATAGCCTTAACCCAACCAGTGAATTAATCCCTGATAGGATTACTTGCCTGATAGGCAAGTGGGGTGTGGCTAGAGAAAATGGTTCAATGAGGGCATGGCTATGGGGTATATATTTTGTATCTAGAGAATGAAGTGTCTCTCTCTGCTTCCTAATCACCATATGAGCTGTTTCCCTCTGCCACACTCTTCCACCATGATGTTCTGCCTCACCTCAAACCCCGAGGAATGGAGCCAGCCTTCTATGGACTAAGACCTCTGAAACTGTGAGCTCTCAAATAAAAAGTTTTCCTCCTCTAAGATTGTTATGGTTGGGTCTTTTAGTCACAGCAGAGAAAACTCTGACTAAAATAGGAGTACAGACATCTCCAGTTCTCCTACTTGGTAGATGGATAGCCTCAGGCAGACCACAAGTGTTCAGGTCTCAATTTTCTTATCTACAAATTGGGTACAGTGTCTGTTTCATTAGATTTCTGAATGCTACAGGACAGAGATTCTCAGAAAAATGGAAGAATAAAGGGCATTAGAAATATGTGGGGAACACTAGAAGTCTTAGATAAACAAAACATATCTTCCAGAACCACCATTATAAAGGCAAGTCATTTAAAACATTATACTGTAGGAATGCAAACATAAAACTTGTATGGAGAGCCAGGTGTGATGGCACACACCTATAATCCCAGGCTGAAGCAGGATAATCACAAGTTTGAAGCCAACAGGGACAACCTGCCAGACCCTGTCTTGAAATAAAAAACTAAAGAAGGCTGAGGATGTAGCTCTGTGGTTAAGCACTTGCCTAGCATGCACTGGGTTCAATCCCCAGCACCCAAGACCACACAAACTATATGCAATAAAAAAAAAAAAGAAAGAAAGAAATTGTGTAATCCCAGTGGCTCTAGAGGCTGAGGCAGGAGGATTGCAAGTTCAAAGCCAGCCTCAGCAACTTAGCAAGGCCTAAGCAATTTAGCAATACCCTGTTTCAAAAAGAAAAAAAAAAAAAAACATAAGTGCTGGGGATGTGGGTTCAATTAATTTCTGGTACAAAAAAAAAAAAAGGAAATTGATGACTTTTTTTCTTTTTTATAGAGACAATGTTGGCCCTCAAAAATCTCTCCTACTTGGGCTGGGGATGTGGCTCAAGCGGTAGCGCGCTCGCCTGGCATGCGTGCGGCCCGGGTTCGATCCTCAGCACCACATACCAACAAAGATGTTGTGTCCGCCGAGAACTAAAAAATAAATATTAAAAATTCTCTCTCTCCTCTCTCACTCTCTCCTCTCTCTTTAAAAAAAAAAAAAATTATAAAAAAAAAAAATCTCTCCTACTTGCCACCTAGAGCTCTTCCCCCAGATACCTCCTCTCTAAATTATTTTCCTCAGAGTACTTACTTTTTTCTGCTACTAAGGTGATTCTTGATAAAACTGGAGACTCAATGAACTGCTTATGAAAATATGTTCAGAAGTACCACATAAATAAGGTATTATTGATAAAGAATTGCAAATATCATCTAAAGCTAGTTTGTTCTACCCGTTAAAAATATTTCTCACTTTCAAGCTTCCATTGGAATCATCATGGCATTCAGCATCAGTGGTTGGTCAGTTTTACTAAATGGCAGCCAAAGTCAGTCTTAATTTCCTGACAACAGAAAAAGGGCACATGCACACCTGCACCCAATCTCTCAAGCCAGGTGCTCCGTGCCACTGAATTCCTACCCCAGTTGCCTGCTGTGAGGAAGGTAGTAAGCTCGCTTTCCGGTGGTGACACTCCCAAGTGTGTAGCTACCAAATGGCAAGGCTGAACTCTGTGTCGCCCACGCTGCTCCTCTGACACTTATTCACAGAGCTAGCTTTGTCAAATGCACACGTATGAATGCAACCATTCAACCAAATCCACAGCTGAAGTGTTTATCTGACACACCAGTTACTCAGTGACCCAGAACTGCCACTCTAGCGTGTTTATAAATGTCACATGAATTTATGTTTTCCCTCAGCACACACACTTGCTGAAACTCCCAGATAAAAACTTTTTAAATTTGTAAAACTAGCACATGCTTTTTTTTTTTTTAAAAGATTTTTCTGATCAGAATGAAATGCATGCCATGGTAGATAATGGTGAATGATACACAAGCCCTGTAATTCTTGGTATTAAAGAATTTCTGGTTTAAAAAAAAAAAGAGGGGTAAAATTATTAGGAGGAGAATTGGGCTGATGGTGTAGCTCAGTGGTAGAGAGCATGCTTCACATGTGTGAGGCCTTGGGTTTGATCCCCAATACCACAAAAGGGGGGGGGGGGGCTGGTATACAATGCAAAGATCACAAGATTTACATCAGAAGATATGAATTTAAACCCCATACTTATCAGTAATACAAACCTGGAGAACTTCTCTAGTCTTACTTTCTCCTTTTGTAAAATATTAATATCATTTGCTTTACCAGACTATTGTCATAAGTAAAATACTTAATATAGTCAAACTGTTCACCTCTTAAAAGCAGCATTTACAATGCTACAGTATAATTTAAAATATTATTATTTAAATATTTGTCTAAGCTTTTATATGATGTAAACATGTATATGGTCATCATTATGTGGTACCTAATAGGTCCAATTTTTACTCATGAATTAAAAAAACAAAATATCTCTCTGCTCCTGAGAGCAACTCAAAGCCAAGAACTTGATTTTTTACTTTTATTCCAAGAACCTTAGTGCCTGGCACAAAATCAACAACCACTCTCAGAATAAATGAACAAAAGCCTACTGGTTTGATAAGGCAAACATTTTGGAACAGCTCACCACTCTAAAGTTTCTCTCTAGAACTTCCTTCTTTCAGATCCATTTCAAAATAGTTATGATAAAGGATAGAATCACAGAGTTAACAGCAGGCCTAGACCTATACAAGCATATAAAATTGTCTCCTAGTAAAAGCACATTTTCTCAACTTTTTAGCACAGCAGAAATGTAGCATGCTGCCCTATGAAATTCAAGAAGTCAGGTCTCTCCAATTATAAGCAGCAAGAATGCTAAGTAACTCTGATGGTATTTCCTATGTTGATGATCAAAAGTTTAGTGTTCCTAGATCACAACATAGTCTTCCCAGTTTCTGAAAACAAAATTTGTTTTACATTTGAGGCACTAAAAGATAGTCTTGGATTTGGATCAGTTCCTTTAGTTTATGTGAAGAGGAGAAATCGCCTCAGTGGTAGTGTTTTTTGCAGTAGTTTATTGGTTGTGTTTTTGTTTTTTCTTGGTACTGGGGATTGAACCAGGGAACTTTACTACTGAACCACATTCCTAGCCCCTTTTATTTTTTATTTTTAGACAGGGTCTTGCTAAATTGCCCAGGATGACCTTGAACTTGGAATGCTTCTGCTTTAGCCTCCCAAGAGTTACTGAGATTCCAGGTGTGCACCACCACACTCAGGTCACCTCAGTTTTAATAACCATTCAACTCCTAACATGAAATGGGTCAGTTATTTATTTTTAACTTGTGTTCTACTGCACTTAGCTACTTTGTTTTGGGAAAACCTACTTCTTTAATCAAATATGATTAGAAAGAAACAGCTGTGTGAGGAACTGAGTCCCGATTTCCACTTCATGCTCTTTACAAAAACTTTTTAACAAATATGTTGTCTAATGCCACAAAGAATTCAAAAAAGTAGACGTGGTCTAGGGTCTAGAAGAGTGCTTTTGAGATGAATTAGTGTTTGAATAAGTAGCATGAAGTGGAAATCAGGACTCAGGTCCTCACACAGCTAATGTCCCTATTGCAAATTAATCATTTATTTGTGTAAAATGATGAAGGGACATTTATTGTTTAGTTTTCAAGAGCAAAGAAAAACCAAGGTATCTTAAAGATTCTAAGATTTGGGATAGGGGTGTGGCTCAGGGATTGAACACTTGCTTAGCTTCTAGGCCTTGGGTTCAATCCCCAGCACTGCAAAAATAAATAAATTATATATCTCCTAAGCATTAAGCATTATCTACTAATCATCTTCCATCTTTGACATTAATCAGCAAGTCAAATATGCTATCACAATAATTTTCTAAAAAAGTTTTTTTTTCTAAAAAAGAAAAAGTTAATGAAATAAAATTTTATACAATTTCTGTTTGTGATATTTATTGTATTTAGCTTCATTAACAAAAAAAATTCATTGCATACTATTACCTAGATAAAACATTTAAAAAATATACCATGAAAGGCATATTAAAAATATACCTTTTATGAATATGAAATGCTGGAAGTCATAAATTAGGTGGAAAGAATGTTGTATTTTTTAACAAAATAGCTGCAAGGTCATTATTAACAATATGGACACCAAAGGACCTAAGAAATGTTCATGTTCATGTTCTTTCGCTCTGATTAATTCTATTAACAGAAACACATGATAAGAAAATCATCATAGTTTTACTCAGAAACTCTGTAAGTAGGATAAAATCACCATCACTATAAAAATGAAAATGATATAAAATTAAATTAGGAAACTGAGTAAATAAATTATGGCACCTTTACATAAGCATTATAAAACTACTAAAAGTTATGTTTTCAAATAATAGTTAAATGTTTAAGAGCTTAAATCAGTCAACTCATAAACATGATGTGTCACTATTTTTGAGTCTGACAACAGGGTAACGATCATAACAGTTTCTTCCTTTGTGAAGAATTATGGACTAATTAAGGGATAAAGTGATAAAATATTACGTAAAAAAATAACAACCAAAATATCAGTCTGGAGGCATAGATGTCAGTGTAATGGTGCGACAGTCAGCTCTACTCTTTCTTTCTCCACAGAAACATAGAAAAGCAAGCAGAATCTGCCAGAACAACAAAAAATATTATACAGTTCTATTACATAAAGTGTCCAGAGCAGACAAACCCAGAGACAGAATGTGTAGAAGGGGGTACAGGAGCTCCAGAGAGGGATGGAAAGAAGTTATTTCTTAATGGTTACAGTTTCTGTTTCAGGTAATGAAAAAGTTTTGGAAACAGGTGGTGATGGTTGTACACATTGTAAGTGCAATTAATGACACTGAGTTACACACTTAATTAACATGTCAAATTTTATGATATATGTGTTTTACCACAATAATTTAAAGAAACATAAAGAAATCATTATAATACTTTCTTCTCAAAAGAATAAAGGAAGACTATCAACACCTCTGTATCCACAGGGTTGAAATGGGTCAATGAAATGGACCAGTTCCTTGAAAGTTACAATCCACCAAAACTCACATAAGGAGAAATAGATAATTTGAATAGGCCTATGTTTATTAAAGAATTTGAGTCAATAATTAATAACCATCTAAAGAGTGCGGGGGACACCACCACGTCCACATGGTTTCAATGGTGAATTCTACTAAACACTTAAGGGAAAAAATGATACCAATTCTCTACAATCTGCTCCAGAAAACCAAAGCAAAGGGAAGACTTCCTAGCCCATGATCACCCTACTACCAAAACAATGCCAGGATATTATTAAAGAGCAAAATCATATACCAGTATCTCTTATGACCACAGATGTGGAAATCCTCAATAAAATAGTATCAAATAAAATCCAGCAGTATATATAAAGAATTATATACCATGAACAAGTGGGATTTATGCAAGTCTGGTACAACATCCAAAAATCAATTAACATAAAGATGAAAAATTGTTGTGTAGTTGTTAAGGATTATGGCAAAGAATCTCAGGCCAAGGATGTCATCGAAGAGTACTTCAAATGCAAGAAATGAGCAAATAAATTTTTCGTTCACATTCCTCAAAAAAAAAAAAAAAAAAAGATGAAAAATTGTATGATCATACCAATAAATGTACAAAAAAGCTTTTGACAATCTAACATACATTTATGATCAAAACAAACCCTCAGCAACTGGAATAGAAGAAAATTTCTTCAAATAAAAAAAGATATCCACAAAAAAATTATAACTAATATCATAATGATGAGAAATGACATACTCTCTCCCTAAGACTGGAAACAAGACAAGCATGGAATTTAATCATGCCTATTTAACATCATACAGGGAAGTCCCAGGTAATTCAGTAAGACAAGACAAGGCAATAAAAGGTAAAGAGAATTGAGAAGAAAAAAATAAAACTGCCTTTGTTTATAGATGAAGTGATTGTCTATTAAGAAAATCCCAATGAATAACTAAGTTTCCTGAGGCTAATAACCAATTATAGTAAGGTTTCAAAATAAAAAATTAACATACAAAAGTCAACTGCTTTCCTATATACCAGCATGAATAGCTGAAATTTGAAATTTAAAAAATACTATAACATCTAGGTTAGCACCTCTCCTGAGGTAAATGAAAAGATAAGCCACAGACCAGGAGATAATATTTATAAAAAACACATATCTGAGAAACAACTGGTGTCCAAAATATACAAGGAACTCTGAAAATTCAACAATAAGAAAACAATCCATTTAAAAAAATGAGAAAAAATATCTGAAGACACTTCACCAAAGACAACATACAGATGGCAAATAAGCATATGAAATGATATTCGACATCATATATCATTAGAGAATTACAAATTAAACCAAGATCCTACTCACACCTAACAGAAAAGCCAAAATCCATAACACTGGCATCTGGCGAAAATGTGGAACAACAGGAACTCCCATTCGTTGTTGATGCAAATACAAATGGTGTATAGCTACTTCAGAAGAGTTTGGCAGTATTTACAAATGCTAAACCTAGGCCTACCACAGGATTCAGGGTTATTCAGCAGGTATTTACCCAATCCTGAAAAATTACATCCACACAAAAACCTGCCCACAAATGTTTATAGCAGCTTTATTCATAATTGCCAAAAATTGGAAGCAATCGAGATGTCCACCAATAAGTGAATGGCTAAGCAAACTGGTACATCCACATGATGGATCATTATCCAGGGACAAAAAGAAATGAATTATCAAGTCATGAAAAAACATGGAGGAAACCAAAAGAAATATTGCTAGGTAAAAGAAGTCCATTTGGATAGACTACATACTATATGATTCCGACTAAATGACATTCTGGAAAAGGAACAACTGTACATACAGTAACAAGATTGCTGGGGGAAGGGGGGAGGAGGGAATCATGCACAGGTAGAGCATAGGCAGGGCCACAGCAGGGCAGAGAAACTATTCTGCAACAATGTAAAGACAGATATATGACTTATCTATGTCTTTGTCAAACCCGTAGAACCATACAACCCAAAGAATGAATCTTAAAATAATTGAGCTAATAAAAAGTCTACCAATATTGGTTTATCAATTTTAACAAGTATACCACTCTGCTGGAAGAGGTTAAAAATAAAGAAGACTTTGCTGGGGGAGAGAGGGTATATGGGAATTCTCTGTACTTTATAATTGCTCTAAAATATAAAATCTACTAAAATTTCATACACATACACACACAAAGTAAACTCACATATCTTCTTTTACATTCAAATTTAGAAACTTCTCTCCACATGTGACCTTTCCATATTTAGACAGTATGAAAAAATATTTCCACACTCAGCTTACTTCTAGGAGCTTCTAGGCTTCCAGAAGCTGAAGATACAAAGGTGAATAAATAAGAAAGAAAAGCCTCCACTCCCACAGAGCTTACATCTAAAATGTAATGCAGAGAAATTAAGACACAAAGTAAGAAAACATACATATCCACATACAATTTCAGATCCGTTCCAGATGATAGGTGTTACTGAGCTGAGAACTACCTAACGGCAAGGGCTTGTTAAGGGATGACCTGGGACAGAGCTCTCTATGGGCTGATGCAACAACGAGTGCAAAGCTCCCAAGTCAGGACAAGCAAAATGTGTTCAAGGATCAAAAACAAGGTGACTGCACCAGCTGTGTGTCTGAGCCTTGGCAAGTATCCCCCTGATCTTCTGTGAGAAAGTCAGCCCAGGCTGGCCCACTGGTCCCAGAAGGAAGAGGGACATGGCACAGAGCCAACCAACCCACCCTGATCACGCTGATGGGTTGACTGCCTCTGAGCTGCACATCCTAGGGAACAAATAATTGCCATTTTAAGTCAGGAGCTGGCAATTTTTTTCTGAGGGCAAAACAGTAAACATCTTAGACTTTATAGGCCAACATGGTTTCTGCCCCAACTATTCAATTCTACCATTGTGCAAAATGTGAAGTAGCTACAGACAACAGATAAACAAACTGCCATGGCTGAGTTCCAACAAAATTTATGTTCACTGATATTTGAATTTCATAAAATTCTTATATTCCTGTGAAACACTATTTTTTTAAATTTTTAAAACCATATCAAATGTAAAAAATCATTCTTAGATTAATTACAGGCCACATAAAAAATAGCTTTAATTTGTTGCTCCTGCTTTAAGACAGAAAATTTTAGGTTACTTGTTATGGAACATTTTTGTGGAAAGTTACATGATGCACAGAGGTTACGTGATACAGGTTGCTCAGAAGGGGCAGGAGGCACACTTAGGTCCTTATGCAGGCCATTGGAAAAGGTCTACATTTTCTACTATATTCAACAGACATGAAGTAATCTGACTCAATTTTTAAAATGTTGCTCTGGTTGTAGTGTGGAGAACAGTTAGAATAGAGCAAGAGTGTGAGTGGTGACTGTGGCTACCAGTTCTCTTCCATTGCAATTCATCTTCCATATTACTTCTAGGATAATTGTTCTAAGCAGAGATTTGATTTCATCACTCCCTTGCTTTAAATCCTTTGATGGTCCCATTTCCTTCAGGATGAAACCGAATTCCTTAGCAGCATCCAATAAGCAAGTCCTAAGTTGGCCCCCATCTGCCTCTCCAGCTTCAGTTCTTTACCACCCCCAAAACCCTGAAGTTCTTCAGGTGATAATGTCTCATATACACCTTTACACCCATGGTATCTTTCACTTTAAAAGGAAAAAACCAAAAGGATCCTATTTCCTTCCTAGCCATCTCCTTTCAGAACAAGCGCAGATGTCACTCCATCAGAGAAAGATTGCCTGGCACCCAAGTCTCTCTCTCTTCAACTTCATTTATCACAATTTTTTCAAGATTAGCATCATTAAGTGATCTCAGCTATTACTATAGTTGCTATGTGTGTCAGTCCATTCTTAAAGCATAAAATGTTCTTCCAATTCCTCTCGTTCAAAAACAGAAGGATCTTCCAGAGACCATGCCAAAAAAAAAATACGAGACTTCAATGATGGTATCATCTAGAGAGAAAGAGGGTCATGTCATGCTTGACACAGCTTCTGGAGGTTTTGAAAAAGAAGACTTTGGGACCCAAGACTGCCTGGGATTTTGATGCTTCTGGTGTGCTTTGTAGTACACGATGGTGTTGGGTGGCGGGCTAAGCACATATTGAAGCACATCATTGATTTAGGCTGTGGCTGCTTGGTCACTGGCAGTGTTATTCCATATTGAAACAACACCGCCCTAGAAGTGGACAGAGATCACAGCCCCATAGACTTTCTCCCCAACTAAGAACTATTCTCCCAACAGGGCCGGAAGGAGATTCTCCCAGCTACAGGAGACCAAGCCCTTCTGCAAAAAATAATCTGCTTATCAACATTTTTATTTGCATTAACCTCCCACATGTGTTTCATTCCTTCTTTGAAGAGATGGAAGTCACTGTGCCTGTCAGGTCCCCAGGACATACCATGTGACTGTAAAGCCTCCACAACTGCTCCACAGAAGCACAGATACAGATCTGTTTGACGATCTGTTCACAGCTTCTTGAGCTGATGGGATAGCTTGGAGTCTTCCTGAAGCAACCAGAAAATGTTTGTACTACAGAGGATGCTCTGCTGGTCCAGGGTCAGTCACCCATCTCTGCTGCTGCTCTCTTGTCTCATTCCATTTTTATTTCTACCATTTTTCTGTGTGCTGTTTTCTACATTCTGATCACGGTCCCCACTGACATCATCATTCAAGCTACTGAATTTATTCATCCTCTCATCCCTGCTTTTGTCCCACAATGCATTTTGTCAGGTGTCTTGTACGCATTAGACACTTCATTTATTCATTTGCTTGCCCATCTCCCTGCCTGGATTGAGATTTTTTTCAAAACCAGAAAGAAACTGTGTCTCTAGTTTGAAACAGAGAACCTGGCTCAGAGTAAACGCCTCCATAAATCTTTGTTGCAGATTCTGAAACCTTGGTAAAGATTTATGACTTTGGTATTAATGGAAGGAAAAAATGAAATTGAAGGAAAGAGGTAATAAGGGGGGGGGGATTTATCAAGGGGAAAGGATAAACTAGAATCCTAAAATAAGAAACAATTTTAGAAAGTAATTTTAAAGTGAGCCATGTGACTTTTAGTCTGATCACAGAATACATTTCACCCTGCATAAGTGTGACTTGATTATGCTTCACAGCTGTGACAATCAAGTCTGTAACACTTCTGAAGATCACTTTTTTCCTGTTTAATTTAGTGCACATATGAATCATACAGGCTGACTAATTACCTGCTAAAGATACTGCATCTGGATCACAAGATGGGAACAAATTATTTCAAGCTTGGATAAATATAAAAAGATATATTGTGAATATATATCATCCATTAGTTATATAGGTTACGTTTTAGAAGAAATGAGAGAGAAAGTCTACAGTGTAATTATAAAGTGCAAGCTATATTAAATTCATCAAGCACTCACCTCCTCTGTTGTCACATCAAATATATTGTGGGTTTTTTTTTCTTTGCTATCTCTAGGGAAAGATCACCAGGTGGGCATCAGCCCAGAGGGTAGGTCCCTGACTTCTGTCTTCATGAGCATCATGACCAGGAGAACACTCCTGGGAGAGGACATATGGTACCTAATTAGCATTTACTCAACATCTTCCATGAGACACTTTGCAAGGTGTCTTATACACATTAGACACCTCATTTAATACATCTTTCCTCATTAGGCTACATGACAATTAGTGAACAAAACAAATTTTGATGCCCCTAAGTAGTCATTCAACAAACACCCACAAGCACCTATAGTTAGGGTCTAGGAGAACAAATGAACTTATCTATTTTGTTTACTTTTGTATCTCAGGATATTAGTGAAGTGTCTGGCAAACATACAAGATGTCTGGGCCTACTAAACCTTGCAAATCTCTCTTCTTTCTATGCCCTTCCACCAGCCTAGTACAGGGCTCCTGTAGACTACCCGGCAGCCATTCTTGGCTCTCTAATTCATGATTTCCTAACTTGAGCATCATCAATATATGGGGCCTGATCATTGTTGTGGGGGTTGTCCTATGCATCACAGAAGATTTGGTGGTATTCTGGGTTCCACCTACTAGATGCTAGTGCAAAATAACCTTTATTGGTATTCATTGTTCTTGGACCAACACTGAAGTCCTAAAAATCTTAATCTACCAGGTGCTAGGAAAAGGGCACCACCAAATGCACTCCACCTTAGATCCATTTTGCCTTGCTTTCAACCTTTAGACACAACAGCCTTCATTTACCTCCTCAAATGTACCCCAATTTCAAAGCCTTCACATTATTTCCTTGTGGAAAAACAGCACAGTTTCTCTACACAATTGACATTTTAGGCTGGATAATTCTTTGCTTTGGGGGCTGTACATTAGCAGAATCCCTGGCTTCTGCCCACTAAATGCCAGTAGCACTAATACCATCCCATGCCCAACTGTGACAATCAAAAATGTCTCTAGACATTGTGGAATATCCTGAGGGTGGGGAGAGGGCAGAATCACTGCCAGCTGAGAACCACTGCTTAGAGCAGACCTGCCTCCTGTCTTCTGCCTCAATAATTCCTACCCTCTAGAGTAAAGCTCACACAACCAAAACAGCCTCTCCTGACCCCAGCCACCAGAAAAGACTTCTCACTTCAAGTCTCTCACCCAATACCCTCTACTTCTCTGCATCATTTCCCAAAACTGTAATGAAGGAGCATTTACTGTCTGGCTGTACAACCAGAATATAATTTCTTCATAAGCAGGAACCATGTCTGCTTCCTTCACTGCTATACCCCCAGGGGCCTGGTTCAGAGCTTGACAAACACGTACTCACTGAATGAATGAATAAGCCAGACACTCTGCTGGGCACAGGGACCTGAAGATAAGAGAGATTCCATCTTGGTTCAGGATGCTTAGTACAGAAACGGCAAGTTTCATCTCGTAGGCAAGCTCAATTAACTGGTAGTAGCCTTGAGAAGCTGGGCATGGAAAACTAAAAGCTTCCTCTGAGGCACAGAAACACAAGATATCACATTCCAAAGGGAAGTGCTGGACCAAGATGCCAAGTTCTCTAAGGAGGGTGAAAAACATCCCAATCACAGGTCCAAGGGCTGAAGATTAGAGGCTTTTCAGAATCAGATGGCGTTTCCTGACTCCTATCCCATGACTCCTATTCCCTGATGACTCCTCCCCACCCAAGCCCAGTTAAAAGTTCAACAGGATCACCAAGAGAGCTCATTATAGGTCCATGGAGATGGGACCATGCTTGTGTCACACTTAAGAACTAGGAAGGCTACCTGGCTACCTGCTCTGAGGTGAGTAGTGGTCACTACAACGGAATCAGCCCCAGGGAGGGTGGTGGGTATGGTCACCTAGGATGCCCTCTGAACTCCCTTAGGAGGAGCAAGCTTAGTCAGTACAAATCCCAGAAAGCTCTATATCTGTTTAGGAAGGACTTTCCTATCTCACCTCTTTGCCTTCTGCACTCACAGGAAGGATCATAAACGGGTAACTGAGAAAGAGAAGCACCAGCAGAGGTCTCTTTCTGTATCCATATACCTGTGCTCCCCTCAACTGCAGGCTTCCTGCCTGTACCAGGCAGCTAGGGAGGCAAGAAGCGCCAACCTAAGCTCTAAGTTCCACCATGCCATGAGAGTAACCACTCTAACTGCTGAAGGGATATTATGCTTTGTGAGTTAAAGTGACCATGGGAGTCTGTATAATCTAGACATATAACAGATGCCATAGGCCCAACTGAGGGCCTATTAGCAATGTACCTACTCAGTGTGTCACTTATCAATTCTTCTTCCATAAGAGAATTTTGCCCCATACAACACAACTGTTCAGGGGTTCATTCAGGAAGGCTCTACAGCCAAATGGGGCCAATACCAGGAAAGGATCACTGAGCCTTTGGACAAGTTCTTTAACCATCTTCTGAAGAGCTCTCAGAAGTTGAAGGAACCCCAGACTGTTAAAGAAATTATTCTGAAATTATGTCTGGACTCAAGGAGAAAAAAGGACCATGATAAATATGTACCATCTGTCACAAGGTGGTAGAGTGGTAGGTATGTATGGAGCTTTACAGATCCCAGCATTTAAGACTGAGAAGGCACAATGAATGAAGACAGAGTGGGGAGGATAGCTTTGCAGAAGAAAGTTGGAGGGGGAATTTCCAGACCTACAGAGAGCCAGATGCTGCAGAAAGTCAAGTTTTTCTCTCACAACATGCTAAAATTCATTAATAAAATGAACAATATTTAGACCTCTAAGAAGAAGTCGGGTCAAATGCTACTATCAAATCACCATATTAAATTATGAATTGATTTAATACTGAAAGATTTACAAGGACACAATGAACTCTGTTTAGCAAAACTCCATATTAATAAACGCATATGAGAATACAAGTTTCATGAATCAATTAACAAGATATTAAAAATAGAAACAACCTATTTTTGCATCTTTTGCAACAAGGTAAAGGGCTAACAACTATCACAGACTTAATGTCAATGTTAAGACCAGGAAAAGGAAATGGCTTTCAACTCAAGCCAGTGTTTAGGACTTCTGTTGCCCTGTTCTTTAGTAACTGCCTTGTAATTATCCTGTGGGAAGCCATCCTCAGCTCATGTGGTTCAGTTCTGAGAGTCTACCTCGCCCAGTCCCCTAGCTCTGGCGATGATCCAGGTGGTAACAAGGGTATAAGAAGGGCACTTGCTCTCTGGGCTAGGCAGGCAGCTCTGGGTCTAGCTGGAACTAATGAGAAAGAAAATTGTCCTGCTGCTGCAGTTACTGAACTGGCAGAATAGAAGCTGGTGTTGCCAGCAACAATCTTTGCTCCCATAGGGGAAAAGCCTGTCTGAGAAGTAAACCAAAGTGGAACCAGTTCCACTTTGGCTTACTTCTCAGGACAAAGCACAAAAAGAGATTCCTGACAACACCATTTGAGCATCCCCAATCCAATTCTGCCAGAGACTTGCACTATATCCTTGACATACCAGCTAATAAGACACCTTTTTTAGTAAGCCAGGTCTGAACTGGGTCTGCCAACTGCAACCTAGTACTGTTAATTTACACCAACAACAATTTTTAACCACTGGGAATTCAAAATGTAAGAGAGGTCATAAACTTTTATGATATTACCAAACTATACTCAAATTATTCCTAAATATTCTTACTGCCTAAAATAGTCTTGCCTCCCTAAAGTTTGTGCCACCTTGTAAAGATCTCTAAGCCTCCTCTAAGATGTTTCAACCCATAAATTTTCTTTTTCTGCTGCCTTTCTAAGCACTTTCTGTGAACCTATTCATGCACTCAATTACTTCCTTCTTTATACCATTACTCAGTCCTCATGCATCTGTCACCTCATCTCAGCTAGAGGCTCAAGATATAGAAGCTCAAAGCCTCTACATCTCTGACAGTGCCTTGCACTCTACTATGGACATTCTAACAGCAGGCCTCCAGTTTTCAAAAAGTTACCAAAACATGAATGATTCCAGAGCATGAAAATGAGCAAGTTATAATCAGATCAATCATATTTGAAAAATAAAAGGTGACTACAGACACTATGAATCACAGTAGAAAACTTATCTTTACTGGGAATGAGCTTGAAAAGATGTTGGTTAAGAATGTTCAAAATTCATTCATTCATATGTCCATCCATCCACCCGGTATTTATTTGATCAATCACTTTCTAGGTGCTAAGAATGCAACAGAGAATAAGACAAAGTCCCTGCTTGGTAGTTAGCTGGGCTGTGTATCCCTCCCACATCCCTCCAAAGAAAGAGTTCTTTAAAAAAAAAAAATGCTTAGTGGGCCCTAGCATTTTTCTCAGAAACACTAATGCCATAATATTACATAGAGTTTATGCTTTTAGCGTGCGGCCCGGGTTCGATCCTCAGCACCACATACCAACAAAGATGTTGTGTCCGCCGAGAACTAAAAATAAATATTAAAAAAAAAAATTCTCTCTCTCTCTCTCTCTCCTCTCTCACTCTCTCTTTAAAAAAAAAAAGAGTTTATGCTTTTAATGTGAAGCACCCAATAAATATATACTTGCAGAACATTAAACCAAAAATGGGGGAGGGACTTAGGTATCTACTCTAATAGTTTAAACACAATTTTTTTAAACAATAAATTTTTTCCACCAAAAAGAAATTATAAAACAGATAATAATGGAAGTTCCCAACCAACAAGGCAGCTGGGAGTTACTCAATTTGGGAACCATTGAGAATCAGTTTGTGCTGGAGCTAGGATCAGGCCAGACTGTTCCCTCTCGGACTAAATCTCTTTCCACTTCATCTATTTGCTGTGTTGGACCAAGAATATGCTCAAAATGTGTGTTTAATGAATTAACTAATCAAATACAAACATGATAACTATTTTCTTTCTTGAAATTGGACCAGTGTGAGAAATGAGTCACCAAGGCAAAAGGTAACCTGAGCTATACCCAGTTTTTAAATCCTCTTTTCCTTTGAATGATAGTATCTTATTATTCCAAAATGATGATAGAAAAGAGGCAAGCAAAAGGGTGCAGAGAAGCCAGGGGAAAAGCACTATCTGGTAGGAGAAAACTCTATTTGAATCTATCTGACCTCCTTATGAAAGTCAGTTTGGGGATATTTGTTTCCACACTTAGTTCACATAAGGGAGTGACATATTTTATATATACACACAAAAGGCACACAGATGTACATGTAAACGGGTATCTATAATCCTTTATTCACAATCCTGAAATCCAAAAGCCCTGCACACCAAAGATGGCTTTGTACCTTATAGGGAAACTTGACCTAACATGAACCTGTCTGTGGCAAAACTTGACCGAAACTGACATAGGCTATTTATAGACTGTATTTTCCTCACTGAGAATATTCATATATTTCACTACAAAAGAAAAAAAACAACCACCACAACCCTGAGGTTTAATTATAATGTTATATTTCTAGAAGTTTCTGATAAGAAATTGTGTACTTGCATATAAATAATTCAACTAAAAAATCATGACCTCAAAGTAAATTATTTACCTCAAAAATACATCTTAAAATGTATACAATAGCAATTAAGATAGAATGAATATTTAAAATCAGACATTTTTGAGCTAAAAAGGATCTTGAAAGCATAGTCAATCTAGTGCTTTCAAGAATGAGAAAACTAAGGCTCCCAAAGGCCACATGACTTGCCTAAATCAAGGAGTTTACCACAGACAAGCTCCTCCCTGATACCCTCACCCCAAGGCAATGTACTTCTGTGACCATTAGTCCCAATTCTCAGGGCCTATCCTGTGGAGTGTCACCTCTGGGTCCAGTTCTACTTTTGTTTTATCAGAGTTCCCAAGGGTTCTCTAGAAAACACTTGGCTCAACTTCAGGAAATTTTTTTTTAGATGCTTTTTATATACTTCCCTCCCTCAATTATAAAATTTGGAGTAAGTATACAAATGGCTTCTCAAAACATAGCAACCAATACTTCTTACACTAAGAGGGAATTAAGATAATGAATTCATAGTTAACAATAAACTTATTCCTTTAATCCATTATAATTAATTATTAATAAGTCAGTATTATTAACTATATGATCAAAGCATTCTATTTTCAGGGTATATTTCAAAATAAGGACTGAAGACATAAAATAATTCATGATGATAATAATAACCAATAGTAGCAGTAGCTATTACCATTTAATAAGGGTCTGTTACATGCCCTGAATTGTTCAAGGTTCTTTACATACAGATCTTGTCTTCAGTATCTACCCTGCAAGGAAGATATTCTTGCCTTCATTTTAAAGATGAGGAAGCTCAGAGAGTTTAAATATTCTTTTCAGATTAGACAAGAAGGATCCTGGTCTGTTTGAGAAATAGTAATGTAAACAGCCTCAGAGCCAAGTTGCCTTAGTTTGAAGCTCATCACTGGCATGAATTAGCTGCATTAACTTGTGCAAATGCCTCTGTTTCGTCACTTGTAAAATGGGTATATAATAGTACCCATGTCACAGGGTTGGTATGAGGATTAAATGACCTGGTAAGGCCTATGTTAAAGTGTGAGTTATTATCATGATCATCATTACCTGGAGCCAGCATTCAAACCCAGATCTGCCTAATCCTGCATCTCCTCTTTTCTACTCTGCTGTACAAGTTAACCACAGCCAGCTGCCTGTTTTCCATGCCACCTGTTGAAGTTCTTTGCCTCTCATTCTCTTGTCTGTTTAAATTTTAAGGTCTTTGGCCATTTCAAAACAGTGACAAATGTCTTTTTTTTTTTGGGGGGGGGGCGAATAAATGAATGAAAGGAAAAAAGAAAAAAGGTATAAAAGATGAAAAATTCTAACTGGTATGCTTAAGTTACCTTTATAATGCAAGGGAGTTAATAGCTAACTTAAAATTAATCAGGGTAAGAAGATCATCCAAAAGCTATGAGACACTTACCTGCGCATAGATACATTAAGTTATAACACATGAAACAAAGGTCAACAGGTAGATAACATTAAGCAGCTATTCTACACTTACAAGTCTAGGGCTCTCTCATTCTTATCTATAGGCTTTTCCTTTTCTTTCTCTCTCTCTCTCTCTCTCTCTCTCTCTCTCTCTTTTTTGGTAGTTTCTAGAAATACATACTGAAAGTACACACTTGGAAGCATGCATATAATTCAGCCAGACATTAAACAAATAGTCTGAATATACTGGCAGTATCTGACACTACATTTGAGCTACTGTTAACAGTTATTTACACGGCACCTTTTCTTATGGAGCTAATAATCCAGAATGGGTATATTTTAAGCAAATGTGTATGTGGCATTTCTAAAAAACACTCTGTTAATTTTAAAACCTTTTGCAATCTTCTAACAAAAAAAAAAAGTTAAGACAAGTAGATCAATTTTAAACCACCTGACAATATAATTTTTCTGTTGCCAAAAAGTGGTGTTCTCTATAGTCACAAACACATGCTGTCTCAATGCTTACCTATTCATAGTTTCCGTACACTTGTTTTAGATGGGAAAAAAAAAAATACTCTATTGGGGCTGGTGGTGTGGCTTAGCATTCAGGAGGCAAAAAGGAAAAAAAAAAGGCCCCCACAAAGAACACTGTATTAAGCAATACAACTGTTATTAAATGAAATAACTATTAAGTCTAGATCAAAGGATTATTTCAATCCAGAAAACGTTTAAAGTATACATCCAAATGGGCACAAAACCCACTGAACACGGGTGTTGCTGGCTTCCACACCTGTTGCCTGGATCCTCTGAATTTGACAGTCTAACTGAACTACTTATTGCACAGTAACTGAGAGCAGATCAGGAAAGGCCGGGTTTATGTGATTTAAATTATTACCATATCCCATGACCCAAGGGCCTGTGTGGCTACCAAGAGGTCTGGGGCAGGAGTCCAAGTTACCCAGTCCCGGCTACATGACAGGGGCCCTATTCTCAGCTGGAGAGGCCTTTGAAGTAGCCAATAGATCTTTAACATCAGGGTGCAAGCACAGCTACCATGAGGGCCTCCAGGCATCAGCTGACATACTGCTGTCCAAAATAAGAAAGCAAACGTGAAAAAGCAAAATAAAATAAAATAAATATTCTCACAGCTAAGTCCTTTGAATTTGGGACCAGTACCTTTTCCCCGTTGCAAATTCACATGAAATAAAACAGGTTTCTTGAACAAAAGTTTTGAGATATAGGAAGAAATGGGATTAACAGAGAGATGAAGAAAATAAAGTGCTTTGTCAAAGGTGACAAGATTAGTAGGGTGGCAACAAGGGAGGGGAATTGAAGAAGAGGCCGGGAAGGGAAGGAGGATTTAGGAGCGCCAAGGAAACGGGAAAAGAAACTCTAGGGGAAAGAGCTTCAATAGGGAGGGCAAGGCCTGAGGGAGAGCGCCAAATGACAGGAGGACCCTGGCGACGGTACCTGAAGGAAGGGGACTCAGCAGAACCAGCGTCTTTCCCCGACACTGTGGGTTGGACAGATATCGACCCTAGATGCTGAGCACGTGCCGGGGAGGAGATGCGAGCTCTGGCTGCCTCGGGGAACCGCAGGCGTGGGGCCGGTCCCGGGGCTGCCGGGCGGGTGGGAGAAGCGCGGGGCACGGGCGCCTGGGGCTCGGCAGGGCAGGGAGCCGGGTGCCGTGCGCGTCCGCAGGCTCCGGCAGCGCCGCTACTCACCTCTCCGAACTGGAAGGCGGAGACGATGGTGACAACGACGCCCACGAAGCAGACGTAGAGCCCATACCTGTGGGACAGGCAGGTATAGGTCTGTCTCTGCAAGAGCTTGAGCAGCATCACCCCGGCGGCCGCCACGCCACGCCCGGAGGAGCCAGAGCCGCCTCCGCCGTCTCAACGAGCCGCCATTCAGGGGCCCCGGCTGGGCCGCCGCGCTCAGGTCACAGCCTCCCGGCGCCGCGCATTGCAGCTCAGAGGACTGACGCCCGCTGGGCTAGGCTCCGCGGCAGCCGCTTCCGGGAGCCGGGAGCCCACGCCCTCCGCGCAGCGGAGGCGGACCCCAGGTCCGCGAGGCGGCGGGCGCCGCCCGGGTCTGGCCCGGCGAGAGGCGGCGGCGGCGGGGATCGCTAGCGCCACCTGGAGGGTTGAGGGGCAAGAGCAGCTGCGCGCCCTTCCTTCTGCGCGTGCGCGGCAGGCTCTGCGGGGTGGGCTGAGATCCACCAACCGGGTTGGACAGGCAAGCGAGAGAGGACCAGCCCCCGAAGCCAGGCCCAGCCTCAGAGGATGCTGACAGCTGGAATATTATTGTGCGTAAGGATTCCTTCGGGCTGGGATGTAGCTCAGTGGCAAAGCGTCTGCCTTGCATTCGCAAAGCCCTGGGTTCGACCCCCAGTTCCAAAAAAGACAAAAAAAAGAACCCCACCAAAAAAAATAAGATTAAAAAAAAAAAACCCTTTTCCATCCTGAACTGAGAAATCATGGTTTTTCCCAGCGCTTAGAAGAGACACTGTGTGGAACTTAACCCCAATCCCTGACACCTACCCCCCAACCCCGGTCCGTGTTCTTTTAAAGAGGAGACCTTTGGGTTAATATGTGGAACCCGAAGTTCATTTATTCATTAAATACGTTTTTATTATCTTGGTGCCTGGTGCTTGGTGTCGATTATTCAGAAATTGTTTCTCAGGAAGTCTAGTGGGGGAGATAAACAGGTAAACCACTAAATATAAAAGAGTTATGATAGAAATCGTGCAACATGCTAGAAGGGAACCAACGATGGCACATCTAGTTCTAGTTTAGCACCTGGTTATTTCCAGGCTCAAAGCAAGGGAGCCAACTGATCATCAACTGAAACCTCCAAAATTGTAAGCCAGAATAAACCTTTTTTTTTTTAATAAGTGCATTATCTCAAGTATTACAGTCAAAGAAAGCTAATAGAGATGATGGGGAAGATAAGGCTTAAGGACTAGATGTGAGGGGTGGGAAGGGAGGCTGGCCATGTTGAAGGCGCTGAATTAAGGCAAAAAGAGCTGGAGGCATAGTGAGATGGAACTAGAGAGTTTGACAGGGCTTTGAAGGCCCAGTTAAATTTGAATTTCAGATAATGCATATTTTAGCATAAATATATACCATGCAGTATTTGAAACATACTTACACTAAAAAAAATATATATTTTTTCACATTGAACAGAAAGCCCCGTGTTTTACTTGATAGAAATATTCTAAGTCACTCTGATAGCCCTATGAGTATCTGCTTGTGGGTTTAGACCAGTCTCTAGAAAGTCCAACTCAGGGTTGAAGTATTTGCTGTCCAAAGATATAAAACAACATCCTCCAATTAACTTTATCAGACAAAAAGCTAATCGCCAACTGTATATAACCTAGGGCAGCTTTCTCAATTACTTCAAAACTCAGGAGACAAGGAAAATTTTTTTTTTTAGATCTCGAACCTAAAATATCAACCATCTTTGAATGTTTTTTTTTTTTTTTTCTCAGCCATGACATAAAATGAACAACCAAAGTTAACAATCCTACACAAAGAGGAACCTCTTGCCCCTGGACCTGCATGTATTTTATGTGTATAAATGATATGTTTGGAATGCATAAGCTAAGAAATTTGATAGAGTTGGCATATATTAAAATTTGATAAGTTGAATTGCAATGTGTTATTTAAAAAAAAAACTAGAGTGTCAGGGAGAATAAAACTAAAATTTGAGGTAGGATTCCTTGGAGGGCTGGGGGTGTAACTTAGCTCTAGCATGCTTGCCTGGCCTGTGCAAGGCCCTAGTTTTCATCCCTAGCACTGGAAATAATAATTCATTTGGAGAATTGACTGGCCCTAGATCCTTTTTGTCATTCATCTAGTTTTTAAAATCTCTATTGTCTATGTTATTACTCTCTGCTTGTTCATTTCATTATGATTACTTATTTGAATCTTATGTTTTTGTTGTTGTTGTTTTTCCTTTTTGAGACAGGGTTTCCCTAAGTTGCCCAGGCTGGCCTCAAACTGATACTCCACCTGTCTTAGCCTCCCAGCAACTGGGATTACCATCTTGCCCCATCATGCCCATCTTTTCATGTGGCTTCCTATTTCATTGGTTTGTGCCTTTATCTTTGTAATTTCCTTTCCTCTTGTTCTCTTTGTTTTGCTGCACTTGAACTAGTTTCTGAAATTTAATGCTTAGATAATTTTTTTTCAGTCTTTATTGTTTTCGGATTTTTGTTTGTTTGATTGATTGTTTTTGCAATTCTGGGGATTGAATCCAGAGTCTCATGTGCATTGCTTTTTTTTTTTTTTTTTTAATAAATCATCCCCAAACTATAAATTTCCCTCTAAAACTTCTAATTTAATCTTCTAAAGACTACTAATTTTATTGCATCCCATAGATATTGGCATCGAATTCAGGTGCACAATGCAAGATAGGGTGCTGCTCTGGGTGTCAGGTCCAGGGATCACTGTATCCCCATCAAGGTAACCAAAGCAAGGTGATCATCAGACTACCCCAGGGCAGCAAGATCACTAAAAGAGTGTATTCTCTGGGCATGCATGACTGCAGCAAAGCACCAGTGCTGGTCTCACATACTCATCTACTAATTCACCATGCAACAGGAGTAAAGGAAAATCAAAACCATAGGCTGGAATCAGGAAGAGGAGTCTCCTTCTTTCTGCAATATCCCTTTATCGCCCTCTACTGACAAAATTTAGCATCACTGCAAAGGAGATCCCCCTAAGTCCAGTCCATTAACACAGAGCCTGTTAGATGAATTTGGAGCTGAGAGGCAACAATTGACTACTGACACAACCCAAAAGCTAGGGGTCCAGGTATAATTTATATTCTTTTAATCAGATGAATTCACAGAGTTTAACCTGGAAAAGAGTTACATGGAGAAGATGGCAGGGCAAAGGACACCTCTGTTTGCTAATGTGAATCAAGGTAGATGGGGTGTGGTTCTGCAGGCAATACTGCTTCTGTGGAAGGCACCTGATTCTGCTCATTCTGATCCTGACAGTCAGCAGCTCCCTTGGCAGCTCTGTTCATCTGAGGTTTTAGAAGCTGATCCTACAAATTCCCTGTGTTCAACCCTCTCAGCAGTTCATGAGTAAACCAACTTAATTCCTTTCTTTATCATTTTTATTTACTTTTTTTTAGAGGTGCTGGCGATTGAACCCAGCAAACACTCTACTACTGAGCTACACTCCCAGCCTCCCAACCTATTTCCTTTCTGCTTTAAGCAGCAAATGGATTCTTCAATCTACAAATAATTAATCTGACTAAAACATGGTAAAAGAATATAGTTTGCATGACATTAACTCTCTAGAATTCATTGAAGCTTCTTTTATTGCCCAGTACACAGTCTGTTTTTGTTAAATTTCAGATTTGTTAAAAAGAATGTGTTTACTCTCTATGTCTCTCTTTCTCTTTTAATTCCTAATTTCATCCCTGTATAAGTTCTCACAAGCCTTCATTTGACAGTAGGTTCTATTTCTCAGGTCAATATCAAGTCCTCCATGATATACTTTGCAAAACATAACCATTTGCAAAAGCTAACTCCTACCCTTATGTTTGAAAGTCCGATTAAATTCCTCATCTCTAAGCAGTGAGGACTCACAGATATATTTGATTGTCCATAAACACTGATTATCACATCACAATGTTAAGGGCATAACTAAATATCTTACAGCCTGCTTTTGGAAGATTGACACAGGCACTCTGATTTTCTACTGCAATGCTTTGACAATGTTCTAAATTTATCATAGTGATTATAGCTGCATTGGGGGAAAAAAGACTATTTTCTTCTCCTCTCACACCACAATCAACATAAAGACATCTATGATGGTCAAAAAAGTGTGTGGATTCTTCCTACCAGTAAGCAGGCAATCAGTTCTGGAATGGGGGACACCAGCTGGGCCTCCTCTAATCCAATTCAGTTCTCAAACTACCTGGAAAAAGTGTCAAGTCCCACAGGTTGAGAGCTCAGTTCCTAAAACTGTCCCTTCTCTTTAGATGTCACTCACATGCCTCAGGTTGTCTTACCTGTACTTCTGACCCACTGGTTATCAACTGAGGTTCCCACAGCCCCCTCCTGGGATTTGATTAATTTGCTTGAGCATCTCACAGAACTCAGGGAGGCACCTATTGACATTTACTAGTTTATTATAAAAGACATTACAAAGGATAAAGGTGAATAGATCAATAGGTGGACAAATGTGGGGAGGGGCATGGAGGTGTACCAACCTTCAGGATCCTTTACATGTTCATCTATTTGGAAGTTCTCTTAACCCTGTTCTTTGTGGGTGTTTATGGAGATTTAATTGCAAAGGCATACTTGGTGATAGACTAGGTAGGGAAACCCAACAAGATCTCTCTGCTTCAACTTTCTTCTTGGTCTCTCTGAGCAGCATTGCTTCCTCCAGGTTATGGGGCAGAACTCCTCTGGAATCTTATGACCAATTCTCAGACAAAATAGACCAGAGAATTTCGCTGGGCACAATTGTAATCCCAGCAGCTGTACTCCCAGCAGCCCAGGGGGCTAAGACAGGAACATTGCAAGTTCAAATCCAGCCTTAGCAACTTATGGGATCTTGCCTCAAAATAAAAAGTTCTGGGGGATGTGGCTCTGTGTTTAAGCACCCTTGGGCTCAATCCCCAGTACCAAAAACAGTAACAACAACAACAAACAACAACAAAAACCACTTCATTGTTAGTTCATGGATAATGTTTCTATTTCCATTTACTTCCCCAAATATATCATATATCTATCATCTCTCTCTCTCTCTCTCTCTCTCTCTCTCTCTCTCTCTCAGAAAATACCCTGTTTACTTTTTTTAAGAAAAAAATTATGGAAGTACAATTTATGTACTATAAAAGTGACCCCACATAGGGGAACAATGGTTTATAGAGCTACAGAGTTATTCAACCACCATGCCAATTCAGTTTTAAAATAGTTCTATCACCCTAAAAGTTCTCTTATACCTCTTTGTAGTTATACTCAGTCCCACATCCAATTCTAGGCAACCCCAGATTGGGTGTCTCTCTAAATTTGTCTTTTCTAGACATTTCATCTTGTAACTGGAATTATAGAATATGTACAATATCTGGTATTTGGGGTCTAGCTTCTACACTTAGCATGTTTTTGAGACCAGTCCTAATTATAGTACACATCAGTAGTTCATTCCTTTTTATTATTGAGTAGTATTACATAGCATGCCCACCACATTTTCATTTTGTTCTATTTTATCTATCACTGTTAATCATTGACTGACATTTAAATGTTTCCTTTGGCTATCATGCATAGATCTGCTAGAACATACATGTTCTTGTGTGCATGTATATTTTCTCTTCTCTTGGGTAGATACCTACCAATTGCTGGGGCATATGTTAAATTCATATTAACTTTTTAAGAAATTGTCAAACCATTTTTCATTTTACATTTCCACCAGCAATGTACAAGGGTTCCAGTTTCTTTTCATCCTAGCCAATATTTGGCCTAGCCTGGAATTTTAATTGTTATTCTAGTGTGACTGTGTCAGTGACTCACTGTGGCTTTAATTTGAATTTCCCTAATGACTAATGGTATTATTGTCTTTTGTGTATCTTCTTTGGTGATAAGCTCATTCAAATCTTTTGCCCTTTTTTAAAAAATTGTGTTTAGTCTTTAAACTTTTTAAATTGTTTACTGAAATAATGAAATACTACCAAAATAATGAATCCTAACTAACAAATCCAGTAGTTATTTTTGGCTCATCTCTCCTTGACCCTTCTGCAATATTTGATAATATTTCCAATAAACCCCTCTTGACATCCTTCTTGGGTGTCCAGGACAGAATGTTTTCCTGACTCTTCTTGAAGACCTTTACTATATACTTTACTATATACTCTATACTATGGTTTATACCTGAAGAGTCCCCAAAAGTCAATGAGATAAAGGCTTGGTCCCCAGCAAGTGCTACTGAGAGGCAGTGGAACCTTTAAAAGATGGAGCCCATTGGTAGGTCTTCAAGTCATTGGGGGCATGTCCTTGAGGAGCATAGGGGGTCCCCAGCCCCTTCATCTTCCTATCTTTTGCTTCCAAGCCATAAGGTAAGTAGTTTAGCCCTACTATATGCTCTCACTGTGATGTGCAGTCACAGGCCCAAAGCAATGGAGCCAACCAAACATGGACTGAACCCTCTCAAACTCTGAGCCAAAATAAGCCTTTCCTCCTTATAAGTTGATTATCTCAGGTATTTGTTATAGTAATGGAAACTCACTGATTTCTTTTTCTGGATTGCATTTCTCCTCTTGCTCTCTCTAGGTGGCCCAGAATTCACATGGACTAGACCTCTGCTCTCTGCTCTTTTTCTATATTGTATTCTATAAGGACACTTCTAGAATGAAATGAAAGCTGTGATGATATTTTGAAGAATAGGATGTTCTCAGAGTCTGATGAGAGCTGGAGCCACAGCAGCAGATCAGGGGCTGCCTCTCCACAGGAACTAGAGGAGGAGTCAGCCATTGTGAGAAGGGAGAGAAGTACTCCAAACTTTGTCTGCTTCCACCCTTCTATCCCTTACTAGCACCTCCCACTAGTTGAAACCAGAGGTTTATCGGGAGTGGCCAGCACCTTGCCAAGGTAATTCTACCTGGGTAGGAGGGGATACACCACCTGAGAAGTCTGAAGTAATCAGTGAAGAAATAAGACAAAGTCAGAATTAGTTTTAAAAGGCATGGAGGGCCTGATAGGATCTTCCAGTCCACACAGGAGCTAGAACAGAACAATTAGAAAATGGCTCTGGGGCTGGGGATGTGGCTCAAGCGGTAGCGCGCTCGCCTGGCATGCGTGCGGGGCCCCGGTTCGATCCTCAGCACCACATACAAAAAAAAAAAAAAAAAAAAAAGATGTTGTGTCTGCTGAAAACTGAAAAATAAATATTAAAAAAAAAAAAAAAAGAAAATGGCTCTGGTGGTTTGTTTAAGGCAGGGATAAGGTTTCCAGGTGGAATCTTTCTTCATGTTGTCCTGTGATCAACAGATTGATTGGCATCTTGGCAGGCTACACCCATCTCTGAAAGGCTGTGTGGCTACAGCAAGTCACCCCATGCCCAGTGCTGTACAGAACCTTCGGCACAGCTGAGTGGGATTTCACACCTACTATACAGCAAGGTTGCCGCTGTTAAGTTCCCAGATACCAGACTTTCCCACTCAATGGGCTTCCATGCTGCTTTGGGCTCCTCATGTTTCATGAATGGCTCTCTACAGAGGTTAGGAGAGACTGGGTAAAACCATCCATGGGGTCAACAAAGGCTATGGGAATTAATCAGGGAGCAAATGGAGACTAGCCAACACAATGCCCTTTTGTTCCTTCATATTGCGTGTCTAAAATAGATCTCAACATCTTTTGTGTCCAAACCATCTCCCTGTTTTGACTTTTGTGTCTCCCCTTCAACAGTACCATTACCCTCCCAGTCTCCCAGGCCAAAGCCTCAGAAATTACTCCAACTCCATTCGTTAATCTTTCCTGCCGCAGTCTTGGCTGGGCACAGAATCACGAGCCACCACACAGCTTTGTAGATTCAAACAGCAATTCTTTATTCCCGAACTCACACCGGCCTCCACACACGTACTGGGGCAATCCCAGTTCTTCTGCCACCCAATTCACCTACTCCACGAGGCTTTTTCTCCCATAATACTCTCTGAATCTCACGAGAGCTCAACGGGAGCTCAGGTAGCAGGAACGCCCTATTTCCAGCAGCAATAATCCTCAACATCGAACTTCCCTAAAACCCAAGGTCTTAAACTGGGAACGCCCTAAACCCAAGGACCGGGATACTATACTTCCTCAAACTGCAGGATACACCCTAATCCTGGATCCACCGTCGTCCTTGAGTAGGGTCATCTTTCTCAAACACACATGCAAGGTCACAGCAAATTTAACATGGGGTACACTGGCAAGGAAATCGATGCGTCATTCCTACTTGGTAATGGCCCTCAGCACTTTCCTACTGGTAAGTTCTCTATTCTTTATTTGGTATTGACCATATCATGGCTTTGAACCAAATGACTGTTAGAATCCTCTACAGCAGGGAGATTCCATGGTTTTATAATACTTAACCTCATGATTTTATTAAAATTCCTCTGCATTTTTCTCTTGAAAAGCATTTTCAGGACAAAGACTGTGCTTCACATTTCCTCAAATCCTTATTGTATCCATTAATGCTCTATTAGGTTAGGGACCCAGCAAAATGTTAGTAAATTAATAATTGATAAATTAATGAATGATCTGTTTGTGGTGGACATGGGCCTAAAACTCACCTAAAAAGTACAAAACTTGACAGCAGATGGTCAACACATTTCACCACTAAGTGGCAGCATCCACAATGATAATTTGGATGGCCCAGACCCAACAAATATATCACTGAAACTTCAATGGAGATGGTAGCAAGAGCGTGCTAAGAACATCATATATTGGTCAAACTGTTGTTCTCTTTCTGATGAAAAATACCAATGAATTACTTTCCATGCAGATGGGTTTCTCTTGAATATTTTTAATAAGCCTGGATTTAGAATCAAAAGAACCTGACTGCTAGTAGCAAATATTGGTGCTTTTATGCATCATTAATATGAATTTTAATATTCTTTTTGTTTTTAAAATAAAGTTCAGTTTAGTTTTCTTATTATGAAACCATTATCTTCTTAGTATAGAACAGGTCAAAGGAGACCAAATCTCCTATCGCTCTTTCTGTTGTTTATTTCTCTAGGTTTCACCATACATTTTTTTTTTTTTTTACAAATTGACCCTAAAATTTTGTTGTTCCAAAATGATCAATACTCATAAAAATGAAAGTAATAAGATGTGTTTAAAGTAAAAAGCCAAAGACTTCTTTCCCTCAGGGCTCTGTTCCTCCTCCTGAGGGTTAACCGTTGTGAACTGTTATGTGCATTCTTCCAGACAATCATTTTCTGCAGATTTAATTCTTTCTTAGAAAGCACTGTTTTTCCTGAAATTACAACACAAGTATTATTCTGTTTTTCTTTCACCCCAGACCCCTCAAATGAAACTACATAGAAGTAACCATTGATACCAATTGCATGTGGATTCTGGTTTTCCACACTTCAGTGTTTGGGAATGTGAGAGGGCATTTCCGGTTGTCATGGTGACTAGGGAGCTCAATAGGTCCATGAGGGCATAGCACTCAGGGATAACAACTTCGGAATGTCCATTAGGTTCCCAAATGACCCAAGTTTCCTTCCCCTGGAATGTCATTGGCACCCTTGCTGAAAAATCCTGTAGGATTTCTTCATGCTAAACACACACACACACACACACACACACACACACACACACACACACACAGAGTCTTTTTTATACCCAAAATTGAAAGAATTACAAAATAAAGCATTCATGTATCCACCACTTGGTTCCTACTATTAATATTTTATCTTATTTGCTTTATCACATATCTGTCCAACCATCTATGCCAATACCCATTCATCAATTTATTTTCTGAAAATGTATTTTGAAGTAAGTTGAAGAGATGGGGACACTTCATCCAAACACTTTAGCATTACATTATCCTTTAAAAGCACATTATATACATCTTATGATTGCTTTCTCTATAAATATATTATCATTCATTAACTCGATAATTGTTGGGGTTGACTATGTACTTTGCTAGGTCCTGGGACTATAGTGATGAGCCAAACAGTCTTCAAAACTCTTTACATAGTAGCAGTAAGAATAACAATAATAATCATTAGTTGTAAAATAATATCACATCAAATAATAATTACCATTTTTATAATGACATAATAATGAAGACTAGTATTTATGGTATGCCTGCCATATCTCTGACACTGCTCTAAGTATTTTAAAAATATTAATTATAACACTGTAAGGTAAGAACAATTGTAATTCTCATGATGCAGAAGATGAAGACACAGAGAAAATAAGTAACTTGATTAAGATCACAAAGTGATGAAATAACAGACCTAAGAGTTGAACCCAGGCAGCCTTGCTCCAGTGCCTAAAAGTACTCTTCTGTACTCTACTTCTCTGTCTCCATGTTAGACACACACACACATTTAATTTCTACAGATGGAAATATTCCACAGACTTGGTTTAATGTGATATAATTACTGATTCCCTTACTTCTAAATAATTCATCAGTTTTATTCAATGATACACTGAACATCCTTGCTCCTTTATCTTTGTGCATGAATATACTAAATATTTCTGTCAAATAGTTTCTGGAAGTAGACTTGTGAGTCAAAGGACAGACATGGGCTGGAGTTGTGGCACAGTGGTAGAGTGCTGGCCTAGCATGCGTGAGGCACTGGGTTCAATCTCTGCACCACATAAAAGTAAACAAATAAAATAAAGGTATTGTGTCATCTACAACTAAAAAAAAAAAAAGGAAAAAAAAAGACAACCGCATTTCAATTTGCATAGATGTTGATTAACTGCCCTCTAAAACATCATGTCCTTTCCACTCCTTCAAGAGAATCTAAAAGTAACAAATTTATTGTATCTCTCACAACACTTTATTAAAGTTTTATACATCTGGTGAATTAAACTATATAAAATGATTTCTTCTTTGTTGGTTCATTCTGTTATATAATAAACATTCATTATATATTTATTACCTGCCCAGTATTGTGTGGGCCAAAGAACAATCTATAAACAATACCTAAAAGAAAATTCCTTCCCCTAGGGGAATGTAGTAGTAATATTAACATACACTGCAGGTTTCCACGGTGGTGAGTGTGATAAAGAAAAATGAAGCAGAACAAGGAACTAGAGAGTGATGGAACTGGGGTTAGAAAGTGTCTTCAGGAAGTGAGGGTGTCATCAGGAAGCAATTTTACAGAAATGTGAGTGAAGTAGGGGTTAGAAGCCTCGTGAAACTTCAGGGAAAGATTATTTCAAGCCACAGGTGCAAAACACCAAGGAGGGATCCTGATGAAAATGAAACATTTGTATTGATGTTTCAAGTTGCATTTCCCTCATTGCTACAGATACAGAGCAACTTCCCCTGCCCTGCCTCCTAGTCCATAAAATATATTGAGTGTTGCAGTTTAATAGACTTCTTACCAATCTCCCTTCCATCAATGAATGCTAGTCAGAGGTGATGATTTTGAGTTAAGCCAAACATAAGGGTTTCTTTCTTTCTTTCTTTCTTTCTCTCTCTCTCTCTCTCTCTCTCTCTCTCTCTCTCTCTTTCTTTCTTTCTTTCTTTCTTTCTTTCTTTCAAGTCATATTCAGGACTGGGGTTGTGGCTCTGAGGCAGAGCACTTGCCTATCATGTATGAAGCACTGGGTTTGATCCTCAGTACCACATAAAAATAAAATAAAGATATTGTGGCCACATATAACTAAAAAAATACTAAAAATCATTAAGGTATAATTTACATACAATAAAAGGCACCCTTTGACAATGCAATGGATTTTGACAAAATGTGCAGTTGGTGTTTTCTTCCACAATCAAAATACCCCCAAAACTTTTCCATGTGCCCTTCTGAGATCAATCTTTTTTATTTTTTTATAATTTTTTTTTTTTAATATTTACTTTTTAGTTCTCAGCGGACACAACATCTTTGTTTGTGGTGCTGAGGATTGAACCCGGGCCGCACGCATGCCAGGCGAGCGCGCTACCTCTTGAGCCACATCCCCAGCCCGATCAATCTTTTTTAAAATTCAGTCTTGGAAGGTTTGTACATACATATATAAGTACATAATACATATCTAATATACAGCAACATATATCTAATATGTATATACATAGATATATATATATTTCTAGATTCTTTGTTCTGTTCAGTTGAATGTTATGTCTTTCCTTACACTAATAGTACACTGCCTTGTTTACCAAAACTGTATGGAAAATCTCAAAATTAAGGGCTGGGGTTGTAGCTCAGTGGCAGAGTGCTTGCCTCACACATGTGATTACTAGGTTCAATCCTCAGCACCACATAAAAATAAAAAACAAAATAATAAAGATATAAAAAAGAAAGAAAACTTAAAAAAAGAAAGAATTAAAAAAGAAAATCTCAAAATTAGATACTGTAAGTCCTCCAATCATGCCTTCCTTTAAAAAATACTTTTGGCTATTGCAGATCCTTGTATTTCCATAAATTTAAGTTTTGCCTGTTAACTTATGTAAAAATGCCCACTAAAATTTTTATTGGGGTAACATTAAATTTTTAAGATTAATTTGAGGAAAATTATATCTTGATACTATTTTATCTTCCAGTTCACAAACATTATATATTTCTCTGTTTATGCAGACATTTTGTTTTGAATTAGCCACATGTTTTATAATTAATGATCTTTCTATTTTTTTCATGGATCTCAGATCTTTCTTCCAGAATAATTATTTTTGCTAAAATACATCCTTTAGATGTTGCTTTAGTGAGAAAGCCTATCATTGATAAAATTCCCAGTTGTTGTTTATCTAAAATGTCTTGTTTTTTCCCTCATCCTGAAGACAGTTTGACCTAAAGACTTTAAAGATATTTGAAGGGTTGGGGATGTGGCTCAAGTGGTAGCGCGCTCGCCTGGCATGCGTGTGGCCAGGGTTCGATCCTCAACACCACATACAAACAAAGATGTTGTGTCTGCCAAAAACTAAAAAATAAATATAAAAAAAATTTAAAAAAATAAAGATATTTGAAGATATTATTCCACATCCCTCTGGCTTCCAATATTGCTATTGAAAGTCAATAGTTGCTGATAAACTGTTGTGTTTGTTTTTCCATCTAACTATTTTGAAAGCTTTTCTTTTCTTTTTGGTGTTCTGTAGCTCCAATTCTGGAGTTTTGTTTATTCTGATCTGATATATGGGTCATATTTATATGATATATATGATATGCATTTCAATTTGCATAGATATTGGTTAACTGCCCTCCAAAACATCATGTCCATCCCACAGTTTTAAGAGAATCTAAAAGTAACAAATTTTTTGTATCTCTCATAACACTCTATTAAAAGTTTTATACAGTGATAGAGCTCTTACCTAACAGACAGGAGGCCCTGGGTTGGATACCCAGGACAAAAAAAAAGCCAAATGAGCAAATGATGCTTGAAATTTCTTAGACATTAAATATTTAGAGTGGTATAAACATAAAATCAATTAATGATCTCTGAAACTGTAAGCTTTCATTAAGTGCCCTACTTGATCTATAGAGAAAACAGAGAACTAGTTGTTCAAAATAAAAGTCTCTGAGATGAATCAAATCAGTGAAAATTTGAGACCTGACCCTTTCCATCTTTAAGCTTGAGTTTCCTCATCTGTAAAATGGTATCATAGTAACTTGTCTAATATGGCTGTTTTGAGGATTAAATAAGATAACACACAGAAAGGTCTTAGCATGGTGCCTGACACAGAGTGAATGGCATGACACTAAAACTTTAACATAACCCACATATGCCATGATTGTTGCTCATTTTTACTTATAATTGATCCAAGAGTCTCACTAACCTCCACCTTCCTGGTTGGAGGGAGAGGGAAGAAGGGAGTGAAGTGCCCAGGAGTTGAACTAGCCAAGTAAAGGTACCTTCCTCGCTGCTGGCTAAACCTGTTTCTTTCAGGTTAACAGTCAATCTTTTATGTGACTCCATATCAGAGCTGTTCCATCCTCCTTCCCCTTTTTACATTTCTAATGTATCCAGTTCCCCTAGGTCCCATAAGTTAAGCCATGTACCCTCTTAGCACAAAGAGGGAGCCCTTGTATCCATAAGTGAGTCTCACAGGCTTTGGAATCCTTGTGGGACTCAGGGTCCTTGCTCAACTCAATACTGAGGTATTGAGCACTAACTGATATGCCCAGCCATTGAGGATATTTGTGGCTAGTGTTTACAGTATGAGGACTAATAATCTGTTCTTCTTGTTGGACTGGGGCCCAGTGACCCAAAAATACCTACCTGTGCATCCATTGGAGACTGTCTTCCTCAGACCTAGGGCAGAGCTGCAGGGTCACCTTCCCCTCACTTACTTCCTCATGGTTACCAAGTGGCAGGTCCCATTTGATTATCTTCGATTTTCTCAAAGGACATGTCAGGGAGGGACTTTTGGCTCTCTTCTAAGGGAAGATCCTGGCTTTGTCCAATTAGACTATTGCTGAATTACTACAGTCATGACCAGAGAAAGGCTTCCTCCATTAGATTTTATGAAAGCCTTCCAGTGGGTGTAGCAGGGCAAGCTGGGATATGTCTATAATCCCAGTTACTCAGGAGGCTGAATGAGGAAGGAGGATCACAAGTTTAAGGCCAGCATGGGAAATTTAGCAAGATTCTGTCTCCAATATAAAATACAAATAAGAAGGGCTGGGACGTAGCTTAGTGATAGAGCACTTACCTAACATGTGCAAGGCCCTCGGTTCCATTCCCAGTACCATAAAAATAAAAATTAAAAAAATCTTTAACCTAAAACTAATTCTTTCCCTTTGTTTCCCTAAGGCAATAAATACCTCCAAGTCTTTTTTTTTTAAAGAGAGAGTGAGAGAGAGGAGAGAGAGAGAGAGAATTTTAATGTTTATTTTTAGTTTTTGGCGGGCACAACATCTTTGTTTGTATGTGGTGCTGAGGATCGATCCCGGGCCGCACGCATGCCAGGCGAGCGCACTACCGCTTGAGCCACATCCCCAGCCCCCTCCAAGTCTTAAAGTTAGGAAAATTTACAAGAGAAGGGAATAGATTACAGAAAACAATTTATTGGGGGAGGTATTTCTATATTATATCAATCATATTATCCTTTAGCAAATTTGAATGTCCTACCACCTCCTTCAATTTTAGACCAATTATAGAAAATCCAGAAGCTATTCCTTTTTTCATAGCTCAATACATAATATTTAATTTCTTTGATCACAAAATAGTAGAGCTTAATACATTCTAGTGGTATTGATGATAGAGTTGAGCAAAAACAGAAAACTAGATTGGCAAGAATAAAGATTTTGGAGTGCTGATGAATATTGGAATCAATCTTCAAAAGGTTTTCTATTTTCAATTCTTTGACCAAAATAATGTGAGTTCAAGACTTCCAGACAAAATTATGAAACCTGAATGATGATCCTTTTGTTGGTGACTCTACCACCGCATCACCATGTGAGTTTGGACATGTACTGCTCCAATTTTACGGTTTCCTCTTACATAAATCCAAGAAATTACTCTATTAATCAATAGAATTTTTCTGGAAATACTCAGTTTCTTGTTCATAAATACAGCCATGAGCTGTATTTATCAAGGGTCACCTATTAACCTCTTATGGGATTAGACTACATCCCAGTGCTATTGTTGAACTTTTCACTCTTTAGGGTTTGGGTCATTAGAGTTGACCAACATGGAAAGAACCCCTCTATGACATGTCCATTCTAAGCACAGGAAAAGAAATCACATGACTGAGATTGGCCAACTTGGAGATTTTGTGAAAACATATTTTTTCTCCTGTTTTCTCCTCCTTCCTCTTCTTGCTCCTCCATGACCTTGCTTAATCAATTATTCTTTCGCTGAGCCTGGAGTTCTCCTTCAAATAGGATTCTTGCTAACTTACACATGGATCTCACCATTTTGTCTTCTTGGAGTTCTCTACCTATCATCTTGGAATAAAAGTCTGAACTTCCTGCCTTTACTCCTCAGTGTGATGCAATCCAGCTTCTATTTATACCGATGTACTGAAATTTGAAGTTGAGCAGTGACAGATTATTTTCCCAGACCAATCTTCCTTTTCTCCTTGTGCTTGATTTCATGCAGCATTTGCTCCTGGCCGTCTCACCAGGTCTTAACTGGGTACTAGCCCTCTCCACTGATGCCTCCCCAGGCATTTCTCAAGCCCCCAGCACTTGTCTTCACAGAGGTATCCTACAGATACTTCCAACTTGTATGTCTAAAACCCAATTCACAGTCCTCTATACTTCTCTTCCTTGACTTAACTAATGATTAATATTCACTGAGCCTCTGAAGCTAGAAACCAGCTCCACCTTTTCTTCAGCTCCTCTATTGTAGTCAGCCAATTGGCCACCAAATCCTATTTTCTCCTCCATAATCCATTGCCTTAGGTTAGGCCCTTGGCATTTCTTAAAATGACTCACCTGACTTTAATCCCCAATGTTATCTCTAGTCCAAACCTTGACGGGTGGCTAGAGTTATCACCATAAAAAAAAAAAAAAAAAAAAAAAAAAACATAATAAATCTAACAAGGATACCACTTTACTCCTGAAATTTCCTTGTTACTTTCAGGGTAAATTCAAATCTCCTTAGCATGTTATACAAAACCCTTTACAACGTCATCACCAGCGACCTCCCCAGCCTAATCTTCCTAGGTTCCAGTCACATTGGACCCACTTATCATCCCCTAGAAGGATCAAGTTCAATTGAACACCGTGCCCTTGATTTCAGGCATGGGGTGTTCTCTTTGCATATAATCACAAAGCAGAATGCCTGACAAACTGGAATCCTGCCTGGGTGTTGGTTGTTTGAGAGAACATTAACTAAATGTTAAACAAAATAATTATGAAAGAAATCCCTACCTCAGAAAATTAACCTTTTTTGTGGGGGAAGGAGGAGGAAACAAACAAGGCCAGCTGATCTGATGTTTCTGTCATTTTATCAGCCCTTTTCTAATTCAATCCAATTTATATCAGATATCAAAGGAGGAACATCTAACAAAACACTTTCCTCTCTTTCTATAGTTATCTTTACTCCATGGAGAAACAAATTGATGAGATCTTTGCAAACAAGAGCATCATACCTCATTATTTTCACAGATAATAATGAATGCATGAATTATACCTGATAGGAAACCCCTAGCACTGTTGAAGTCAGTATAAGGTTTGAGGTTAGCTAAGTGGAGAAAGTCAGATCATATGAGTTCCTATATTTGTGAGTTAATTTAGAAACTATTCATAAGAGGAAGGGGGGGAAAAAACCTGACCTCTTAAAACTTACAAGAAATTCTCACATTCATTATCATAATGGAAATTCCCAAGTTTCTGAAAAGTGCTCCTTTTGTTTTTTTCCTTCATCTTTGGTAACAAAAGCATCAGCCAGGAACTATTATGAAACTGAAGAAGAATCTTATGACATTGCCCAAATCAGTGATGACTTGTAACCATCAGGTTATCATGACAACAGTCAAATCATTCCCACAAAGGGCTCTTGCCCTCTCTCCCTTTGAGTAACCAACTTTTTAAACTTTTCTGATTTCTGTACTCAGTGCCATGGAGTTACGAATACTAATTATGAGATGTTAATATCCTATTGGTGGGCACAAATGTATAAGACCAGGTTTTCTTGGTAAAAAGATTAAACTAGTCTCAAGCATTCATCCATGTGTATTTTTTATCTGAAGTAACCACTTATTTTGTGCTAGTTTTTGGCACTAGAGATACAAATACAGGAGATTTGGTTCCTGAACATAAAGAGTTCATAGTCTGGTTTGTAGGATGAGAGGTTAACCTTGTGAAACGTGTCATAGAAGTAGCTTCAGGATGCAGAGCAGTGGCACAGAGGTCAGATGTGGAGGTGGGGGTGGGGAGGGGACTTCTTGAGACAGGCCACTGCTGAGGCAAATACATCCAACAAATGTCTATTACTCACCTATGTCAGGCATGGCTCCCAAAGACATTCTTACCCTTGTGAAGTGTACTTTCTAGAAGTATAACTGGAAAAAAAAGATCAGGAGTTTGCCGGATGGACAATCTAAAAACAACAACAACAACATATCTTTCAAGATTAATTATATAATTAAAAACAAGCAGGTAGGCACAGGAAATTCAAGCTCACTGTGTAATCTGGAGCTTATACAAAAACATGTCAAGAACACGTCGATATTTTCTGATTCTATATACAGAGGAGAAACTTCTGGGAACACGGCCCAGAATCCATTTACAGCTAGGGGCCACACCACGAAAAAGACACAAACTCTCATGTCTATGCAGGCCCCAGGAACACATGTGCATACACACACAGGGATGAGTCAGTTCACATGGGGACTTTGCTCTGCCTGTCCCAGTCCTGACATCTGCTTTGTGACAATGCCCCACTGCAGAAGCCAGAATACAAGGAGGAGATTGAATCCAACTGCTATCCCCAAGAGTATATTTTTTAGTTTCTTCCTGATCACAAAAGGGAGAGTAAACTTATATATGGTACTTTTTGAAGAGAGGGTATACACTAATATGTGTTCCCCTCTTTTTTTTCCCTCAAAGCAGTGATTATGCAGATTTGTTCAAATAAATTTAATTGACTGTTTCAAAGGACTCTTGAAAGAAGAAAAATCATAACATCCACTTGCCTAGAATGATCCATGACCTTGCCATTGAAAAATAGACTATTTTGATGTTTTTAAAGACACAAAGATGGGTATGTGAATGATAGCCCCTCAGTCTCTCCCTCCCTTCCTTTCTTCCTCCTTTTCTGATAATTTCTTTATTAAATGCATAGTATATGTCAAGTATTTTAAAATTAGGGAATACAGGCATCTTATACAGGAAAGAAATGAGGGGCCTATGATTCCAGATGATCACTGCTGATATTTTGGTATATCCTCTTATAGATCTTTCCCTGTACCTGTTTCTTATAGATTAATAAATATACATGCATTTTCCTTTATAGAAGCATATTGAATACTGTTTTGCAACCACTGTTTAACATTCCATGAATGGTTCAAAACAATATGTATTGATCTACAGTATGGCTTTTATGAATGACATTTTTTTGTTTTTTTTTTAAAGACACCTTATGGGGCTGGGATTGTGGCTCTGTAGTAGAGCACTCACCTAGCATGTGTGAGGCACTGAGTTTGATCCTCAGCACCACATAAAAATAAATAAATAATATAAAGCCATTGTGTCCATCTACAATTAAATTTATGTATGTATTTTTTAAAGGCACTTATTGAGGTATGATTAATAGGTAAAAATCCTGTATGTATTTAGCAAAAACCTCTTTACAAGTTTGGGTAAATATGTATCTGTATATATAATATTAAGAGAATACATTTGTGTCATCAGAAAAAGAGCCTGTTTTGCCTCTGCTTTCACACCACAACTACCCACACAACAGACTTCTGTGGCCTTAAAAGGTATGTTGATTCTCCCCATCAGCAAGCGGGTAATTAATTCTGCAACCAGGAACACAAGCTGGGCATCCTCTAATCCAATTCAATTCTCACACTAGCCGGAAAGAGTGTCAGATCCAACAGGTTGAGGGTTCAGTTCCTAACACTTGTCTTTTCTCTCTAGATGCCATCACATACCTCAGGTTATTTCACCTGTACTTTGGACCCACAGACTATACACTGGGGTTCCCACACCCCCCTCCTGGGATTCAATTAGTTTGCTTGAGCAGCTCATAGAATACAGAGAAACACACATTCCACTTTATTATAAAGGATAAGACAAAGAATAAAGGCAAAGAGTTGAATAGGAGTAGGTACAGGGATGGGGCATGAAGCTTCCATGCCCTTTCCAGGTGTACCCACCTCCATGAACCTCCACATGTTCAGCTGTCAGAAGTTCTCTGAACTTTGTGTTTTAGTCAGCCTTTTCACTGCTGTGACTAAAAAACATGACAAGAACAATTTTAGAGGAGGAAGTTCATTTGTTGCTAGAGTTTCAGAGGTCCATAGATGGCCAACTTCATTGCTCTTGGCCTGAGGTGAGGTGGAACATCTGGCTGAAGAGTGTGGTGGAGGAGGAAAGCTGCTCAGGACTTGACACCAGGAAGCAGAGAGGGACTTCTCCTCTCACCAAGGACAAAAGTCATGCCCCCACTGACCCACCTCCTCCGGCCACACCCTACCTGCCTACATTTAATCCCTATCAGGGGATTAATTCTCTGATTGGGTTTAGGCTCTCATAACCCAATCACTCCACCTCTGAACTTTCTTTTTTTTTTCTTTTTTTTTTTTTTTAAAGAGAGAGTGAGAGAGGGGAGAGAGAGAGAGAGAGAGAGATAATTTTAATATTTATTTTTTAGTTCTCGGCGGACACAACATCTTTGTTGGTATGTGGTGCTGAGGATCGAACCCGGGCCGCATGCATGCCAGGCGAGCACGCTACCGCTTGAGCCACATCCTCAGCCCCTGAACTTTCTTATATTTTCTCACACATGAGATTTTGAGGGATACCGCATATCTAAACCATAACACCTATATTTATGGTGTTGTATGTGTGTTTCTTTCTTTCTTTTTTTTTTTTTTTTTTCTTGTGGTACTGAGGATTGAACCCAGGGTCTCACACATGCTAGACAAACACTGAGATACATACAACCCCGGCGCGTTTTTTAAATTAAAAAATTTGAGACAGGATCTTGCTAAGTTGCCCAGGCTGACCTCAAACTTGTGATCCTCCTGCCTCCATTTTCTGAGTAGCTGGATTTATAGGTATGTGCCACCATGCTTGATTTCCTTTTGGGTTTTTAAGGAGATTTAAATTGCATAGGCATGTTTGAAGCACGGACAAACATGTTGAAATTTGATTGGAATAAAGGAGTATGACCTAAGGCTAAGAAACTGGGTAGGGAAACCCAGCAAGATCAATCTGCTTCAACTTTCTTCTTGGCCTTTCTGAGCAGCATTCCTCCCTCCAAATTATGGGGCAGGACCCTTCCAGAATGAGGAGGGTCTTATGACCAAGTATCAAATGAGGTAGGTCAGAAAATTATTTTATAGTTAGCTGCAGAGAAGATTAGAATTTCTATGACCTCTGCTGGGGAAAGAGTTGTAGGCTAGTAACTCTGGGGGGAAAATGTACTATGATACTATTTGATTTAATTTGAAATGTGCTGAATTACAATGATTATTTTATTTCTTTAGTTCCCCTGTTCCTCATGGGAATTGTAAACATCCGCCTGACTCTAAATCTAGAAATATCAATCCAATGTAGATGAATTAGAAAAGTTGAAAAAGTCAAGTAGATGTATATGTTAATTGAGATAATGTGAGCTGCGGAAACAAATAAACCTAGAAATCTCAAGAGCTTGAGTTTCTCATTTATGTAAAGACTCAAATGAGAGTTTCTTAATGACTGTGGGGTGGGGTTTGGACAGGGTGCTTTGCCTCACAAAGTCATTCAAAGACTAGGCCAGGAATATAACATGTGACTTCCAGATCATCCTGCTACCGGCAGTAGCCAGCAGATGAAGAAAGACAGATGGTAAGGAAGCCATACCCACCTTTTTGCAACCCATTCTCGGAAATGACTTGTGTCTTCCACTGGGAAAAATTAGTCCTGTGGTCTCATGGTGACACAGGGAGGCCTGGGAACCAAATGCCCTGCCTGAGAAGTCCCTTCCTGGCTAGGAACTACACAATGAGAAAGAAGCATGAATTTTTCACTGCAAGTGAACATATCATTTCTGCTACAATTTGTTTTCTGCTTCTGTGATATACTTTATAAAAGTAAAAGGGCTGTCAAAAAGTGAAAAATTGTTATGGACGGCATGTTTATATTCTTTCCTCTCCTGATTCATATATGGAAGCCTGAACTCTTGGGTGGGTTAGAAGGGGGACTTTTGGGGCAGTAGGTAGGTTACAGGGTGGAGCCCTCATGATGGGATTAGTACCATTATTAGAAGAAACACTGAAAGATGATGCTGTCTCCCTCTCTGCTCATAAACACGTAAGAATACAGCAAGAGGATGAAAATCAGGAGACAGGTGCTCACCAGACACTGGATCTGCTGGCCCCTTGATCTTGGATTTGTTGCCCTAACAAATACACTAATGAAGTGTGAGATTTAAAATATGGGAGCTTATAGCAAGGAGTGTAGTTCTGTAGTAGAGCAAATGGTTGGCATGTGCAAAGCCCTGGATTCAATCTCCAGCACCAAAAAGTTGAAAAGGAATAATTTTAGAAACACGGCCTAACATTGAGTGTATAGCAAATAAATCACAGCAAATTCTTAAAATTTAACTTTTGATTTTGGAATTTTAGATTTATAGTTGCAAAGATAGCAGAGAGTTCCACACATGCTTTCCCTAGCTTCTCCTAAGATTGATATCTTATATAACCATGGTACATTTGTCAAATCTAGGAAACTAACAGACGAAATACCAGTAATTAAATTACTTTACTCAAATCTCACCCATTATTTTTTCCCTTTTGTGTTCCAGGATCCAATCTGGGATACCATATTGGATATTACATTAAGCCCTTGTGTCACCTTACTTCCTTTCAACCTGTGACAGTTTCTTAGTCATTCTTTGCTTTTCATAACCCTCACATTTTTGAAGCCGCTGATGGGGAATTTTATAGAATGGCCCTCAATTTGGGTTTGTCTGATGTTTTCTTAGGATTAGATTAGGGTTATGGGTTTTAAGGGAAAATACCAGAGGAAAAGCAGATTTTCGTCAGATCTTATTTAATATCTCATTATATCAATATGATTTATTATGGTGATGTTAACTCTGATCCATTTGTTATAGTGATATCTGCAGGATATCAATTACAATACATTGCTTGGAAATGCCATTACAATACTGGTGCTAATTGTTAAGTCATATCTGGTATAAAAAATTGTGTAATGATTAGTGACTGAGATACTGAACTGTGCATTACTATTATTAGTAGTATTTTTTCCATCTGAAAGAGTTTTTTTTTTTTTTTTTTTTTTTTTTTTTTAGAGAGAGTGAGAGAGAGGGGGACAGAGAGAGAGAGAGAGAGAATTTTTAAAATATTTATTTATTTTTTCTTAGTTCTCAGCAGACACAACATCTTTGTTTGTATGTGGTGCTGAGGATCGAACCCGGGCCGCACGCACGCCAGGCGAGCGCGCTACCGCTTGAGCCACATCCCCAGCCTGAGTTTTTTGTTTTTATTGAGTTAGAATGTTGCCCATTTAAAGCCATCTCTGAAAGAGATTTTGTGCTGCAGCTTAAGGAGAAATAGTACCCAGACTATTCTGAACTCTGCATTTTAAAGAGATGCTATTGCACTAGATCTGAAATAGTTCCTATTGCACTAGATCAGCTACTCGGAATACTGAGGCAGGAGGACTAGACTGGACAACTTAGTGGGATCTTGTCTCAAAATAAAATGAGTATAATGTATTTTGATATGTCATATACACATGGAGTATAACTTCCCATCTTTGTGGTTGTCCATGATGTGGATATAAGAGGATTTATTATGTATTTCAAAAGTGAGCCAGGAATGGTAGCATACACCTATAATCCAAGCTATTCAAGAGGCTGAGGCAGGAGAATCATAAGTTCAAGGCCAGCCCAGGCAACTTAAGTGTCTCAAAATAAAAAAGGACTGAGGACATAGCTCCATGATAAATCACTTCCCAGTGTGTACAAGGCCCTGTGTTCAATTCCTAATACCCCTGCACCCCAAAATATAATATTATTTAGAAAAATGAATTTATATTCAATTTTCTAGGAATGTGGCCCACCGTGCAATTAGGTACCTTGATTTTAATTTATTTTGGGGGAGTATTGGGGATTGAACCCAGGGGCACTCAACCACTGAGTCACATCCCCAGCCCTATTTTGTATTTTATTTAGAGACAGGGTCTCACTGAGTTGCTTTGTGCCTCGCTTTTGCTGAGGCTGGCTTTGAACTTTAGAGACATAAAGAGAATATGATAAAATAGTTGTGGCTACTCATAAGAGAAAATTCCCAAATAACATTGGCTATGAGTAAATGCAAATTTATTTCTCTTTCACATAAAAGCCTAGAGAGAGAGATAACCCCAACTTCCCCAGCAACATGTGTGCGTGTATGTGTACACACACATATGTATGCATGTATATAATAATTTCTTCAAATTGCATATATACATCCATGCATAAATACATATACCTACATAAAAATACAGAAATAAGAACCATGTACTGTTTAAGCAGTTTCCTTCTGTAATTCTGGAGTTTGAGAATTTACCATGGTTACGTACCTTGGAGCCCCAAAGGCTAGAACTGGATTGAAAATTCTATACATCTATGTTAGCTGCATGAACTTCAGTCTGTTTCTACTCATAACAAAGGGAGAATAATACCTGAGTGCTGATATGAGGACCAGTTAGAGGGAAGCACACTGCCTTTGGATCACCCAAGGAAGACTGACTTTAAAATCCTTATAAGGTCACTCCATCCAGATCTTGAAGCAGCATTTCTTTTTTTTTTGCCAGGGAAAGTCAGGAATCAGGCCAAGGGGAGAAGGTGACTTTTATTATATATTCTAAAGATACTCAGTCACATGCTTTTCCACATTTCCTCATTTCCTCCCCAGCCCCATAATACTGGGGATTGAACCAGTGGCCTTGCTCATGCTAGGCAAGTACTCTACCACTGAGCGACATCCCCACCCTGCCCATTTTTTTTTTTTTTTTTGGAGACAGGGTCTTGCTAAGTTGGGCTGGCCTCAAACTTTTGATCCTCTTTCCTTGACCTCCCAAGTAGATGGGATTACTGGCATGCATCACTATGCCCAGCTTTCAGACTTCTGCATTTCTTAGTGTCATAAACTTTACTATTCCAGGAAGAAGGAAGGTCTTTCAAGATCTATGATATGGGAAACTTTTAGAAGGAAAAGTGGCACTGTGCCTTCTAAGGGCTGCTTGATACCATATACTACATATACATATATGATTATAGTTATGTAGCTACATAGGGATCCAGCATGACATGACTGTCATGGTCGTAACTACCATTTTGCCTGTCAGGTGACCCCTAGCAGGAACAAAGTCTTTATGATGGTCAGCTCAGCATGCTAATAGTTTTTGGGAAAGCTCAGGTACACTCTGGTTATGGGCAACCTTTGTGTAGCAAAGCACATAAACCCTTTGCACCAACATCAGGGTGCAGGGATTCTCCTTTGCTGTTGTCACCTAAGTCATGTTTCCATCTGTAAGCCCCTAACAAACTGCATTTTATGCAGTCCTGAATTTGTCTACATTTTTTTTTTTTTTGCTCTCTTTGCACTTTCTGTCTTGATGGACAGTTCTCACACGCTGGGTTTCCCCGAAATAGCCCTATTCCAAATATATACATACATATATGTATATATTATATATGTGTTTATTTTAAATAACAAAATATTATTGCCACTCATATTTATGCTAAAAGTGATTAGTAATCAGGCATGTTAGCTGTAATCCTAGCAATTCAGAAGCCTTGGCAAGATGATAAAAAGTTCAAGGCCAGCCTCTATAATTTAGCAAAAAATTCCTATGTCAAAATAAAAAATAAAAAAACTTTGGGATATAGCTCAGTGGTAAAGCACCCCTGGGTTCAACCCCCAGCACCTGTCCCCAATGTGATTAGATATAACTATTTCCTAAATGAATTACTTATGTAACAGAAGGGCAAGATGATCAGGTGAATCCCTTATGATGTCATTATTCCTTTGCCGAGGAAGAGTGTTGTTTGGGTGAATCAATAGTAAAACAGGAAAGAAGAAAAGGGAGGGTTGAATAGAGAAGATGATGAGAGAATAGAATTGTTTTCAGAACAGAGACCTGGGCAGAGATGTACACAGAACATCATGGATGACAGTTTTTGCAATTTTTAAAAAGACTTAATTTAAAGATTCTGCTTTATTCAGTGTGGTGGGTCTCTCAACTCCATTGTCACCTGATCTTCTGAAATACTAATGCATTCATGTTCCTATAATTTCCTTGCTATCTCCCTCAAAAAACAAAACAAAACAAAACCAAAAAGCCAAGTTTCTGTGAGCTGGCCTCTTTTGCCCATTTCCTGCTTACACATATTTAGGTGCTTCCTTAGTCCCACAGAACAAGAACTTTTAGTCTATTTTCTCCTGTTATTTCTTTGGCATGGAATGACGTCTCTCTGTAGGTTGCTATTTCTCTGATGTTATCTCCAGGAACTACCATCATATCCTTCATCTGAATGCTGTTCTCTGGTCCCCAGTTCTATGCATATCTCTATTTTATTTTTTTTATCCTATTCTATATAATTTCATGTTAGTGGATAGATCTGTCTCCTATCCCCATAGTGCTATTTGGTCTTCTTAGTCTATTCCCTAGCACAGCATGGCACCCAAGAAATGTTTATGTGGTTGAAATGAGCCCACATTTGGTTACCTCTGAGCCAATGACTTCTGCCACTTACATGGGGCTCAGAAACCCTTAAAATCAGCATGCTAACAAGTGCCTCCAGAGTATGAATACGTTTTGCAGAGTCTGAAGAGTATCAGGTCAACATTATTCATCTTGGGTTAAGGCTCCAAATCTGGACTAATCCAGATTCATGAGAGGAGAAAGGAAAAAAATCGAGGGAAACAAATACTCTAACTCGCTCTGGTGAGATGTGGACCTGTAGACGACACACCAGGCCGCCAGGCTGAGCCAGGGTAGGATCCCATGCTCCTTGCCACTGCTACCCACCCTATACGTGACCTTGGTTTTCAGGTGCACACCATCCACGTGGGTGTCACACCCGCGCCGGGTGGCCTGGGGAACGTCACCAAACATCTCTGACCAGATCCCTATAGCAGCAGCAGCAGTAGTAGCAGCGCGACCGGTTGGGGTGGGCGTCACCAAGCCATGGCCACACTTTTCCCCGGGACAAAACCGCGGCGGAACCTCGGAGGGGAAGCCCTCGGGGTACCGGTGCGAAGTCCAGAGTCCCGGAAACCCCGAGGCAAGGAGGGGCGGGGAGGGATTAATCCATTTCTCCAGAGTTGCGCAAGAGCCCGGGCGGGCGGCTGGGGGTGGGACCACCAGGGCGGGCGTCCCAGCCAGCGTCCCGCGCTCACACCCACCCTGCAGCGTCCGAATCAAAAGTGAAAGGAGCCTGATCGACCCTGGAAAGGCGTCGGGGGAAGGTGGCCGCCTGTCTCCTAATCGCCTGGGCCCAGCAGCCGCTTTGTGACTTCACGCGTTTCGCAACAAGCCCGGGCCACCCGCGCCCCACCCACCCCGGCCCGGCCGCCTTGCAGCCTGCCACCTCTCTTGGCTCTTCGCGCTTCTCTCCCTCCCCGGCTTGCCCAGGCCTTCCCGGAGCCTCGGGTCCCGCCACGAGTCGCATTCCGAGAAGTGGCCGCCGTCTAGCTGATTGGCAAGTGCGCGGCCGCCGCCTCCACGCAGCCCAGAGCAACCCGGCGTCCCGCCCCGCTGAGCGCTGCACCCCCTCGGCGGCCGCGCCGCGATGCTGTGCTTTCTGAAGGGGATGGCCTTTGTCCCCTTCCTCCTGGTGACCTGGTCGTCCGCTGCCTTCATCATCTCCTACGTGGTCGCTGTGCTCTCCGGGCACGTCAACCCCTTTCTCCCCTACATCAGGTGAGGAGCAGGGTGGACGACAGCGGTCAGGGAGCAGACAGAGGGTCCCCAGGGCAGCGCTGCTGGTGGGGAGGGAAGATGGCCAGTCCACACCCAGCTGGGGGCATCTTGAGGTCGATGTGAACCAGAAGGTGGCAACTCCGGCAATGCCTAGGGAGGCAGGGGTGCTGCGCTGAACGGTCTGTCTGTACCCTGAGCACTGAACACAGTGGCATCAGGATGGGGGTTCAGAACCGAACAGACCATAGAACTTTTAGTCGGGGTATGGAACGGAATTGTGATAAAAGGCTTCTCTGGTGAGACTGAAAGAAAGATAGGTCTTGACTGATGTCCTTTATTTTAAAAGGTAGATGCAGGTGTGCGCACACGTATTTCTCTTCTGCTTGCGGACATCTCTCGAAATGGATATCTAGCCTCCTTTTCCATGCCCCTCCCCCTAAAAACTGGAGGTTTAAATAGATAATGAAACATCAGTATGACACTGATGTCAATCCGTGCTAATAAATGATAGAAGAAACAATTCACATCCAGATCCGTGCCCTGCCCACAGCCACAAGATGCTGACTCCAGATCCCTGGGAGTCTGGTTCAAGTTCCCTTGGGAATTTAAGCCTAACTCTGTTTTAAGACTCCTCTGGACACCGGACGACCGAAGTTAAAGCCCGCAAATTGTCAACTCTTAACATCGCTTGCATTATTTTGCCATTTTATTTTTCCTGTATTTTGGCTTCCACCTTTCCTGAGGATCAGTGCCAGGGACACAGGGACAGTGGCTTGGTCCTCTTTTTTATCTATTTATTTATTTATTTATTTTGAGAGAGAGAGAGAGAGAGAGAGAGAGAGAGAGAGAGAGAGAGAGAATTATTTATTTATTTAGTTTTCGGCGGACACAACATCTTTGTTTGTATGTGGTGCTGAGGATTGAACCCGGGGCCGCACGCATGCCAGGCGAGCGCGCTACCGCTTGAGCCACATCCCCAGCCCCGCTTGGTCCTCTTTATATGGCTTGGAGCTCTGTACCCGAAAGAGTAGGCATTCCTTAACCATTAATATGATTCATCCTTATTTAAGTGGTGTGACCCCACTGGATCTGTGTTGATTAGTGAAGGGAAAACAAATTTGAGGACAGCCAAGATCTTATTATTACTTTAGGATAGAGAGGGCCTCTCCTTCTTTGTATCGTTTCTGTCTGGTAAACAATATTATATGTGTTTTTTTGTTTGGTTGATTTTTTGTTTTGTTTTTGTTTTTATGGAGAGGAAGGGGGAGACAGGTGAGACAAGAGAGGACTAGGGTCTAAAGAAAGATACAAGGAATATACAGACAGGTAGAATGGTGCACAGCAGTAAATCTCTAGGGTTGGTCATGGTATTGCCTTGCAAGAAGAAATGTTCTAAAGATTTAGGAGACCCCCCCCTCCCCAAGCTAGTCTTGTGCCCTGGAAGAAACCTGGGCTGGATTTTTCATGGCACCTCTCAGTCCCAAGTGTTACCATCTCCCTTCTCTCATTTCTGAGACAGAATAGATTCCCTTCAACTTGCAAAAAAATGAAGAGCTGTTAAAATATCTGTGTTTGTCCTGAGTCTGAATATGAATAATATGATATGCACATGGGCCTGGCCATGTGTAGTTATGACTAACATCACCTCAAGGTAAACTCGGGGACAATCAGAAATGAGGAAATAAGGTGACAAAGTGAAATATTTGTGAGATGCTCATTCCAATTAAGGGGTTTAAAATTTAACAAGGAAAAAGGCCTACAGGAAAAGCAGAATTTTAGGAGAAAAAGGCAAGAGATGGTCCCCTTACTGCCAGGAGCCATCAGCCAACAACAAAGTGTACCAACTGTGCCCATGTCTGTCTGGGGAGTTTGGGTTGTTTGCTGTCTGCTTATGTGAGCAGCTGGAGCATTGGCTTGCCCTGCCCCTTCTGGAAAACTTAATTGAAACAAGGACAAAATGCAGATAGGAACCAGACATCAAGAAACCATGGTGTAACATATTTATTCACCAACCCAGAATTTTTTTTTACCTTATCTCTTCTCCCTAAACCCCACGACCCCCTCAGCTCTCTCCCAACCTTCCTTATCTGTTATCACTGATCTTATGGCTTCTTCCTCCTCCTTTCCTCTACCCCCACTCCTTATACTTCCATCCAACCATGCTTTGCACTGGCTGACTGCCAGAATGTTCTTACTCCAGATAGTGCCAGGCATTATCCTTTACCTCCTCCTTTGTTCACATATTATCATCTTAGTGAGATCTGTTCTGATCACCCTGTTTAAAATTGCACCCTACATTCCTGATCCCCCATATGGTCTTATTTTTCACCGTAGCCCCTATCACCTGCTAAGAAATTATGTGCTTTAACTTATTTATTGTGTTTATTATCTGCCTTTCCTCACTAGGATGTAAGATCCTTGAAAAGATCCTCAGTATGTGTGAAGTTACATTTCTTGAGCTCTCTACTCATCCTTGGTCAGTGCAGATCCCTGGGAAGCTCAATAAAGCCATTCAGTTTGGTGGTTGGTCAGAGATTAGAGATTCTCAGGGGGAGTCCCCTTTCCCATGCTAAAATTGTTCAGCCAAACCCATGCTCTGATGTTTAAATAAGAGTAAAAACCACAAGAAGAGGGACTGGGGATGTAACTCAGTGATAGAGCGCTTGCCCAGCATGTGTGAGGCACGGAGTTTGATTCTCAGCCTCACATATAAATAATAAAGATCCATTGACAACTGAAAATAATATTTTTTAAAAAAGCACAAGAAGATCTCTTTCCAGAATGACATTCAAAGTCAGCTTCCTTATCAGGTATTTTTCTCCAAATAACATTGTTATTCTTCAGTACATTGGATAAATCGGCAAATGACTTTTTGACACAGAAAGATGTTCAATTTCATGAAAAGAAACAAAAAATTCAAATTGAAACTCATTGAAGCCTTTTTTCACCAACTGGACTGGCAGAAAATGCAAATGTCTGATAACACTACTGGTGAGACTTTGGGAAAACAGACTATCTCTTATATTGCTTTTGGGAATGTAAATTGATTTTAATCTCTGTAGAGGGACTTTAGCAAAAATCTATGGAGATGATATACACATACACATCCTTTGATGCAACAGCCCCTCTTTTGGAAATTTATCCTGCAGGGATACCTGCGCATCTGAAGAATGGCATTTCTACAAGGTTGTTCACAACACTGATTACATTTATTTATTTTTTAATTTATTTTTACAGGGCTGGGGATTGAACCTAGGGCCTCATGCATACTAGGCAAGTGCTCTGCCACTGGGCTACACACTCAGTCCAACACTGCTTTTAATAATGACAGACTGGAAGCCATGCAAATGTCCATAATAGAGAACTGACTAAATAAATACAGATTATCCAAAAATTACAATACCTCAAGTGAAATCTCTTGCTATTTAGTAGATTCACTTTAAATTTATGTGCTGATATGAAAAAAAATCTCCAAGATATAATCGTTAAATGGAAAGAAGTCAGATGCAGAACAAAATATTCTACCATTAGTCAGGAAAAAGGGGAAGAAAAATAATATGTGGTGTGTGTGTGTGTGTGTGTGTGTGTGTTAGCTTGTATAAAGAGACTGATAAGGATTGGGGTTGTAGCTCAGCAGTAGAGTGCATGCTTATCATGTACCAGGCCCTGGGTTTAATCCCTAGTACCAAAAATTAAAAAATAAAGAGACTAATAAAAGTGGTTTACTTGTGTGTGATGGAAGGTAGAAAAGATCAGTAAGATATTGTAAGGTGATTATAAGGCTTTTCCCACCATCTCTTTGGGTATATATTCATTTTTCAGTCAAATGGATGGGTTTCCTATCAGAAAATTAAAAACACGGGATTCAAATACCCACTAAATTTAACAAATTAGAATAGCAAAAAGTGATATTTCTGTGTGCATTATGAAATTACTAATGCTAGGATGTCAAAATCAAGGGCAAATAAAAGTCAACCTTAAAAGATTAGTTTAGATTTTTACAAGGCCACACCCACATTCTGAAGCACAATCATGCTTAATTTTTATTTATTTATTTTTTTGAGAGAGAGAGAGAGAGAGAGAGAGAGAGAGAGAGAGAGAGAGAGAATTTTTTAATATTTATTAGTTCTCGGCGGACACAACATCTTTGTATGTGGTGCTGAGGATCGAACCCGGGCCGCACGCATGCCAGGCGAGCGCGCTACCGCTTGAGCCACATCCCCAGCCCAATGCTTAATTTTTAATAACCAAATCCTCTGTAAACAAATCCCTTGGGCTATCTAGTATCAACTCACCAATTTCCTGCTGGTAGACCACTCTGTTATCTTCTTTGCCCCGTTTCTCTTTCTGTGACCCTTTATTCTTAAAGTTTTGCCACTTCTAGATCCTAGCTTTGCTTTTTATTAGTACTTGTCTCCCTTCTTCTGCAAGTATGGCTTTGCTGGATGATTGTGGTCTGTTGGTGTTGTTCTTCCTCTTGACCACAATCTTTGCTCAGTAATTGATAGAAGAAAACTGGGCCACTTAAAATTAAGCCATTTTAAAGGAGGACCAAAATTACAAGGTAGATGAAGGAAAAGAGGTCAGGCCTTTGACTTCAAAACAGAAACTAGAAATGAGGAAAGCAACTTTATAAATTAGTACTTTGTTAACGATCACATAATGTATCATTACAATTATGCACTAATTCTAATAATTAAGAAATAATTCAGACACTGTTTTTTTAAGGGAATGATGAACAAATTTTTCATTATTGTTTAAGGACTGCATGATATAAAGTCCTTTTTTGTCATTTGGCTTTTGAAGGGGGGATAAGAAGTTGTTCATTTTTTGCAAAAATATTTGAAGACTTCAACTTTTTTCAATAGCCATCCTTAATATAATTCTTAAGGATATTGCATATTGTTTGTCATGAAAAATATGGTTCAAGAGGGTAGAAATTTGGAGTTTACTCTTGGATCTCCTGTGTTGACATATGTAGTTTCTGACGTATGGTAGCTACATAGTGAATATTGGTTGAATGTTGATCAACATAGGCCTGCTTTATTAATCTGGTCAGTTTCCTCCTCTTCAATTGTCAGATGATTCTGTTGATTTGGTTGTGATTCCAGTCCTCCTCCCACATCACTTTGCTGACTTCTGAAATTTTTCATGTTTTATGAGATTTTCAATCTCATTTTGCAGTCTTTTTGTATCATTGAATATTTACAAAATTGATATTCACTCCCAGAGGGAACATAATGTAGAGGTTAGGAGCAAGAGCTTTGAAGAAGACAAATTGGTTAGAATATAGCTCCAGCTGGTGCTCCAGCCGCAGAAAGTAAGACAAGTGACTTAACTTCTCCAACAGGAGAAATTACTTGACTTCTCCATAGATTAATAACAGCACCTAATAACAAATTCATGTATGAACTTAAAACTCATTAACATAATAAATTCTCTATAAGTATTTTCTATTAGTATTATCACTTTGATTGTAACTGTGTGATTTAATCCACAGCAACTATTGATCCCTCAATGCAGAAAGAGAATTGTAATTTATGAAAAAGTTCAGTGGAATAATAATTAGGGAAGACTCAAAAGAAACAAGTTGTCTTCAAATTATAGTTGGTCTATTTAGTAGTGGATCTGACAAAAGCAAAGATTCAGAAAAATTGATTAAAACAAACAAATCCTTCATTTAAGTTGCTGCAAGAGTATCTTTAATACTTCCCTCCACTTTAAAGAAAACAAATCTGGAAATGAGATGATTCCAAGAAGAGAGGTGGTTTATATACCAGGAAGACAGCTTTTTTTTGACAGCTTTGCTTTTTATTAGTACTTGTCTCCCTTCTTCTGCAAGTACAAGTAGCAAACTTTAAGAGTAAGGGTCACAGAACATTGAGGATGAAAGAGACACAGGGCAAAGAAGTCAGCAGAGTGGTCTACCAGCAGGAAATTGCTAAGTTGATACCAGATAGCCTAAGGGATTTGGTTACAGAGGATTTGGTTATTAATTATTAGAATTAGTGCATAATTGTGATTGTACATTATGTGATCGTTAACAAAATACTAATTTATATACCTGTGCTCTTGTAATGGCCTTGGACCGCATCAACTGGTGAAAAAAATGAATGTACATTTACATGCTTTAAGTTAAAACATTTGTGCTGTATTAGTATCCATATAATTTTTGATGACTTCCGCTTAAAAACAACTTTTTTGATGACTGAGATTACACCGAATTTCTGGGAGTGGTGATTGTTGCTTTCCTCTGTAACTGTCACAGTGGAGAATAAATATTCAGATAGTGAGGTCACTGTGCCTAAAATCACTATTCTGACATGTGTTAATGACATCTTTAATCTTTATTGTGACTATTACTTCATAGTATATCTACACCATACGGTCATAAGGACAAAAATGTGGACATGTCATTTGAAACTTTTAGTTAGAAAAGTATCATCCTTGGAAATCACAATTTATAATTGATTTTTTTCAAAAAAGAAAAAACAGAAGATAAAAAACATCCCCCATATCTAAATAACAACCAGAGCAAAACTGTTGTGCCTTGTATTTATCTTTGATTCCAATCTTGGTAGTTGTTTAAAGAAAAATAATAAAATAATTTAGATTTGTTTTATTGGTTCAGAATATGTGGGGAATTGTAGAGTTCCTCTTTTTATCATTTTGTATGTCTTTCGTTAATATTTGTCATGCCTTATGTAAAACTAAGTCTCAAACTGGAATGCCTTGGAGAACAGAAACTTCTATAGAGGTCCTTTGGCCTAAATAATTAAGCATTTGTATTAAGTTTTACTTTGGTATCTAATCAGATTCTTAATCATAGCCCATAAGAAGTAATGTGACTTTAATTCTGGACTTTGTTGATGTGCTCTAGTGTCTGCAATTTTTTTTTCTTTAAATCATAGCCTTATGGTAAATTTAAAAAAATCATTACCCGAATTAGTTAATTATAATGAAAACAAGAAAATTAGGGGCCAAGGGCATAGCTCAGTGGTACAGCATATGCTTAGCATGCAAGAGGCCCTGGGTTCAATCTCCAGTAATAAATTTAAAAATAAAAAGAAAGAAAATTGAGGATCACCAGTTTTTTCAGCCTGAAAATTAATTGTGGTGGAAGTAGTAGTGTTGCCTCTGAGCCAATCATGAACGTATAACTTCTGTTGGATTTAAATTTTCCGCTCATTTGAGTGCATCAAATTCTCCTTCCCACTGAATTCAATTAAACTTTGAGAATTTTAAAATGTTATTCATATTCATGACTAATCCAGGACTGACAACTTTCAAACAGAGGCACTTCATCTCAACTGAGAGAGAGAGAGAGAGAGAGAGAGAGAGAGATCCATTAAAGTCCTCTTCACTTCACAATAACTGAATAATTGCATCTCAGTCCATCAAGAGCATGCACTAAAGAGTTACTGTAAGCCAAGGACCCCTTAATAATGGCTCCAGCAGTAACAAGCTGCTGTGAACCTAATTGTAGATACACAATACTGTAAACACACACAGAAATACAATATGCTTAAAGAAGTATAATATATATAGTTCAGCAGAAAAGAGTTCCTAAGTTGTGTCCACTGACATTACTTGTCCATGCACATCCTGGCTTCCATCCACTATCTTTGTGACCTTGGGCAAGTTATTTTTCTAACACTGATTTCTTAATCTTTAAGGTGGCAATGCTAAGTATTTTATGATGTTGTGAAGATTAGCTAAGAGATGTGCCTGGCAGAGTGTAAGTGCTGAAAAAAGGTCTGTTTCTATTTTTTCATTTGGTACTCTGGAACCTGTATAGTCCAAGGGAGGATTAGTTTCTAGAGATTCCTTTCAAAAGGCTTCTAAAACCTGACCACTTTCTCCTTCTGTCTTTATTAGCCACACTAGTCTAAGCCACTGTCATCTCTTGACAAACTACTGAAACTAGTTTCTTAACGGTCTTCCTGGCCCAGTTTGCCAATCTATATTCTTTTCACAATATCCTTTAAAAATGTCAATCAACTTTACGTCACTTCGATGCTTTCATGCCCCCTAACAGCTTCCCATCATGCTCAGAAGAGCATCTGGACTCCTTACTGTGACCTTTCCTCTACAGGCCCTCAGATACAACCTTCCTCCTCGCTCACTCCCTTCCAGCCACACCCACTTCCTTGCAGTTTCCTTAACACATTGCCACCTCAAGGCCTGTATGCTTGGTTGTTGCCTGTGGTCAGCAAATTTCTTGGCTCCAATATTCTAATGCTCACACGCTTCATTCAGGTCTCCATGAAGGTCATTTTTGGGAATTACCCTGTCTCAAAAGGTAGATCCCTTATCAGTCTCTGTTCTAATATCTATTCTTCCCTCTTCACAGCACTCAACACCCCTACATCATAGGGTTTGCTTGTTTGAAATGGGGGTCTCTGTGTTGCCCAGGCTAGCCTCAAACTCCCTAGCTCAAACAATCTTCCTGCCTTAGCTTTCAAAATAGCTGGAACTGGGGCAAGCACCACTGTGCCTGGGCTAGATTATTGGTTTTTATCGCTGGTGTTCTCCCCACAATAATATAAATTACACCAAGGAAGAGTTTTTCCGTTTCATTTACCTCTGTATTCATTCACCATATCTACAAAATTACCTGTCATACAGAAGACAATCTGTGATTACATGTTGAATCAATGAACCTGTGAATTTTTTTTTTTTTTTTGTTAAGTACCAAGCTTTCTGAAGGTAGAAAACTTTGTTTTCATCTTGATATCCATGTCACCTAGCACAGTTCCCGACATGTAAGAGAAGCTGGATGATTTTTTTTTTTTAAGTTTTATTGTATGAGTGAAAACAAGGAGAGAAGCCAAACTCCATTGTTCAAGAAAAGAGCAAGTTGTTTGTGAGTAGGAAATTCTTTCTGAGTTTAAAAATAGTTGATATAGCTGCAGGGTATCTCCCATCCTAAAATAGTCATTACCAACTAAAGCTGTCATAAATTTATCACTAGTAATCAGCCATGTCTCATAAAATGTAATATGACTTTTTATTACCATACTCATTCCTTTAGTATATTTAAATATTGAGAAGATAAAGAAATTAATGATGTTTTAGTGATTGCATTTAATTACTGATGCATTTAATTTTTTAGGTTATAAATCTTGCTCAATCTTTCAAGCAGTGGACCTAGGAATTTTAGAACATTCTAGTAAACTTCAGTCTGAAGATACAAAGAATGTGGCAATTTGTCAGTATCTAAATCCTTCCAATAAGCCTACATTTCAATTTCTCCAGATTTTTCAGTAATAGAATCACATGTATCTAATGATTAAAAGAATAGCAGTTGTGCCTGGGTGAGGTGGCACACATCTGTAATCCTAATAACTCGGGAGGCTGAGGTAGGGGGATCAAAAGTTCAAGGCCAGCCTCAGCAATTTAGCAAGGCCCTAAGCAACCTAGCAAGACCCTGTCTCAAAATAAAAAATAAAAACTGTTAGGGATGCGGCTCAGCAATAAAGCACCCCTGGGTTAAATACCTAGTACCTAACCAAACCAAACCAAACACTCTAGCAGTTGTCCAAGCTTGGGAAAGTTCTATACTATCAGGTATTTTTCTTTGTTCTATTGTGCTCACTCCTTTGAGCATTAAGTAATAATGTCACTGCTTTGACATCATAAATTAATTTGGAGAAGGATCTTACATGAATTACTTGTAATTTTCCACAGTTGGCTTACCTTGTGGAAATGTAAATACAAGAAATGTAGACATAAATTGATTTCCCAGGCACAACGTATCCTGAAACAACTGTGTACACATACCAGCCTCAACAGCTTCTAAAAAGTACAGGCAAAGGAATAATTGCTCTCCTCATCCCTGGTTCCGTTTCAGAAGCTCCTCCTTAAAAAGGCAGCCAGCCAGGTGGTTGGTGGGACTGGGGCAGGGCCAACCACACTGCTGCAACCACGAGATACAGAACAGTGTGTGGGAGCTGGGTGGAGTGACTACTTCTGCCAGGTTGGGAAGCAACTGGTTTCGCCTTTCACTTTTTCTCCAATTTCCTAAATCAAGCACCCAGGTACAGCTAAGCAATCCAATACAGTAGTTCCTTGGTATCTATCGGGGATTGGGTCCAGGACTCACTCTGGATACCAAATTTGGAGAATACCGTAATCTGTGGACGCTCAAGTCCCTTGTATAAAATGATGGGTTATTTACACATAACATGCACAATCCTCTAGTACACTTTAAATCATCTCTGGTTTACTCATTACCCCTGGAACATTGTATATGCTGTGTAAGTAGTTGTTATGCTGTAGCTTTCAGGAAATAACAACAAGGAAAAAAGTTTGTACATGTCTAGTACAAATGCAATTAAAAATATTTTGGGTTGGTCAAATCCACAGATAACAGAACCTGCAGATACGATGGGCTGACTGTACTACAGTTCTGCCTTCACATGATGGCATCATTAGCTTGAGCTTTAAAAAGTAAAAATGAGGCAATCCATAGGATCTCTTGGTTACCTGCTTGGTGTTATGCTTATTTGGATTCCAACATTAGCAGAATATGTGACCCAGTGTTTACTAATTATGTAATATATAAGATCAGAAACCAACTTATAAGAACATTTTTCAGTAAGAGTTAAGAGCCCTACCATTTTTATTAATGGCAATGGACAACTAATACTGTTTTTAAGTGTTCTTAGATACTTAGGCGAGGTGGTGCACTCCTGTCGTTCCAGCTGCTCAGGAGGCTGAAGCAGAAGGATCCCAAGTTCAAAGCCAGCCTGAGCAACTTAACTCAAAAATTAAAAAAAAAAAAAAATGAAGGCTAGGGATGTGGCTCAGTGGTTAAGTATCCCTGGGTTTATATCCGAGCAACCCCCCCACCAAAAAAAAAAAAAAAGTTCTTAAAAGTGTCCATATTTCATTTGTTGCTTGGAAAGTTTCAATGAAATATTCTGGAGCAAAATTTCAGCTAATGTAATTAGGGACCGTTTTGTTACTTAGTGGAAATAAACCCCAAACTTTCACCATTCTTACCTGATAGATTTGGGAATTTGTGATTCACATTTGCCTAACAATATTTTGTTGATGAATAATGATGGTATCTAACATGATTTGTTGACAAATGAATTCATTTTATAGGGATTTGCACAGCCAAGTCAAAAATTTTGAAAAGATGGCTGTTTAACCATACAGCTGTTTATGAATTCAGTGCATGAGTATTTCCCCCAGTTCTTGTTATATTGACATTGCCTATGTTGGGTGCAAAGGTATAAGAATGTGAGCCCATTGGTACTCATGCATTGATAGTGGATATTATGGACTTAGTGATGCTGAAAAAAAATCAGATTTACCATGCTAATGTTTGTAAAAGAGGACTTACAATTACATTATGGTACTTGAGAAGGTGTAAATTCTTGCCTGGTTTATGTCTTCCTGCTATACAGCAAAGACATAATGATCCCTTTTCATTACTACAATGGTTCATTCCCAAGTTGTGCTGGAATCAGCTGATATTTACTCCAGGGAGACAATGGTGTGCATCTATTTCTATATGTTCAGTGACCTGCATTTTGGGAACCCACATTTTGACATGTTGGGTATATTTTCACCATGCAATTGGAAATGCTAACAAATCAGACACCCTTCAGAGCTAGCTGATAAACATTCACCAGCACATCAGTGTTTGTTCTGTGCCACCACTCACTCTAATGGCTTTGTTGCTTCGCTGCCGTTGGAGGCAAAGGAGTCAGGAATAGAGGCTGGGGAGTCAGGAGTTAGACATTTGAATTGGGATTCCTTTAAGTAGCTCGGTGACCTTGAACAAGTAACATAACCTTTAATACCCATTTTATTAGTAAAATGTAGTTGTTATAGGATCCCTATCAGGGTTATGAATATAAAATGATATCATGTATGATAAGCACGTAACAGTGTCTGATACACACTTATTGTTCAGTAAGTGGTATACATTAGGTCAGTTTTTCCAGTACCAATATTCATTCAAACAATATATATAGAAAGGCTATTTACAATGTGCTTTGTGTCCTACATGGATTTATTAATTCCTTCCTTTATTTTCGGTGCTGGGGATAGACTCAGGGCCTCACTCACCTACCTGTCTTCCTAAGTATCCCATCATTCTTCCATTTCTCTTCCTTCACAAACACAGAGTCTTCTTCCCAGCACATTGCTGTCTCTCTTCTGTCCCTGGCACGTGACTGACTCTCTGAGGTGTGACAAATGTGTAACAAGAACTCCAAGATGACTCAACCTGATAGCTGCTGCTTTTATGTGCCTTGAGGCCAAGAGAGAAAAGCTTGACTTCCCAGAGTTAATCATCTAGCAAAAGTGCGGCCCAGGGTCACAGCCCTGCATTGCATCTCGCTTCCTGGGTGCCCGCTTGGTACCATGCTCAGAAGGGCATCTCACCCATGTGGAACTTTCTCCTTCAAACTTCCTGTATTGTGAAAAATGAGGAAAAGTGGGAATGTCAGGTTCTTACAGGGACAGGTGGCAATGAGATTGAAATAATTATGAATAAAAGTATTTGATGTAAGGGCGGTGGCTATTGACCTCTTTATGCTCCTCTTTGAATGTTAAGTGTTCTGCACACACAAGCTTCTCTTGGAATTCTTCAGCTACTTTGAAGTGTGTCTTTTCAATGTGATTGGTTTTTCAACACATAAATTTTGGAGCTATTTTTATATGTGGAAACACTCAAAATGGGTACAAGTTGTTTCAAATTGAGAGCTCTTTTATCTTCAACTTTCCATTGGAAAAGTTCCTTATGAGGAACCTAAAAATGTAAAAATTTAAAATTTGGCAATAAGGAATAGAAAATAGAACATGTCAAATGCTATTTCCCAAGTTATCTAATTAATCAAAAGACTATACCTGAAAAATATTTTATAGAGACTTTTTTGTTCAAATAACTTACCACAATATATTCTTTTTCTTTCTTTCTTTCTTTTCTTTTTTTTAGAGAGAGAGAGAGAGAGAGAGAGAGAGAGAGAGAGAGAGAGAGAGAGAGAGATTTATTTATTTATTTATTTAGTTTTCGGCAGACACAACATCTTTGTTTGCATGTGGTGCTGAGGATCGAACCCGGGCCGCACACATTCCAGGCGATTGCGCTACCGCTTGAGCCACATCCCCAGCCCCACAATATATTCTTAATATACCCCATTGTTTCAATAAAGCACTAGTTGTGATCACTAATATTGCCAAACTTTTCATCACTATGTCTTCAGAAGCATAAAATTTGTGCATAAACTCAGTCATTAAAAGATCAAAGTGTTTTTGTATATAATATCTCAATAGTAGAATATTCAGTTTTTATTTTCAATATAAAATTCAATTCTTTACAAAGAATGAATGCATATCAAGTGTATGAGTTTCCATCATTTGAGAAACTGCAACACCACTCACTTTAAGCATTTCCCCTAGCTTTTATGCTATGGAAAAAATGTAATATCTCAATGATGAAAAAATAAATTTTAGGTTTTTCAGTGCTCAAATGAAAATACATTAGAACAAAATCAGTCCATACCCTCAGAATTCAATGTTGTTGAACATCCAAAAGAAACACAATATAAAATTTTTAAATTTGTTCTGATTAGTTTTACATGACAGCAGAATGCATTTCAAATCATTCTACACAAATGGAGCACAACTTCTCATTCCTCTGGCTGTACATAGTACAAAGTCACACCGCTCATGCAATCATACATGTACAAAGGGTAATAATGTTTATCTCATTCCACTGTCCTTCCTAGTCTTACACCTCTCCCCTCTTCTCACTCCCCTCCACCTAATCCAAAGTTTTTCCATTCTTCCTTATCCTCCTCACTCCCCATTATGCATCAGCATGCACATATCAGAGAAAACACTTGGCTTTTGGTTTTTTGGGATTAGCTTAATTCACTTAGCATGATATTCTCCAATTCCATCCATTTATTTGCCAATGCCATAATTTCATTCTTTAAGGCTGAGTAATATTTCGTTGTGTATATATGCCACATTTTCTTTATCCATTCATCTGTTGAAGGGCATTTAGCTTCCATAGTTCAGCTATTGTGAATTGAGCTGTTATAAACATTGATGTGGCTGTATCACTGTAGAATGCTGATTTTAAGTCCTTTGGGTATAAACTGAGGAGTAGAATAGCTGGGTCAAATGGTGGTTCCATTTGAAGTTTTCTAAGGAATCTCCATGCTGTTTTCCAGAGTGGTTGCACCAATTTGCATTTCCACCAGCAATGTATGTGTGTACTTTTCTCCCCACATCCTAGCCAACACTTATTGTTGCTTGAATTTTGATAATTGCCATTCTGTCTGGAGTGAGATGAAACCTTAGAATTGTTGTGATTTGCATTTCTCTAATTGCTAGAGATGTACATTTTTTCATATATTTGTTGATTGATTATATATCTTTTCTGTGAAGTGTTCAGTTCATCTATTGATTGAGTTATTTGTGGATTTTTTTTTTTGGTGTTAAGTTTTTTGAGTTCTTTATATATCCCAGAGATGAGTGCTTTATTTGATGTGCAGGTGGTACAGATTTTCTCCCAATTCTGTAGTCGCTCTCTTCATGTTATTGGTTGTTTACTAAGAAGAATCTTTTTAGTTGGAATCCATCCCATTTATTGGTTCTTGATTTTTTTTTTCTTGGAAACACAATACAAAATTTGCCTATTACATACCCAGAGGGCTGAACCAAGCTTCTTTTTGATAATTTGCATATTTCTTTCCTAGTGATACAGGAACAACACCTCCAGAGAGTGGTATTTTTGGATTCATGATAAACTTCTCTGCATTTCTTGGTAAGTATACAATTATTATGAATAAGTTAAAAATTTACAATCTTGGGCTGGGGTTGTGGTTCAGAGGTAGAGCGTTTGCCTAGCATACATGAGGCACTGGGTTTTCTCCTCAGCACCACATAAAAATAAAATAAAGATATTGTGTCCACCTACAACTAAAAAATAAATGTTTAAAAAAATGTTACAAGTTTTGTATTTCTGGTGCATTACATTGCAGTGGGATTCATTATGCTATAATCATAAATGCACATAACAATTTGACCAGTCTCATTCCCCAATATCTTCCCTTTCCCTCCCCAATTTGTGTATTTTTTTAAAAGTAAAACCTTTGCAACTAGAATGTTGCCCTACATTGAGAAATTAAAACATGTAGAAATCCAAGATTATAACCTTGTTATAGAATTATTCTTCACTTTATTTAGCAGTTTGACACAGGGTTTGCTGTGGGTGGTTTTAAACCCCAAACTTCTGAGGTGGCTTTGAAATGCAATTTAGTTTTTAAAAACTGTGATGTATAGCCAAGATACTTCTGTAAGCCAATGCAGAAAGACTGTTTCTCCAAGTGTGCTCATGTGAAAGGCAACTTACATGAAAACCATCTGGGTGCTGGTTAGAGTGCTGCTCCCTGGCTGTACTACAGATGCACTCATTCAGAACCTTTTAGAATGGGCCCAAGAATATGTGATGTTAATGAGCACTCAGGGCTGGAGGTGTAGCTCAGTGGTAAAGCGCTTGCCAGCCATGCATGAGGTCTTGGGTTTCATCCTCAGTACCCCCAGCCCTCCCCTCTAAAAAACACTGTAGGGGACTTGGATACTCACTAAAGTTTGAGAACCACTGACCTGTTAAAGAAATGAGAAAAGTGAAACAAGGAATAGTTTGTCTCCACACAAGTATGATTTTTCTTTTCAGTTCCTCAAAACCACCTGAGATGCAATTGATGGGATACAATCCTGTTGTGAGTCAATTAATGTAATATCACAACTACTTTTTGATGTAAAACTCAGTGTACTATAGGGGGATCTGAGTATGTAGATGTAAGATGTAGAGATTTTTCTCTTAATCCTTTCATAATCCTCTACCCTGTGGAACAATCAGGTTGCCAAGGAACTATGGTTAACCAGCACTTTCTGTCCCTCTCCATTGGTGCAGGTGAGAAGGGACAGAGGTACTGGAAACTCTGATTGGTAACTGGGTATCTTTGGAATTTGTTCATGCCACTTGGTAGAAAGTATGTTTTGTCTTGTCACCCATTTGGTATCTTCTCCCAAGGAATTGGAAGTAAGCAAGGGGAAGTGGAAATGAGGGGCCTGTCAATCTCAATCTCAGTCCCTCTTACACCATCCCTTGCCAAGAGTCCAGACTTAGAAGACTGAAATTATTTTGAAACAGCAAGTGATAAATATGGCTTTTGCATCTAGGCCATGCAGAAGCTGACATGAATATATACAATGATTTTTACCTTTATGTATAATTATAATACACAAATTTTTAAAAATGGTAGAGTATAGGAAGAGTGTTGGGGGAGAGAAAGGGGAGTTACTGGTGAATGAGATTGACTAAATCATGCTATGTGCTTGTATGAAGATGTCAGAATGAATCCCACTATTATGTATAATTACAATCAATAAAAATAAATTATGATAAATTATTAATTTTTAGCCTGCTTTTTAAAGTATAGCAAAATATTATAATCATCATTATGTCAATACACGGCAAATCTACCTTATCCTTTTTTGGGGGATGGGGTGCAGATACCAGGGATTGAACTCAGGAGCACTCGACCACTGAGCCACATCCCCAGCCCTATTTTATATTTTATTTAGAGACAAGGCCTCACTGAGTTGCTTAGTTTTATTCTTTTTTCTTTTGCTAAAGCTGGCTTTGAACTCATGATCCTCCTGTCTTAGCCTCAGAGCCTCTAGGATTACAGGCATGCACCACTGTATCCAGTTACCTTATCCTTTTAACACATGACTGATATCTATCATGTGGATGTTTGGTATTTTATTTTATTTTTTTATTTATTTCTTTTTTTTTATTGGTTGTTCACAACATTACAAAGCTCTTGACATATCATATTACATACATTAGATTGAAGTGGGTTATGAACCCCCAATTTTACCCCAAATGCAGATTGCAGAATCACGTCGGTTACACATCCACAATTTTACATAATGCCCTATTAGTAATTGTTGTATTCTGCTACCTTTCCTATCCCCTACTATTCCCCCTCCCCTCCCCTCCCATCTTCTCTCTCTACCCCATCTACTGTAATTCATTTCTCTCCTTGTTTATTTTCCCATTCCCCTCACAACCACTTATATGTAATTTTGTATAGCAATGAGGGTCTCCCTTCATTTCCATGCAATTTCCCTTTTCTCTCCCTTTCCCTCCCATCTCATGTCTCTGTTTAATGTTAATCTTTTCTTCCTACTCTTCCTCCCTGCTCTGTTCATAGTTGCTCTCATTATATCAAAGAAGACATTTGGTATTTGTTTTTTAGGGATTGGCTAGCTTCACTAAGCATAATCTGTTCTAGTGCCATCCATTTCCCTGCAAATTCTATGATTTTGTCATTTTTTATTGCTGCATAGTACTCCATTGTGTATAGATGCCACATTTTTTTTTATCCATTCATCTATTGAAGGGCATCTGGGTTGGTTCCACAGTCTAGCTATTGTGAATTGTGCTGCTATGAACATCGATGTGGCAGTATCCCTGTAGCATGCTCTTTTAAGATCTTCAGGGAATAGTCCGAGAAGGGCAATAGCAGGGTCAAATGGTGGTTCCATTCCCAGCTTTCCCAGGAATCTCCAAACTGCTTTCCAAACTGGCCGCACCAATTTGCAGTCCCACCAGCAATGTACAAGTGTACCCTTTTCTCCACATCCTCGCCAGCACTTGTTGTTGTTTGACTTCATAGTGGCTGCCAATCTTACTGGAGTGAGATGGTATCTTAGGGTGGTTTTGATTTGCATTTCTCTGATTGCTAGAGATGGTGAGCATTTTTTCATGTACTTGTTGATTGATTGTATGTCCTCCTCTGAGAAGTGTCTGTTCAGGTCCTTGGCCCATTTGTTGATTGGGTTATTTGTTATCTTATTGTTTAATTTTTTGAGTTCTTTGTATACTCTGGATATTAGGGCTCTATCTGAAGTGTGAGGAGTAAAAATTTGTTCCCATGATGTAGGCTCCCTATTTACCTCTCTTATTGTTTCTCTTGCTGAGAAAAAACTTTTTAGTTTAAGTAAGTCCCACTTGTTGATTCTTGTTATTAACTCTTGTGCTATGGGTGTCCTATTAAGGAATTTGGAGCCCGACCCCACAATATGTAGATCGGAGCCAACTTTTTCTTCTATCAGACGCAGAGTCTCTGATTTGATATCAAGCTCCTTGATCTATTTTGAGTTAACTTTTGTGCATGGCGAGAGGAGGGGATTCAGTTTCATTTTGTTGCATATGGATTTCCAGTTTTCCCAACACCATTTGTTGAAGATGCTATCTTTCCTCCATTGCATGCTTTTAGCCCCTTTATCAAATATAAGATAGTTGTAACTTTGTGGATTAGTCTCTGTGTCCTCTATTCTATACCATTGGTCCACCTGCCTGTTTTGGTACCAGTACCATGCTGTTTTTGTCACTATTGCTCTGTAATATAGTTTGAAATCTGGTATCGCTATACCGCCTGATTCACACTTCCTGCTTAGAATTGCTTTTGCTATTCTGGGTCTTTTATTTTTCCATATGAATTTCATGATTGCTTTATCTATTTCTACAAGAAATGCCGTTGGGATTTTGATTGGCATTGCGTGAAACCTATAGAGAACTTTTGGTAATATCGCCATTTTGATAATGTTAGTTCTGCCTATCCATGAACAGGGTATATTTTTCCATCTTCTAAGATCTTCTTCTATTTCTCTCTTTAGGGTTCTGTAGTTTTCATTGTATAAATCTTTCACGTCTTTTGCTAGGTTGATTCCCAAGTATTTTATTTTTTAGAGGATATTGTGAATGGAGTGTTTTTCCTCATTTCCGTTTCAGAAGTTTTGTCGCTGATATACAGAAATGCCTTTGATTTATGCGTGTTGATTTTATATCCTGCCACTTTGCTAAATTCATTTATTAGTTCTAGTAGTTTCTTTGTAGACCCTTTTGGGTCTTCTAGGTATAGAATCATGTCGTCTGCAAATAGTGATAATTTAAGTTCTTCTTTTCCAATTTTTATGCCTTTAATTTCTTTTGTCTGTCTAATTGCTCTGGCCAGTGTTTCGAGAACTATATTGAATAGAAATGGTGATAGAGGGCATCCCTGTCTTGTTCCGGATTTTAGAGGGAATGCCTTTAATTTTTGTCCATTCAGAATGATGCTAGCCTGAGGCTTAGCATAGATAGCTTTTACAATGTCAAGGTAAGTTCCTGTTATCCCTAGTTTTTCTAATGTCTTGAACATAAAGAGATGCTGTACTTTGTCGAATGCTTTCTCTGCATCTATCGAGATGATCATATGGTTCTTATCTTTAAGTCTATTGATGTGGTGAATAACATTTATTGATTTCCGTATATTGAACCAGCCTTGAATCCCAGGGATGAATCCTACTTGATCATGGTGCACAATTTTTTTGATGTGTTTTTGTATTCGATTCACCAGAATTTTATTGAGGATTTTTGCATCTAGGTTCATTAGAGATATTGGTCTGTAGTTTTCTTTCTTTGAGGTGTCTTTGTCTGGTTTCGGAATCAGGGTGATGTTGGCCTCATAGAATGAATTTGGAAGAGTTCCCTCTTTTTCTATTTCCTGAAATAACTTGAAAAGTATTGGTATTAATTCTTCTTTAAAGGTTTTGTAAAACTCCGCTGTATACCCATCCGGTCCTGGGCTTTTCTTGGTTGGTAGTCTTTTGATGGCTTCTTCAATTTCATTCATTGATATTGGTCTGTTCAAATTGTGTGTATCCTCCTGACTCAGTCTGGGCAAATCATATGACTTAAGGAATTTATTGATGTCTTCACTATCTTCTATTTTATTGGAATATAGGTTTTCAAAATAATTTGTAATTGTCTTCTGTATTTCTGTAGCATCTGTTGTGATATTGCCTTTTTCATCCCGTATGTTAGTAATTTGAGTTCTCTCTCTTCTTCTCTTCGTTAGCATGGCTAAAGGTCTGTCGATCTTATTTATTTTTTCGAAGAACCAACTTTTAGTTTTGTTAATTTTTTCAATAGTTTCTTTTGTTTCAATTTCATTGATTTCCGCTCTGATTTTAATTATTTCTTGCCTTCTGCTACATTTGCTGTTGTTTTGCTCTTCCTTTTCTAGGGCTTTGAGATGAAGTGTGAGCTTATTTATTTGTTGGTTTTTTCTTTTTTTGAGGAATGACCACCAGGCGATGAATTTTCCTCTTAAAACTGCTTTCATTGTGTCCCATAGATTCCAATATGTTGTGTCTGTATTTTCATTTATTTCTAAGAATTTTTTGATTTCCTCCTTTATGTCTTCTGTAACCCATTGATCATTCAGTAACATATTGTTCATTTTCCATGTGATGTAGGATTTTTCCTTCCTTCTTTTATCATTGATTTCCAGTTTCATTCCATTATGATCAGATAAAATGCATGGTATTATCTCCACCCCTTTATACTTACTGAGGGTTGCCCTATGGCATAATATATGGTCTATTTTTGAGAAGGATCCATGTGCTGCTGAGAAAAAAGTATATCCATTTGATGATGGTTGATATATTCTATATATGTCAGTTAAGTCTAGGTTATTGATTGTGATGTTGAGTTCTATAGTTTCTTTATTCAACTTTTGTTTGGAGGATCTGTCCAATGGTGAGAGAGGTGTGTTGAAGTCACCCATAATTATTGTGTTGTGGTCTATTTGATTCTTGAACTTGAGGAGAATTTGTTTTATGAATGTCGCAGCACCATTATTTGGTGCATAAATATTGATAATTGTTATGTCTTGTTGGTGAATGGTTCCTTTTAACAGTATATAATGACCTTCTTTATCCCTTTTGATTAACTTAGTCTTGAAGTCAATTTTATTCGATATGAGGATGGCCACCCCTGCTTGCTTACGAGGACCGTGTGCGTGGTATATTTTTTCCCATCCTTTCACCTTCAGCCTGTATGTCTTTTCCAATCAGATGTGTCTCCTGGAGGCAGCATATTGGTGGATTTGTTTTTTTAATCCATGATACCAGCCTATGTTGCTTTATTGGAGAGTTTAAGCCATTAACATTCAGAGTTACTATTGATATATGGTTTGTACTTCCATCCATGTTTGATTATTTATCCTTTTTTTAAAAAATTTAGTTTGTTTCTCCATGATTATCTTTCCCCTCGCCCTCTGTCTTTACTGAGGCACTTCCCACTGATGGTTTTGGTTATTGTTTTTCATTTCTTCCTCGTGTAGTGTTTTGCTCAAAATGCTTTGCAATGCTGGTTTTCTGGCTGCAAATTCTTTTAGCTTTTGTTTATCATGAAAGATTTTTATTTCGTTGTCATACCTGAAGCTTAATTTTGCTGGATACAGAATTCTTGGTTGGCATCCATTGTCTTTCAGTGTTTGAAATACATTGTTCCATGACCTTCTTGCTTTCAGTGTCTGTGATGAAAAATCCGTTGTTAACCTTATTGGTTTATCCCTGAATGTAATCTGTCTCCTTTCTCTTGTAGCTTTTAATATTTTCTCTTTGTTCTGTATATTGGATATCTTCATAACAATGTGTCTTGGCGTTGGTCTACTGTGATTTTGTGTGCTTGGTGTCCTGTATGCATCTTCAATTTGTATATCTGTTTCCTTTTTTATTTCTGGAAAGTTTTCTGTAAATTATTTCATTTTGCAGGTTACTCATTCCCTTGGTTTGAATCTCTGTGCCTTCCTCTATCCCGATGACTCTTAAATTTGTTTTTTTTTATGATATCCCATATCTCTTGGATGTTTTTGTCGTGATTTTTTTACCAGCCTTTCTGAGTTGGCTAGACTCTTTTCAAGATGATATATTTTGTCTTCATTATCTGACGTTCTGGCTTCTACTTGCTCCACTCTGTTAGTGATACTCTCAATTGAGTTTTTAATTTGGTTTATCATTTCCTTCATTTCTAGAATTATTGTTTGATTATTTTTTATAATCTCTATCTCCTGATAAAGATGCTTTTATCTGTTTATGTAATTCATTCTCAATGTGTTCTTTTGCTGCTTGAATTTGCTGTCTTGTATCCTCTTTAAGGTTCCATTCCATCTGTCTAAGGTGTTCCTTGAGTTCTTTATATGACCATTTTTCTGATGACTCTAGGTCCTCCTGAATATTTAGGCTGTCCTGCATTGTTTGTACTCCTTTTCTTCCTTGCTTTTTGAAGCTGCTCATGTTACTTCTTGTTCTGTTTGACTGCTGAGTTACTGTTTACTCCTATAAATTTATTTGATGCTTGGGAGGAAAGGTATTAGAAGGGAAGGGAAGAAGTAACTAAAGAGAATGAGAGTAAGCAGGTAGAATTCAAGGAAGGGGGGATAAGAGAAATGAAAAGACAAAAGAAGAAAAAAATAGGAAATAAAAAAAGAAAAAAAATTAAAAAAATAATAAAAAAAATTAAAATTAAAATTAGAAGAGAAAAAAATTAAAAAAAATTGTAAAAAAAATTTAAAAAAACAAGAAAGAAAAATGAAAATGAAAGAAAAACCCAAATCAAAAAAAAAGAGAAAATAAAAAAAGAAAAAGAAACTAATAAATGCAGTCTTAGAGTTTGATTAACTTCTCTTCCAGTAGGTGGCGCTGTGCCCACCAGGCCAAGTTTCTTCTGTCAATAAGCGGGAACCGATCACTGGAGCAGCTCCTCCCAGACTGGGCGAGTCTCCGACCCTGAGTGCCTAGGGCCTCCTCTTGTGTCTAGTCACTTCCCACTTTTCCTCTAGCCAGGCCCCTCTCACGGGTGCTGCTCACCACAATACTGGCTACACGCCAGGTCTGCTGCTCCCGGGAGCCCTGTTTTCATGAACGACTGGGCACACTCTTCCAGTTTGCCATTCCCTCAGACCCTAAGTTTGTAGAGCTTGGGGCTGAGAATCCTCAGCGAATTTTACTTGCCCTCCGGTAGCCACTCCCCCGGTAGCTGGTGCAAGAGGCCTCAGCAGTCAGCACTGGTGGGAGCGGTAGCTCCACGCCGCGGGTCCCGCGCCACCTCTGATTCCCTCGGGCTGGCTATCGTGCTCACGGGAGAGCTGGGAGGGGCCCTTATGGGAGAGCTGGGAGGGGCCCTTAAGGTTTCCCCGATGTGTGGAGAGGGAAGGCTAGGGAATTACACACCTGTAGCCGCAGGTTTCAATGAAGTTATCTCCTCCGCCGCAGTCTCCATGTTTGGTATTTTAATTTATTCAGTCTGTCTCCTATTGGTAAACACTTAGGCTCTTTCTCATATTTTGTAATTACAGTGTAGAAGTGAATGTCCTTTTAATCATATTTTTGTGTATTGAGGTGACTATTTCTGTAAGCTTGCTGAGTTAAAGGGAATACATATCTAAAATTATGTTAGCTATCTATTCATCCCGCAAATTCTCTCTCTTCTTCCTTTCCTTCCTTTCTTGTGGTTTTCTTTTTTTTAAAATTTGAGACAGTGTCTTGCTGATTTGCCCAGACTAGCCTCAATTTGTGTTCCTCCTGCCTCAGCCTGCAGAGTAGCTGGGATTATAGGTGTACACTATTGCACCCGACCTCCAACGTTCACATTCTAAGCATCTCACACAAACCAGTTGCAATTAAAGAACTAATATAAAAAGCAAAAGTGCAAGAGAAGTTTAGTGTTTCCAAAATCTTGGGATGAAAAAACTTATCTGAGCATACACAAAGCACAGATGCTAAAAAAGAGTTAACAGATTTGAGTAGGTAAAAAAAAATGAAAACTTCTAAACAATGAAAGGTATCAGAAATGAAGTTAAAAGACAAACAACAGATCAGAGGAAAATTTGTAATATTTATAGCAGATTTAGACTAGGGGACATAATGTGTAAAAAGCAACCACAAATTACAAATGAATAAACAAAACCAAGAGGAAAATGAGAAAAAAAATTAAAACATGCAATTCTCAGAAGACGAAATGAAAATGACTGGTAGATACAATGAAAATTGCTAAATCTCAGTAATAACTAGGAAGATGCCAATTAAACCAACTGGTTGCCATTTTTTATTCATTAGATTGACAATAATTAAAAAGGCGAGTGTATACAAAATTGCTCTCCAGTTCTGCTGATGGGCATATAAATTGTTACTGTCTTAGAGCAGTCTGGAAGTGCTTCTGAGCATTTTAATTGTGTGTGGGTTTTTTTTTTCTTGAAACAGTAATAACTACTTCTAAGAACTGGCCTTTCAGAAATACCTGATAGAGTGCCCAAAGATTTATATCCAAAGATGTTTATTGGACACTGTTTATAACTGAAAAAAACAGAAGCAATGTAGAAATCCATTTGTAAAAGAATAATGAAATAAATATGGTATCTCATATTATAAGACCCTTCATAAATGACAAGGTAGATTTGTTTGTACTAACTTGGAAAAATCTCCAGGGTATATTGTTAAGTGAGAAGAGCAAGACAGAATAATACATATACTATAATGGCTTTTATGTGAAAAAAATAACAACCACAATGGGGTGTGTATGTTTCTGTCTATTTATTCCATCACACTGGAGAGAAACTAAAAAGGGGTGCGGGAAGGGACAGGGATGGGCAAATAGGGAGGCATTGCAGTCAGGACTTATTTTGAGGTGGGTACTGGGGATTGAACTGAGGGTCTCATGCATGCTAGGCAAGTGCCCTAGCGCTTACCTACAGTTATAGCCGTAATCAGGACTTTTTAACAAATGGTTAAAAACTGCTTCTAAGTTTTTCATTCCAAAAAAAAAAAAACCATGAAAATTTCATCAAAGTGCCTTTCTTTTTCAGGTGCAGCCACGATGTACACGAGATATAAAATAGTAGAGAAGCAAAATCAAACCAGCTATTTCGGCACTCCTGTTTTTAACTTGGTGTCCTTAGTTCTTGGATTGGTGGGATGTATCGGAATGGGCATTGTAGCAAATTTTCAGGTATGGTCTGTGGCTTTCTTGGTACTGGGGACAATGTGTGAGGAGAGAAGCAGGAACCCAAGCAGCACACTTGTGCCGGGAGAGCTGTGAAATGGTTGATGAGTTTCCAAAAATTGGAAGAGATTAATTTTTAGGAATAAATCTTTGCCATTGGGACATTGGTCTTATCTGATCCTTGGGATAGAAGGGGTGCATGTTTGTACAATTATGAGTGTGCGCTTCCAAAAAATGCTATGGCTTCTGCATTGGTCCGTTTCATATTGATGTGGTTTGATACAGGGAGAGCTACTTAGTAATTATATTGATCTTACTGAGTATGAAGATATTTATGTGTGCTTACCAATTCCACCATTCGGCAGACTCCATCTGGCATTCAAAGAGCAGCATCTGATCTCTTCCTTTTGCAGTCAAAGTTTGGTTAGTGGAGGTTAAGTCATTTGCTGGGGATTATTTAGCTAATGAGTCTCAGAATCAATATATGGCCCCCAGAGAAAATTAACTTCTATGCAGAGTCTACTTGATATATCCTCAATGTGTGAGGTATATGGAAAAAAATCATTCTACTCTATGGATTTCTGCTCCTATTATTTGTCTATGGAGACAATATTTAATATTTAAAAAATACTGGTCAAATTTCTAGTTACTACTACTACTACTACTTATGCCCACCTCTAGGGATTGTTGCAAGGATTCCATCATATAATCTACCATAGCCAGCAGTCTGTACCTGGTGGCTATTGTGGTCATTATTGGTTCATCATCACAGGTTACCATTAAGAGATGGACCTGTGCTCTCCTTCACCTGTTGTCTCTGTGAGAGCAGAATGGCATTACTCCAGGAGGACCTTGGCTTCTGCCTGGGGTACTTCTCTGTCTTCCCAACAGGGGTGACCTTGTACAATGTTATTTTCACAAATAAAGATGGCAGCCTTCACTTCCAGTAGACTGCTCAAACATGTGTCTGTACACTAAATAACCAAAGTCCCCCACCTGTATGATTCGCTGTCCATTCATTCTCTAGTGTCCTCTCCTGCATGAAGTCGGATCATCAAAAACAGAGTCCTCAGTGTAAAAGGCCCCCGGTGGGCCTCATAAAATCCCTTTCTCTGCACTTCTCATGGTGGGGGGGGCATTATAATACTGTGCCCCAGGAAATTCACTCCTGTACTTACCAAAGGTTTATGGGGAAAGGCCCCCTTCCTTATATTATATCTTCAATATGACACAGACCAGTCCCCTTCCTTATATTGTATCTTCAATATGACACAGGCCATGGGTAATCTCTCAGGACTCAACTCATTTTAGTTTTTGGATGTTATAAATCCTGTGATTATTAGTGTCTCCATGTTGTTAATGGTGAGGCTAGAAAAGTGAGAGCCAAATCTGTAGTCCCCCTGAAGCAAGTGTATTAGGTTTCACAGGGGGCATATTGTGCACTTAAATTTGCTTCTCAAAGCAACACAGAGAGCTGCAGTGGTGGTGTGGATCATTTGTCATGTGACTTGGGCTTTTTATGGCATTTTCTTATGTTTTATATGATAGAGCATGTATTCTGTTTTTCACAACAACAAACATTTATTGGGATTCTTCTGCATGACAGACTTATGTATGAAAATACCCCACACTGTAGATCATGCAATTCCAATAAAAGCCTTATAAGTGGGCACTCTTCCTTTCCCTATTTACATATGGTGAAATAGAGGTCCAGACAAGCTAATACTTGCCTAATATCCTATGAACAATGTGTGGCAGAGGTGACCTTCGAATTGAAGCAATCTGTCCAGAACTGTAAAAAAAGAGTTATTCTCAATGAAGTGTTATTTCAAATGAAGAAATTATCTATAAGGAAAAACTAAATATAGTCACCTCACCATCCCTGAATCTAACCAAGCTCAGCTTGAAAATAATCGGAAAAAAAATATTGCATTTGTTCTGAACTTAAACTTTTTTCTTATTATTATTTTCTAAAAAATACAGGATAACAACTATTTACACTGCATTTACATTGTATTAGGTATTATGGGCAATCTAAAGAATGACTAAATCAAGTATACAGAAGGATGTACAGAGGCTATATGCAAATACTATGCAAATTTACATGAGACTTGAGCATCTGTGGATTATGGTGTTTGATAGGGTTCCTGGAACCAATCTCCTGTGGATCCTGAGGGGTGACTGTTTACAGCACATATCTCTACCATCAGAAAACATGATTAAAAAAGAAAAAGACAAAAAGGGGTGGCTTGGAATGATATAAACTGTGGAATCCAGTGTGGGTCTGAATTATTTGGGAGGGGTACTATGTACTTACATTATTTTATTTTTTGAGTAACTCAGCACCACATAAGGCATACAGATGTCATTTTTTTAAACCATAAAGGGCAAGCTTTAGAAAGAAAACTTAGATGGTTAGATAATTGAATTTTTTATTTTTTTAAGGCTTCCATGAAGTTACCAAATGTTTATAGAGACCGAAAATAGAATTTTTTTTTAACAGTCCCTGGGAACAAAGTATTTGCCTTGGCAGTGTTCCCATAAGTGCATCTTTACGACTTCCTTGTTTGATATCCTGTAATTCATTTCTAGCATGCCATCAGCAGGCCAACTTGAGCTGCTACCTTGAGAAGAATTTGAGTTGAGAGGCCAAGAGAGAGCGTGACTGGTTCTCGTGGTTTTTCTTGAGTCGTAATAATCACATTTATGAGAAGCTCACAGATAACTCTTTCTGTGAGTGGGTGGGTAGAATGCCTGTTTTTGAGGTTGTCCTCACTAATTTCTGTCAATACTTTATTCTCCCTTCAGAAGTTTCCTTTTGAAATTCTATCATTTGAAACAGCATGGGGCATTGTGTTAAATATGAAATAAGCAAGACACATAAAAGACAGATAACACAAAATCTCACTTATAGGTGGAATCTAACAATCGAAGCAGAGAGTAGAACAGTACCAGGGGCTGGGAACAGTGAGGTTAAATGGTACAAATTTTCAGACAGGATGAATGAGATTTATTGTATATAGCATGATGGCTATCATTAATAATTATGTATATTTCAAAATTGTTAAAGCACCAGATTTTATAAGTTCTGACTATAAAAATAACCATGAAGTTATGAATATGTTAATCTGCTTGATTCAATCATTCCACATTGTAAATATATAAAAATATACAAAATCCTATAAATATATACAATTATTACTTGTAGATTAAAAATAAAATTAAAAAAGAATTGTTTTTTTTAGAAAAGAACATTTTCAAGGTATAGCCCTGTTGGTTCTAGTATTCTCTATGTTTTACTACCTTTTCTTTTTTCTTCTTTTTTTTTTTTATCCCCCTCCAGGAATTGGGGATTGAATCCATGGGCACTTCACCACAGAGCTACTTCCCCAACCCCCTTTAATTTTTTTTTTTTTTTAGTTGTAGATGGATACATTTATTTGTTGGTTTATTTATTTATATATGGTGCTGAGGATTGAACCCAGTTCCTGAAACGTGCTAGGCAAGTGCTATACCACTGAACTGCAACCACAGCACCTCCCCAACCCTTTTTAATTTTTATTTTGAGACAGGGTCTTGCTAAATTGCTAAATTTTTAATTTTCACTTTGAGACAAGGGGTCACTAAGTTGCCCAGGCTAGCCTCAAATTTGAGACCTGCTTCAACTGAGATTACAGATGTGCACCATGGTTCCTGGCTCTATGTTTTGCTATCTTTTAAATTTGCAAGAGTTTTTAAAAAGTTGTCTAAAAAAGATGCTACGGTTTTTTTTTTTTTTTTAAAGAGAGAGTGAGAGAGAGAACTTTTAATATTTATTTTTTAGTTCTCGGCGGACACAACATCTTCGTTGGTATGTGGTGCTGAGGATCGAACCCGGGCCGCATGCATGCCAGGCGAGCGCGCTACCGCTTGAGCCACATCCCCAGCCCAAATGCTACGTTTTTATCTCATCCTTTACCCAAAATTCATGTATGACCTAAGAATCCTTTCTCTTCTAAAAGACATCACTATAGAGACAGTTCCTGCTGAGTCTAGGGCCTTTGGGTCTGATAACATCAGTGTTAATATAGGGTTATGCAATTTGTGGATTAAGATTGTAATGGACATGTTGAATTGGCTGGAGCTAATGAAGGAAATTCCCTGACAGTATTTATGAAAGGAAATAAAGGATGCCAATTCAAGATGTTGATTTACTTCGCATGAAAAGAAGAGTAAGAATGGAAAGTACCAGAATTCTCAGATTATTCCTGAAACTGACTCATTAGCTGCAGATGCTTTGCCTTTTATTTCTTGTCAACCAAATGTGCCTAACATTCAGGGGAAGAAAGTAATTTATTTATATTGATTCCTTTTTATTAAAATTATTTTTAATTGTATTTAAAATATACATAAAATTTACCATCTTAACCTTTTTTTGGCATATATTTTGTTATTTCCCTGAATTCTTTTTTTTTTTTTTAAGAGAGAGTGAGAGAGGAGAGAGAGAGAGAGAATTTTTAATATTTATTTTTTAGTTCTCGGCGGACACAACATCTTTGTTGGTATGTGGTGCTGAGGATCGAACCCGGGCCGCACGCATGCCAGGCGAGCGCGCTACCACTTGAGCCACATCCCCAGCCCCTCCCTGAATTCTTTATATACTTAAAAGTTAATACTCATTTTGTAATTCATAAAATGTATTTTACTTTTTGTGTATAACATTCCTGAATCTGTATTCTCATGCTAAGTGTTCTAGGTACACAAAATCCATATTTAGTAAATGAATAATATATGACAGAGTATTAATGCAGTCTGGTTTTTGTTGTTGTTGTTGTTGTTGTTGTTGTTGTTTTGTTTTGGTACCAGGGATTCAACTCAGGGGCACTCGACCACTGAGTCACATCCCCAGCCCCATTTTGTGTTTTATTTAGAGACAGGGTCCCACTGAGTTGCTTGCCTCCAGGTTGCTGAGGCTGGCTTTGAACTTGAGATCCTCCTGTCTCAGCCTCCTACACCACTGGGATTATAGGCATGTGTCACTGTGCCCAGCTTGCAGTCTGTTTTTAAGTGCTGGGGATCGAATCCTAGGGCCTTGTACATGCTAAGCAAGTGCTCTTCCATTGAGCTACATCTCCTACTCTAAATGATATTTTTGTATGAGATGTGTCATAGTCTTCACACACCTGTGAGGCAGGAATGATTATGCCCATTTTATAGATACAGAGATTGAAGTTGTAAGGGTCAAAGTCCATTACCTCCAAGGTAAACATTGTTCCTTCCTTGTTCCACATGCCCAGATTTGCTAGGGAACAACCCAGTTGCTGGCGTTTATTTTGCAATTGGTACTCTTCTGGAAGCAGCCACATTTTCCAAGGACGATTGCTTCTGTGACAAACAGTGGCTTGGAGCATCCGGAGTGACTGAGAATTCAAAACTTAATGCTGGCAGTCAAATGCAAGTCGTTACACATCTGTGATTTTCTCTCCAGGAGTTAGCTGTGCCCGTGGTCCACGACGGGGGCGCCCTTCTGGCTTTTGTCTGTGGTGTGGTGTATACGCTCCTGCAATCCATCATCTCTTACAAATCGTGTCCACAGTGGAACAGCCTCTTGACGTGCCACATACGCATGGCCATCTCTGCTGTTTCCTGTGCAGCTGTTGTCCCCAGTATCCTTTTCACATTTGTCAGTTGCTAAAGCAAAAAAAAAAAAAATTAATGGCATTTATTAAAGTATGCTAAGGAGGACTTCTTTTTAGGCCATAGTGATAGGTGTAGAGACTACTGTACGTCTTACAGGGGAGAGAGACTGGGCTGAACTCCCAATACAGCATGGGCAAGTGGGTATTTTAGCCATAGAAGCAGGGCAGGGTCAGAGGTATCGGTGGGGGATGCTGGCTTAACTAATTCTTCTCTTTTTTAAAAATTTATTTTCAGTACTGGGGATTGATATCAAGGGTGCTGTACCACTGAGCTACATCCCCAGTCCTTTTTATTTTATTTTGAGTCAGGGTCTCACTACGTTGCCCAGGCTGGACTTGAACTTGTGATGCTCCTGCCTCGGCCTTTCGAGTCACTGGAATTACAGGCGTGTGTCATTGTGCTGGGCTAAAACTGGATTTTAGAATGAAGTGTCCAGATGGACTTGGGAGAAGTTTCAGGAGTTCAAAGTTTGGCCAAGCAAAGAATCTTTGTTACACTGTCCTAGCAAGTTTGACACACTCTCCAAAGGCATGAAAAAAAAAATCAAAGGATAAAACCAAGTTTCTACATTCTTCAGAACAACAAATGGGAGAAAACTGTAAATCATTAAGAAAACATCTCAACTTGGTCTGGTTAGATCAAAAGAATCTTTGGGGGGAAAATGGTGTGAAAGGGGAATGGAACAATGTAGGAACACTTCAGTCTCTATTTACTTTCCTTTCCACAGTCTAGTTTCATGAGCTATTTGAAAATATTTAGTTTTCTTTGTAGTGCTTGGCTGAAGATACCAAATATTGATATTGAACTTAAAGCAATAGTCCTGTGAAGTCCCAAGTGTTCACACTGAGATGTTGAAAAAAACATCACTTATTAAGTCAATTAAAAGGTAGGTAGTCTTTTTGTAGTTCAAAATAAAGTTCATTTTCTAATTCAGCAATGTGAAAAAAATTATGTGAATTTGTCATGATTGTATATTCTGATTTAGAGGAAATGAAACTTTGTCCTTTTTTTTCTTTTTCTCTCTTCTTTAATGAAGTTTTTAACCAAGAAAATTAAAAAACTGTGGTCTTTAAAGGTGTGAAGCATCTTTAAAAATACCAACTGTGGTCATATTAAAGAATGCTACAGTGTTCTTAAAAGTGATGATTAGTGTCAAATTGCAGAAAAATTGAAACTAATAAGTGGCAATTTCATTAGTTTGGTTTGGGTTATGGTATAAAGTAGGTAAGCTTGAGAACGCATTTTGAATACATCATGTGTTTCTACACATTGGGATTTGTATTTTTCTTTTAAAATAGAAGTTATACAAAATAAGAAGTCTATTTTTTTAAATCTTAAGGAAATCTATTTTTTTTTAAATCTTAAGGAAATCTTTTTCTTTCTTTTTTTTTTTTTTGGAGGGGGGGGATTGAATCCAGAGGGATTACACCTCTGAGGCACATTCCCAGCCCTTTTTTTATTTTTAATTTTGAGATAGGTATCACTAAGTTGCTGAGGCTGGCTTTGAACTTACAGTCCTCCTGCCTCAGCTTCCCGAGTCACCCAGATTACAGGCATGCGCCACCACACACAGCGATGGAAGGAAATTTTTAATCACAAAATTTCTAAGCACAGGAACCTATTCTCAAATCCTGAGAAATTTACCAGTTATTTTATTCCTAAGATAATGCCTTCTCAATTTCCTAGTCTTTTTTATGGGTTGAAGATAGATGCTCATACTTTCTCATTAAATATAACTCCTTAAAACTGGCAGCTTGTGTTGTAAAATGTATAGTGTTTATAGTGTGTGCACTATAGGGTGTATATAGTGTAAAAGCAGATTCTTGGTATAAAATCTTTCCTTGCTTCCAACTTTTAGAGACAGATTCCCCAGATATTAAAATCATAGAATTTTTAGCAAAATAAACATTTCAGACCTCAAGAGTTTTCTAAAGTAATAGATTTCATTTTAGAAGGCTCTTGCAGCCCCAAACAGAAGTGGTTATGTCCCTGGGGCAAATTAACTAAAATGAATTTTTATCTACATGCAAAAGTCTGTCTTCAACTTCAGCATGGTAATAATATTTCCTTACAAAGGATTCAAAGCATCTTCCAAATGCCCTGCTTTCTTCTTCCTGGGTCATTCTTGTGAAATGAAACTGAGGCTCTGAATGAGAACAGTCATTTAGAGTCACACTTCTGGACTTCTCCTGCTGAATTGTTCATCTTGCACTGACCTCCAAAGCTTTCGAAAGCCTTCACGATCACTAGCAGAATAAAGTCCAGATTCCTTTGCAGGAAGCACATGATCTGATCATGAGCTACTATTTCTCCAACTTCATGTTACACTTTGTCCCCTAAGCCTGGCTATTTCTTGTTCTCTTTTGCCCACGCTCTTCTCCTGCTCTGGATTATCCTTTTTCACCTTTTCTGTTTTGCTGGGGTTTCTTTCCCCTTGCTCCCAAGCCAGTGCAGTACCTGGTGTACTGAAGATGAAACTAAAGAACAAATAAACGAAAGAATTAGTAGCTGTTAAACAGTTGCACACAGGGGTATGGTGATGAAAATGATAAATCTTTGATGCTCTCAATGTTTTTATTTTGAGAAACTGGGAAGTGTTAAGTATTGCAAAATATGAAGACGAGACATAGAGAGGATGTGCTGACTCTGAATTCAGAGAAGGCCCTAAATTTGCATTGACTCAGCACTTTGAAGTCCTAATTTTTGGTAGATTCCATAGAGCTTTCTGTTTTCCTCTAGCTTTTTTTTTTTTTTTTTTGCCTTTATTTTTGGCACTGGAGATTGAACCTAGGGGTGTTCTACCATTGAACCACATCCCCAGCCTCCTTGTTTTAATATTTATTTTTTATTTTGAGACAGGGCCTCACTAACTTAACTGGGGCTGACTTTGAACTTGCAATCCTCCTGCCTCAGCCTCCTGAGCACCTGGGATCACAGGTGTACCACCACCATGCCCAGCTCTATTTTACCCTCTAAATTTGATCACCACCTTTTGTACAGATAGTAGTGTGGAGGGAGGGCAGGAGCCTGGGCCCCTGGCCTTATAAGGCTTGGCCTGAAAGTCTGAAGTAGGCTGAATGTCTTTGATTTGGAAACTGTGTCAGGAGAAAGGGCTGCACTTATACCCAGTTATGCAACAGACATCTGTTTTTAACAGGTAGCAGTTTGAATTTTTGTAGCTTATTTTTGCATATAAAATGTTAAATTTTCCTTACAGCTGTTACCTTGAGAATAATATTTTTAGGGAAGATGTATTTTTATTTAGTTAGTAAGTACTCAAAAAGGACCCATTTTGGACTATCCTGTCAGCTATTTTGACCAGCTTTCAACAGCCAATTTAAGTGGGAACATCGACAAACATTGGGGGTCAAGCTGCAAATTAAAATTCTGCTACATGTAACTGAAAATGTATCACTAAGGTATGACTGCATTTCTGTTGTAATTTAGCTACTATCATATTTGAAGGTCTGAGATTACCAGAAGCCAATAGAACTGGTTTGATTGTAGCAATGTTGTTATTAATATCTAAACACCACGTATTGATTCTACTAGAATTGTCTTAGAATTATAGAACCATTTTTTTTCTTCTGTAGTTTCCTTAACAATGTTCTCTTTTTAAAAAGTGATTGCCTGTGCTTCACTAATTTCTATAACCAAACTGGAGTGGAATCCAAAAGAAAAGGTAACATTTAAGTTGTTCTCAAGATGATGTTGATCATGTTTATGAGAGATTGTGACTGGCCGAATCCTAGGAAGGATCTTAGAACAGGTTGCAAAATGTGGGGTAAATGTGTCGTGTAATCAACTTACTGCTCAATTACTTGACAATGCATGTGTTGTAAATAGCTTCAAAAGACAAAATTACAACAAATTTAGTTATACATCTAATTGGCTTTTATTTGAAATTCCTGAGTCTGAGGCAGGGTCCATTCTACAAAATAGAATGAAAGCTCCACCAAGCAGTGTCACAGTAGGTTTTGTAAAGTGGGGACAAGGAAACAGAACAATGGGGAGAATTTGATTGGCTCACATGGGGCTACTTCACATTATCTTTATTTTGTAAGCAGAAGAGACTTCTTTATCACACAGGCTCAGGTAAATGGAAATCTCCTGTCTTCAGGAAAATCTAGTCTCTTGAAGTTTCAGTTGGATTATGTGGCACTTAGCATAAGTGACTCCATTTTGGTTTGATTTGATCTGTTGGAGGCCAAGTGTAGGAGCTTAGGCCTCCCATAACTTTTGCTTAACTTTAGTTATTGGGATAATCCCAAATGGTTCCTGAAATTATTTTCAAAATTTAGAATTCCTTATTTCTTTCTTACACACTTCAACTTTTAGGGCTTAGTAAGAGATTGGACCTTAAAGGGTAGGGGACAATGTGAGTGAAGGTTTATAGAGGTCGGATAAAGTGCAGAATGTTAATCAGAGAGGGCAAGACAAGATTCAATGTAGTGGACAGTTCACTTCAGGACACAGTGACAATTAATATAATCAGGGGTAACTTTGCAAGGAAGCAGTGGCTTCTGGAGGCTGACAGAGAGGTTCAACTTGGCCAGACTAAGCTTTTGAAGACTTCTGATCAGGAAAGGAAATTGAGTGAGTATTATTGGACAAATATTAGGTAGAAGCAACAGCTGGGGTGGATTTAAGAGAGAGTTTGGCATTAGCAGGACCAGAAGCAGAGAGTTCTACTAGTTGAGATTCAAATCAAGATGAACCTCAGTTGGAAATGATAGGATAAAAATATTGGATGAGCACTTGCACATGGCTGACTTGAGAAGGAAGGGAAATGATGAATCAAAAATGATTTGCAAGTCTTTATTTTGGATGAACCAAATAATTTATTTCCATGACCACAGAGATACAGTCTTTATCGGGGATAAATGATTTCACAGGCAGAAGTGGATGTGTTTGGTTTTGCAGCCACTGGCATCTGAGGCCACAGGGAAAAGTCAAGGCTGAATGTCCAGTTAAAAATGTGAAGCTAGATCTCTGGTAGGGCCAAGAGCCCTCATGGCATAGAATAGAGTGACCAATAATTTCCAAACCAAATATCAGAAACACCTGGACCCAAGTATGTGAAACTGAGATCACCTCATGCCATGAAACTCTTATGATAGTGCTTCATCCAGATGTGGTACAGGAGACTGAATGAATGATGCCCCAGGAGAGAAGGGATTTAGTGAGAGAACAGCAATAGATTTTTTTTTTTTAAAGAGAGAGTGAGAGAGGAGAGAGAGAGAGAGAGAGAATTTTTTTTTAATATTTATTTTTTAGTTCTCGGCGGACACAACATCTTTGTTGGTATGTGGTGCTGAGGATCGAACCCGGGCCGCACGCATGCCAGGCGAGCGCGCTACCGCTTGAGCCACATCCCCAGCCCCAGAACAGCAATAGATTGTTTTCCAAAGGGCAGGTGAAGGACTGTACCCAGAAAAAAAGAAGTAAAAAGAAGAGTCATGAATCAAGAAGAATCAGAACTGGGCAGTATGTCTGACTTCACTGACCAAGTCCCTGTTGCAAGCAAGATTGTGCTGAGGGATGCTGGGGGGATGGTCAGCTATAGGGTGGCAGGTCCCCAAGGAAGCTTATAGTTTAGTGGAGGCAAACAACCAGTTGTCCACTGCCAAATGTGGTTCTTTGAAACATGAATTCTCACTCTGAAATGAGAAGAAGATATATTACCCTAGAGAGCAAGAGGAGGGCATTTTTCAAGAGAAAGAGAAATGATTATTCATGGCAGATGGGTCTGAACAGCCTTTAGGAATGGAACGAGGTCCCTGAATTTGGGCAATGAAGGGTGGTTCACTCATTCAGCTATCAACATATGTTTGCTGGGGAAAAATGCGGGATTGGCTAGAGGGGATAGCAGGGTCAGAGGAAGGGCTCCCCAAGACAGAGAATACTAGCTCTCCACGGAGGTTGTTGAGACACGGGAAGGACTGAAGATGGTGGTAAGGAAGAGAATAATCCAGACAAGAATTCAAAAAACACTTCCTTTGAATATGACAGGAAGATGTCCAGATTATCCAAGAGTTTAGACCTAGAAAAAGGCAACTTTTTTTTTTTTTTTTTTTTTTTTTTCTGCATGGGGGGAAATCATTTCCTATCCAAAGGGGCTTAGGCTCCTCTTTCCACTGGGGGACCTCCTCCTGACAAGAAACCAAACAGCAGAGCAGGCCCAGGTGTACTTTACTATTAGGCCACTGGGGGGCGACCTTCCACCACAAGTCAAGGGCTCCACAAAGCATATCCCCAGGTCTCTGAAAATCTGTCACCTTCCATTTTTTATCTAAAAGTGTGAAAAGTACCTGATTTTCCATTCCATCTATAAATTTCTGTGCCACTTTGGTGTTTCCTTCTGTTTCCAGTATCAATGGCTGCAAAATCAGAAAACAAACAACAACATAAACCTCTTTACATTAATTACCTGAAAAGAATAATCATTTTAGGCACTGCCCCAGATTTCTGTATAGTATTTTAGAGTTTTCACTGCATACCTATGTGCATGGGCTTACTCGGTAGGGAGGGTGAGAAATATGTCCTTGTTTCATCCCATCAAGTTCAGAGCTTGGCCTGTGTTCACACATGGAGTGAAGCCACTCCACGGAACTTGTATTAATATGATGCTGAAGACATCCCCATACCCTCTGCCATCGTGTCTCTGTTTGTTTTTTCTTTTCAAAGTCAAGATTTTAATGTTTCCCTTCACGTCAATGTCCTCTCCCACCCCTTTTTACGCCTCCTTTTAATAAGCCATCTTCACTGTCCCAGGATGATATGGGATGGGACATGTCCCCTGTTGCTGGCACCAAAAAGAGGAAGCCTCTGTTCTCCACTCCTAATGCAGGCTGGCCAGGTTCTCCCCAGCATGCCCTGGAATGAGAACAATGGATGGATGTGTCCCTGGAGACAGCCAAAAGTGATGTCTGCTCAAGTTTGATAAATCTGTTAAATCTTTATGGGATGAAAACAGGGTCAAGGAAAAGAGCTGTCGCCATGGAACTGACTAGCAACCCAGCACACGTTTTTACTCACACATGTAACCTATAGCAGAGCAGAAAGTGAAGTAGGAAAAACAATTAACCTTATTTGAAATCAGAGGGGGTAAACTAAGAGTCTGCAGGCCTAGTTTGGCATGTGAGCTAAAGTTAAAATGCAGACATGCATTTTTCTCCTTACTTAGATGGAATTTTAAAATGCTTTGAAATGAGTTTCCAGCATAAGAAAAAAAAAAAAAAACCAGGAGATCACATACACATGTGCACATACACATGCATGCACACAAATAGGCTTTTTTTTTTTTTTTTAACTTCTTTCAAAGAAGCACTGGGGTATTATTTTCCCATTTTGTGAATGTGGAATTGAGTTGATGAGGCATGGGCCCCTCTTTCTCTCTTTCACCTAACAACCATCAGTTTCATTTATTTTTATTAATTTCCTGGCCTCCATAAGCAACTGAGCTTGGAAACCCCCATGAAAGCCACTTTGATTCTTGGCTCCCATTCTTCTCCTTGTCTTGGAGAAGATATGCAGGTGTCCTGGGGAAGTCTCATTACTAGCATTTGCTTTGCAGCTTTATTTACCTTTTGACATAAGCAGAACTGACTGCTGAATGAGCGATTTCTCCAGTTACAGGGAAACTTAAATCCCAGTGGGGGCTTTATGTTTTTGTCTTGTCTAGATGCACACAGTCATTCTTTGGAATAACCGCAGGAGCGCAGACTAGATGCTTGTTAAACGTGCCCTTCAGCTACGGGATTCCCAACTGCGGGAGACCAAGGCATGCCTTAAATGGAAAGTTCTTTCTTCTGTTGAGTCTAAATTTCCTTCCCAGTCTTAACTGTTTTGTGGTCCATATTTTGCCTTTTGAAGTTATGCAGACTGTCTTAAAACCGGAGTGTGTGAGAGCCAGAGAGAATATTCAGGATCATTCCATTCCTGTTCTTATTGGGCCAGTCCCTAAAGTTTATCTATTGTGGTCTTGCTTATATTGTTTCCTCAAAGTTGTGGTTTAGGCTTTCTGGACAGCTTCTCGCACCTCTGGTCTGTCTCATTATTATTTCAGGTTGTATGCTAAGTGGGTATTTTTTAGGCTAAATTCTCTTTCTTTATTATTGCTATTAGGATTATGTGTACCATGTAGTGAGCGCAATCTGTGAATGGACCGTGGCCTTTGGTTTTATTTTCTACTTCCTGACATTCATCCAAGATTTTCAGGTAGGTATTTATCAGTTCAGATGTTACAAATTGCTGACAATTAGGGATTAGTAAAAAAATTTAGAAAAAAATTATTGAATTTAAAAAGAACAGTTTGTTTTTATTCTTGATTTGTTTGAAAAATACATATTGTGCAACTTAGTTTACTCATTCCCAAATGGAAACATTTTTTCTATATTTAATATGTATAATAATTATGCATAATTAATAAATATAATTATTAATACACATATTTTACTATTATACATAATGGCAAGATTTGCTGTTATATATTTGTACATGCACATAATATAACAATGTAAGTGGGTCAGTATTGTTCCCCAGTATTTTCCCTTTCCCTTCCCTCCTCCCTCCCCTGATCCCTTTCCTCTACTTTACTGGTCTCCTTTCAATTTTCTCAAGATTCTCCCTAGTACCTTTCTTTTCCTTTTCTCTCTCTCTAGCTTCCACATAATAGAAAACACATATGATCCTTGACTTGAGTTTGACTTAGTTTACTTAACATAATATTCTCAAGTTCATCCATTTTCCTACAACTATGTACTTTCATTCTTCTTTATGGCTAAATAAAACTCCATTGTGTATATATACAACCTTTTCATTCATCCATTGATGGACACCTAGGCTGGTTCTATAGTTTGGTTATTGTGAATTATGCTGCTAATAAACATAGGTATACAGGAATCCCTATAGCATGCTGACTTTTAATGCTTGAGGATAAATAACAAGAGTGGTATATTTGGGTCATATGGTGGTTCCCTGCTTAGTCTTTTGTAGTACCTCCATACTGATTTCCATAGTAGTTGTACTAATTTACAATCCCACCAACAGTGTGAAAGGGTTCCTTTTACTCCACATCCTCTCCAGCAATTATTATTGTTTGATGGCTGCCATTTGGACTAGTGTGAGGTAAAATCTCAGTGGAGTTTTGATTTGCATTTCCCTAATTGCTAATGATGTTGAACATTTTTTCATATATTTGTTGGTCATTTGTATTTGTTCTTTTGAGAAGTGTCTGTTTAGCTCATTTGCCTGTTTATTTACTAATGGGCGTTTTACTGGAGTTAAGTTTTTTGAATTATTTATATATTCTGGATATTAGTCATCTATCAGAAGAGTAGCTAGAAATTTTTTTCCTACCATTCTGTAAGTTCTCTCTCCAAAGAAAAGCATCCCTATAGCTCACTCAATTAATGAAATTTTCCTATGCCTTCTGCCACTTGAGATGCTACAAGTCATGTACCCTGATTGTTTTAGAGGATTCACTCGTTCCAAAAACCAGAAAATATGTCTTTTTAAAAAGGAAAAGTGTGTTGTTCAAAAATGTTCTCAAGGCAGAGAGAAGGTTGGGACCTTAGCAGACTTGGCTGTAGTGAAAGTCTTACATTTTGAAACAAGTGAATTATTAGTTAAAAGAATACAGAAAGCCAAGAAAAATTCTATAATGCCCAAATCAAACATAGCACAAACCATAGTGAGGTCATCACTCAGGCGGGGTAACGCTGCTGGAAGTTTCATAGTTAGCCCTGGAATTGTTCAATTTCTTTGAAATCTTTTTTCTTTTATTCTTTTTCTTTTTCTTCTTCTTCTTTTTAATAGAGTGTTACCTTAAGGATATCCACAGAAATCAATGGTGATATTTGAAGAAAAGAGGATTCTGTCTCAGTGAATGTCACAGATGGTTTCTAGAAGTGGCACAGAGATGGACAGGTTTTGATGCCGCCCTGATTGAGATGTATTTGCAGTACATCCAGGACTTGAATTTCACCAAGATTCCTATAGTTGTACTATTTACAAAGGTATGTTTTCCTAGAGAATGTAGAGCATTTATAACATTGTAGCAATATTTTTATACTTTTCTAAGTAGACACTTTTTTATATAAACTCTTATACAGAAAAGATAAGGTGTTACAGAAAATGGAGAGCTCCTATTTTGTACATATTCTGTTGCTTGTTGTCTTTGTGTGCAAGTGTTCTATAGAAATACACTAAATGAGGAATTGAAGTTTAGTACATTTATTAAAAAGCAAAATCCGTGGATATTCATTTTAAAATTTCATTTTTAGAGAATTAACTATATACATCTGTTATATCAGGAGCATTTATAAAATTCAACTGAAAATAATGATCATATGCCCAAATTTCAAATATTCAGTTAATAAATTAACACTGAGATACTCTGGGTTTTAGATGAAATATGAAAAATTCTTCTATGGGGAGGCCTTACTACTATTCACTGTGGCATTAGCAGAATACAGAAGTGCCCTGGGTTTTGAAATTCTGCCTTTTCAGTTTCTCCCTGTCCACAAGGCTGCAACTGTCCCCTGCTGCTGATTGGCAGTCACTAGTAGTGGGAATTCCCATGGGATGGGTTCAGCGAGGCAGATTAGAAATTGTACAACTCTCCTTTACTATAACGGTGTAACCTTAATAACAGTCTGATTTAGAAGCTGAAACTCACATCTTTCAAATTCATTTATGCCTGTAAACACCAAAGAGAATTCAGGTCCAAGAGAGAGACAGGGAGAAAGGAGAGGGGTCAGTTGAAAGATCTGGGCATTGGAGGTGCTGTTTATTTTCTCCTCCTTTTAATGTATGTGCTCAGATGTTCCACAACACTATAGAAAATATAAGTCAGGCCCTTGGGGTTAAGCAGGACCTATAGACTCTGCCTTTTTACCCAAATCACCAATGGCAACTGAAAAGCAAGTCCTTCTAGAGAAAGAAGCAGCTCTTGGAATGTTGACAAGAAGGTATTTCCTCTTTCAAAGACCCTCAGACTACAACCTTGGGTATGGCCAAGTGGGAGCAGACCTTGAGGGTTCATAACAAGGGCTTAGTAGCCCATCTGGACAGCCTTGGAGAGGGCATCTGGGGAGTGGGGAGCCCATTGCGGCTCCCTGTTAACTCTGCTAAGCAGTCTGCCACCTCTGCCATGACCAACTGCCACTCCCCCAAGTGCTCTGTGATGGGAAGCTGATAACCACTTCTCAGTCCACTTAACTTGTTGTAATGCTGTGGATCGTTATTGTAACACTGGAACTAAAGAGTGACATTGGTTCTGAAGAGGAAAAGGAGCTTCTTCCACGGACCCTATGGTAGAGTGAACCCATGGAGTGTCTCTCTGGGAAGAAGACTCTTGTTATCAGCACTTCTCAAAGATGTACTGTCATTCTACATCTCCGTCTCTTTGCACAATTAGATTGAGCGCTTCTTGAGGGCAGAGAATGTGCTTTAATCTTTACCTTTGTAACCCCAGCATTCAACACAGTACCTCCTGGAACACCGTAGGTGCTTCTTAAAGAGTTATTACTGAATGTGCATGCATGAATGACTGAATGAGCAAATGAAGGAATGACTCAGGGTATTTGAGGTGCTGCATAATGGGATTTATTGATTCAAGTTTACTAGTTACTTTAATGTAAACCAATTGTATCACCCCATTGATGTTGACTGTTTTGCTTTGTGTACTGTCAACATTTCAGTTGTTTGGGCTCCATGATTCTATGACAACTCTCTTCTGGACAGTTACCACAGAAATTGTTACATGGGCTAGACCAAACGCTACACCTGTCTGGGCAAACTGAGAAGGCCCAAAATCACTACAGATAATCACATTCTGCTGATTCCGTGCAACCTCTAAAGCTGGTTTTATTCATATTTTGGTATTATGTTTTAACTTTTATGAACTCACCTTTCCTTGTCCCTCATGACTTAAAAAGAAAATAAAATGAAATATTTCTTTATTTTAGTAATTTGTGTCCCTGTTTAATTATAAAATGTCACCTGGTACTACTATGATGCATATTTATCTGGGAGATGATTCCACACCCTCTTGGACTTCACAAAGGTATGGCTTAAACCTTGTGTTTTCTTAATTCATGTAGCTTTGCATGTAGTCACTGTTGGTTTATCTTTGTAGAGATTCTCAGTCTCAGGAGATCATATCAGTCAAGACTCTTAGAGCTGAAGACATCAGAAATCTAGCCTTGTGAAGGAAAAATGGGTATCTACTAACCTGGGAAGCTGGGAAGTTCAGGAGTGCAGCTGGCGTCAGGGATAGGGGGATCAAGAAGTGTTCCTAGGATTCCATCTCCTCCCTCCTCTCATCAGTGCTTTCCTCTCTATGGACATGGTTTTTAGGTAGCTCCCCCTCTCCCTGGGAGGGAGAAGGCTTCTAGAACCTTGGGGCCTCCAACCTATCCAGTAGAAACAAAGGAATTCCAAGTGGTTCCAACAAAAAAAACCAGAATTGAGACTCATTGTTCCTGATTGGCTGGCTTGAGTCACATGCCCAGGGGAGAGTGGTATTCTGATTGGTCAGAACTAAGTCACATGTCCTCTGAAGAGGGCTGATTGGTCAGTGAAAGTGGTTTCTCAGGTGTGGGAAAAGGACCTTGGAAATACAAAAAGCAGCATATTTCACTGAGGAATCCAGGTCTCCCTTGACCCCCACAACCCATCCTAACTTGCTTTAGTAAATCAAAGTATACATGCTAATAACGTTTTCAGAACCAAAAAGAAAAAAAAAGTAAATAAGCAATTGAGGTAATACAGATGCCTTCTGTTAATTTCTAAGTCATGTTTATATTCTTCAAGGCTCCTGTGTTCTTACTTAACCTCTGTGAGGTTGAACAGGCAGTTAATTATCACATTTTTCAGATGAGGAAACTATCACAAAGAGAGGTTCAGTGACCTGCAAGTGCTTCTATAGCCAGATGGCAACAGATTCAGTCTGGAAGTCTGTTTTCCTGATTCCTCAAGTCCCCCAGTGCCCCCCCCCCACCCACCCTACCCCCCTCGCCTTTATTTAACACTAACACAGAGGATTCCACAGAAATTGCAAATTGCATTTCATAAACCAAATTAAGTACATCAACGTTGTGCTGTGTTTGGGTTTCCTAACGTCTCTTACATGTGGCATTGTCCCATGTTCCCATTTTTTTTTACTCAGCTGGAGACATACTGGTCTGGTGTTTGGGCCTGGAATGAGGAAAGGGGAGTGGGAGGAGATAACTGTTCTCCCCTTCTCTCCCACTCCCTGAGTCTGGCAAGCCGGGAAGCCCAGCCGTCTCCCCACACACATACTCTTGGTCTGGCTCTGAATGCCCCGCATTCTCAAGTCCAGAATGTCATGCATCTGTGTCGTGTCTGTTGCACAAGAGAGCAACCACAGCCTCAAATCCTGGAGGAGAAGCTTCTGGCTCTGCTTGGTCACCCCCAGCAGATTCATTTTCTAAAATGAAGAGCGGCCGGATCCCTAACTCACATTGGGGGTGGCAGCGACCTCCAAAGTCGATGCCTGGAAAATGCTCAGGGAGATGGCAACTAATGTGCTGGGTGGTTGAAGCCAGGGTGCCACGAGGTGCCTGGAAAGCCTGTTGGTTGGGCAGCCTGTCACAGAAAGCAGGGCTCTGTGCTGTACCATCCCCAAAGCCAGTTCCACCTCTTCTTTTTCAGTGGTGTGAGTAGATAGCCTCTAATTCCAAAAAAACCTGAGTTGGATGACTAAGGATTCTCCCAATATGAAAATACTATAACAGTCTCCATTGTTACAGTTTAGATATGAGGTGTCCCCAAAAAGCTCATGTGTGAGACCATGCAAGAATGTTCAGGGGTGAAGTGATTGGATTGTGAGAGGTGTAACCTAATGAGTGAATGAATATACTAAAATGGATTAACTGGGAAGTGACCCTAGGTGGGTAGGGTGTGGCTGAAGGAAGTAGGCCACTGGGATAGGGATGCCTTTGAGGTTTAGATTTCGCCCCTATTGAAGACAGCAGTCTTTCTGTCTGCTTTCTGGTTATCATGCCCTAAGCAGCTTCCCTCCACCCCACTCTTCCACCATGATGTTCTGCCTTACCTGGGCCCAGAGCTATGGAGTGGGTGGACATGGACTGAACCTCTGAACCATGAGCCAAAATAAACTTTTCCTTCTCTACATTATTCTTGTCAGGGCTCTTGGTCACAGCAATGCAAAAGCTGACTAACACACCACGTGGGATGGAAAGATAATTTCTAGATAAGTGGGATTCAGCTGCCCCATTTACAAATCCTTACTTTGTGAATCTTTTGTTCTAATTTAATATTTTTTGAGTGAATATCATATGATTCCAAAATCAAAGCATCACGCAAACAGACTGTGAAAAGCCATCTTGTTTTCCTTTACTCACTTTTACTCAGTTCACTCTCCTTGCAGATATTCTCTGTTTATCTGATTTTTATGAAAAGACAAGCAAAACCAGGCTGGGGCTATAGCTCAGTTGGTAGAGTGTGCTTGCCTTGCATGCACAAGGCCCTGGGTTTGATTTCCAGCACCAAAAAAAAAAGAAAAAGAAAAAAGCAAAAACAGGCATTTCTAAGTATTTTCCTTCTAATTTTTATGCCAAGGGTAGCATACAAACAGTTTGAGGCCTCTTTTTCTGTCTTAGCAATGAATCTCAGAGATGTTTCCTTTATCCACACCTACAGACTGTGCTAGTTAGCTTTGCGTTACTGTGACCAGATACCTGAGAAGTATCTGAGAAGAACAAATAGAGGAGGACAGTTTATTTTGGCTTGTGGTTTCAGAGGTTCAGTTCATGGTCATCTGTTTTTTTTTGTTGTTGTTGTTGTTTGTTTGTTTTAATATTCTTTTAGTTGTAGATGGACACAGTACCTTTATTTATTTATTTTTTTTTTATGTGGTGCTGGAAATTGAACCCAATGTCTCTCACTCATGCCAGGCAAGCACTCTATTACTGAGGCACAACTCCAGCCCCATGCTCAACTGTTTTCATTGCTCTGGACCAAGATGAGGAGGAGTATCATGGCTGAACTCTTGGAGGCCAGGAAGGAGAGGAGAGGGGGGAGGAGAGAGGGAGAGGAAGAGGCAGGGAGAGGGAAAGAGAAAGACAGGAGGGGGCTGCAGGGATGATAAACCCTTGCAGGGGACACCCCCCCCCTGCAGTGAGCCACCTCCTCCAGCCATGCCCTGTCTACAGTTACCAGTTGGTAGAGTAATCCTTTCCAATTATTAATCCATCGAATGGATTGATCCACTGATTAGGTCACAGCTCTCGTAATTATTTCACCTCTGAACATGCCTGCATTAATACAGGAGTTTTTTGGGGGGCCTCATAATCTAACTATAATGAAACTTTGTTTTTTCCAGTGGGTTTGCTTTGTTTTATCCCTGTATCTTATTCCAACGTGAATCTATCCTATCCTTTCTTTATCAAGGCAATTGTGAGTAAATGACCTTGTGTGCACATCCTTTCATACATGTGCAAGAGAAAGTCTCTGGGAGGAAGTTCCACGAGTAGAATGTGGGGACAAAGAGAACTTCATCTATAATTGCACAAATACTGTCATCTTGCCTTTAGAAATATTTCCAACATGTACGCACACTTCCTTCTAAAGAAGGATGCTGAATGTAAGTTCACCTTTCTGGGGTGACTAAGTCATCACTCAGAGCAGCCAGGACTGTAGACCATGCACAGATGCGGATTCTGTGGTAACTGGGGTGGGACAGGGGCCTCCTAACTTGGTCACCAACCTTCTGTAGACACTTCCTTTGTTTGTTACTTCTTTTATTTAAACCCCTATGGCAGGGAATTCAGGTCTTTCCTCCCCTCCCCTTTCTGCTGACAGCAGGACTGTCCTGCCTTCTGCCTCCTCCCCTCTGCTCCTGCCTGGTCAAGGGTGTCTCCAGCTTGCTTAAGACTTTTCATTGTGATCTTGCACTTCTGTTCCTGCATCTTCTAATCTTTTTTTCTACTTATTTCCACCATCACCACCTTTTTTGTCATTCATGTGTGTGTGTTTATGTAGATATATGCATATTTTTTGCACATAGGTAAGAAGACTCAGAACAGGGATTTCAGTTTATAGGTAAAGAATGAATTATGCTTCCAGCACTTTAATTGGTTAATGTGAGAAAATAGCCTGGGGGATGAAGATCAGGAAGTTTCTCTGTGTGTGTGTGTGTGTGTGTGTGTGTGTGTGTGTATTTTTTTAAATTGTCAGTGGACCTTCATGTGGTGCTGAGAATGGAACCCAGTGCCTCACACATGCTAGATAAGCACTCTACCACTGAGCTACAACCACAGCCCCAGAATATCTTGATTAATTTTTAATCACAGAAAATAAAACAAAATCTGAGTAATTTCTATTAAATAATTGACATCATACGGCAAAGCTGAATGGAAAAATACTGCACACATCCAGCTGCAGTGGGGCAATTAGAGATATGTATTTATAAGAATAGCCCCATGGCAGTCTTTGTTCCATTAGCCAGCACCTTCACAAACCAAAAGGTGTATGTGGAATAAGATTTGCTAGTGTAGCTCTTTTAAAAAATTATATTATTAGCACATAATAATTGTAGAGATCAATGGGATTCACTGTGATATTTCCACACATGCATACAACCTGTGATGATCATATATGCATTCACTCTTCTTCTACCCTCTTCCCCCCAACACCCCACCCTGTTTCCACACTCAGCCTTTTCATGGTCCCTAACAGTCTCTTTTACTTTCAGCTTATCCTTTTTTTTTTTTTTTAAGTTTCCACATACGAGAGAAAACATGCAATATTTGTCTTTCTTTCTGGTTTGTTTCACTCACATAACATGTTCTGGTTCCATCTGTTTTCCTGCAAATGACCTAATTTCATTCTTTTTTATGGCTGAATAATACTCCATTGTGTATCTATACCATTGTCTTTCTCCATTCATCAAAAGAGGAGGGAAAGGAAAAAAGATAAAGGAAGAACAAGGTATGAGTCATTGGAGATGAGAAACACGACTGGGGTATGTCTTCCCACTTTCCCTTTTTGACTGCTACTTCTCTTAACATATTTTCCTAATCTTTTGAGAGAATTGTGCTTTGTAGATATCAACAATCAATTCCAACCTTTCCAGTCCCCTCTAGCAAGGGACTGGTGGCAGAACACTGGGGGGAATCCCCAGGCCTTGTGATCCTTCCTGACCCAGCTTGGCATGGTCCAGAATGACCCATGGAGTGGGGAGTGCCAGCAATGCAGTGGGCATGAAGCCACAGAGAGCAAGAAACTCCAGCTTCCAGAGATGTAAAGTCTGACTTGAAAATCACCAGCTTTACTTTTGCCTCAATGCATCTTTTATATAATTTTGAAAAAAAAATAGCCTTACTTGAGATCACCTATAGAAAGGTGTTCAAGGACTTAGGTGCCATAAGAATTGACTGAGCATCAACCATATTGCAGACTGTGAGAGTGGGATTTCCTCATAATCAGCTCCACTTTATTATTGGGGAAATTAAGGGATTGTGAGGGACTGGATGGAGCTCAGCGGCAAGACACTTGCCTTCATTCGCCAAGCCCTTGATTCAGTCCCCATGTCCAAAACAGAAAAGACAAAAAAAAAAAAAAATGTAATGAGGTTAATGAGGTTGTCAACAGATGCCAAGTGACAGGGTTAGGATGAAACCCGAGGTTGTGACTCCTTCAGTCAACCTTTTCCCCATTGACAAGTGGATTATCAACCATTATCCTGAGTATGAATTTCTTCAGCATTTCTAGGTCATATAAGGCCCTGAGGAATGAAATCCCACTGGAGAGGGGGAGAGAAGGTGGTATTTTCAGGGTTATTAGGGCTCTGGAGGTTGTGGTTTCTGAGGACTTTCCAGAAGTATCTTTGCTCTTGGTTGGTGCAGAGAAATGGAAGTTGTCTTCTGCTTGGAAAGAAACGTCTTTTCTGGATTTTTTTTTTTTTTTTTTTTTTTTTTTTTGTGGTGCTACTGGGGATGGAACCCGGGCAAGCACTCTACCTCTGATCTACATCGATAGTGTTGTTCTGGACTTCTTCAGGGAGAAGTCATGGCAGGCACAGGGGAAAGACCATTTAGGCTGCCATCAGGCTGGCGAGAAATCCTGAGAATTCACTTCAAAAACATTTTAAACTTTTAAAAATTGTAGCAACACACATAAACATGAAGTTTCTCATCTTAGTCGTTTGAAGTGTACACTTCAGTGGCATTAAGTAAATTTATAATGTTGCACAACCATTACCAATATCCACCCTGGTAACTCTTTTCAGCTTGTAAAACTGAAACTCTGTATCCTTTAAATAATAATTCTCCATTCTTCTCTCCTCCCCCCGGCCCCTGGCAACCATCATTCTACCTCCTGTCTATGATGTGGCTTATTCTAATTACCTGTATGAGGAACCCTACAGAATTTGTCATTTTTGATTGGCTTATTTTACTTAGCATAATGTGCTCCAGGTTCATCCACGATGTAGTATATAACAGGATTCCTTCCTTTTTAAGGCTAAATAGTAGTCCATTGCACATATGTATCTCATTCTGCTTATCCGTTCATCAGTTGATGGATACTTTAGTTATTTCCACATTTCAACTATTGTGCACAATGTTGCTACGAACACAAGTACATAAGTATCTCTTGGAGACCCTGTTTTCAATTCTTTGGGGCATATACCCAGAAGCAGAATTGTGTGTGTGTGTGTGTGTGTGTGTGTGTGTGTAGCATACTATTCTCTACAATGGCTGTGCCATTTTACATTCCCACCAACACAAGTTTTCAGTTTTTCCATGTGCTAACTATCGTTTGATTTTTTTTTCTATCTTTTTTGGTAGCCATCTTAATAGGTATGAGATGGAATCTCATTTTAGTTTTTATTTGCATTTTCTCTAATGACTAGTGATATAGAGCATTTTCTTCTTGTGTGAATTAGTTATATATTCCTCCCCCCCCCCCACTTTGGGAGAAATCTATTCAAGTCCTTTGCCTATTTTTGGATTGGGTCACTTGTTCTCAGCATTCACTTTTGTCAGACCTATAGATTTGACATTAGACCTCCAGCATTTCATATCATCTCTTATCCCAAAGTAGTGGTAGGACTTGAGGTTCTGGGTTCCAGCTCTCTTACTCTCACTTTCTCACTAGGCTAATATTAGAACCAATGTCAGGAAAGTCTAAAAGACAAATTTCACCTTCATTAACAATCCTGCTGTCAGGGTCAGCCCACAGAGTGAGTTCCAGATACCACCCAAGACATCTGATTTAGGGCGAAGAGTGATGTCTTCAGAATTGGCCAGCGCTTTGACAGCTGCTAACATGACCTGTAACACATGTATTAAAATGAAGACTGGGCTTAGTTCAGTCTTTCATTTCTTCTCAATACTTAAAAAGCCACAGTTTTGTTTCAAAGTTCCCTCAAAAGTCTCTAGTGGGTGAATTTATTCTGCTGTTGACCGCATTTGGAACTCTTAACTAAGAGCCACCTTGAAAACTGAAACTGGGAAAATCCCAGGTCTCAGGCCAAGAGAAAATAAGCAAAGGTATTTCCTGAGGCTTATTAAATAATTACCCAGCTGTTGACATGTTGTGGGGGAGAGGGGCTGGAGGTATTGTGGATAATGAATAAATGAGTAAGGATCTTGGGTCATGAGACTTGGAAATGGCATGGAACATTTTGGTGTCCCCTGAATTAAGACTGTCAAACCAGAGGATATATTTTACTGACTCAACCAGGATGTGGTGTGACCCATCATACTGAGTGTCTAAATGAACATGGACAACTGAATCCAGTTCATCGTGAAGATACTCAGAAGTCACCAATTGTTTGGAGCAATCACAGCAGTGACCTGAATGGAAGAAAATGGGAAATGACAAACAAATCCAAGAAATAATTGCCCTTTTTGACATCCCACCTGCAGTTGGTCTGAAGAGCCTCGAAGGCCCCTTTCCTAATGGAATAAGGGACTAATTAAATTGCAAGCTTCAGGGAGGGAGGGTGTCTCGTGGGGTGATGCTTCCATCAGGATTCCAAACTTCAGCCATTTGTTTGCCTCCAATACAATTCCTTGCCATTTTATGTACTGCAATTTACTGAATACTCTGCAATAACATCTTAACTTAAATATTTTTATTTCAAGAGACGCTTCTAGTGTTTTATCTCCTGAACTACAGAGCATGGTTGGAAGTATTACCATCCATTGGGTCATTCAGGACAAATATTTGAGAAGCCTTCTAGATTTCTCTTGCTGCTTCCTCCAGCCCCCCATGATCTACTAACTCAATCTTCTGTGCATAGAGTAAACAGATAATTATCATCCAAAGAAGGGTTATTCCTGGGATAAACCATCTGAAGCAAATGGGGATTTATGATCAACCTACTCATCTGATCTTCAGTCATTTTCCTTCTCTCTGTTGCCATAATTACTGTCTTAGTTCAGGCCTTCATAATTATTTACTTAGACCAGTGCAATATCTTGCTACTGTTATTTCCTTGACTTCAGTCCTGGTCCTTTCCAACATGTCTTGCATACAGTACACACACACATACACACACACACACCCCTGATATTATCACCTTCTTACTTAAAATCCCCCAGTACCTTCCCATGACTTCATGATAAATGCCAGGTTCCTTAGTATCAGAGATCTGGTTCCTTTTTATCCTTCCAGACTGTGAGCTCATTTGTATATTCATTCATTCAGCATTTATTGAGTGTTACTCTGGGCCAGCCAGTTTTTGAGTCTAGGAATATAATGACAAATAAGACAGGATTTTGCCCTCAAGATATTTCACTGGGGGTGGTGAAGCAGCCAAGGAAACATGGCAGTAAAATGTGTCATGGCGAAGCACTGCATTCTGTGACCTCACTACAAGGTGTGGCCTGGGGACCAGCCCTATCACCTAGGAGCTTGGTAGAAATGCAGAGTCTTAGGGCTCTGAACCAGGTTTACTAAATCTGCATGTGCATTTTCCCAAGATGTCTGGGAGATTGGATTGAATGTTTTTCAAGCCCTGGTCTGTGAGACCCCAAAGCACTTGATTCAGCTCCCTAAGATGGTCATGCCTGGCAGGAGACTCAAAGGAGACAGTTGGGTAAATGAAGGTGAAGTGGGAAAAGGCACAGCTCATGGAGGGATTAGCAAGTGCTAGGCACAGAGACAAAAAGAATTTGCTTTTTTTGAGGGGGTGGTTATAAGCTATTCCATATTGTGGGTACATAGATTACAGGTAGTGGCTTTACCTACCTCACAGATACCATAAGTATCAAATTCAGCACCTCCACATCCTCTTGATCCTATCTTGAAACATATAGTGATTGAGAATAAGTACTTTGCCCAGTGCAGTGGCTCACACCTATAATCCCAGCTACTCAAGAGGCTGAGGAAGAAGGATCACAAGTTCAAGGCCAGCTTGGACAACTCAGCAAGACCCTGTGTCAAAATAAAAATCAGGGGCTGGGGTTGTGGCTCAGTGGTAGAGCACTTGCCTAACATGTAAGAGACCTGGGTTCTATCCTTAGCACCATATAAAGATAAATAAATAAAGGTATTGTGTCCATCTACAACTAAAAAAAAAAATGAAGAAGGAGGAGGAGGAAAAATAAGAAATGGCTGGGAATATATCTCAATGGTGGAGCACTGGGCCCTAGATTCAATCCCCATTACCAAAAACAAACAAACAAACAAACAAACAAACAAACAAAAAACCAAACACACAAACAAACAAAAAAACTTTGTTTCATAGTGACAAAGAGTAGAAGAGAGATTACCAGGGATGGGGAGGAGGGGGACATGGAGAATTATTGTTTAATGGGTAACATTTTCTGTTTTAGATTATGCAAAAGTTCTGAAGCTGGGTGCGGTGATCATGCCTGTAACCACAGTGGCTTGGGAGGCTGAGGCAGGAGGATCATAGGTTCAAAGCCAGCCTCAGCAAAAAGCAAAGAACTAAGCAACTCAGTGAGACCCTGTCAATAAAATACAAAATAGTTCTGGGAATGAGGCTCAGTGGTCGAGTGCCCCTGAGTTCAATCCCTGGTACCAACAACAACAACAAAAAAGGTCTGGAAGCAGTGATTTCTCCACACATTTTGAGTGCTACCGAACACTTAAAAATGGTTAAAGTGGTGAATGTTATATAATTTTACCATAATTAAAAAGAAGAAGAAGCATTTTGGAATGAAAAGAGACCTGATTTCCAATTCCAACTCTAGCCCTTCCTTACTCTAATCCCCTTGTTGAAGCCTCAGTGTTCTTATCTGTAAAATGGGACTATTGGTGGCACCTGCCTCACAGATTTGTCCTGTGGACTCATTGGAGCATTGCTGGAAAGCACTTGGAAATGAATGATCCTTCTGCCCATTAAAGCTCAAAAAGCCCTGTCTTAGCACAAGGCCTGGCACAGCCAGAGTCCTGCATTGCAGTTACGTCATTGCCCCTTCCACTGGTCTTTGACTCCTCTCCCCCAGCTTCCTCCCTCTGCAGCACTGGTTTTCAACCCCCTGTTTCACATTAGTCATGTGTAGAGCTTTGTAAAACTCCATTGCTGAGCCGGGCAGGCGCGGTGACCCAAGCCTGTAATCCCAGCGGTTCTGGAGGCCAAGACAGGAGGATTGTGAGTTCAAAGCCAGCCAGCAACTTAGCGAAGTCCAAAGCAACTTAGTGAGACTCTGTCTCTAAATAAAATATAAAAGGACTGGGGATGTGGCCCAGTGGTTAAGTGCCCCTGGGTTCAATCCCTGGTACCAAAACCAAACTAACAAAAACATTGCCTGGGAAAATCAAATCAGAATTTCAGGAAATGGCCCAGGTGATTCCACTCAGTAATAAAAAACGCTGTAGGTTAGCAGTGGCTCACAAACTTGAGGGTGCGCCAGAATCACCTGGACGGCTTATTAGACCTCAGGTCCTGGGCCCCACCCCAGAATTTCTAGTTGAGTAGATACAAAATAGCTCCCTGCTCTTTCCTTTTGTTTGTGGTCTGTGTTGCTCTACCTGCTTCCTAGAAAACTCTTGCAGATCCATTACTGAAGTTTTTCTCAAAGACATTGGCCAATGCCTTCAATAGTTTGAACCTATTCTGGCTGCCCACACAGCTGACCGCGCCTCAACACTCTGCTCTACACTCAGAGCCAACTTCCTTTTGGCTTTTCCTCATTTCCACTTGGAAGTAGGGATTCCCATGATCATTTCCTTGCATCCCCCTGTTTATCCCTTAAAAAGAGCAGGCAGGGGTGTGAGACAGACAGGGGTTTATATCTTGTACTTGAGCAGTTTACTCAAACTCTGAGCCTCATCTCCCTCGTGAGTCATGGGTGAGGGTAATAGCTCTCCTACGAATCATACACCCCCCATAGAACACCCCACTACTCACTTTATAATATTTCACTTTTAAGAACATGGTAAAATTGTGACCTCAAAGAGAACCCAGGGGTGGCTGAACTAGGCCATGGGATGCAGAGGGTAGAGCTGGGAATACCAAAGCATGAAGGAATAAAGTCATGGTTTTACCAAGAGGCAAGGAGATGATCCCAAGGACTTTGCAGGAGGCCTGGGCAGACAAGGAGGTGACATATGGGATCTGGCAGTAGGAACTGCCAACGGATTCCCTGAACCTATGTTAAAATGTGCCTTTAGGGGCTGGTCCAGGCACAAGGAGGGTGTTATTCATGGTACTGGGACGGGCTGTGGAATGTCCCCAGAGGAAACCCACAGGGGACTTCAACCCTGACAGTTGGAATTCAGTCACTCTGGCAAGACATAAAGTGATAAAGGGACCTGTTACAGTTATTATAGTCATGTGCAAAACATGTCTGTGGGGTGTCACAAGCAGCTCTCGTTACAAGATAACGTCTCTGAGCAAAGTTTCCCAGCGATGATGTTATTCAACAGGACGGCTCACATGTTGAAATTTGAGACTCCTGGGGTGAAATCCCCCTCAGCAGGCCGTACCAGATATTGCTTGTGAGGCTCCCCAAGCCCAGAAAGATGAGTTAATCCTTGAAGGAAATGATCTTGAACTTGCCTCAAACTCAGCGGCTTTGATCCAACAGCCCATGGCAATTAAAAACAAGGCTATCAGAAGAGTTGTGGGTGGTAGACCTGTCTCTGAGAAAGGGACAGGCCACTGGCTGGCGGCTGCCTTCCAGAACGCCTCCAGAGGCAGAGGCCGCACTTGGTGTGATGTTGTGAAAATACAGTGCTTTAAACACATGTAGTCATAAACAAAACTTCCTCATCCTCCAAAGACCCAGCAAAAATACTGCCTTCTCCAAGATACTTCTCCTGAGTGCTCCGGATTCCACTGAACTCACTCACCTGGAACTTTCTCCTACCCTCATAGCACAGCACACAACTTGCCCCTTGATTATTCTCTAAGTGTATAGTTTTCTTTCTCCTGTTATATGATAAGTTACTGAAGGTACTAAACTAAGTATATTTCTTTGTATCTCCAAATGCCCAGCCAGCCCTTTAAGAGGCACATGATTTAAAGAGAACATCATGTTCCTATTGGCATCCTTAAAATCTAGTACAGTACCTGGTATGTCAGCAGACATTCAGTAAGTGAATAAGTGTTTAAATGAATGGAATTGTTGGTTGAGTGCTAACTGAATTGGCATTTTAAAAATAAATAAGAGAAGAATGTAACGGGCATCTGTTCCACTGTTTGCCCAGCACATCACCCTTCTTCTTTCAAAAGTTTTCTCCCTGGGTTCCATCTTTGTGGCCCCCACAGAAACTGCCATGTTGTCTCATTACTCTCTAGAGTTGACCTGGTTCAGACTGCTTCAGTGAGTTATTTTCTGGGACTTTTTGGCTTGGAACTAGATGGAACATTTAGTCTTTTTTTGGTAGGGACAAAAATTATATAGGTATACTAGTAAACTTCAGAGCTTTTGGCCCCCAGGTCTTTCACCACGGAGAAAGCTGATCTCTAGCTAGAGCAAAGAATTAAGCTAATGAGGAATGAGTGGAATCACAGAGACAAGAAGAGTAAGAGAGAACTGTGACAGTAGTGTTTGGATTCCTGGTTCCAGTTGTTCCCAAGCCTCGGGCACATTTCTGTCTTTAGATTTCATGGCCATCATATTATCCCTTATAATACCCACCTCCTTTGGATGAAATGAGTTTGAATTAGGTCTCTGTCACTTGTAACCACACGTGTCCTGACTAACAACAGAAGTGTTAGTGGGAGACATTCAATAAAAAGGAGTAGATGAATAATATCTCATTATACCAAGTTATGAAGTTTTGCAAACAGGAAATTTTGCAAAACCTCCCATCCTTATTTGTGGTTTTAATAAGTACCTCTTTGATATTCCTCCCAGAGCTAGTGTAGTACTGGATGTAGAAGAGACACATAGTATGCCTGGACACTCCAGTTTCTGGTAGGTCGATTCTTCATTTTCCATCTTCAGCTATTTTTTTTTTTCCTGCATGTGTGTTTGTAGGGAAGCTCAGATGCTTGGGGCTGCAGTACCATTTGTGCATGATGGGAAACTCATAAGCACTTTCTAAAGTGTACAAAGGGTAATGGGCTTTGAACAGCAGCCATGGACTTAATGCCAAAGGATCGTCCTTGTGAGCAAGGGCTATGGGAAAAAGTCTTTGAATAGCTCCATGGTAGAGAATATTGGTACTAGAGATGGAATGGTGTCCACATTGTCTGGCTCTCAAATCCAGGCACATAGCCCAGCGCACATGAGGGAGCTAATGGGGATAGTGGGATAGTTTATTTGATGTTGGGTGGCCGGCTCAGCATCTCTGGTTACCATATTTATAGAGCCGATCAATTTAGTGCCACCCAAATAGGACATGTTGGTTTTATCCTTAGTGCTCCTCTCACAGAATACTTCCCTTCCTTATTTCAGTGTTTTCCATTCATAAGCTACCATCGTCCAGGGCCAGCTTATCCCATCTCCTCCAGAAATAATGGTCCTGTATAATTATTTCATCATTCATCCTAGGATTGGCAAATATATGCCACATAACTGCATATCAATATTCCATATTCCCTTGACCAACGTCATAATCGGTACTAGGGCTCTTTCTCTCTGTAGCTGGCAAAAAACCTTGGGATTCTTCTTACCATAATAATTTAAGTGACACTTGAGGCAGCTACTGAAGGCTAGCTGGAGTTTGCAAGTGGATGTGAAACCTGGATGCTTCTCGTTCATTCCCTTTCATTGTTATTTGAAGTTTCTGAGTGTGCTGTCTTTTTTTCACCAGCTGAATTATTAAGTTCTTGGGAGCAGGAAATAAGCTTCAATAATCACAACAACAACAGTAATAGCTGAGGCTAATATTTACTGAGTACTTCTATGTGTTGGCACAGTGCTAACCATTTTATGTGCATTATTGTGTATTGTCTTTTTCAATCCTCAACCCAATCCTATCATGGGTGCATTATTATCCCAGTTTTTTTAGACAGAATTATAAGCAACTTGTCCAAATATACACAACCAGAATATGGCAGACCCAGTACTTGATCCATAGAACTTGGCTCTAATCTGATGTGGTACCATCACCACCTCACCTTCCTTAGTATGTGTGCACAGTAGGTGCTAAATAAGTATTTGTTCAACAGAGACTTTTTATAAATTAATGAAGTTTTTAGAAGAGTCAGAGAGAAATGGAACTGAAAATATCAGAAACAAATTCTCCTCATAGTTGGAATGTACTCTTTAAAAGGGGTCTACTTGACTTTCCCAATGTCCTTGGCTGCATGCAATGCCCTTCCCCATTCAAACGTAAACATTCTTTGTGGGTTCAGGAGTACTAAAGGTCAACTTTAACAGGGGCATCCTCACAAAGAAGTTGCTGGGAGTTGCCTGCAGGGACCCTACTATCCCCAAGTCACTGGGACTCAGTTTCCAAATTTGTATAACGATTCATTTAGACTCAGCACATCCCAAGTGTGTCCTTTTGAATACTGGCCCTATGAGAAATACATATAAAAAGTGGTTCTGTTGTCAAGTGTGATTGAGAAATCGCATTTCCTCTTGGAAGCTACACAGTCCAAATTAAATGCTCTGAGAAGCCTGGAAGAAAAGGCTCTCCGTTAATAAACATTTAATGTTTATCAATGCCTATTTAACCCAGCATTTCCTGACCCTTTTTTGGGGTTATAGCCATAACTAATGCCACATTTGGTAAAAAAATAAAATAAAATAAAAAATTGGCTAAATATTTTCTAAGGACCCTTCTTAACATTCTATATGTATAGGAAATAGCAATGTAACTTTACCATGAATTGCAGGGAATCAAATGTAGAATCACAATTTTAAATTGTTGAGATTTATTAAAGAGTTTAAGATGGAATCAAGTTGTATAGCAGTTTATGGAGCATAGTTAGTTTCCTGAAAAGGACGATAGGGGGCGCTAGCGAACCGCATATGTGGCCATCTCCTCCACAAAATGGCAAGAAAAGGCAAACACAAGTTGTAGCAGCCAGAGAGACTTGAGCAATTCTTTTCCAGCTGAATGGAAAGCTACTGAGAACAAACTCCTTTTCTTTTGGGGTTTGTTTCTATCTCCTTTGATCAAAAAAAAAAAAAAAAAAAAGGATAGAATCAGATTAGGGAACATCTTTTTGCCCTTTACCTTTGGAAACAGAAAATCACATAAAACAACTGTTCTCAGCTGTTTGTCCTCACTTTGGGGCAGCTACATTCAACAGGGGAAGTCCTATGGAGCCTATTAGTTAAAAAGGGAATTCTTTCCTTGTTCAGTTCTCACTTTAAAAATACAGATGAGGAAAACAACAAACTTCTTTAGGATCCAAGGTGGGTTTTTTTTTTTTTTTTTTAATTTGAATGTTTTTGTCTAGACTTAGACTCTTTTTAGTGATGTGGGAGGATATGAGAGGCTTGGGGACAGAACTTACATACCTAACTTTCTCACATCCTTGTCAAGTTTCCCGTGGAGTAGAACACGGCAGTCAGGCCTCCCTACCCAGGAGAAGCATGAGGATTTATGGGGTGGCTTGTTCTGAGGTGATACTGTCAGCAGCTAAAGCTCGGGCAGGTTACATTTTCCCCTGCATCCTCCCTTGTCATGACTGCCTCTGCCTCTGCCTGCCAATCCTGCCCCTGCCCAGAGCCCCACTTAGGAAAGAAAACTTTACACAGACTTTTGAAATCATTTCCTCAAAAGGAAGTGTAAACAAGACTCAGGAGTGTGGCTCACGGAAACCAACAGGAGATAGTGGAATTTACGCCCATAGGAGCTCTGTACCTCACTGGCTCAGAGATGCTTTGGTTCTGGAGCATTTACCTGATTTTATGCTCTCATTGAATACATGTGAGAATCAGGGTCCCCAAGTGAGCAGGGGTAGCACTCCTCTGGTGCCTGATTTTTTCTGCCCAATTGTCCCCAAAGTTATGCCTATGAATTGCCCCATTATGGACTCTGTCCCAAGCCCCTAGGTGGTTTCAGTATAGCTCATCTATACAGGCAGCAAGGGGCATAAGCAATAGCCACATCCCACCTTGAGTCTACCCTCCTGGAGCATCTTGTTTCTGACAATGAGGACTGTGGAGAAGATGGAATGGGATGGGGCATTATTGAACCAGCAGACAAAGCCCAGTTGCTGTGCCTGATTTCTGATGTCTCTACCACTCTTCTCAGAGTAATGCTGGGAAGAGCTTAGAAGCTAGAAATGAAAGTTTAAACTCTTGGAAGGTTTCTAGTACTTTTGAATTCCAGGAAGTGCTGAATCATAGAGTCACAGAAAAGGAAAAGCTTCATAAGAAGATTATGAAATGCATATTAGAGATATTTTACTTCAACCTCAGTCTCTCTAAGTGGTAGATACACTGTGATTTCCTTTTTATAGAAGAGGACACTGAGCAGAGTGGATAAGGATATTGGCCCAAATCGTTGCATTAGTAAGCTGAGATTTGAACTCAGCACTACTTTGAATGAAGAAAATATTGCTGAGAATTACTATGTCCTTTCTTTTTGTTCTCATTCCTGTTTCCTAAATCCATAGTCTCTACCTGAAGTACCATCGGTGCATGGTGGGAAACTCAAAAGCACTTTCTAAAGTGCACAAAGGGTGAAACATCTGCCTCCCTGATTCTTTCTTCACGTTTTCGTGGATAGTAACAGTCTACAGCCTCCTATGTGTCTGCCCTTCACAACTACTAGAGACAGCAAGTTCATCCCAGCATCTAACTCAAATCCCCCAGATGCTCTGGTAGCCGCTGCTGGCCCTGCCCTCAGGAAACATGGAAAATGGCAGCAATATTCCCAGTGAGTAGCAGCTTCCCAGTCTTAGTTCCAAACTGCTTCTGTTAAAAGAATTGCCAATTCAAAACACATGCGCTGTCCGCAAGCCCGGCCCCACCCCAGATGCTCAACTCTTCTTTGGGTCCCTTGCAGGGTGAGCCTGAGTGTCACAGTCAAGCCCCACTATCTAGATTGCAATCAAAATGGACTCAGACTTTTCTTCCACCCCAATTCCTGAGCAGAGCCCTAGTTGGATCTCCTTTTCTCAAGCATATTCTAGGGTTAACATTTTACTGAATCAAATAAAGGCTTTTGTGTGTGTGTGTGTGTGTGTGTGTGTGTGTGTGGTGTCTGAGCTCTGTCAGGGATGAAGAAACAAAATTTCTTACATGGGAATATGGACTATGATTCTTTACTATGAGAAAAATCCAGCCCTTTACAAAAAGGTTTTCATAAAACAAACAAACAAAAAAAACATGATAAAGATATGCAGTGCATAGCAGTACAAAAAATTGCATTTAAAAGAAAGTGAAGATTTGTAGAAAATGAAAGGGCAAAAGACCTATATTTGAATACCACCACAGCTCCTTAGCAGCTGTGTGATCTTTGGCAAGTTGCTTAAACTCTCTGAGCTTTGATTATCTTCTCCATGAAATGCAAATAATTATAATTAACTCATCAGAGTGATGGAAAGATTCTTACAAAGTGCCACATACATGTTCCACTTATTTATTTATTGGGTCAGGAGATTGAACCCAAGGCCTTGTAAATATTAAGCATGTGTTCTATCACTGAGCTACACCCAAGTTTTAAAGATATTAATATCAGCACCATTTATATTCCTTAGTACTAAAAAGCCTACCTTTGATTTGAGAGAAGAATACCCTTTGATTTGTTCCATTTGGGAACATCTTGATTCTTTATATATTTCTTTTTTTTTTTTTAAGAGAGAGTGAGAGAGGAGAGAGAGAGAGAGAGAGAGAGAGAGAGAGAGAGAGAGAGAGAGAATTTTTAATATTTATTTTTTAGTTCTCGGCGGACACAACATCTTTGTTGGTATGTGGTGCTGAGGATCGAACCCGGGTCGCACGCACGCCAGGCGAGTGCGCTACCGCTTGAGCCACATCCCCAGCCCTTCTTTATATATTTCATAGCTGATTTTAATAATCGTTTATATTTATTATTTACTATTATTTATAATAGTTCATATTAACATGGTAAATAATAAATATGAACGATTATTAAAATCAGTTATGAATTATATGAAGTCTTTATATATTTTAAACCCTACATATCTGAGCTCATTCCTAAGAATCCTAGAAGGTAGATGCTGTCTTTAGCATCCTCACTTTACAATTGAGGGAAAGAAGTAAAACAAATTAACTAAATTACTAGCTTGTGAGCTAGTAAGTGAATGAACCCAGGCAGTTTAATTCCAGAATCCATGCTTCTGAACACTGTTATCACTTAGGATTCATTTTGTATTTGAGTAATAGAACACAAAATAACAGTAGCTTAAACTTGATGGTTTTTCTTTTTTATACAAAAATGCAGAGGCCCATAATTGAAGAGCAGAGGCTCGACTCCACACAGTGCTCAGAGCTCCAGGCTCCTTCTCTGTTTCCCAACATTTGCAGCGTTCAGAATAGACGAGTGATCACCTCTGTCCCTCAAGCAGCAAAATAAATAAAAATTTAAACGTTCCATTTTATAGCAGTAGACATTGAGGTTCAATTATTTGCCCAAGTTCCACCAAGAATAAGCATTAGGACCAAGATTCACACTTTGGCTCTTAAGTATCCTTATTCTCTTGTTTCTCTAATAAGGAAGAACTATTCCATGTCAGTAGATTTACTGTAGCTCAAACAGAGTTTCTGTTTCCCTGGAAAAACAGGGAAACAGAAAAAGTCTATTGTGTAGACATTGAATATAGCAGTTAACCTAAGACACCGATGTGAGTCCTGTCACTCGACACCAGTGTTATAGAAAAGTTCCACTCTGCTTCATAGACGATTTGCTCATATTGAAGTGCCAAGCTAGACTGGCGGAGAGGAACATATATTGACCTTGAATGTTTACTTTGCTCGTGAGCACAGATCTGCTTTTGTTAACAGGGATGAGGACAATCAGCGAGCTATGGGGAGCAGGCAATCTGGATGGGGAATTCTCTCCCAGTCTGTGAAGTTTCAACATCCATCAGGCTGCCTGGCAGGTTGTGAGCTTAGACAGTGTGTGTCCTGCTGCACCCAGAGGCTTCTGGGCTCTTCTGCTCTTTCTTTCTTTCTTTCTTTTTTTTTTTTTTTTTTTTTTGAGAGAGAGTGAGAGACAGAGAGAGAGAGAGAGAATTTTTAATATTTATTTTTTAGTTCTTGGCGGACACAACATCTTTGTTGGTATGTGGTGCTGAGAATTGAACCCGGGCCGCACGCATGCCAGGTGAGCGCGCTACCGCTTGAGCCACATCCCCAGCCCTCTTCTGCTCTTTCAAAAGACGTATTCCTTCTGCGTGGCTCAAGCTGAACCTTAAGATGAGATTGCGTGGTGGGGTAACTACATCAAAGACCTCCCCCCATCCCAGTGGGCCTGGAAGAGTAAGACAGCTCTAAAAACCCCTCTCTTCTCCAGGGACAAATTCAAAACAAGAGAGCTGAGCCCTTACTGGAGCTCCTGTCTCAGAGGCCCTGTTCCTCTGCCCACTTTTAAATCCACTGCCCCAGCTTGAGCGTGTGTGGGGAAGGGGAGGTGGCCCCACACTGGGAAGAGTTTCTGTTCCCTTCCTTTGTTGATAGTCCTTCATAGAAGACAGAATGCACACACAGATTGCAGGGGCACATGTGGCCTCAACATGAGTTTGGCATTAGCAGGCTTCGTGTGGTTTCTCACCAGTTCTACCAGTTCTTCATTCGTCTGAGATGCCGGCAACCTGGCAACTGCACCATCCGTCCACTCTGACACAGGGGCAGGTAGCACCAAGGAGGGCCACCACAAGCACTTTTCTGTCTCTCTCAGTAACTTTTCCTGAAAGAAGAGTGGAAGACAAAATATATGCTCATTGGGGTCATGCAACTATGACTGGGTATTTGCATCTGCCCACCAAGGGCTGAGAGCAGCTGTTGGATGATGGACTGACAGAAGCTGGACCCTCTGACATTGGAATTGAAGCTTTTTCAAAGAAAAGTGTATGAAAAAAATAGTGCAAGTGGCAGGTGGGATTACAGAGGGTCTTGGTATTATGTTCAGGAAGTGTGTTCATAGTCTGACTTTATATTTTGATCTCAATGATTATATTGTGAAATTTTTCTTCAGTGCTAAGGACTGAACACAGGGCCTTGGGCACACTTGGCAAGCACTCTACCAACTGAGCTACACCCCCAGCTCTTTTTTTTTTTTTTTTTTTTGTAACAGACTTCTCACTTAAAATGGCTTTCTTCTGCAATATCTGCTCATTCCTTTGGTAAAAGCATTTTGGAATACACATAAGCACCCATTATCCCAGCCTCCTCCCTTCCCCTCCCCACCTCCTCAATGCCACACTTCAGTTTTCCCAAACCATAACTAACCCTGTCAAGTACAGGGAACTAGAGATCTGCGCCCCATCTTCCTAAAGTGGTTGGTGGAGGGTGATAATGGTTACAGATTTGAGCAGAAAGGGGACCTGTACCCACTCCAGTGTCTCTGAGGTAGACAGACCTCAATAAGGCGAGTCCAAGTGTGAGAACTGAACACTACCTCAAGGATGGGAAACAGGTGAAATTGTCCTAGAGCCTAGCTTGGAGAGAGATGGGGTGTGGCAAGAGCCCTCCACTTCCACACCACCTCTGCAGGAATCCAGGTCCCCACCAACTAAGGGAGGGAAAGGAAACTGGGTATTGGGCTTCCTGCCAATTTTGTTCTGTGGGGCACTCAAGTTGAATTTGATTTAATATAGAAAAGTAAATAAATATAACATAAACTTTGGATGTTGTATAAAATTCAAAAAAGTGCAAAAACTTCAACCTCAATTTTCAAAGAAATTAACTTTTAAATGAAAAACAATTCCCCATCAGCTTAGCAAAGTTTTTTTTTTCTTTCCTTTGCTTTTTTTTTGGGGGGGGTGTTGTTTTTTGAGATAGGATCTAGCTATGTTGCCCAGACTGGTCTCGAAATCTTGGGTCAAATAATCCTCCCACCTCAGCCCCGTGAGTATCTGGGACTACAAGTATATGCCACTATGCCCAGCCAAAGATGTTTTTAAAAGTTCACACTCAAGGGGCTGGTGTTGTAGCTCAGTGGTAGAGTGCTTTCCCAGCACATGTGAGGCACTGGGTTTGATCCTCAGAACATAAAAATAAATAAACAAACAAATAAATAAATAAAGGTGTTATGTCCATCTACAACTAAAAAAATACTTAAAAAAAGTTTACACTCAATAATAGTGAATAAGGCTGCGGTAACATGGTTATACTCAGACACTTTCATGATATATATAAATTGGTACAATCCTTTTGGCACATAATTTGGTAAATACTAAGAGGCTTAAATCTTGACCTTGTAATTCTTATTCAGACAATCTATTTTTATAATGGAAGTTTTTATTATTATGAAATAACTAGAAACTTGGATAAAAATGTATACACACAGATGTATACACACAATCTATTTTTATAATGGAAGTTTCTATTACTATGAAATAACCAGAAACTTGGGTAAAAATGTATACACACAGATGTTTATGGGAGTGTTATTTCTAGTGGTAATAAATGTTGTGTCACACATTTGGTCACAGTGTGATTCTAACAATAAGATCATGGTTAAACAAATGATTGCACATCTATAAGATTTAATATTGATATAGATATAAAGACTCTTCCAAAACATGGCTCCCTCCCCAGATTATATTAGAGATAATCACATACATAGCCAGCTCTTACTGCATAACAACCCCCCAGTTTTCATATCTTAAAACATTCTCAAAACCTGTGGATTGGTTGGATGGTTCTTTTGGTCTGGACTGGCTCAGCTGGAGCAGAATAATTGAGGATGTCCTCACATACTCATCTGGGACAGCCCAGCCTCTCTATGTGGCCTTTCATCCTCTAGCTCAATCTTAGGCTGTTCTAAAAGCATGGAGAGAGAAGTTCCAATACACCAGCATGTGTCAAACCTCAGTATTGCATTTGCTAATGTCCCATTAGCCAAAGTAAGTCACATGGCCAAGCTAAGGGACAAGGGTTGGAAAAAAAGATTCAACCTCTTGACTAGCAGATCTATAAAATATTGTGGTTATTAAAATCAGTGACACCGGGCTGGGCATGTGGCTCAAGCGGTAGCGCGCTCGCCTGGCAGGCGTGCGGCCCGGGTTCGATCCTCAGCACCACATACAAAGATGTTATGTCCGCCAAGAACTAAAAAATAAATATTAAAAATTCTCTCTCTCTCTCTCTCTCTCTCTCTCTCTCTCTCTCTCTCTCTCTCTCTCTCTCCTCTCTCACCCTCTCTTAAAAAAAATTAAAAAAAAATAAAATCAGTGACACCATATGGCTTGCTTTGGCTAACAGAACACGAAAACTCTTGGGACAGAAGATCTAAGAGCCAACACATGCTTTCCTTAGTTCTCTCCTGCCTTCACAACAACCAAATACATTTGAGATGGCAGCGGCTCTGTTCTGTTCTGGAGTGAGCAAGATGCACAGGGCGTCTAAGCCATTCTGGGATGGACATGTAACCTGAACAAGGAACACACTCTTGCTCTATGAAGTCATACAACCAAGCTGACAGTTTTTAGATATTGCTATAAAAACTAATAGAACTAATACAAAAACTATGCAGTCTCTAAAATGATATTTTAAAAAATTATGACTCATGTGAGAAAGAGTTCAATGTATAATTCTATATAAATAAGCAGATTTTAAGGCATATGTAAATATGTATATGTTATAGAATAATAAATTGGTTAAACAAGCAAATGTGTGTACATATATATACTGAAAGGGAATATATCAAAATGCTAACAGTGGGTTACAAGTAATTTTTGTTTTCCTTCTTCTCCATGCTATTCAATTTTTCTATAAGTTTTTATTATCATAGCAGATTATATATTTTTTTCCAATTACTCTCAAGCTCCTCTCTATGAGTACTGTTTATTCTTGCCCACGGTCATGTGATTTATTATGTCTCCTGCAGGGGCAGGGTTATGTTTTCACCTTACTGGACTTGGGCTGAGTCATATGCTGTGTTTGACCAATGAAATGTGAATAACTATGGTACTCACCATGTTGGAACAGAAGGAATAGATCTTACTTTGTCCCATCATCCAAGATGTGAATATTTATAAAAACTTAAATTGACAATAAGTATTGACCTATTTTAATGCACTTGTGTCATTGAAATATTCACAGAACTGAATACTTGGGACTTAATGGGTTAAGACATTTTGGCCAGTTCACTTGTCCCTTTCCCAGGCGAGTCCCACATAGGGGCTTTCTCAGCCTGGAATCTGGAATGACCTGATATAAAACCACTGAGATCCCTCAGTGGAAATATCCTTGTTAACAAGATGGAGTTCATCAGAAGATTATGTAACTTTGAGAAAACTGAGATGAAATAAGAAAGCTTTATGAAAATAAGAATTTTCTAAGAAAATCCCTTTCTTACATTAAAACACACACACACACAAACACACACACACACACACACACACACACACACACACACACAAAATGTCCCTCAGTGACCCATGAGCCATCAAATCCTAAATTTGATGGTTTCTTTATCCCACACAAATCTCAGTCTCCCACCCACCTCCTTTCTCTCCCTGCCCCCCAAAAATCTCATCCTGAAGTAAACCAGTTCACAGATCCAAGGGCTATTCAAGTTCTCTTAGAGAGTAGCAGGCCGCATCCCCATTTTCTGAAGATGTACTAGTGTTTATCACTTCTTTGGACCTGAGGACTGGCTTTTTAAAGGGAGCTCATCTCTTCTTCTACTTAATATTCTAGAGAAAAATTTTAGCATTGGCAGGGATTATGGCATGATTTAGAAGTTACTAACTAGCATAGGATCCTTATTCTGAATTAAAAACAAAACAACAACAACAAAATTGTTTTCACCAAAATTCAGCCAAGGGGAATTCTTAAACCGCATACAGAGGACTGATCATTTATTTACACACACAAAAAAATGCTCATTTAGACAAAGAAAATGTTTTTTTTTTTTTTAATTTTTCTATGAATCACTATGTGCTCCATCTTGGTAAGAAGGACTTTTACATTTTGAGATCTCAGTGTCTGCTCCCTCTCTTCTACCTCACTGGCTTCTTAGCATATTTGCTTACTATGTTTCTATGGTGGGAGGTGGAACTCACATCTGTGTGCTGATCTCTTGCTGCTCCCTGGATCCTCCCCATCTTTCCCTGCCTATCTGGTCACTCCTCACTCGCTAGCACCTTCTGTGGACATCAGTGGCTAGAATATGCTAGGTTTTCTGTCTTTAAGTTCAGTCCGGGTCTGGAGGCCTTCTGGTTAACTTGCCTCATCTCAGCTTTCTAGACTGTATATTTCTTTAATGTGAACATGGTATTCCTATTTGATCCTTTTATGGTTTAAATATGAGGTGTTCCTCAAAAAACTACTGTGTAAGACAATAAGAGAAAGTTTAAAGTTGAAATGGTTGGGTTAGGAGAGGTGTAACCACATTAGTGCTTTAATCCACTGATCTAGATTAACTGGACTGAGGCTGGAAGAAATAGGTCACTGGGGGTGTGCTGTTGGGGTTTATATTTTGTCTCTGGTGAGCAAAGCCCTCTCTCTTTCCTGGTGATCATGGCCTGAGCTGTCTTCCTTCCGCATGCCCTTTCACCATGATGTTTTGCTTCATATTGGACTCAGAGCTATGGAGTCAGCCAACTATAAACTGAGACCTCTGAAACTATGACCTCTGTTCTTTTAGGTCTTTTGGTCAAAGCTGACTAAAATATATTCCCAGCCCAGGTGGTCTGCCCTGTGAGCCCCTACTTTAGTAACCCTCTGCTGAGTTTGCCAGGAGCACCATCAGCTACCTTCTATGCCTTCTCTGGACCCTCAATGATTTCTAGATGCCCTCCATGCCACTTGGGAGCCAAAGATGGTCAGTAGTAACTATGTCCAGTCCAGCAGCTTAGACTGGCAACTAGGGCAGCATTTTTTCATTCCGATTGCTACCCTTATACAGGAGAAGAATGTTCTGTTCCACTAATATAATGTCAGCTAGACTTCCTGCCCTTGGCCTTGGGTACAGGACACGGAAGGAAATGGGCCATATTCCAACGGTTGGAAGTGAAGCCTTTGTGGGCTCCTCAGACCTGAAGGAGATTCTCTCTTCCCCCTCTGAGAGTCAACTTTGTGCCATGTTTGGGAGCATATTCCCCATGTGTTTTTTATTTTCCCAGCATAGAATGCAGGAGGCCAGATCACACAACATTCCATTGTCATTCCCAAGATGCTTCTGAAATCCCTTCCTTGAATTTTTTTGCTCCCATCTATGCTGAATTTCTTGAATGGCTCCCAGCACACACCAGATTACTTCCTCCTTCTGAGCCTTTGCCCATGCTCTTTTCTCTGACAGAGTTGTCCTTGGGAAACTTCTACTCATCCTCTAAGATGCTGCCCAGGACTATTTCTCTAAAATGCTCACTTCTCTCTTGGCACTTTGCACAAATGATTCATCAAAAGCCCCATTTGTGTCTCTTTGTCTTGAGACCAGAAGGTTCTGAGAGTCAGGGGTCTCATCTGATGTGCCTTGGTTTTCCTGATATCTCTCACAAAAACAGTGTCAACAAATACTGATTATTAGAATAAATACTGGGTAAAGAGTGTATAGGATCCCTCTATATATTTTTCACACCTATGTGCAAATCTACAATTATCTCTAAATGAATTTTTAAATTTTACATATATCATATATTTAAATGTATATTTTATATATTAAATCCTAAATGAACAGAGTCCCTCATTCTACCCCTTGGTAGAAAACCAGAGTCCAAAGTTAGCATCAGGCCTGTACAAAGTGGCTATTTCCAAATGTGGGATGGATACTTCAGATTATAAGTAGTTAGGTGCCCTGTAGCATCAAATTCTGGAAGGCTTTGAGGGAAGCTGGGCACCCACTTGAACATATACATTATGACAGTTATAAAGAGGAGAGCTTTGGGCAGGCTAAGTAGGAAAGGTAGCCTCTCTGGCTGTGTGGGTGGATAGTGTCTGTGGGAACTGAATGTATGGCAGCCCTTCCACTGGGAGCTTTACTCACATAACCAGAAGTCTAAGAGAGAAGTGTAGTCCAAATTTCAGCACCCTTCTTCCCTTCAACCCTTCAGTCTTGTATAAGACATAGCCCAGTCCTGAGTTTTTCTAGATTTGCATCTGATTTCAAAGGGCCAACTGGAGTGGAACTTTTTGTGGAACTCCAAATGGAATTTTCTGTGTCTGAACTCTTTATAGGAAGGGAGTGAATTTGCTACTTTGGTTCCTTTTGTGCCTGGATCCCTAGACTGGAAACCAATCCAACTTTTCTCTCTTGCTGGGTCAGAGGCAGCCCTGTAGAGGCATAGCTATGGAACAAATCAACTGGGCATAGCTTTCTACCCCTACCCCATGGGTCAAGGAAACCCTCATAACCATTTTGGGAGGAGTCTGGTTAAATATGGCAATTGTGTTTTCTCAGGCCCCACACAATGTCATGTGGCAGCCATAGTAACTATTGAATGCTCTTTTAGAGATAAGTGTTTGAAAAAAGCGCCATCCCCAGTGGACTAGCAGTCCAAGATCTATTACCAGGGTGGGTTTCTTGTGATCTCTGAAGGCCCCAGCATCACTGCAAGTCCCAGACCTGCTGCTGCTCCTGGGATCAAGATTGAAAAGGATGGAGTACTTGCTGATACACAAGAGACAGAGTCAGCAGAAAGAGTCTACATCAGGGTGGCAGGCTTCCACACCTCTAGCAAATGGTGAGAGGCCTCAGGAGTAGTGAAAGGCGTTGCCTCTTTTGGGGCTCAGGTAGTAAGAGGGATCTTCACCGAAGGCTGTTGGGCTGCTGAGGAGTAAGAAGCTGTACTACCTTCTATGAATAGTAGGAGGCACCACAGTTTTGGAAGGCAGAGGGTGCGTTTCTGAGCATTAGGAAAGGCTATTTGTTTAGTTATTTATTTTTCCTCTTCTTCAAATTGCAGAGACTCTTAGGATGGGATGGATCTGCCACCTCCTGGTGATGGTTTGCTCATGAACTTTGGAATACCAAGGATGAGGAAACAGTCTTTTCTGATGAAGATCAACCATGGCTCATCTACTACTATGACTATTATTGGCTATTAACTAGGCACTTTGCCCAAAGCTGTGCAAAGATTTTTTTTTTTCATTTAGTCTTTGAAATAACTATGAAGTAAGTACTACTGCAATTTAGGAATCTGCAGCTTAGCAAGGCCATGTAAATTATTCAAGATAAAATAGTTTGGAGTGGTACAACCTGGCACAGAACACAATTAAGTCAGAATCTAGAGTCCACAAGCCTCAGCATTACTTTCATTTACGGCATCTGCCTTAATGTCTCAACAAGAAGTAATTTATACTGCTGAGATATCTTCCTTCAGTGAATGCCATGTGGCAGGAATTGTGTTTATCTTCTTCACCACTGTGGTAAAAATGCCTAGCATAGTACTTGGCTCCACAGTAGGTCCTACATACGTACTTGTGGAATGAAAGCAGAGATGTGCATGTAGCAGAAAACCAGCAGTTTGCACTGAGTCTATTTTATGAACTGAGCTATGAATCACATTCCCATTTCAGGTCAAGGGAGGGAGACCATGACCATCGGGCTATTTGTGCTTTTACTATTTCAGATTCAAAACAAGCATTGTTTTATGATCAAAATGAATTACACTGACATTCTATCACATCTTATCAGACTCCTCTTTATTCAAAATGTTGTTGGTACTATTACTTAATAAACTGGAGCAAGCAATAAATTCCACTGGTCTACAGAGACTGGGTTTGGATTCCCAGTACCAAAATGATTTTGATTATTGAGTTGGCATATACCCCTAAACATTCCTAAATCAGCGGTTGGCAGTGAGAAGATTCTGAGAGAAAAAGAAAATAACCAGCACGCGTGCGCGCGCGGACACACACACACACACACACACACACACAAAATCTAGCAGCTTCAAAGCCTCTACACATTAATAGATTCCTTATGGATTACATGGCTGTATTTGTAAAAGAGGACAAAGAATTAGAAAGAACCTTATTTATATTACAAAAAATTTAAAAAATATTTCTTTGAAAATTTTCTGAAGAGAGTAGGGAGGGAATAAAAAGTCATACAATGGAACTCTTAAAAATGTGTGTCAGCAACACAATAGGAAAGCAGAGTAAATGTAGGCAAGGCAACCACATGAAGCCAATCAGAGAGTGCATTCACTTGTTCTCTAACAGCAGACACAGATGGAGAAAACAACCAACAGAGTAGAGAATCTAGGAGCAACAATGCCAACTCATGGTAAGAGGGTGGGTGGAGAGTGGTGTGGCATGTGGGAGGGGGAAGAACATTCTAGAATTAAAAACAAACTATTCATATCATATTCCTAAAATCTGTATAATGAAATCTGTTTATATTATCCTCAAATTAATTGTTCAATGTTCAAATTTCAGTGTTCCAGCCAATGACCCACCAAAAATTTCCTTGTTCATAATGTTTTCTTTTCTTGATTCTTTGAAAAAATAACAAATGAGTTTTCTCCATTTATAAAGCTGCTCTGAAATGTCTTCTTACGTCACAGAGGCTGGGAGGTCATCTTGGGACAGTGGAGTAATGGGGGGCCTTTGGCCAGGACCAGGAGGTTTTTTGTGATTGTGAGGCAACTTCTGATCCCATTAGCTGATGGTTGACTGACATTTTGGAACAAGATTTTGCAAGAGACTGGGGAAAGGAAAAGAAGGAGCATGGGAAGGAGGCACTTAAAAGATTGAGAAGGCAGGAATGAGCTGAGTGCTCCCAGATTTGAGGAGGATTTTATTATTGGACGCAGATCTGTGTTGAGCTTTCAGCCAGGATCTTGGAGGCCTGGTTTGAGAGACCTAGTTAAAGTTTTCTTATCAGATTTATACTGACCTTACCCAGAAAACTAACTCTGTGAGAAAAATAAGTTAACTTCCTATTTATAAATTAAGCAACAGTGTATGCAGGCATGAAGGATAGCTCTTCCCGGAGGGCTAAGGGTATATTTTAGAGAAAATAAAAGGCAGTACAGCTTTACATGCCTGGAAATTGTTTCCCAGAGAAGTGACATAGGCTAAAAATAACTAGTTCCATGAAAGATTTATCTAGATTCCATGATGCTAGACGTGTAATACTTTTCTTAGTGGAAGTGACATGCTTTAGGGTTTGTTCTTAAGTTGTCCTCAGTATTTCTGTCAGAGGCAGAATGTTGGTTGAGTTGAACAGAATCTGATCAATTATGTCATTTCTCACTGAAAAAAAAGTAATTATATGTTGGAAGATTTCAGGAAGCCCCTCTATCCAAAGTATGTAGGAAGGTGAGGAAAAAATAAATTAAAATGGGCTTTTTAGTCAGACTGGCTGGAGTTTGAAGTTTACTTACACTATTTCCTGGCTGTAAGACCTTGAGTAAACTGGCTTAGCCTCTCTGAACCTCAACCCAGTGACCAGGATAAAAGTATGTGCCTAATAAGGTCTCTGTGAGAAACAAGTAAGATATGTGAAAACCTAGAACAAGTCCTGACACACAGTAGGTATCCAATAAATGTTAGCTGCACTTATTTTCTCTCCTGTTCCTACAACTTCTGCACTCATATCTGCTCTCTAATTCAGAAATTCTTTTCACTGGTGACAGAGCCTTTCCTTGCATATTAAAAATATTAATGACCCAGCTACTAGGGAGAGAGGCAGGATGATCACAAGTCTGAGGTCAGCCCCTCAACAACTTAGCAAGACCCTGTATCCAAAAAAGGGGGGGGGATACTGAGGATGTAGCTTGGTGGTAGAAGCACCCCCTTGGTTCAATTTTCTGTCAAATATATACACAATATGCATATATATAACATCTATATATATATACATATATATATAAAACATATATAATAAAAGTAATGAGAGAAATAGCATAATTCTCAAAAGAGACCTATGAGATATATACTATTATTGACTCCATTTTACAGAGGAAAAATCCAAATCTGTGAGGTTAAATACTGTTTCTGTCATCTATTGCTGCATAACAAATCATCCCAAAACTTAACGAATTGAACAACCAGCATTTTGTTATATCTCACAGTTCTATAAGTTGACTAGGCTCTGTGGGGCAGTTCTTCTGGTCCACTTGATGCTGTCTGGGGCTGCATTTATCTGGAGGCTCATCTGGACTGGAGTATCCAAAATGGTTCATTCACATGCCTGGCAACTGGTGCTAGCTATCGATGGGACACAGCTGGGGTTATCTGAAGAGTGCATCCATGTTCCTTCATATTCCCTTGGCAGGATGACAGCCCAGTTCCAAGAAGGAGCATTCCAAGAAGAAAGAAATGGGATCTTCCTGTTCTTTTAAGGCCTGACTCAGAAGTCTCAGAACATCACTTCTGCCAGTCTAGTGGTCAAAGCAGTCACAAGCTAACCAAGATTTAAGAGAAGGGGAAAGATGTGCCACCTTCCGGCAGAGGAATAGCATGCGTGTACAGGAAGCAAAAGAGTTGATGTCAGGCCTAATTGGAGACTGTATCACAAATACTTTGCCGGTCAGTGTCAGAGTTAAGATTTTAACAACACCACTCTTACTTCAGAATTCATGTACTCAACCATAGACTATATATATATGACAATTTACAATTAAATTCCTGTGCCTATGCAAAATTCATTAAGTGCAATATAATTTCAGAGGGAAGACCAGTACTTCTATAGCTAAGATCTTGAAAGTCCCCCAAAGGCCTATGTGTTAAAGACGTGGTTCCCAGGGTGGCACTGTTGGAAGGTGGTAGATTCTTAGAAGGCCCAGTGGAAGGTCTTTGGTAATTGGGGGGTATTCCCCGCAAAGGGACTATAGTACTCTGGTCATCTCCTCTTCCTTTTTTTAGCTTCCTGGTCATGAGATGAGCAGTTTTTCTCTACCACACAGACTGGCTATGATGTGCTGCTTTGCCACAGGCCCAAAACAATGGGGCTGAGGGATCATGAACTGGAACCTCCAAAACTGTGAGCCAAAATAAACCTTTTTCTCTTTATAAATTAATTATTTTAGGTATTTTGTTATAGTGATGGAGAGTTAACTAACAGAAGTACAAAACTAAGAATCTGAATATTATGAACTGAAAAACAGTGATAACATACCCTTCTTCCTCATGTAATGAAAAAGTGTTATTGAACTGTCATAAAAGTTACATGCACTAAAGTTAAAATTAATTATTTCTGAATTTTTCCATTAATTAAAGCTAATAGTGTGTGTGTATGTGTGTGTGTGTGTGTGTGTGTGTGTGTGTACACGTACATGCACATAGACTTGGTAAGGTTGTGACAGGAGCAGAGGAGTGTGGGATAAGGCACTTGAATTGTAAGTGCCCTAAGCACATACTCAAGCTGCCTATTAAGTAAACTATGACTGTATGGGAGACGTCGGAGAGACCTAGAATTAGTGAAGCTTCCAGGGAAAGTCAGAATTTAGCCTGGCTCTGAAGACTGATTAGATTCTGAATAAGTGAGAAAGAAGGGAAAGGGAACATCAGAACAAGGATGAACAGTAAGCAATAGCTAGGAAATGGAGGAAGGGACCAGATTGAAGTGATTTGGAAACAGGAGAGCTGATGAATAGGGTATTTCATGATTGGAGCTACTTTGGCTCCCTATTTACAGAGGTATCCTGGAGAAGAATGGAGAAGCAGATTACAAGAACGAAAATCATCATGAAAGCCAGCCCCAGCTGTTTTGAGCCTCAACCTTGTTGAAGGCGGATGCCTGGAGAGCTCTCTTGCAAACTGGGTACAGAGGATGCTGCTTGAGGATTGCCCCAGGGGCCAGTCCAGGAACATCCTCCTAGTTCCATTTGGAAAGGGTTTAACAAGTATACAGAAAGCCTGGTCTTCATAACCCTTCCTACAGTACTCTCTGGAGGGTTCGGTAACCTAAATCTCTCTTACATTACCTCTTTACCAGTACTTCTGGGTGAAGGTAAGGACCTGGGGATTTTTTTTTCTTGAGTCATTCTGAGTAAAAACCATCTATAGATTGTCTTCTTACTAGAAAGGTGGCTTCTGTCATTCTTATTTGCAAGACCTTTCCTTCTTCATATTTTAAAGAAATCCAGTATGACTGTTGTAATTTTTTTCATGTAAATTACAAATGTTTAGAATCCCTGTCAAGGGAATGAAATAAAAGCAGATGTTTTCCCTTATGCTGGCTCCAAGTAATACCACATTAGAAAACAGAGAGTATTTTCAAGTCTTGTTTAAAAAATATTCCAAGAAAATAAACACTTGTTGAATGCAAACAAGAACAGAGTACTGCATTTTTTAATATAGAATTTAGTGCTAAGGAGTCTGTGGCCCAAAGGCCCAAGTTCACAGTATGTTTGCAGCTAGATCAGAATCCAATCTTAGTCTTCTGGAATCTCAGGCTGGTGTGATTTCTATATTCTGTGAGATAAATTAACTGCAAAGGTGGCTATAATACTTTTTGTCTCCCTGTATCTACATCCTTTTCAATATGGCTTTACAATATGGCTTTAATCTTGAGTAACATTATTCCCCACCTCTAGAATCTGGTTGATCTCAATTTGCTTCAGCCAACAGAAGTGGCAGAAGTGATGGCGTCACTTCTGAGCTAGGTCTCAAGAGACTTTGTATGCATCTGCTTGCTTTATTGGAAACTTACTAGCAATTTATTGACAAGCCTGGGTGTATCTTTGACCGTTCCTAATGTTATAATAAAATATCTGAGACTGGGTAATTTCTGAGTAATAAAAATTTATGTCTCCTAGTTCTGGATGCTGGGAATTCCAAGATCCAGCAGAGGGCTTGATCTCTTCTTCCAACATGGTGCCTTGAATACTTCTTGAAGGGATGCATCTATATCCTCCCATGGCAGAAGACATAGAAACACACAAAAAAAGAGCAAATAGCTCCCTCACATCTCTTGTATAAGATCATTCTATTCATGAGGTCTTTATCCTCAAGCCTTAATCATCTCCTAAAGGCCCTTAATACTATCTCATTGATGACTTAAGGTTTAATATAGGAATTTGGGTGGTAAACATTCAGACTCTAGAACTAGGCTAGACTGATAAAGGACAAAAAGACACAAGGAGAAAAAGATACCAGTTACCCCAGAGAAAGCCATCCTAGATGCTGACAGCCAGTTGACTACCACATATGTTATGGTTTGGAGCTGGAATGTCCCCCAAGGTCTCGTGTGTTCAAAGGCTTTTAGGAAATGACTAGATCATAAGGGCTCTGACCTCATCAGTAGGTTAATCCATTGATAGTTGAATGGACTACTTACTGGGAGGTGGGACCTAGTTGTTGGAAGTAGATCACTGCAGACCTGGCTGGAGTGTTTATCTTTTCTCCATTTCTCCTTTCTCTCCTTTCTTTCTCCTCAGATGCCATGATCTGAACAGCTTTCTTCTTCCACAAATGTCTGCCTTGACGTTTGCTTCACTTCAAGCCCAAAGCCATGACACCAGTCGACCATGGACTAAATCCTCTGAAACCATGAGCTAAAATAAATCTTTCCTTCTCTAAGTTGCTCTTGTCAGGCATTTGGTCACAGCAATGAAAAGATGACTAGCTCAACATATGAGAGAACCTAGCCCATTCCATCAGAACGCAAACTGAACATGACTGAGGCATGAGAGACCAGAAAAACTGACCCACCAACTCAAGATCAGTAATATATACTCATTGTTTTAAATAGAATCTGGCAATTCTCTCTTTCTAAAAGGCATGATAGTAAATATTATAGGTTCATGAAGCTATCCTAACTCCCCTATTGCTGTTGTAGTGCCAAAAATAGTAGGTAAATAAATGAACATGGCTGTGTCCAAATAAAGCTCTGTTTCCAAAAACAGTCATCTGGCTCACAGGATGTAGTTGCTGATCCTTGATTTTAAGCCATTGAGTTTTGGGGTGATTTGTTACACAATAAGAACTAACCAATATGCTATATAATTCTGGATTGATATCCCAAATTTTATAAAAGTAAAGACCAAATGCTACGGTTTGAAGGTCACCCCCAAAATTCATATTTAAATTTAATTGCCATGGTGATGGCAGTAAGAAGTGGGCTCTTGATCAAAGGATATTTCCCTTCTACCATGTTGACACAGTGTGAAGGCTGTCATCAAATGTGTCCCTTTGATTGTGAATAGTCGCACATAACTGCTGTTATCTGCAATGGGCTTATATTACTGTCATATAACTACTATTTCAGTCTTTAAAACTACCTGTTAGGGTTGCAGACCCAATTTGCAAGCTTCTGAATTCAAATTTCTACCCAACTGAAACAGATTGCTGAGAGGCCCGGAGAGCTTCAAAAGCTAGTTAGCAGTTTGTGCTCAGTTCTCATTCTCATTGTCCCCAGAGCATTTAGTGCTCTGACCCCACCCTCTTTGAAATTCTCTCCTCCTTTGATTCTCATACTGTTTCTAGTTCCTTTCCTTCATCTCTGGTCTCTCAGTAGAAACTCCCTACTCAGAGCTGCTCTCTTCTTTGCATATTTCAGTCCTGGGCCATTTTCCCTCTATCCTCCACACCCCAGTGGGTGTTAGACAAGTATATGTGTCATAATTGCCAATCCATAATTGGAACTTATTTAAAACTTGGGAGCGTAATAGCTGATTTGGAAAAGTTCCCCAGGTGAATTTAATGAACACTTCATCTTACTTTCTGTTCTGCAGTGTGACTGTGCCATTCCCCCATCAAGAGATAAAGTCCAGGTCTCAACATCTTTAAATAGGATTGCACCTGTGACATCTAATAGTGTGACAGAAATGATGATAGTTCCAGGCATGGCCCTTTATTGGCCTAGTGCCTTTTACTTCCTGCTTCTCATAAGAAGTATGATTATCTTGAAACTACTATGAGATTAGAATCCTAAGTCATATGAAGTGTCCTCAAAGGACAAGATCCCATAAATAAGGGGAGATACTATCTTGCAAATAGATCCTCCCAGCCCAGCCCCTATAGCAAATGTCATTTAAAAAAAATTTACCTAGCCAAGTCCTTTCCAAATTCCTGGCCCAATAAATTATGAGTGAAAATAAATGCTTTTGTTCTATAATTAAGTTTTGGAATAGTTTATTACTCAGTAATAGGTGAACTAGACCAACACTCCCCTCCTATATTCACATATAACCCTGTTAAGAACCAGTGAAGAACCTACCTGCCTACATGCCCTTTGTGGATTAAGCCACTAACCATGGGCTCATAGTTCATAAATCTTCTTTCCTCTTTCATGAACTCTGGACCAGATATTTATGAAGATGTCCTGCTCAAACGTAATGTATACTGCACTGAACATATCATCTCTATTTTAAAAGCTCCTTTCCCTTTTTGTAATCAACCCACTGTCTTCCAACTCACTCCTACCTGGAGCAGCCAATGAGTCACAATGTCCTTCTGTCCACTTAGTCATTATCCTAACTAGGTCTTTAACATCTCTCAGCAGCATTATGGCAGTGGCCTCCCAAGTTGTCTGCCTTTCATTACTTTAGTCCATTTTCCACAGAAGGCCAGTGAGTTTCCTACTGTATGGTTGGCTCACACCATCTCCTTCCTTTGAAAGGAACAACAATTCCTGAACGTCTACCAAAAAAACTTCAAACTTAGTGTGGCATTCAACATCCTCCATTATTGAATGGCTAAGTACTTCTCTGCCTTTCATCCATTATCTCTGTTACTCAGCAGAACTCCCAGTTACCTGGTCTGTGAGCTGTCTTTTCACGACTCTGGGCATCTGCACAGGGTCTTTCTTGTCTCTGATGTCTTGACTCTTTTTATGTTCATGTAAAAAATTTCAAAGCCCTGTTCAATCTCCACATTCTCTTGGGTGCATTTTCTGATTGCTCTTTCCCCCTGGCTATCTACGGTACAACTCTAATAATAATTCCAATGCAAACTTCACCTCCTAAAGCTCTACAGTGCAACCCCCAGTTATAAGCAATTATTTTGTTCTCCGCACTCTTTCAATACATTTCTCTATTTTGTTCCCTAAAAACAAATACTTATGTAACTCCTAGTATATGCCAGATACCAAATTAGGACCATGGATACATAAATCAGGTCTTGGCCTCAAGAGGTATAGTTAAATGAAATGCATGCTACAAAAATATTTCTTCTCTACTTTATCCTTAGTTTATTTTTTGTTAGTATTAAAGTGGGATGAGAGCTGTATTTTTGAGCAATATTCTTATAAGTACCGCGCGCTAACCGATTGCGCCACTGGAGCTCCTGAGCAATATTCTTAATTCAGAGGTCATTTCTTATCACAGCTTACAATTTATCCTAGGCTTTGTATTATATTGAGGCTCTGATAGTGGTTATTAAATAGTGTCAGAGGTACCAGTGGTGAAAAGGGTAACAATTTATGGGCTCTTTACAGGCAAATAATAATGCTGAATGTAAAGTATATGTTTAGGGCTATAGTAGATGTGTGTTTGCTTACTCTGTTCTCTTTTCTTACTGGACTTTCATTTCTCAGTCTTCCTTGCAGTAAGGTATGGCCAGTGGCTAAGTTCTGGCCTCTGGGATATAGGTGGGAAGTGATATATATCTAGGCCTGGCCTATAAAAACCTGCTAAATCTTCTACATTCTCTCTGTTCTCATCCTGCAGCTGAATGGAGAGGATCCTGAATGTGGATCTACAAGATGGAAGAAGCCCGAGTTGCTAATGAGGGAATCAATGGCTGGCCAAGAACACCTGCATGAGTCAGAAATGAACTTTTATTGTGTGAATCTCTGAAAATTTGAAGCTGTTAGCTTATCTTGACTAATCCAAATGCTAGGTTTAATGTAACTTTCCTAGGTTGATTATAATATCCACTTTTCAAGAGTTCCCCGTAATTAAAAAAAGACTTCAAAACTGTATTTATTACTCCATTTAAGTATGTGCTCTCTTGTTTTTATGATCAGAAATAATAGCCTCGCCCAATCTCTTACTTTTGTAATACCAAAAAAAAAAAAAATTAAAAACTCTTAGAGTATGGGAGGTCTCAGAGAGTCTCTAGAGTATGTTTGAGCTCTCCACAGCAAGCTTTCAAGAACTTGTCATAAGATGGGGACACTGATGTTCAGGCCTGCTGAATGTTGGAATAGAAATAGGGGAACAAAGCTTTGGTTTCCATGATACCTCAGAACCTTAGATTAGAAATGAGATTGTAAGAATTAGACAATTTTCTAGCATTAGAAAATTAGACAATGGTCTCTGAAAATAGTACTCACTTAGTGACATCTGTTCCTATATTGGGAAACAGGTAGACAAACACACACATCTAACAAGTTGGATATATGATAAATGTTAAATTGACACAAGCAAGAAAAAATGGACAAGTGTGGAAGGTGGGAATCCTATTAGACTGAAATAGAAAAAAATAGGTTTTTTCCTTTTTACCATATTTTTATTAGTACATTATAATTGTACATGATGGTGGGATTTGTTGTTACATATTCATACATGCACAAAATATGACAATATAACTTGGTCAATGTCATTCCTCATTATTTCCCTTTCTCTCTCTGGTCCCTTTCCTCTACTATATTAATTTCCATTTGATTTTCACAAAAATATCCACACCTTTTATTTCCTTTTTCCTGTCTAGCTTCTACGTATGAGAGAGAACATACAACCCTTGACTTTTTGAGTTTGGCTTATTCCCTTTAACATAATGTTCTCAAGTTCCATTCATTTTCCTGCAAATAACATAATTTATTTTTTTCCTCAATGACTGAATAAAACTTTATTGTGTGTATATATCATATTTTTAAAATCCATTTATCCATTGATGGACATCAAGGCTGGTTCCATAGTTTGGCTATTGTAAATTGTGCTGCCATAAACACATGTATGGGTTAGGATCAATACCAAGGAGTGATACCTCTGGGTCATATGGTGGTTCCATGGAATGGAAAAAATAGGTCTCAATCAGGGATTTTTCTTTGAGAAGATTTCTCATTTCTAATCTAATGGAGGTGACAGATCTACATGTACAACTCTATGAAGACATCACCAAAAAGAAAAAAAGAGAGAGAGAGAGAGAGAGAGAGAGAGAGAGAAAGAAAGAAAGAAAAGAAAAAGGAGGGACAAAAGGAAAGATTAATTCAGTGTTCTAGAAGAAAAGTTCATATATTGAATTAAAATGTATAGCAGGTACTACTAACTCTCCCTCACATTCACATTTATGTGTGCACTTGTGAAATAAGTATGCTAATACATGAAGGATAAGTCATAAAAATTGTTCATATGTTCAGGAACAAAGATTTACAATACAATTTCTAAAATGATAGAAGATCCAGAGTCATTAAAGGGAGGTTTCAATCCAAACTAATCATTTTATAATCAAGAAAAGAGACTTGAAGAGGTCTAGGAAATAACTGAGCCAGGACTTGAGTCTTGGTCTCTTGGATTTCTGACTTAATGATCTTACCACTAACTCCTTTCTAGTCAAGGTATTATTCCACAATGCCACTGGACAAACTCCTTGGAAGTCTTAGTTCAGGCAGTGAAGATTTCCCACCTAAACAGTACTATGGACACAGGACAGGCTTGAGAAAATGTTCTTTTAAAGGATTTACAAAATAGTTTAAAAATAGTTTAAAATACTTATATATAAGCCTCCATTTATTGAACACGGCTTGTGTGCCAGGCACTGTGCTAAATGTTTTACATATATAATTCATTTATCCATTTATTTATATTTTTTATTTGTAACTGCAATATGCCAAGCATCTGCATGCTAACATACAATAGTGAAAAGGCATATTAGGTTCTCCACCTCATTCCTCACAATAATTCCATATGGTTTTTGTTGGTTTGTTTAATGCATCAATTTACAGATAAGGAAAATAAGGTCCTGAGAATAATAATGATGGCTACAATATATCAACCTCCTACCACAAACCAGGCACTGCTCTAAGCATTCTGTATTAATCCTCACAATAGTCCTGGGAGGTTGGAAATGGAGGCCTGGAATGTTTAAATGACTGATCACAGAGATCTTAAACAGTAAGCAGTAGAGCAAGGATTAGAATCAATCTTGCGTGGTACCACCAATACTTTTCTTCCTCCTCCTCCTCTTTTTTTTTCTTTTCTTTTTTTTTTGGTGGTGGGATCAAACTGAGATTCTCATGCATGCTAGGTAAGTAAGTGCTCTACCACTGAGTTGCATCTCCAGCCCTAATACACATAATCTTCAACACTACATTATAGCTAGGATTCTGGGGGAACCTAAATTATTTTGTCTACAGATACATCTGCTGAGAGCACAAGTATTATTTTGCATATAATATTTGCTCAAGTGTTTACCATGTGTTAGAGAACCACACCTGGATATATGACCTACAGGTAAAGCCCCCAGCATAATGCTGGCCCTTAGTAGATCCTCAATATAGTAGAGAGATGGTAAGCAAGAGGAGTAAATAAGCAACACTAAAAAAAAAATCCAGAAGTTATGAAGGAGTGAGAGCTGTTGGTAGCTGTTGCTAGATCTTCACTTGTTCACAAGGCTTGATTTGCTTTATTTAAGACAGAAATAGCAAGAATCCAACAAACTTTCACATACCTACTTGAAAAAGGAATTTCTGCAGAATTAGACCTCAGCCATAACATTTACTGTGTAATATAATTTGCCCATCTGCTTAAGCCATCCCATTGCAAAGTATGGATACACACCTTAAGAATAAATAACAGACTAGAACAATTTTCAGTTTCAAGTAAATTCTTTAAAAAAAGAATAAAACAGTAAAATCATAAAATTTCTCCATTCTTTTTTACCATATGGATTTCCTTGAGGTTTAATAATATTATAAATAAAGCAGCTTTGAGATGAAATACCAAACAGTGAGCAACAATTTAGAAACATTTTGAAGAAGCAAATATCATATCCCAGCGTTGCCAGGTTTTCAGCATCAGTAAGACAGAAAACAGAACAAGAACTCTCATTTGTTCTATCAAGAAAGCATAAATATTGACTTCGCATTAAGCCAACCTCTTGCAGCTGTACACCAGCTCTCAACTATTAAAAGATTCTTAAATCCCCAGGGAAATAAAAATCAATTTCAGCCATATAAGTCTTATATAAATTTATTGTGCCTTCTTCCAAATATTTTCTCATCAAGGCATTTGGAACAAAAATGTTTTTTGAAAGAAAACGTCTCCAGTTCACCTATTACACCATTGTGAATATTTGAATGACTTCCAGTCACTTTGCTTAGAAAATGTCGATGTCTTATAACATGCCAATGACAGCTCAGCATTAATGTCAATACATTTCATTATTTGGCAAGATAACTGCTCATAGCAATAGATTGGAATTCTGATTGCCATTTTCAAATATTATATTTCACTTTAATCACAGCACCCTGAATGGTTGCTCTTCTCTTTTCTTGCCCTCTTGGCAAAATACACATTTCTCAGATTATATTAAAATCTGTTTTATCTATTAAAGCTCAAAATGAGCTAAGTGATTACTATTTTAATCCCAAACCAATATGTGTAGTCAGGTCTTGAAAGACTTCCAATTATTGTACTTTTGTTCATTTTTTTAGATAATAATAATGTTCTGTGTCATTTTCCCTGGAGCTCATTTTACATATTCTATTTGTAGAAATTGTCACCACTGGTATAGTGACTATTATTCACATGGCTCAAACAAAGAGATGGATGTAATGTTAATTTTCTGAGTTTTATAAGAATCTATAAGGAATATCCTGCATACTTGCTAAGCTGGAAAAATAGAGATGTACTTCCCCAACTTTTTTTGTACATTAGTAACTCCTGGAGAGCTGGTTCAAATAGTCATAGGCCCTACACCCAGAGTTTCTGACTCAGAAGGTCTGTGTGGGTTTTTGTACTTTGGTTTCCAACAAGTTCCCAGATGATGCTGATGTTGTCAATTCGAGGACCACACTTTGAGAAACAACGGGATAGAATGGAATGGCCTATAGAAAAGACTTTGGAGTTCAGTAGTCTTGGGTTCAAATCCTACTTTGCCAGTTAAGGGCTCATTGATTTGGAATGGTTTTCTCTAATTATTTTTAAGTCTTAGCTTCCTCATCTGCTTAATAGGAATTTTTAAAGGATTGGATAAAATAATGTCAGTATAGCACTTGACATAGTGTTGGACAGATACTTAGCAATATAAGACAGCCATGGTTATTAGAAATGAACGAAGGGGGGATCCAACATGGCCGCCAGCGAGGAAGCAGCGATTCCAATGTCTCCACATTAACGGGATCAGAAAGACCCATTGGAACAGCGGCAGTCTACCTACAGAGGAACTTCTAGCAAAATTCCGTTAAGAGGGGACCTGCTGGGAATTGGTAGGTTTATTAGAAGTGTCAGTTTGTCCCAGACAAGTGGATCTTGGCCAGCCACGCGGGCGTGGAGGTCCAGTCCTGCAGCCACCGGCCGCTTCTGCAAGCGGCCGGCGGCCCAGAGTGGCGCAGCCCGCCCGAACCCGCAGACGGCACCCGCCATCCCGCCATCCCAGGGAGGCCCTGCTCTCGCTCAGCGAATGGCCACCCTGCCCGCCAGGCTCGTAGCCACGTGGCCGCAGCTGCCCGGCTCTACAGGCAGCCCCCGGCGGCCCGGCGCAGCGAGAAGTGTCCCCGCCTGGCCCAGCAGACAGCCCGTGCCTTCCCGGCTCTACTAACAGCCCCGCCCACCCGGTGAACGGCTCCCTCCCCTGAGACAGCGTGAAGGGAATCTAACCCACCCTTTATGAAATAGCGAACTGGGAACTAAAACCAGAGATTGTGTCAGACCACAGACAAGCCAGTTCCACCCCTCCCTTCGGACACTCCAGCAAGGAGCCAGGGGCCCGCCATAGCAGAGAGGGGAAGTCACCAAAGTTCGGCCAAAGAGATTCCTTCCCAGCGGAATCTACTTTAGCAGGTGTGTGACTCCCACCCACACCAGATACAAACAACCGGGAAACTTCAAAATCTCTCCGTGGGCGTGACCGTAAGGGCCAAAGGACTCTCGACCCCCAACTCCCCCTACTGCCAGTGACGAGGGCGTGACTGTAGGGGCAGAGGGAAGCAGAGAAGACTCCCCACCCCAAAATCCCCCAACCACGAACTGAGAGGGTGTGACGGTAGGGGCGGAGGGAAACAGAGGACACTCCAGACCCCCAACTCCTCCTACCGCCAGCAGTGTGGTTGTGACTGTAGGGGCTGAGGGAAGTAGAGGGGATCCTTGACCCCCAACTCCTATCACCACCAGCAGCGACACCAATGGTCTTAGCTGCCAGATTCCGAAGGTGTGCCCACCAAAGGGGTCCGGAAAAATTAAACAATTGACTCCCAGACCACAGCTCCACAGTACTGGGGCTTAGATGAATGACAGCGAGAGTGCTCAGTAGTTAGGGAAATAGAGCACTCAGTGGGGCTGAAAGTGTAACCAAATCCTTGGGAAACTGCCTCCGGTGAGCAGGACCTGGCTGGCTGGCAGGAGGAAGGGGAGGAGGGGCCATAGAAGTGAAACGGATCTGGACCAACAGGATTGAGAGACTCCCAGGAACCGCCTTACAGGGATTGCTGTTGACACATTGAGGGCAAAACTCAGCCCGGAGGGCACAGCTTTGCCTACAGGAAGAGAAGAAAATGGATCTCTAAGACCTAATTTTATTTCCTATTTCATTTTAATTTTTTCTCTCCCTTTTCCCTCTCTCTCTCCCCTTCCAAGTTTTACTGCTCTTTCCATTCTCCTCTATGCTATCTATCTCCCTCTCCTTCTTTCTTTTCAAGAGCACCTACCTTCCCCTTCCCCCCAACTTTCATCCCAAGCATTACGTCCTCCATTTCGCGTAACTGTATAAATACAAATAGGTGTGCGCCCTCCCCCGGCGCCTGCAAGGTAGCTGGACCTGCAACCCACCAGCAGGTCAGGCCCAGCAACCTGGGAGTGGCAGAGCCGCCCCACGCGCCTGCAAGGTAGGCACACCTGCTACCAACCAGCAACACAGGCCCAGCGGCCTGCCGATGTGGTAGGCACAGTGCACCAATTGGAGGAGGAGCAGAGCCCCTGCCCGCGCCTGCGCGGGAGACTTTGCAACTATACAAGAGTAATACAAATATATAGGGGGAAAATTCAATAATACAACAGTCTCAGTAAGCAGAAAGAAACGCGAAAAGTATGAAGAGACAAGGAAAGAAAGTACCACAAGCAATGCAGGTCAACTCAACGTTAGAAGAGGTAATATCTGCAGCAGATGGAATTTCAGATAAAGAATTCAGGAGATACATGCTTCAGATGATCTGGAGTCTCAAGGAAAACATTAGAGAGCAAAATCAGACAATGAAAGATCTCTTCAACAATGAAATACATAAACAAATCCAGGAAGCAAAAGATCAACTATACAGGGAGATAGAGGTTATAAAAAACAAACAAACAGAAATCCTAGAAAGGCAGGAAGCAATAAACCAACTTTAAAACTCAATTGAGAATACTACCAGCAGAGTAGAACGCTTAGAAGATAGAACATCAGACAATGAAGACAAAGTATTTCAACTTGAAAAGAACATAGACGGCTCAGCAAGACTGTTAAGAAACCATGAGCAGAACATCCAAGAAATATGGGATAACATTAAAAGACCAAACTTAAGAGTCATTGGGATAAAGGAAGGCACAGAGCTCCAAACCAAAGGAATGAGCAATCTATTCAATGAAATAATTCGAGAAAACTTCCCAGACTTGAAGAACGAGACAGAATCCCAAATCCTAGAAGCCTACAGGACGCCGAATGTGCATAATCATAAGAGATCCACACCTAGACACATTATAATGAAGATGCCCAACATACAGAATAAGGAGAGAATTTTAAAAGCTACAAGAGAAGGGAAGCAGATTACATTTAGGGGTAAACCAATCAGGATAACAGCTGATCTTTCAACACAGACTCTGAAAGCTAGAAGATCCTGGAATAACATATTTCAAACACTGAAAGAAAATGGGTTCCAACCAAGAATTGTGTATCCAGCAAAATTAAGCTTCAAGATGGAAGATGAAATTAAAACCTTCCACGATAAACAAAAGTTAAAAGAATTTGCAGCTAGAAAACCATCTCTCCAAAAAATCCTTGGCAAAACATTACAGGAAGAGGAAATGGAAAATAACAATGAAAACCAACAGTGGGAGGTAGGACAGTAAAGGGGGGAAAATAATCAAAGAGGAAAACAAACCATATTCAGTAACATAAATAAACAAATATGGCTGGAAGGATAACCCATATCTCAATAATAACCCTAAATGTTAATGGCTTAAACTCACCAATTAAGAGACACAGGCTAGTAGAATGGATCACAAAACATGACCCAACAATATTCTGCCTACAGGAGATGCATTTGATAGGAAAAGACATACATAGACTGAAGGTGAAAGGTTGGGAAAAATCATATCACTCATATGGACTTCGGAAACAAGCAGGAGTGTCCATACTCATATCTAATAAAATAGATTTCAAGCCAAAGTTAATCATAGGGATAAAGAGGGACACTACATACTGCTCAAGGGAACCATACACCAACAAGACATAACAATCATAAATATATATGCCCCAAACAATGGTGCAGCTATGTTCATCAAGCAAACTCTTCTCAAGTTCAAGAGTCTAATAGACCACCATACAATAATCATGGGAGACTTCAACACACCTCTCTCACCACTGGACAGATCTTCCAATCAAAAGTTGAATAAGGAAACTATAGAACACAATAACACAATTAACAACCTAGACTTAATTGACATATATAGAATATACCACCCAACATCAAGCAGTTACACTTTTTTCTCAGCAGCACATGGATTCTTCTCAAAAATAGATCATATATTATGTCACAGGGCAACTCTTAGACAATATAAAGGAGTAGAGATAATACCATGCATCTTATCTGACCATAATGGAATGAAACTGAAAATCAACGATAAAAGAAGGAAGGAAAAATCATGCATCACTTGGAGAATGAACAACAGGTTACTGAATGATCAATGGGTTATAGAAGACATTAAGGAGGAAATTTAAAAATTCTTAGAGATAAATGAAAACACAGACACAACATATCGGAATCTATGGGACACATTGAAAGCAGTTCTAAGAGGAAAATTCATTGCATGGAGTTCATTCCTTAAAAAAAAAAAAAACCAACAAATAAATGATCTCATAATTCATCTCAAAATCCTAGAAAAAGAAGAGCAAAATAACAGCAAAAGAAGTAGAAGGCAAGAAATAATTAAAATCAGAGCTGAAATTAATGAAATCGAAACAAAAGAAACAATTGAAAAAATTGATAAAACTAAAAGTTGGTTCTTTGAAAAAATAAATAAGATCGACAGACCCTTAGCCATGCTAACGAAGAGAAGAAGAGAGAGAACTCAAATTACTAGCATACAGGATGAAAAAGGCAATATCACAACAGACACTTCAGAAATACAGAAGATAATCAGAAATTATTTTGAATCCTTATACTCCAATAAAATAGAAGATAGTGAAGGCATCGATAAATTTCTTAAGTCATATGATCTGCCCAGATTGGGACAGGAGGATATAGACAACCTAAACAGACCAATATCAATTGAGGAAATAGAAGAAACCATCAAAAGATTACCAACTAAGAAAAGCCCAGGACCGGATGGGTATACAGCAGAGTTTTACAAAACCTTTAAAGAGGCACTAATACCAATACTTTTCAAGCTATTTCAGGAAATAGAAAAAGAGGGAGAACTTCCAAATTCATTCTATGAGGCCAACATCACCCTAATTCCCAAACCAGACAAAGACACTTCAAAGAAAGAAAACTACAGACCTATATCTCTAATGAACCTAGACACAAAAATCCTCAATAAAATTCTGGTGAATCGGAAACAAAATCATATCAAAAAATTGTACACCATGATCAAGTAGGATTCATCCCTGGGATGCAAGGCTGGTTCAATATACGGAAATCAATAAATGTTATTCACCACATCAATAGACTTAAAAATAAGAACCATATGATCATCTCGATAGATGCAGAAAAAGCATTCGACAAAGTACAGCATTCCTTTTTGTTCAAAACTCTCGAAAAAATAGGCATAACAGGAACATACCTCAACATTGTAAAAGCAATCTACGCTAAGCCCCAGGCTAGCATCATTCTGAATGGAGAAAAATTGAAGGCATTCCCTCTAAAATCTGGAACAAGACAGGGATGCCCTCTCTCACCACTTCTGTTCAACATAGTTCTCGAAACACTGGCCAGAGCAATTAGACAGACGAAAGAAATTAAAGGCATAAAAATAGGAAAAGAAGAACTTAAATTATCACTATTTGCAGATGACATGATTCTATACCTAGCAGACCCAAAAGGGTCTACAAAGATACTATTAGAGCTAATAAATGAATTCAGCAAAGTGGCAGGATATAAAATCAACACGCATAAATCAAAGGCATTCCTGTATATCAACGACAAACCCTCTGAAATGGAAATGAGGACAACCACTCCATTCACAATATCCTCAAAAATAATAAAATACTTGGGAATCAACCTAACAAAAGAGGTAAAAGACTTATACAATGAAAACTACAGAACCCTAAAGAGAGAAATTGATGAAGATCTTAGAAGATGGAAAAATATACCCTGTTCATGGATAGGCAGAACTAACATCATCAAAATGGCGATATTACCAAAAGTTCTCTATAGGTTTAATGCAATGCCAATCAAAATCCCAATGGCATTTCTTGTAGAAATAGAGAAAGCAATCATAAAATTCATATGGAAAAATAAAAGACCCAGAATAGCAAAAACAATGCTAAGCAGGAAGTGTGAATCAGGTGGTATAGCGATACCAGACTTCAAACTATACTACAGAGCAATAGTAACAAAAACAGCATGGTATTGGTACCAAAACAGGCGGGTGGACCAATGGTACAGAATAGAGGACACAGAAACCAACCCACAAAACTACAACTTTCTTATATTTGATAAAGGGGCTAAAAGCATGCAATGGAGGAAGGATAGCATCTTCAACAAATGGTGCTGGGAAAACTGGAAATCCATATGCAACAAAATGAAACTGAATCCCCTCCTCTCGCCATGCACAAAAGTTAACTCAAAATGGATCAAGGAGCTTGATATCAAACCAGAGACAAGGCATCTGATAGAAGAAAAAGTTGGCTATGACCTACGTACTGTGGGGTCGGGTTCTAAATTCCTCAATAGGATACCCATAGCACAAGAATTAATATCTAGAATCAACAAATGGGACTTGCTCAAACTAAAAAGTTTTTTCTCAGCAAAAGAAACAATAAGAGAGGTAAATAGGGAGCCTACATCATGGGAACAAATCTTTACTCCTCACACTTCAGATAGAGCCCTAATATCCAGAGTATATAAAGAACTCAAAAAATTAGACAATAAGATAACAAATAACCCAATCAACAAATGGGCCAAGGACCTAAACAGACACTTCTCAGAGGAGGACATACAATCAATCAACAAGTACATGAAAAAATGCTCACCATCGCTAGCAGTCAGAGAAATGCAAATCAAAACCACCCTAAGATATCATCTCACTCCAGTAAGATTGGCAGCCATTATGAAGTCAAACAACAACAAGTGCTGGCGAGGATGTGGGGAAAAGGGTACACTTGTACATTGTTGGTGGGACTGCAAATTGGTGCAACCAATTTGGAAAGCAGTATGGAGATTTCTTGGAAAGCTGGGAATGGAACCACCATTTGATCCAGCTATTCCCCTTCTGGGTCTATTCCCTAAAACCTAAAAACAGCATGCTACAGGGACACTGCTACATCGATGTTCATAGCAGTACAATTCACAATTGCAAGACTGTGGAAGCAACCTAGATGCCCTTCAATAGACGAATGGATAAAAAAAATGTGGCATTTATACACAATGGAGTATTACTCTGCATTAAAAAATGACAAAATTATAGAATTTGGAGGGAAATGGATGGCATTAGAGCAGATTATGCTAAGTGAAGCTAGCCAATCCCTAAAAAACAAATGCCAAATGTCTTCTTTGATATAAGGAGAGTAACTAAGAACAGAGTAGGGAAGAAGAGCATGAGAAGATGACTAACATTAAACAGGGATGAGAGGTGGGAGGGACAGGGAGAGAGAAGGGAAATTGCTTGGAAATGGAAGGAGACCCTTAGGGTTATACAAAATTACATACAAGAGGAAGTGAGGGGAAAGGGAAAAATAATACAAGGGGGAGAAATGAATTACAGTAGAGGGGGTAGAGAGAGAAGAAGGGAGGGGAGGGGAGGGGAGGGGGGATAGTAGAGGATAGGAAAGTCAGCAGAATACAACAGACATGAGTATGTCAATATGTAAATCAGTGGAAGTGTAACTGATGTGACTCTGCAATCTGTATACGGGGTAAAAATGGGAGTTCATAACCCACTTGAATCAAAGTGTGAAATATGATATATCAAGAACTATGTAATGTTTTGAACAACCAATAAAAAAAATAATAATGAGGTGAGAGTGGAGGCAAAATAAACCACAGGGGGAAAAAAAAAAGAAATGAACGAGTCCCTTTTTCTGGGGTCTTCCTAGTTAAATATGCAGTGCTTCTGCTCCATAGCCTGGTATGTTTGGCAAATTACCTGTCAAGTATGTCTAGATAAGCAGTTTTCTAACAGTGAGTTTCAGGATTTGAATTGCTTGGGTGAGCTTTAAAAACACTTAAATATTTTGACTCTCAGGCCTTCTTTCAGCAGGAGCTCCAAACTAAACATCATACTAAAATTTAATTTGATTCCTTATTTTGAATTATTTTTCACTTAAATTGCTTTATAGTCCTACAGTTATGCCTTCTTCTGAAAGATTTTTTAAGAACATCCGTTTATTTTCAAAATCAGACTCAAGTCTTTGGGGACTAATATCCTTGTTCTCCATATTTTGCTATTAAGAGAACTGGTGTTCAGCCAAGGCAACATATTAATAAATTTAAGCTTGAGATTTTCATTGTCATGTGAACATTGAAATTGGCTCTCGATTACACAAAGCAGCCAATTCAACAGGAGACGTGTATTGGATTTACAATGAACACGTTTGTGAAAGAATTCCTTTAAAAATCCCTGATTTTGTGGTTTTTCAATTTGTAAAAAAAAAAAAAAAAAAAAAAAAAAGAAGCATGATCCACCAGTCACAAAAATCCCAGCCAATTCGGACCAAGTTTATTTTGAGAAATACATGATTTTACTTTAGTCTAGTGTTAATAAATAAATTTGTTTTGCATTCAATCATTCATTCAATTGTTCATTTAACACTAAATTCCATCTTGCTGGTAGGTATGGGGCTAGACACTAGGGAAAACACTTACTTCATCCCCTCAGAGCTAATAGTCTATTGAGAAAGGTGAAAGCAGTCATTAGAACCTCATTTTAACAGGCTAATAAATCACCAGTCCTTACCAGTTAACAAGCTTTAGAAAGTGCTTGTGTTCATACTCAATTACCCATGAATCTGTTAAATATCACCTAAAGCTTCAGGCACTTCTACTGCTCTAGGTGGTGTCCTCTAGAAGTTGGATCCTCCAGAGCTTCTAAACCAATGAGTTTAAATATTTACCATGGTTTTATCTGTAAAATAAATAAAGAAGAGAAAAATTGAGTCCGTTTTATAACTTGCAACTAGCTACTACATAAGCTCTCTAGCAAAATGACATGACTGAAGACAACAGCCATCTATACATCAAGCTTTTTTCAAAAAAAAATGCAGGGATTTATGTTCACATGCTCTGTTATGAATTAAAGATTTGTTTCCCCCAAATCCTTAGGTTGACGCCCTAATCCCAATGTGGTAGTATTTAGAGATCGGACCTTTGGGAGGTGATTAGGGCTGAAGGACGTCATGAAGATGGGTGGGGTTCTCATGCTGGGATTAGACATCAGAGATCTCTCTCTCTCTCTCTCTCTCTCTCTCTCTCTCTCTCTCTCTCTCTCTGTCTGTCTCTCTCTCTCTCTCTCCCCACACACACACCCCTCCACCATTTGAGGACACAGCAAGAAGGCTGCCATCTCAAAACCAAGAAGAGAGAACTCACCAGAAACCACATTGGTCAGTACCTTGATCTTGGACTTCCCAGCCTCCAGAAGGGTAAGAAATAAATTTTGTTGTTGAAGACACCCAGGCTGTGGTGTTTTGTTATGGCTACCTGAACAGACTAAGACATGACCTTGGAAAGTCACAGGAATTTTCACAAAACTGTGGAAATGCTCCAAACTTACCTCTTATTATTCCCAAGCAGACTCCCCTTAGCCCCAGTCTGCCAGATATCTCTTTACTATTGACAAAACACAATTTGCTCTTTTTTTTTTTAACCTCTAGTGTATACTACTCCTGTTATTTTCTTTACCCAAAATAACCTTCCCAAATCTTCCATCTCTAGAAACTCTGGGTTGATTAGCTCTATTCCTTTCTCACACTATGCATTTCCATTTCACCAGGCACTTATTTGTGTCTCATTCCTTTGTATCCTATGTCCAGTCAAGGATGCAGATCTTATCTCCTCACTTAGACCTTGAGCATCCCTGGGACAAACCTAGGGTCAAATCTTTTGTGTCCTCCATTGGCCCTCTTAGAGTGTTGTGCAAAAAAAAAAATGGGAATAAAACTTACTGAATGAAAACTGAACTAAATTCTGAGAGCCAACGAATGTTCTGAAGCAAATGGATCAAGTAATACAAAGATGTATAATAAAACCCCAGCTCCAGAGGCTGTGGGTGGGGGGTGATGGGGAGAGCCGTTGTGGATAAGTGAGTTTAATAGATGGCTGAGGATTTGTCCTTTTAAACACCAACAGTTTTACTTTAAATTATCTTAGATGGAAACATTTCCAGTATGTTAATCTTCTCTGCCTTCTAAAATAGTGCATTATAAACATAACCCAGCTAGATCACTCAGGGTTGTCATTAAAAGTAGTATTGAGCTATAACACTAAGAAGCCCTCAAGCCCTTCTAAGGTATGCAGAACTATTTGTCCCTATTCTAAATGGCTGCAGATTGCTGAGTTTTTTTTTATCTTAATTGATTTTTTTATTTTTATTTTTTTATTTTTTATTGGTTGTTCACAACATTACAAAGCTCTTGACATATCATATTTCATACATTAGATTCAAGTGGGTTATGAACTCCCAATTTTTACCCCAAAGGCAGATTGCAGAATCACGTCAGTTACACATCCACATTTTTAAATACTGCCATATTAGTGACTGTTGTATTCTGCTACCTTTTCTATCCTCTACTATCCCCCCTCTCCTCCCCTCCAATCTTCTCTCTCTACCCCATCTACTGTAATTCATTTCTCTCCTTGTTTATTTTCCCATTCCCCTCACAACCTCTTATATGTAATTTTGTATAGCAATGAGGGTCTCCCTTCATTTCCATGCAATTTCCCTTTTCTCTCCCTTTCCCTCCCATCTCATGTCTCTGTTTAATGATAATCTTTTCTTCCTACTCTTCCTCCCTGCTCTGTTCTTAGTTGCTCTCATTATATCAAAGAAGACATTTGGTATTTGTTTTTTAGGGATTGGCTAGGTTCACTAAGCATAATCTGCTCTAGTGCCATCCATTTCCCTGCAAATTCCATGATTTTGTCATTTTTTAGTGCTGTGTAATACTCCATGGTATATAAATGCCACATTTTTTTATCCATTCATCTATTGAAGGGCATCTGGGTTGGTTCCACAGTCTAGCAATTGTGAATTGTGCTGCTATGAACATTGATGTGGCACTATCCCTGTAGTACGCTCTTTTAAGGTCTTCAGGGAATAGTCCGAGAAGGGCAATAGCTGGGTCAAATGGTGGTTCCATTCCCAGATTTCCCAGGAATCTCCATACTGCTAATTTGCAGAACCACCGGCAATGTACAAGAGTACCCTTTTCCCCACATCCTAGTCAGCCATTGTTGTTGTTTGACATCCTAATGGCTGCCAATCTTACTGGAGTGAGATGGTATCTTAGGGTGGTTTTGATTTGCATTTCTCTGACTGCTAGAGATGGTGAGCATTTTTTCATGTACTTGTTGATTGATTGTATGTCCTCCTCTGAGAAGTGTCTGTTTAGGTCCTTGGCCCATTTGTTGATTGGGTTATTTGTTATCTTATTGTCTAATTTTTTGAGTTCTTTGTATACTCTGGATATTAGGGCTCTATCTGAAGTGTGAGGAGTAAAAATTTGTTTCCAGGATGTGGGCTCCCTATTTACCTCTCTTATTGTTTCTCTTGCTGAGAAAAAACTTTTAAGTTTAATTAAGTCCCATTTGTTGATTCTTGTTATTAACTCTTGTGCTATGGGTGTCCTATTAAGGAATTTGGAGCCCGACCCCACAATATGTAGATCGGAGCCAACTTTTTCTTCTATCAGATGCAGAGTCTCTGATTTGATATCAAGCTCCTTGATCTATTTTGAGTTAACTTTTGTGCATGGCGAGAGGAGGGGATTCAGTTTCATTTTGTTGCATATGGAGTTCCAGTTTTCCCAACACCATTTGTTGAAGATGCTATCTTTCCTCCATTGCATGCTTTTAGCCCCTTTATCAAATATAAGATAGTTGTAACTTTGTGGATTAGTCTCTGTGTCCTCTATTCTATACCATTGGTCCACCTGCCTGTTTTGGTACCAGTACCATGCTGTTTTTGTCACTATTGCTCTGTAATATAGTTTGAAATCTGGTATCGCTATACCGCCTGATTCACACTTCCTGCTTAGAATTGCTTTTGCTATTCTGGGTCTTTTATTTTTCCATATGAATTTCATGATTGCTTTATCTATTTCTACAAGAAATGCCATTGGGATTTTGATTGGCATTGCATTAAACCTATAGAGAACATTTGGTAATATCGCCATTTTGATGATGTTAGTTCTGCCTATCCATGAACAGGGTATATTTTTCCATCTTCTAAGATCTTCTTCTACTTCTCTCTTTAGGGTTCTGTAGTTTTCATTGTATAAATCTTTCACCTCTTTTGTTAGGTTGATTCCCAATTATTTTATTTTTTTTGAGATTATTGTGAACGGAGTGTTTTTCCTCATTTCGTTTCAGAAGTTTTGTTGCTGATATACAAAAATGCCTTTGATTTATGCGTGTTGATTTTATATCCTGCCACTTTGCTGAATTCATTTATTAGTTCTAGTAGTTTTTTTGTAGACCCTTTGGGGTCTTCTAGGTATAGAATCATGTCACCCGCAAATAGTGATAATTTAAGTTCTTCTTTTCCTATTTTTATGCCTTTAATTTCTTTCGTCTGTCTAATTGCTCTGGCCAGTGTTTTGAGAACTATATTGAATAGAAGTGGTGATAGAGGGCATCCCTGTCTTGTTCCAGATTTTAGAGGGAATGCCTTCAATTTTTCTCCATTCAGAATGATGCTAGCCTGAGGCTTAGCCTAGATAGCTTTTACAATGTCGAGGTAAGTTCCTGTTATCCCTAGTTTTTCTAATATCTTGAACATAAAGGGATGCTGTACTTTGTCGAATGCTTTTTCTTCATCTATCGAGATTATCATATGGTTCTTATCTTTGAGTCTATTGATGTGGTGAATAACATTTATTGATTTCCGTATATTGAACCAGCCTTGCATCCCAGGGTGAATCCCACTTGATCATGGTGCACAATTTTTTTGATGTGCCTTTGTATCCAATTTGCCAGAATTTTATTGAGGATTTTTGCATCTAGGTTCATCAGAGATATTGGTCTGTAGTTTTCTTTCTTTGAGGTGTCTTTGTCTGGTTTCGGAATCAGGGTGATGTTGGCCTCATAGAATGAATTTGGAAGAGCTCCCTCTTTGTCTATTTCCTGAAATAACTTGAAAAATATTGGTATTAATTCTTCTTTAAAGGTTTTGTAAAACTCTGCTGTATACCCATCCGGTCCTGGGCTTTTCTTGGTTGGTAGTCTTTTGATTGCTTCTTCTATTTCATCCATTGATATTGGTCTGTTCAAATTGTGTGTATCCTCCTGACTCAGTCTGGGCAAATCATATGACTTAAGAAATTTATCGATGTCTTCACTATCTTCTATTTTATTGGAATATAGGTTTTCAAAAAAATTTGTAATTGTCTTCTGTATTTCTGTAGCATCTGTTGTGATATTGCCTTTTTCATCCCGTATGTTAGCAATTTGAGTTCTCTCTCTTCTTCTCTTCGTTAGCATGACTAAGGGTCTGTCAATCTTATTTATTTTTTCGAAGAATCAACTTTTAGTTTTGTTAATTTTTCTATAGTTTCTTTTGTTTCAATTTCGTTGATTTCTGCTCTGTTTTTAATTATTTCTTGCCTTCTGCTACATTTGCTGTTGTTTTGCTCTTCCTTTTCTAGGGCTTTGAGATGAAGTGTGAGCTCATTTATTTGTTGGTTTTTCCTTTATTTGAGGAATGACCTCCAGGCGATGAATTTCCCTCTTAAAACTGCTTTCATTGTGTCCCATAGATTCTGATATGTTGTGTGTGTATTTTCATTTATCTCTAAGAATTTTTTGATTTCCTCCTTTATGTCTCCTGTAACCTATTGATCATTCAGTAACATATTGTTCATTTTCCATGTGATGTAGGATTTTTCCTTCCTTCTTTTATCATTGATTTCCAGTTTCATTCCATTATGATCAGATAAAATGCATGGTATTATCTCCACCCCTTTATATTTACTGAGGGTTGACCTATGGCATAATATATGGTCTATTTTTGAGAAGGATCCATGTGCTGCTGAGAAAAAGGTATATCCATTTGATGATGGTTGATATATTCTATATATGTCAGTTAAGTCTAGGTTATTGATTGTGATATTGAGTTCTATAGTTTCTTTATTCAATTTTTGTTTGGAGGATCTGTCCAATGGTGAGAGAGGTGTGTTGAAGTCACCCATGATTATTGTGTTGTTGTCTATTTGATTCTTGAACTTGAGGAGAATTTGTTTTATGAATGTCGCAGCACCATTATTTGGTGCATAAATATTGATAATTGTTATGTCTTGTTGGTGAATGGTTCCTTTTAACAGTATATAATGTCCTTCCTTATCCCTTTTGATTAACTTAGTCTTGAAGTCGATTTTATTTGATATGAGGATGGCCACCCTCGCTTGCTTATGAGGACCGTGTGCGTGGTATATTTTTTCCCAACCTTTTACCTTGAGCCTGTGTATGTCTTTTCCAATCAGATGTGTCTCCTGGAGGCAGCATATTGTTGGATTTGTTTTTTTAATCCATGATACCAGCCTATGTCGCTTTATTGGAGAGTTTAAGCCATTAACATTTAGAGTTACTATTGGTATATGGTTTGTACTTCCTGCCATGTTTGATTATTTATCTTTTTTTTTCTAATTTAGTTTGTTTCTCCATGATTAGCTTTCCCTCTGTCCTCTGTCTTTATCGAGGCACTTCCCACTGATGGTTTTGGTTATTGTTTTTCATTTCTTCCTCGTGTAGTGTTTTGCTCAAGACACTTTGCAATGCTGGTTTTCTGGCTGCAAATTCTTTTAGCTTTTGTTTATCATGAAAGATTTTTATTTTGTTGTCATACCTGAAGCTTAATTTTGCTGGATACAGAATTCTTGGTTGGCATCCATTGTCTTTCAGTGTTTGAAATACGTTGTTCCAGGATCTTCTTGCTTTCAGGGCCTGTGATGAAAAATCCGTTGTTGCCCTTATTGGTTTACCCCTGAATGTAATCTGCCTCCTTTCTCTTGTAGCTTTTAATATTTTCTCTTTGTTTTGTATATTGGATATCTTCATAACAATGTGTCTTGGCGTTGGTCTACTGTGATTTTGTGTGCTCGGTGTCCTGTATGCATCTACAATTTGCATATTCGTTTCCTTTTTTATTTCTGGAAAGTTTTCTGTAATTATTTCATTCAGCAGGTTACTTATTCCCTTGGTTTGAATCTCTGTGCCTTCCTCTATCCCAATGACTCTTAAATTTGTTTTTTTTTATGATATCCCATATCTCTTGGATGTTTTTCTCGTGATTTTTAACCAGCCTTTCTGAGTTGGCTAGACTCTTTTCAAGATGAAATATTTTGTCTTCATTATCTGACGTTCTGGCTTCTACTTGCTCCACTCTGTTAGTGATACTCTCATTTGAGTTTTTAATTTGGTTTATAGTTTCTTTTATTTCTAGAATTATTGTTTGATTTTTTTTATAATCTCTATCTCCTGATAAAGATGCTTAACTTCTTCTTTTATCTGTTTATGTAATTCATTTTCAATGTATTGTTTCACTGTTTGAATTTGCTGTCTCGTATCCTCTTTAAGGTTCCATTCCATCTGTCTAAGGTATTCCTTGATTTCCTTATATGACCATTTTTCTGATGGCTCTGGGTCCCCCTGAATATGTAGGCTGTCCTGCATTATTTGTACTCCTTTTCTTCCTTGCTTTTTCATGTTGCTCATGTTACTTCTTGTTCTGTTTGACTGCTGAGTTACTATTTACTCCTATAAATTTATTTGATGCTGTTGCCGCTGGTTTCAATGAAGATATCTCCTCCGCCGTGTTTTGGTGACGTTAGTTCTCCGCCATGGTGGTACCCCATGCAAATGGTGACAGTTCGTTCCCTTTGCCGGGTGACCAATGCAACGGGTGGGTCCTGACTGTCTCTCCCAAGCCCCGTTTCAATCCTGTGGCCACTGCCTATGAAGGCTCGGTTGGCATTTACTTCCGTAGGATCATAAGGGCTGACCAGTTATTTCAGCGGGATCATTAGTGCTGAGTCATAGTGGTTTGGCTGCGAGAAGCAGGCGAAGGAGAGCTTGAATGCAGCTGATACCGGCTCGGTGTGTGTTCTGAGAGGCCCAGACTGTTCGCCCCAGATACACGTCAGCTCTGCATTGCCTAGTGATCCTGAGCAAACAGCATTTAGACAGTTTACGACTCCCTATGCCCGCGCAGCTGAAGAGGTCAGAGATTTGATCTCTCCGCGCCCGACACCATGTTGGATCTCCCCAGATTGCTGAGTTTTTATTGTTGTTTTGTTTTTTTAGCTTTTCTGGGTCTTCCCTTGCTGCCATCAATCTCACTGATGCCCATGTTAGTGACTGTGCCGTTTCTACTCCTTGCTCCTAATTTGCTGCTTCTCAGCTGAAATGAGTTTGGAAATCAGATGCCCCAGCTCACTATGGTTGTTGTCATGATTATTATTGTTCGAAATGTGTGTAAACTGAGAGCAAAGGGCTTAGTCTGTGTGAGGACTTGACAAGGTCTTTGTGGTTAAATGGCATAAGAGTCAAATGCATCTGTGTTGTGAACTTCTAATCATGCTGCTCTGAAGACAATTTTTTAAAAAATTCTCCTGTGGGGATGGAACCCAGGGCCCCATACTAGGCAAGTGCTGTACTACTGAGCTACAATCCCCAGCCCCTGAAGGCTTTTAATTTACTTTATAGTCTTGCTTTTATGTTTTGAAAATAAAACTTTTTGATATACGTATTTCAGATGAATTCGGATTTCAGTCATGATATTTAGAAATGTGCCTTACTGTGGACTTAGAGTATAAGATACATGTTAAGTAATGTGGAATGGTCCTCTGAAATGCATATTCTGTATGTCTTGTTCACTGTTTACTATATTGCTCTAGAGCATCATAGATACTCAATAAATATGTATTGAATGATTGGAAATACTCCGTTCTCTTACATTGGAGTATGAGGTAGAGGCTCAAAATCTGTTTGGGAATGTTGTGAGGAGATTTGGGCACAAACTAGGAACTGGAGAATATTAGAGAATTTTATAGTATTTTCATCAGGGCCTTAGTGGTGGCTGGGAGTGTTTCAGGGACCATCTCCAGGCTGAGGAAGAAGACTGCCAGCTCACCTACCACTACCATCAGTGGCCCTTTAATTGACTTGCTCACTCATCACATGTTTTGAATTGGACTTTTGTGTCATGTTCCTTTTGAAGAAACATTCCATTTAACCCTGAGATTGTTGTTTCTAATGTACTTCTCAATAGTCCTTAAAAAATATGTATTGAATGAATTAAATAAACTTTATAATTTCAGCAGTAATAACATATTGACGCAGAGCACACACAAATAGGCTCACCATGTAAACTAAAGTAAGAGTCATAATAGACATGGACATAAAGTATGCTGGAGAACCAAAAGATTTTTTCCTGCTGAAAAATCCAGAAGGACTTCATGGGAGAGGCAGTAGTTTTGACTTGAACTTGGAGTATGGGATCATTTTTCAATCAGGAAGAAGTTAGGGAAGTAAGAAGAAATAAGAGCTCTAAAGTAAAGACAAGACCCAGATGCTGGGATGGGCAGCATGCATTTGGAAGCCTATTAGTACATTTTGGCTGGAGTGCATGTAGGGGAGTAGGAGGAGATCGCATTATGATGTTATATTGGGGTCACAGCATGGGTGGGCCCTGAATGTCAGACTAAAGAATTTGGAATTTGTTTACTGGGTGATGAGAAGAGACCGACAGTTTTTTAGTGGGGAGGTGATGGGCCTACAGCTTTAGACAGATTACCTTGGTAGATACTGGAATTTAGGAGTTGAAGGGAAACAGGGAGGTGATTCTCAGGGCATGGGTGAGGGGTAACATGGAGCTGAACTAGAATGCTGGCAGTGGGGCATCAATGAGGAACAGTTGTCACAGGTGCTGCAAAGTTTTAGAAAGACAGTGATGAGTTTGATTTAGGAAATGCTAAGGTATGAGAGTGAACTACTGATATTGCTCTATGGTAAAAAATATACCTGGGCAACTGTGCTGAAAAATTATTAATAGAGAGGCTATGAGAACTCACAAAATGAGTTGCTTACACGGACCCAGTCCATAGCAAGGAGCCAAAAGGTCCACATATCATTTTTAGTCCTTTTTTTCTTTTTGATGTGATTATATGCAAAAACTATTAATTCTTTTCAAATAGCTTGTGAGTTAACATTGAAAAGCAAGCTTTCACTTGTTTCTCCTAAGAGATGACTATAGAGAAGATTGCAGTATTAAGGCTATTTGAAGTTTGAACTTATTGACTTGCTCATGGAAGTAGTAGTATTTGAAAATGAATCAAGTCAGATTCAGCAGTGCATTGCTTGGCCAGAGGTCTTGAATTAGGAAAGGTTCTATAATATTAAGACTACAGCCAGCAGCCAAGAGTCACGTGGCTTGGGGCACAATGTTATTGCAGAAGACACAAGGAAACAAAACACCAGCAGGTTCTGGCAGTCCTGCTTTGTTGGTCTACGTGCAGCTCCCAAGGCAAAATCATTCTGGACAGGAACATATCTGCTCTTTGGGGGGTGGAGAGGGGGGTCTATAGAGCTTCCAAACAAGGTCAAGGTAAGAACTACAAAGGGATGTCCATTGAAGAGACTCTTTTTTTTTTTTTAAATCCAAAAGTTATGTATTGCCCTATAGAATTTTTCTAACGAACATGGCCCTCACTAGCCAAATGTGGCTACTGGATATTTTTAAACATTTTTTTTTGTTTAGTTTTAGATGGACAGAATACATTTATTTAATTTATTTTTATGTGGTGCTGAGAATTGAACCCAGTGCCTCACACATGTTAGGCAAGCACTCTACCACTGAGCCATATGCACAGCCCCACTATTGAATATTTGAAAAGTGATTAGTCCAAGTTCAGATTTGTTATGAGTGATACCATACCATATCAGACTTCAAAGACAGAATAAAAAAAGGATGTCAAATAACTCATTAATACTTTTATACTAGTTTTATATTGAAATACTATTTAAATAAAATGCATTATTAAAATAAATTTTAAATATTTCTTTTTACTTTTAATAATATAGATACTGTGAAATTTTAAATAATTTATGACTTGTATTTTCATTTTATTAGAAGTGCTACAGGAAGTTCATGCTATTTTTGACTGCTTTAATAAAATAGTATTATCTCCTCTTAATTTTCTGGCTTTTTTTTTCCTTAGGGGAAACCTGTGAAAACATGTGAACTGTTAATAAACAGGTTAATGCATTCTTATCTGTTGTCTGGGACAATTTATCTGCATTTCAATGTTTCCATGGATATTAGTACAACTGCAGGTTTGTTTTAATGGTTATGATGTTCTCTACAGTTTGCATGTTATAAAAATGAGTGAAATAAAAAAAATGTGAAAGCCTTCATTATTGGGTGCCATTAAACAGCAAGAAAGACAAAGAAAGGAAAAGGTTTCATATTAATAACTTTCAAACCAGCCAAGTTGTTGTCTGACATGTTCAAATAGACTCGACCTTTCTAAAGAAGAGGTTATTGCAAAATACTCCTCTCCCATAAAGAGTTTGGAACCAATATCTGTTAGAAAACCAAACTATAACCGCAAATTCTCAAAAAAAAAAAAAAATAGTGCGTGAAGGATCGTTTTGCTCTCCCATTGGTGAAGAGCAAGTAACTGTTTAGAAAGGGTATCCCTGGATTCAACTGTAGGGCTTCCAATTCATTTTGTTTTTGTTTTTTTCTTGTGGAAATTGTAATGTTTGATCATAACACTGACCTTTAGCTTAATTTGCCCTAATTCTGCAAACTTTCCTGCTTCACACCAACAAAATTCTATGATTCTACAAATTTGGTGTATGTTAGCATTTAACAGAATGTGAAATAGCCTCAACGATTCTCCACCAAATGGAACTGATTATACAATGAAAATAAAATTAAGCAAGGATCTGAGACATCATGTAAAATATTTTACTATGTTTTGCAAGCCTCTTTGCATTCAAGAAGCAAGTAAGTTTGTTTTTAAATAAAAGTAGTCTTAAAAAAAAAGCAAATCCTTATTCACTGTCTTTGAAGTGAAAGCAAGCAAAAAAAAAAAAAAAAAATCAAAAGTTAAAACTACCACAGTGAGATCCAAAAGGGAGAGTTATAACCTGAGGCTTGCCTGCCACACTGAATCTGCTGTGCTTCAAAGCTCTTGGGAGCTGTTTATGTATACAGACAGTCTGATAGTACTCAGTAGACAGTGAACCTTTTGGAAGAACAGACAGTTCTTAAATACCTGTCACTGGCGTTATATTGCAGAGCAAGATGAAACTGAAAGATTCTCATGTTCAGCCTTTAATATTGGTACAACAGAAATGACTTCATCTGTGCAATTAGTGAACAAGCTGTTCCCTCTCATGTAATAGCTCCAGGAGGAGAAACTTATTTTGACTTTGATTTGTCCCATTTTTCTTCCACACTGAATGTTGTAACCTTGTGAACCAAAATCTCTTGGCCTAATAATTACAGTCAACATGAAAAGCTCTACCCTCAAATTATAATTATTATCACAAATAAAAAGAGGGAAAATCAATTAATCTCAGTCCTTCCATTTCAATGTTAACAGATGACACCCACCTGCACCTTGGAAGTTTTGTGCTCCAAATATTTTGGCACTTTTTCATCTGTAAAATAAAACTAAATTTCTGCTTAATAAATAACAGAGGGTTATGTTGTTGCTACTATAGTTGCTTGATTGTTCTGCTTGGGTTGTGTACTCCAAAAAGTTGAAAAGTACTTAAATTCTTTTACTTAAATGGTAAAGAGTTTCTTTACCATTCAGTTTCAATTATTTAAAGAGAGAAGACTGAAGAAAGGCAAGCACTTCCAGAAATAGATGGCTCTTATATGATCAGAGTATATGAGAAATTGCAACTTGAGCATTGGTTGAGAAGAAAATGTTCAGATATTAACATATTATGTCCCAGAAAAATAAGAATATAAGTTGTGAGTTTTAACTGAATCAACAGTGAGTCTAAATAAGCACACCCATTACTCTTTTTCATCAAAATCAGAAAAGAAGTATCATAAAATCGTTCCAAATATACCATTCTTCCAGGCCTACTTTATCTTGCCAGCGATAAAATAAAGGAATCTAGGGACTCTCAGCAATGTTTCTTAAGGAATGCCAAGAGTTTTTAGGACTTAAGGATCTAGACTCATCATTTCAAAGGAAAAAGTGAATGTAGACCAAGGGCAAAATGTTAGGAAATGCTCCCTTGAAAAGTAGCAGCAAAAATTCCTTTATGCTGTGCCTTTTGAAGAGGGATTCTTACTAGAGCCCACTTTAACTTGGGAAGAGTAAGTTAAGAAAATACTTTTAAGTATCACTATTTTCTCTCTAAAAAGTGTTTTTGGCTGGGTTTGATGTACACCTTAATCCCACCTTAATCCAACTCTGGAGGCTGAGGCAGGAAGATCACAAGTTCAAAGCCAGTCTTGGAAACTTAGTGAAATCCTGTCTCAATATAAAATAAAAAGTGCTGGTGATATAGCTCAGTGTAGAGTGCTTGCCTTGCATAAGGCTCTGTGTTCAATCCTCAGCACTGAAAAAAAAATGTTTTTTTCATTTAATTTCACATTTGATTTTTTTTTTTAGTGAAAAGATTATTTATTTATTTGTTTGTTTTTCTCTTAGTGCTAGAATGGCACATGTGTTTCCACTCTAGTCATGTTATTCTATTTTCAAACAGTCAATGCACTAATAGGGATAAAGGGTAGATCAGTAGTAGACACAAGGGAGGGAGCCAAATACCCACTATGTCCTAGCACAGTTACTAACTTTGAACTGATTTTACTGAATCCTTCTGAAAGAGGGTCTGATTTAGGAGATGATTTCACCCAAGACATTTTTTTTAAGTGGGTAGCCTAGTAACCTAGAAGAATCAATGTGCCATTTCTAGCTATTCCCTAGCACTTTTCTGGTCTTCAGGCCATAAGTTATAAAGCTAGACCAGGGCCAGGATAAATTATTTCAGTAGATGCAACATAGGAAGCTTTTCATTTGAAGGAACTATAGGCCACTGGATTAGACCATCTTTTGATGGCTACACAAGTGATTGGAGATTTTTGTGAAAGACGGTATCAGTAGATTCAATTAACCATGAACAGTTCTTGTAGGTCCTCTTTTTTTCCCCCTAAATATTTTAGAAATGATAAAGAAATATGTTAACCACATCAAGATGGGTATAGAAGAAATGAGTCAATATTTCAGAAGAGAGAATCAGAATTGATCATATTCATGTTATATTGGGGAAAATGGCTAGAATTGAAAGGGAAAAGTTCATTGAAGATGAATGTTGGGAGGAAACAGGACCTTGTTCATTTAAAAAATAATTATTGAATGTCTACAATATACCAAGCTCTATTCTAGGTGTTGGTTTAATTTCAAGGAACTCATATTCTAATGAAATCTGAGAGTCTAATTGAAATTGAAGCATTGACCTTTCACTTATGGCCATGATAGAGTAACAGCAAAAAAAATTTACCCTCCCTTCTTTTTTAAAATCTATTTTTTATTTCTTTCCGTATTTTTTTGTTGGTGCATTATAGTTGTGCATAATGATGGGATTTGTATATATTTGTACATGCACAAAATATAACCATATAATTTGGCCAATACCATTTCCCAGCACTTCCCCCGCCCCCTCCTCCCACTACCTTCCCTTCTTAAACAAAAGCTTGAAACAATGGTTACAGACATTGGAAAGTAGGCACAGCGGGACAGAGAACCACTCCCCTCAAAAAAAAGGGGGGGGGGCAGAAAATGAGCCTGATGAAGGTTCCAGCTTTTTGCCTAGAGAATTTTCAGGCCATTGCACAGGAAAAGGGTAGCCTGCAATCTCTCTGAGTTGAGACAAGGTTCAGAGTTTGGAGATACCAAAGCAGTAAGTCTTCAGGGGGACAGAACACTGGAGAGAAAGCTACAATGAAGGAGCACTTCAGATACTTGGAGGGGGTCTCCTTGAGTCTTCAGCTGCATTAGTAGAAGTCAGCACTTGGATTTGAGGAAAGTACCAAGGCTGGAGAACAAGCTACTGGAAAGAAGCAGGTGGAGCAATCCTTGAAGCACAGACAGGGCTGGGAATACTCTATGTTCCCATGAGCCAGAGTAGAAAGACTTCCAAACACATAAGGAACTGAGTGGAGCCTTACAGAAGGGTATTGACTCAACACTAGTAGCTAGTTATGCCTAGTTGAAAGACTATTCTGTACCCACAAAATTTAAGAGGAAGCCTCAAAAACAGTACACTATTTGCCAGGTAGTTTAACTGCATTCCAATGCAAAGACCAAACATATTTAAAGGATTATAAACATCCAGCACCCCAAAATCATTAAACTTAACAATGTCTGATACTACATTAAAAATGATTAAACATGCTTAGAAGCAGGAATATAAGACCAAGGATAGGAAGGAAGTCAATAAAAACAGGCCAAGAAGTGATACAGATGACAGAACTTGTACACAAAGACATTAAAACAGGTATTATATATAGTCCAAATGTACAAAAAGTCAGAGGAAAACATGAGCATGATGAGGAGGGAAATGGAAGCTAACTAAAAAGACTTAACTCAAACCTCTGGAGTTGAAAAGTGCCCTGGATGTGGCTGGGATTAGGAGCAGATTAGACATTACACGAAGAAAAGATCAGTAGACTTGAAAGCACAATAGAGACTATCCAAAATGAACCACAAAGACTAAACACACTGGGGGAAAAGACGAACAGAACATCACTGAGGTGCAGGCAACATCAAGCAGCCTAAGGTGTGTGTAATTGGAGTCCCAGTGGGTGAGGAGAGGCAGGTGAGGACGGAAAAAATATTTAAAGATATAATGGCCAAAATTTTCTCCATTTGATCGATTTGTAGCATGGTTTGAAAAGACCCGAAGTTCTTTTTCATTAGAAAGCACTACCTCTGAGGGCATTTCACCTGGAATGCCCCAACTGCTTCTTCACCTCCACTGGTCTGAAACACACTTTAAGACCACAGCCTACACAAGACATTCCCGGACCCTTCCAAGTGATTTCATCCTTCGCTCAACAGTGAATACTTTTTGGATCATCAGTTATTTGAGAGTTAAGTTACGCAGTGACTGGTGAAAGTTCCTGCAAAGTTGTTTCTCTTCTTTTTAATTTTTATGCAAATGTTTCCATGTTTATGTCCTTCCTCCACCCAAATTTTAGATTCTCTCTCCTTTCCCTTCAAAGCATACCTCCTCTACAGAATTGCCCCGTTTCCTGTTCAGATTTCTATTATCTTTTGAAAAATAAGCTCAATGACTAAAAACCTCCCATGATCCTTCTACACTCTTGAGTTCTGTTGTTTTATCCTTTCCCCCCCTTCACAAATAATCCTCTGAAAAGATTTTTCGATTTTTTTTCATATCCTATGTATATCTATGTATATCTCAACAATGCACTGCTGCGTGGAAGCCATCATCCCCCCCACCCCCCAAAATTGTTCTCATCAAAGTTACCAGTGACTTATTTGCTGCCCATGTCCAATGGAGTCTTTTAGCTTTAATCTTTATTTATTCCACAAAACACTTGGAGCATCAGCTATACCTGGAGCTGGGAATATGATGGTAAGAAATACAAATTCCCTCCCAGAGCACAAGTGTAGCAGGAAAGTCAAGCAATTAAGCGACAAGGTTTTACCTGGTATTTGTTGATGGTGGCTACTCCCTCCCATTTGAACTTCTATGTGATGTTGGCATCTGTGTTACCATCTTCCTGGGTTGTCTTCTCCTTCTGATTCTGATCATGTTTTAACAGCCTTCATTTGAGCTGTTTTTCTTTCACCTGTCCCATGGTTTTCCCCACTGTTTCCTTCCTTGGCCTTCTTCCCAATTTATATCTCAAATTTTCTTCATGTTCTCATTTATGTTAATGGTTTCATCTATCTACTATAAACTGATACTTCCGAATCTCTATCTCAAGTCCATGTTATTTCCCTGAATTGCAGACTTGCTTTACCTCCTAGAGAGTTTCACCTGGATGTCCATAAATGCTCCAAAGTAAACAAGTCTCAATTAAATTATTATTATACCTACCCTTGTTCCCCTATGAGCTCTTGAATTTAGTAAATGATACCATAGTCTTAAATCTTGGCACATTCTTTATTTCTTTTTCATTTAAACCTCATTTCCAATTGCTCACCAAATCTCATTCATTTGTTTGTACACATTTTTCAGGAGGGTCTCTATCCTCTCAACCCCTATAACTGGTGCTTTGATTCAGACTTAGTCATTTCTCTTTTGGGTCTATTAGTCATATTCTTCTGCTTCTGGTCTTGGTTTTCATTTTTTTTAATTCAATCAGTTTTATACAGCAAAACATGGCCTTTCTGAAATAATATCCAATTACTTTGCTTCCATGCTTAATATCTTTTGTGAGTTCACCATAGAATTTCAGATAAAAAACTCATGTTCTCCTTTGTGGCCCATAATGCCCAACTAAAAGCCTAGTTTCTCACCTCATTCTGAATTACCCATTTCCCCATGGCATCTCATATATCATGGTATTTGCAAATATTGCTCCTTCTGCTGAATCTTGCCCCTTCCTCCTAATGTCTCTTCAGGTCATTCTTAAGGACTCAAATCAGACATTGCCATATCTATCAGCTTCCCTTACATTGCCCTTCCCCAAGCTGATTAGATGCCCCTCCTGTTACATCCATAAAATTTTCCACAAATATTATTTGTGAAGTATTTACCTTGATCTTAAAAATATTATCTGTTTATGTTTACTAGTTTGTGAATGCCTCCCCACCCTCACTAATTATCATCTGATGTACTATGTATTTCACATGTTCATCTTTATCTCCTAACAAGCCTATAAACTATGTGGTGATAGCAACCAGAACTTCATAAAATCAAACCCAAAGGAACAGAATGGAAAACCCCAGAAATAAGTTCACATATTTAAAGGCAACTGGTATCTGACAAAGACACCAAGAAAACACATTGAGAGGAGGACAGCTTCTTCAATAAATGGTTCTAGGAAAACTGGACATCCATTTGCAGAATAAAACTAGACCCCTTTCTCTCACCAGTTTACCAACAACAAAAACAACAACAGAAAAATGGATTAATGTCTTTAAGGACTTAAAATGGATTAAGGACTTCAAGGACTCAAGTGGAAGACCAGAAACTATGAAACTAATGGAAGTAAATGGGAGGTGAAGGAATGGGGGTAACTTCAGGACATTGGTTTGGGCACAGATTTTGGGGAGATTAGACCTGAAAAGTACAGTCAGGTAAAGCAAAAGTAGACAAATGGGACCACTTAAACTAAGAAGCTCTGTCCCACCATCACCACCACAGTGACAACAAAACAATCAATAGAGTGAAGACGTAACTTGCTGAATGGGAGAAAGTATTTGCTAACTGTCTGTCTGACAGAGGATTAATATTCACCATACATAAAGAACTCAAACAACCCCCAACAGAAAACAAATAACAAAACAAACAATTAAAAATGGGCAACTGATGTAAGTAGATGCTTCTCAAAAGAAGACATACATATGGCCAAGAGTATGAAAAATGTCCAACATCATTATCCATCAGGGAAATGTTACTCTAAACCACCAAATGGCTTGATCTGGAATACCCTACGAAGGCTCCTGTGTTAAAGGCTTGGTTCCCAAAACAACAATGTTCAGAGGTGGGGATGTGGGCAAGTGATTGACTCATGAGGGTTAAAGCCTCATCAATGGATTAATCATTGGAATAATCAATGGATTAATCCATTGATAGATTCATAGTTTAAGTGGACTTTTGGGAGGGGATAGAAACTGTAAGAGGTTAGAGCTAGTTGAAAGGTGTGGGTCTCTGGTGGCCTGCCCTTGAGGACTATATCTTGTCCCCAGCCTTTTGTTTCTCTCTCTCTCTCTCTCTCTCTCTCTCTCTCTCTCTCTCTCTCTCTCTCTCACACACACACACACACACACACACGTGCACATCTGCTTCCCAGATGCCATGAGGCATCTTACCTCCCAGCACACCCTTTCACCATGATGTTCTGCTTCACCTCAGACTCAGAGCAACGAAGCCAGCCAACCATGGACAGAAACCTTTGAAATGGTAAGCCAAAATAAGTTTTTCTCCTTTAGATTATTTTTTCAGGAGTTTTGTCACAGAGATGCAAAGCTGACTAATACAACCACAGTAAGATGCTATCTTTCCTCATTTAGAAAGGGTATTATTAAGGAGAAAAAAAGATAACAAATGCTGTCAAAGATGTGGAGAAATGGGAACTTTTGAATGTCATTATTGGTAGAAATGTAAATTAGTACAACCATTATGGAAAATAGTATGGATGTTCCTTAAAAAACCAAATCTAGAAATATCATAAGATCCAGCAATCCCACTACTGGATATATAGCCAAAGGAAAGGAAAATCAGTATGTCAAGGAGATATTTGCACTCCCTGGTTAATTGCAGCATTGTTCACTGCAGCTAAGATTTGTAGCAAACCTAAATTTCTACCAATGAATGAACAGATTAAGAAAATATAGTATATAAACACAATGGGATATCACTCAGGCATTAAAAAAATAATAAAATTGTGCTATTTGTGGCAACATAGATAGAACTATAGGATATTATGTTAAGTGAAATAATCCAGGAACAGAAAAACAAATACTGCATGTTCTCATTTGTGGAAGCTAAAAAAAGCTGATTACATAGAAAGAGAGAGAGGATTAGTGGATATGAGAGTCTAGGGAAAATAAGGGAGAGAGATAATAGAAAGACTTTGGATAATAAGTAAAAATTACAGTTAGACAAGAGGCATAAGTCCAAGCATACTATAGCACAATAGAGTGATTACAGTTACTGACAATTTATTGTATATTTCAAAATAGCTGGAAGAGAAGCTTTTCAATGTTCTCACTTCACCTCAAAGAAATAATAAATGCTTGAGGTGATGCAGATGCTGATTATCCTGATTTTATCATTATGCATTGTATACATGTATCAAAATATCCTATGTTTCACTTTTATGCACTGATCAAAAAGAGAGAACATAAGCTACACAAAGGAGAAGACTTTTGCCCATTTTGTTTATTGTAGTATCCTTGACACTCAAAACAGTTACTTGACACATAGTAAGTACTCATCAGTCATTTGTTATATAAAAAATAAATAAATCTTTGCCCTGGTTACTTAGAGCAGTACCTAGCACATGTATGAATCATTAAACTCTATTGCAACCTCATTTGTTCATCTGTCCCCCTCCATGATTATAATTTCTCCAGGTGACTGACTGATTTTATTTATCTCAGTATCTTTAGTACCTAGAAAAATTTGTGGCATATTCTTCATTCAATAAATGAATCTTCCCACTGCTATTGCAAAAGTTTCTCAGGGCAGAAGTAACACCCGACAGCACCCAGAACAGTGCCTTCCACATAAAAGATATTCACTGAATGTGTGTTTATTGCAAGTTGACCATCAATCACAAATAAAAGACCGAATTAAAAAAAGCATAATACCAGTGTGTATAAATAGTACTATAAATTTACAAAAGACATTTTCTTAAACTTGATCTTTAGGGTCTTACCATTTTGAGTTAATAATTAAGTGTTCACACTATTAAAAAGGAAATCTAGGGGCTGGGGTTGTGATTCAGTGGTAGAGTGCTCACCTAGCATGTGTGAGGCACTGGGTTCAATTCTCAGCACCACATAAAAATAAATAAAATGAAGGTATTCTGTCCATCTACCAATTAAAAAAAAGTTTTTTTTTTAAAAAGGAAATCTATGGGAGAAATATGATAAATCAGATTTGCTTCATAAACTATTTTCTTTATCTGGATAATGCAAATATCTGTTAATTCACTAGAGGTTGCAAAATGGTGATATTTTATTTCTAAATTTTCCCTGTATGCTAGAATATTTCTATGAAGACAAACTTTCCTTCACCGATTATTTGATTAGTCCAAGATACAGTTTTTGTGGAAAAGGCAAGTAAATTCTTGTTTGTTGTTGTTATTTCAAAATAACAAGCTAGTTCACTTCCAACCTTCTTAGAAAATAAATTTTAACTAATTTCATTTTTTGTAATGTTTTAGGGTTTATTCATATTGTAACATATATTAGAATTTTATTCTTTATAAAGACTGAATAATATACCACATTTTTTTATTGATTATTTAAAGCATTACATAGCTCATGATATATCATCTTTCATACATTAGACTCAAATTGTGTTTTGAACTCCCATTTTCACCCCAAATATAGATTGCAGAATCACATCTGTTACATATTCACATTTTTACATAATGCCATATTAGTGTCTGTTGTATTCTGCTACCTTTCCTAACCCCTACTATCCCCCCTCCCCTCCCCTCCCCTCCCATCTTCCCTCTCTATCTCCCCTGCTATTGTTCAATTCTCTCCCTTTTTTTTCCCTCCCCCTTGCCCCTCATAGCCTCTTGTAATTTTATGTATCCTTGAAGGTCTCCTACCATTTCCATATGCTTTCCCTTCTCTCTCCGTTTCTCACATTTTGTTTTTTACATTCATTTGTTGATGGATATTTAGGTTGCTTCTACCTTTGAAGTATTGTGAAAAATGTTGCAATAAACATGAGCATAAATATCTGTTTGAATTGTTTTTGCGTCTTTTATTTTTTGAGGAATTGTCATACTGTCCTACAATGCCTGTACCACTTTACAGTCCCACCAGCATAGTACAGGGTTTCAATTCTTCCACATCCTCATCAATGCTTCTTTCTTTTAAAATAATAGCCATCCAAATGGATATGAAGTAGTGTCTCATTGTGGTTTTGATTTGCATTTCCATAGGATTAATGACTTTGAGCATCTTTTCATGTACTTCTTTGCCATTCATATATCTTTGGAGAAATGTCTATTCAAGTATTTTGTTTTTAAATTGGATTGTTTTTATTTATTTTAATATTTATTTTTTAGTTGTAGTTGGACACAATACCTTTATTTATTTTTATGTGGTGCTGATGATTGAACCCAGGGCCTTGTGTGTGCTAGGTGAGTGCTCTACTGCTGAGCCACAACCCAGCCCAATTGGATTGTTTTTGGTGAGTTAAAGTATTAACAGTTTGTGTGTTTATGCTCTAAAATCATATTGGATATAAAACACTGTTATGATTTATATGTGGTGTCCCCCAAAAGCTCACATGTAAGACAATGCAAGATGGTTAAAGGAGAAATGATTGGGTTGTAAGAGACTTAACCCAATTAGCGAATTAAACCCCTAATAGGGATTAACTGAGTGGTAACTGAAGTGGTAGGGTATAGTTGGAGGAGGTGAGAATTAGGGCATTGCTTTGGCATATATATTTGTATCTGAAGAGTGGAGTCTCTACTTCCTGTTGACTGTGATGTGAGCTGCTTCCATCTGCCACCCTATCCTGCTGTGATGTTCAATCTCACTTCGAGCCCTGGCCTTCTAAGGACTAAGACCTCTGAAACCGTTAGCCCTCAAATAAACTTTTTCTGCTCTATAGTTGTTTGTGTCAGATCCTTTAGTCACAGCAGTGAAAAAACTGAGTAAGGGCTCGGGATGTGGCTCAAGTGGTAGCGTGCTCACCTGGCACGCATGAGGCACTGGGTTTGATCCTCAGCACCACATAAAAGAAAATAAAGATATTGTTTCCACCTAAAACTAAAAAAATAAATAAACAAATATTTTTTAACAAACATGGAGGGAAATGAATTTCAATAGATGGGGTAGAGAGAGAAGATGGGAGGGAAGGGGAGGGGGGATATTAGAGGATAGTAAAGGTAGCAGAATACAACAGTCACTAATATGGCAGTATGTAAAAATGTGATGTGTAGCCGATGTGATTCTGCAATCTGTATTTGGGGTAAAAATGGGAGTTCATAACCCAATTGATTCTAATCTATGAAATATGATTTGTCATGAGCTTTGTAATGTTGTGAACATCCAATTAAAAAAAAAAGAAAAAAAACTGACTAAAATAAATACTTAGCTCATATTTTCTCTATTTTGCGTTTTTTTTTTTTTTTTTTTTTGTACCAGGGATTGAAAAACAGTGATACTTACTTAACCACATTTCCAGTCCTTTTTATTTTTTGAGACAGGGTCTTGCTAAATTGCTTAGGGCCTTGCTAAATGGCTGAGGCTGGCCTTGAACTTGCAATCCACCTGCCCCAGCCTTCTGAGTCACTGGGATTACAGGTGTGCTTTACTGCATCTGGCTTTTTTGGTATCTTAAATGTGTTACTCCAGTAGCTTTTTTAAAAAATATTTTATTTTTTCACTACAATTCTTAATACACCATTATATCATAATTTATCATATCTCTGATTATATAAGGTATGTTGACACCAAATTCACATCTTCGTACATGTATTTTGTATAGTGATGAGGGTCTCCTTTCACAATCCATGCTATTCCCCTTCTTCCTCTCCAGTAGCTTTTAATATAAGCTATTGCATCAAAAAATTTTGTTGAAGCTGTGTACAGTAGTGCATGCTTACAATTCCAGCAGCTTGGGAGGTTGATGCAGGAGGACCATAAATTCAAGGCCAAACTGGGCAATCTCAATCTCAACAAGAAAAAAAGTTTGATGATAATTTAATCCTATTTCATTTAGAAGTGACTTGGTCTGTTTTTACCTTGATGCCCAAAGAACATTTTTTCCCTTTTCCTAATGTCTAATAGGTTTAGTAAAATAGGTTTAGAAAAATGTGTCTTAGTATTAACTGCTCTGGGTTACATGGTGTGTCTTTTCAATAAGTAATTTCAATATGTAATCTTTTTATTTTAGAAAAGTTTTTTTTGAATAATGCTTTATAGTGTTTTGTTGCACTGTTGGTTTTTTTCTTCATGAACTCCTATTACTATATGTAGGATATTCTTTGATATATAAATATATATAAGTAGGTAGCTAGATGGATAGTTTGGGTACATATATAAATGCGTTTTCAAATCCTCCACATCCTTGCCAGTACTTCGCATGTTCCACCTTTTAGATTTTAGCTACTCTATTTAGTGTACAATTGTAACTTGTTCCAGTTGCAATTTGCATTTTCTTAATGAGAAATATTAAGCATTTGTCATTTGTGTACCTTCTTTGTCGAGATATCTATTTAAATCTTTTTGTCTATTTTTTTTTTTGTTGAGTTTCAGGGTTTTTAATCCTAGAGATTAGTCTTTTATCAGATATATTTGCAAATATTTTTTCCTAGTCTATGTCTTGTTTTTTCATTCTCTTGTGTCTTCCAAAGTGTTAACAACTTGTTTTTGTGTTACAATTTATCAACTTGGTTTTTATGGATTATGTTTTTGGTATTAGATTTAAGAAATCTATGCCCAACTTAAAATCACATTCTCCCCTGCCCTCAACTTTATAGTTTTAGGTTTCACATTTAGGTTTATGATACATTTTCAATTAATTTTGCATAAGAGTCAATATATGGATATCCAATTGTTCCATCATCATTTGCATTTCTGATTTTTTTCCCCACAGAGTGACTTTGCATGTTTATTGAAAATTAGTACCATATATGTGTTGGCCTGCTTCTGGGCTCTATATTATGCTCTATTCATCTATTTGTCCATCTGTAAATCAATATCACACTTTGTGGAATTTTGTAGCTTTATGATAACTCTTAAAATCGGTATTTGTAGTCGTCAAACTTTGTTCATTTTTAAAGTGTTTTGGCTATTTCTTTACACTTGCATATGAATTTTATAGTGTCAATTTCTATAAAATCTATGTTTTTCTTGTAATTCCTTTTTCTGTTCTTGGTTAATGCTGGTCTCATAGCATATCTTAGGAAGGAGTTTCCTAATCTTTTAGTTTCCTGGAACAGTTTATGTAAAATTGGCATCACTTCTTTTTTAAATGTTTGGTAGGATTCACTACTGAAGCCATGTGGGTATACAATTTTCCCTATGGCAACATGTTTAACTATATATTAAATTTCTTTTACAAATAAAAATTATTCAGATTATTTTATATATACATATGCTTTTACAGTTTGTGTCTTTCAAGAAATTTTGTCACATTTTAACTCATGGAGTTTTTTATTGGTTTTTATAGAACTACTGTGACTATACTGGCCATTTTAAGTGTCTTCACCACACCCCCAGGTAAGAGGTAACTATGGTTCATGATGAATGAGTTAATTAATTTGGCTGTGGTAACAATAACATAATATATATGTATATCAAACCATCTTGTTATTCTCCTTAAATATATACAATTTATTTGTATAATATATATATAAATATATACAAAATATTAAAATACAATAAAAGAATACAATATATGTTTCCAGGTTTCTCCAGATTTTCTAAGGTTTGAAGCTAGAATGAGCATACAATAAAATATAAATTGGTATAGTTAAGAGGCCCCTGTGAAAATGCAGAATTAGCTTTACTTGATTGCCACATGGTTACATATTTCAAAGCCAATGAAAAATTAAGAGATCCACATGCAGGAAGAAAAGATTAACATTAAACAGAGACATGAGATGGGAGGGAAAGGGAGAGAAAAGGGAAATTGCATGGAAATGAAGGGAGACCCTCATTGCTATACAAAATTACATATAAGAGGTTGTGAGGGGAATGGGAAAATAAACAAGGAGAGAAATGAATTACAGTAGATGGGGTAGAGAGAGAAGATGGGAGGGGAGGGGAGGGGGGATAGTAGGGGATAGGAAAGGTAGCAGAATACAACAATTACTAATAGGGCATTATGTAAAATTGTGGATGTGTAACTGACGTGATTCTGCAATCTGCATTTGGGGTAAAATTGGGAGTTCATAACCCACTTCAATCTAATGTATGAAATATGATATGTCAAGAGCTTTGTAATGTTGTGAACAACCAATAAAAAAAATAAAATTAAAAAAAATGTCCTTAAGAAGTGTATGAAAACTTCACTGCAGATTAATAAGATTATTGAAATTTTAAGTACTTTGCTTTTGTATGGATAACTAAAAGCACTGAAAATGTAAAATATTTCTGTGAAGTTAAGCAATTTGTTCATATAAACAAATCTTTTTTCCCCCCTTTCCTTTCTTGGGAGAATTATTCAAACTCTCCAGGGCCTCAAGTTATTCAGACTAGATATTTGCTAAGATTTCTTCTAGACTTAAATATACTTTTATTCCAATTCTTAGAAATTATTTCAAAATTGTTTTTAATCTCAACTAATTCTGGAGAGTTTTATATCAATTTGAAGATAAGTATACACAATTGTCTAGTAAATAATTTGTAGCTACTATAAAGTGATTTTTTAGAAGTATTTGATATCTGCCCATCTAAAGTAATATTGTTTGGGGAAAGACGAAATGGAATCACAAATAAAATCTTTATACTTCATGTTTCAAAGGACAATAAATGTCTTAAGATTTTTAACCAAGTCAGTGTGACGTTTGCTTTATTGTCAGTCCTTTCACTTATTAATCTTACCAACAAAAAATTTAAAAGTTAATTTTTTGAAAGACAACTTGTCATTGTTGCAACAGCTATTAAAATACAGGATTAAATTGTGGGAATTTCCAAGTACTTGATGGGGGAATGTTAGAACAGGTAGTTAGGCAGACATGAGCAAGAGAGGTAGAGAAAGGAAATTCAGGCTGTTCCAGGCAACACCCAACTGGCCAAAGAACTGTCTTATTGAGGTTGGTCAGACAGCTCCCTGCCATTGTGGAGAAAATGGGTACAGTCTATGTTGCAAAAATTTCTAACATGGCAAAATCAGTGCAAGCACACTAAACCATGCAGGAAAGTGTAGTAACTGCCTCAGATAAACAATTCAGAGTGGGAGAATCCCAAGCAGGACATAAAGCCCACAATGTAGAATACACAAGGCCATATCCTCTCTTGGAAGCAGTCTGCTCCATATACCTCAGAGTATTAATTCTATTTCATTAAGTAAATCCATCATGCTTTTCTAACAGATAAATCAATAAATAAACTGTTGGAATGTAAGTTCTTCATGAACCCTAGATATCAAGATTGTTTTTGTGAAGAACATACATGATCAGAAAAAAAAGCATTTTACTGACCATTATATTGTCTGGACACTCTTTAAGAGCAATGGACACAATATCCAGAGCCAGGCTCTAGTTCAGATATAAAAGTTTCACAGAAAAACTCTATGGGATATGTGTAATAGGAAACATTTAAAAATTCTATTCTAACAGAATATAAAGATATAGGTTTTGTTATTGTTTATCCTCTGCTCATTTTTTTTGGAAGATTTTAAAAACTAAAAATTTTAATGAAGAAGTTCTGGAAATCCTGTGTGTGGCTTATCATCCAATTTGTCTTTATATCCAAGAAGAAACTATATATTTTAAATAAACATAAGCTTGGGTCAATCTAATATTTTGGAGGAAGACTGTCTATATCTGCTGCTTCTGGTGATACCCTGAAATACATCCCTGGGTCTCTCCTGGAGTTCAACCACAGATGTAATAGAGAGTTGTACTCAATCTTTTGGGTTTCATCTTTTGGTGGAGCAACCCATCTCAAATGAAAGCCTCATTCTCCAGTCTCCAATTCAGTGTCCTTTTTAATGCCACAGAAGACCCCAAGGCCTATGAGCAAGAGGATCCCACAAGTGTAAGGAGTAATACCCCCTAGTAATAGTCCTAGGCTAGTGCACAAATGCTCCACCCTCCAGTCTTCAGATGGGGAATTCTGGGAAGTATTATTCATTTGTAAGGAGTGCTAGTACTGAAATCAAATCTCAAGTACCCACAATGGCTATCTCAGTAATATATCCTTATATTGGATTTTCTTCCCTCTTTCATTCTGGTTGCTCTCATTTCTACTTCCTGGGGTTACTTCACAAATACAAGTATCTATCTCAGAGTATGCTTTAGGTATGAGAAGTGACTCTGAAAAGAAAATCCATTAGGATGGAATTCTGGACTAGATCATTTACTCCTATTTCTAGGTTAAGAAGGATGGTAATTGCCCCCCCCCCGTGTGCATCATAATTCCTGTGAATCTCATCTATGGTGGAATAGGGTGAGAAGTAATGGAGTAACTGGTAGTTCTGTCACTAGAACAGCATGGGGGCAAAGGATTATGGAACTCACTAGCATTTGTTAACTGCCTTGGATATTTTGAGAAGAGAAATTGACAGGCCCAGATTGGCCAATCATCAACCCTGAGCATACTGTGGAAGCCAAAAGGCCTCCTGTCCAGGAAAATCAGACCCAGAGTGTAAAAATGGTAAAGGAGAGGAGAGGTACAACCTCAACAAGTTTACTTTGCTAAGCCAGGGCCCTGATAGCAAAGGGGTGTGACTGAGATATGGGATGAGAAAATCTGGGCTTCAGAGACCTGAATCCCTGGTTTCCTCTAAGCCCACTACACCATCCAAAGAGCTCTTTCTTTCACAATCAAGGAAAGGAGCCTCCCCTTACCTGGAGACCACTTAGAGTGTTACCTGAAGCTGGTGACTTATAAGAGAACTCTCATCCCTAAGATCCAACTCTGCTCTCTGGCATTATTTCAAGAAGATTAAATGATATCAGGTTTCGTCTGAGAGGGAAAATATAGTTATTGAGCTGGGAAGAAATAGGTTCCATACTGAAAGGATTTCAGGAACTGGCTGGTTAAGTACTGCTAGTAAGCTAGATAACATGTGAGAATAGATCTTTGAGTTTACTGGATCAGAGAGACAGAATGTAAGGTTGGATAAAGGAGACCTTATTGTCCAAAATAACCATTCTCTGGGACAAGAGAACTTAACTTTTTAGGTCTCTTTACCAGGCAACCAACTTTGTCCAGCAGAGTTTCTGGCACAGACCAAGAGAAATCTAAAGTGGGTGGTGAAGGAAGGAGATGATGATAATAGTTTTGGTCTGGATTCAGGTGCAGCAACAAGGACTGCAAATAATCTTCCTGTGTAGTCTTTTAGGAAGGCTACAGCTGGCCATCATCTAGAAGTCTCGGTGACAGAGTAGACTTAACATGGAACGGTCAAAAAGTGGACAGCAGCAAACACCTCTTTTGCTCCACATTATTTCTTTTCTGCTTCTAGTAGCAGCCATAGTTTCCCTGGTTCTAAGTAAGCTCAGGTTTGTCCTTCTTGTCAGTGAAATGCCAATGTAAGCATGAGCATCTTGATCTGCTTGCTATTCCAAGTCCTGCTTCAATATTGGGAGATACTGTTCCCCCCCCCCCAAAAAAAAAAAACAGCACAGCCCAGAAGTGTAGGGGAAGTTAATGCCCCTGGCAGCAACTCTCAACTATAATGGGTAATGAAAACTGCTAACTAAATGTCTGCAGTTCCATCAGGTGGACAATATTGGGAGGCAGTCTATAAGCTTCTTAGGAGGTCTTAGAGCACTCAAGACCAAAATAGTAACCTTGATAATACAATACATCTTCATATTGGTTTTCTCCTTCTTCTCCATGTTCTCTTATTTATGCTTCCTGAGATCACCTCACAAATGACCTCCAGACATCCAAAACTTTTCTCTGACTCTACTTTCAGGTGACCTAAACTAGGTTGAGAACCACTAACCAAATGCATTTATGTCTCTTCATCTAAGTATTTTGGGGATTTTCTAGATATTAAACAAAAAAATATTTGTTTATGAAGAATTTTTTTGCAAGTCGAGGTGAGAGCATTTTAATTTTGTGCAAATGAAGTTTTCCGGTTTACGCAATAAAGAAGCTGATGACAATGATGCTTGCTTACTCTGAACCACATTATAACTACCTTCAATATTTCTACTTGAAAATAAATAAAAATATCTCACTTTCATACTCATATGAACTATTGGCCAAGGGGTAATGTGCATACTAATAAATACTATCAATAAGTTCCAGATCCATAATAGATATGACATATAAGTTTCAAGTTGTCACAATTTCATTCCAATATTATCTTCTATCAGAAATTTCTTTAACAATTTTTAGAATAAAAATGTACATAATTTTCCATGCTAAAATATTCACATTAACTTCATTCTATAATGCTCACTGCATTCCTGGAATAGCTTACCTTCATTTTAAAACACTAGTTGCAATTTAGGTTATTCTATTTTTGATTTCAGAACCCTTATTTTGGTAACAAGACATACTTGCAGGTTATAAATGCTTTATTTTTTTTTAACATGAAGAAGCTTGGTGGTAAATATGTGGCTATTTGATGTTTTCTATGATGAAGAGAGTCAGACTCTCTCATAGAATGTAAACGTACCCTTACACATGTATATGTAATTTTTATCAAAATTCAGCTTAGTCACTGAAAGAAGACTCGCTATCTGAACTTTCTTCTACAGTCCTTTCACTTTCACCATCAGGCACTGGAGCATCTGGCCTTCTGAAAGAGAAGAAGGAAAACAATTTTTAAAGGTCTTTTTCCAATTGAAGAGAAGCACTTACAAACTGTAAATTAGGTTCATCTACGGAGGCTAATAAATCTGCCAACTCTGTGTCCTTAAATGAGGGAGCCTCCTGCACTATAACAGCATGATTCTCTCTGGCTTCTGCGCTCCATGGGGATTAAGTGCTATTCCTGTTCTATTTTCTCTTGCCAGCCCTTACATAGTGTGCTACTTCAGCAGTTTCTGCTTCTCATTACCATGGAGACCCAACTATAGACAGAGATGTGATCTGTAGAAGCTGGCATGACCAATGCTAAATCCCTGCCACCTCAAGTGTACATGAGGCACAGAGAAAGGAAAGCTAGAAGTGGAGAGGAAAGGAAAGTCTTCATGTTCAGGAAAGTTGCAGGGAGAAACTTAGAAGAGAGTTCAAGAAAAGCCATGAAGAAATGTAGAGAAGAGAGTTCAAGAAAGGCCATGAAGAAATGTAGGCAGTATGGAAATTTTATGGGGAAGAAAAGTGCCTGGTCAAATGAGGTTCTTAATATTTGTTGGATATTTTCACTTACAAGTTGTAACTCTATAGAGAATGAAGATAAAAAGTGTTAGTGGGTAAAAAATACTATTTCACAGATTCCCTGGGCAGACAGAATGGTTAAACTAACTTTGTAGGGGTGTGCTATAAGAAACCAAAGTGAAACTTTAATGTTGTTATTAAAGCAGTCATTTAGATACGCCCCACTAGTGTTTGTGCCAACAAATCATTTAATCAATGCAGTAGCACTATTGTTCTTTTCATTCTTATCAAGAAAGTAAATTAAGCAAGAGCAGTATTCTTTTGGGAAAATTAAGATGAAAAGGAAGAATAATATAACTACTATGCCTTAATAATGAAAATCACCAGACTATTTCTGCCTCAGGCTCCTTAATTCTTACTAAAGACTTAGGACACTCAGTAAATAGAAACTAATAGTAGTAAAATAAGAAAATGTATTGTCTACCAGTTAACTTTTAGTTATCAAAAATAATGGCTTACATAAATTGATATGTTTGGCATGCTAATTAACAGAAGAAAATGGCACTGTTCTCTACCTTCAAATATAAACTCATTTGCTCTACTGAAAAATTTTAGGTTATACCTGTAAGGCAACCACATATACCAAATACAGTAACACTTTTAAAACTGATAAAACATTTCCAGGTTTTGACTGATGCTCCATCTGCTAAAATACCAACACAGGACCATTATCTCCATCACTCTTCACAAAAGCAACAAACAACTTTATTAGCAGTGGGCATGAGTATTGAGCACACCTTTCCACGTAAATCAATCTTTATTATGTGGTTGATTTCTTTCATCTCCACTATGTTAGAGGAAAAAATACTAGAGGGAATTACTTCAAAACTGCATCAAGATTATATTAGTATCTATGCAACTCAAATGAATAAAATAATGTATGTAACTCCTTAAAACAGATGCTATTTAAAGGTAAAAGTACAAGGGAGTAAAATTTTAAATTTATTGTGTGTGTAATCATTTACAGATACATTTGATACTATACTGCATACTAGTTAAGAACACAGACTCACTTTTGGGTCAGACTGTCTGTGTTCAAATCCCAGTCTTGTGACTTACTTGTTGAGCAACTTTGAGGAAGCTATTTAAGCAATCTGTGCTGGAGTAACTGATTGGATTGTGGCGATGATTAAATTAATAAATGTAAACTACATTGAATAATATCTGGAACATAGTACTAAAAACAGTTATTATAATTACATTATTCTCACTGTCAGGCACCTATTATTTGCTAAGAACTGTATTCCTTTAGGGGTAATGAATAACAAGTAGTTCCTGCCATGAAACAGGTGATATTTTAGTAGGGGAGACAAAAATGAAAAAAAGTTAATGTCACATAGTGTAGATGAACTAAGTTTGTGTGAAAAGAAAAAGTAATCAATTCTGCTAGGGTTGGTAAGAGAAAACTCCAAAGAGGTGGAGATGCTTACAAAGAGTTTTGAGGGGGCTGGGGATGTGGCTCAAGCGGTAGCGCGCTCGCCTGGCATGCGTGCGGCCCGGGTTCGATCCTTAGCACCACATACCAACAAAGATGTTGTGTCCGCCGAAAACTAAAAAATAAATATTAAAAATTCTCTCTCTCTCTCTCTCTCTCTCTCTCTCTCTCTCTCTCCCCTCTCTCACTCTCTTTAAAAAAAAAAAAAAAAAAAAAAAAAAAAAAAAAAAAAAAAAAAAAAACAAAGAGTTTTGAGGTGTGAGCAGAGTTTGCCAGAAACAGAAAAGTTGGGATAAGTTGAAGATGATAAGGTGAAGATGTTCTGGGTAAACAATAAAATGGGAATGGTGTGGCATACTGCATTTGGGAACTATAAGTCATCTGGTAGCTAGAATGCAAGGTATATTGGGGCATAACAATAGAAAAGATCATTTGGCAGGAGAAAGGTGAAGGATGGGGAGAAGTTAAATGAAATTTATGTTTTTCACTGAAACAGCATAATTAAGCTTGGGATTCTTTTTTAAAATATATTATTTTAGTTGTTGATGGGCCTTTATTTTATTTGCTTATTTATATGTGGTGCTGGGAATCAAACACAGTGCCTCACACGTATAAGCATGCACTGAGCTACAACTCCAGCCCCATGGGATTCTTAAGTTTAGTATATTTTAAAAATTGAGCTATGATCCACATATCATAAAACTCACCATTTTAAAGTACACAAGCTAGTGGTGTTTAGTATATTCATAAGACTGTGCAACCATTACTACTACTTAATTACAAAACATTTTCATTACACCAAAAAGACGACTTCATCCATTAGCAAGCACTCTATATTTTATATTTCCCTTTATCCTCCAATCCTGGAAAACAATAATATATTTTCTTCTATATTTATGAACTTTCTTATTCTGGAAACTTCATATAAATGAGATCATATGATATTCAGCATTAGTGTATGGTTTCTTCTGGAAACTTCATATAAATGAGATCATATGATATTCAGCATTAGTGTATGATTTCTTTTACCTAGCATAGTATCTTCAAAGTTCACCTTTACTATAGCATTTATCAGTACATAATCATTCTATATAATGAATATTTTTCCATTGCTTATATATACTACATTTTGCTATTTATTATCAGTTGAACGACATCTGGGTTATCTATTTTTTGTTATTGGAAATAATGCTGTTATGAACAGTTGAGTACAAGTTTTTAATGTGAATATATGTTTTCATTTCTTTTAGATATATATACAAAGGAGTAGGATTGGGGGTCATAGGGCAACTCTGTTTAACCTTACAGTGAACTCCCAATTATATTCAACAGTAACAGTGTCTTTATCATTTTACATTCATACAAGTAAAATGAATGAGGTTTCCAATTTTTCCATATCCTCACCAAAATTTACATTGTCTAGCTTCATTCTTCTTCTCATTTTTATTGTGGTAAGATACATATACCATAACATTTACCATCTTTACCATTTTTAGATGTACAAGTCAGTAGTATTAAGTATATTCAGCAGTGTTAAGTATAGATAGTTGCATAGCCATCACCACCATCCATCTCCAGACATCTCATCTTGCAAAACTGAATCTCTGTGCCCATCAAACAATATCCCCACTTCCCTTTGGCTCCTGACAACCATTATTTTATCGCTGTGAATTTGAAAACCTTATAAATGTGAAATTGTACAATATTTGTTCTCTTTTTTTAAAAAAATATTTATTCTTAAGTTTTAGGTGGACACAATATCTTTATTTTACATTTATGTGGTGCTGAGGATAGAACCCAGTGCCTCATGCATGCTAGGCAAGCACTCTACCACTGAGCCAAATCCCCAGCCCAATATTTGTTCTTTTTGACTGGCTTATTTTATTTAGCATTGTGTCCTAAAAGGTTCAACCTTATTTTAACACGTGTCAGAATTTCCTTCAAGGCTAAATATTTAATCATCATGTGTATGCCAATCTGTTCATCCACTCATCTATCAGTGGACCCTTCCACCTTTTGGCAACTGTGAATAATTCTGCTATGAACATGGGTGTATAGGTATTTCTATGAGAACTTACTTGTGATCTTTATCCAGAGATCTTGCTTTTGATCTTTACCTAGAAGTAGAATTGCTAGATGATATAGTAATTCTGGTTTTAATTTTTTGAGAAATCACTATACTGTTTTTGGTCTTTGAATGTGGCTTCTTTCACCAAGCATAATATCTTCAAAGTTCACAAATGTTGTAGGACCTATCAGTATTTCATTGTTAAGTACATTTAGTAGTGTTAATAACAGCTGCATTATTTTATAGTCCCATGAACAGTGAGTGAGGATTCCAGTGTCTTCATATCCTCACCAACACTTGTTACTTACTGTCTGTCCTCATTCATTTAAAAATAAATACAATGCTATTTTGACTTGGAATCACTAGAAGAACAAAAAGTGTACACTACTTCTCTTAGGGTACAAAAAAGAGAAAAACTTCAAGAAATCACAAAATCAAATGAGGCATTACACAGGAAAACATTTTATAAGTTACAAAGTCTTAGACAATGTGAATAAAACTCACAGCAATGCCATCGGTTTTAGCCTAGATATCCATATTTTCAGGGGAAACAGAAATTTAGCTCTTTATATTATGAACGGTTGTATTCTTAACTTGATTCTATGCAATATGTATCTTTCATCTTAACTTGTTGTTCATGGAGAAGTTTTAAAAGATTACTACTTTAAACTACTAGCCTAAAATTCAACAATTATTAATCCAAATCCAAAGGAAACACATTTCACTACTGAAATCTAGAATGATGAGAACTTTATAATAGTTTCTTACTATTTTAAGTATATAAATGAATACTAAAGAAGAGTGTATCAGTAATATAGAGAGAAATATATAAAGTCACAAGTACATTCATGATGCATCCTGGATATTTTTAAAAATTCTCCATCTTTAAAATTACATAAAAACACTGCCTTGGTGTTAACATTTGAACAAGTGTATTTATATAATCTAAAGCATCAGGATTATCAATAAATTTTTAATAAAACCAAAATTTTTAAAAAGCTTATATTTAAACTCATTACTAAGTCTAAATTATCTTTTAAAAATTAAGTATTTTCAAAGAAATTACTAGGTTAACCTTAATTAAAAATGAGCCAAGCTGGGCACAGTGGGGCATGCCTACAATCCCAGTGGCTCAGGAGGCTGAAGCAGGAGGATTGCAAGTTCAAAGCCAGCCTCAGCAACTTAGTAAGGCCCTAAGTAACTCAGTGAGACCTTGTCTTTAAATAAAATACAAAAAAGGGAAGGGGATGTGGCTTAGTGGTTGAGTGCTCCTGGATTCAATACCCAGTACCAAAAAAAAAAAAAAAAGAAAAGAAAAGAAAAAGAAAAAGAAAAAGAAAAGAAAAAAGAAAAAGTGGGGGGAGAGCCAAAATTTAGGAAGGAAAGGAGATAGAAGGAAGGACTAAGTATATACAAATCAGTACATTTTAGCAAATAACACTGTGCACATGCTAATTTTGACACTCCTTCTTCTCCCTAATTCCTGCTGCCCTCACCCTTTCCCTACCCACTTTCTTGCTTCAGTCATACAATCCAGGCCTGACCAATCACAGGCATCTTTCTTTGGAGGATAAGGGATTCAAAACTAGAGGACACATAACTCATGCAGGGCCAATTGCAATGATTCTCTAGAAATGAGATACTGTGTTATGGAAAAGTGACTAGAAATATTAAAGCCTTGCTGGGGGTTCTATTTCCTGGTTTCAGAGATAAGGCTCCGTGATTGGAGAGTTGTGTTTTATTACATCAACGAAGTAAAGCTGGTATGATTAGGGGAAAGAAAAGATTCCAGCTAGTCAGCCTTGATGACACTGAGGCCCTACATCCTGTTCTACACATAGACTTTTTAGCTATGAGCCAATAAATTCCCTTTTTGTTTAAGTTGGTTTCTGAAACCCTGAACATGAAGGGAGTCCTCAAACACAAATATTGTTGAATAAATTTTTTTCACTGAAGGAAGATTTATATTTGTGTTTAAAGACAGTCAGTTTTAAGGACACAAAACCAAATAACAGTCTTTATTTATGCAGATGAAGAGTTTAAAAATATTTTTCATTTTGTTAAATTTAAAAGAGTTGAATTTGGGCTGCGGTTGTGGCTCAGCAAGGTGCTGGGTTTGATCCTCAGCACTACATAAAAATAAATAAATAAATGTATTTAAAAACAAAGAGTTGAATTTAAAGCAGATTAAGTACCAAAAACAGTAGTAAAACTACTGCTGAGCAGGAGATGGTAGGGAAAGGGTGTGGTAATTACCATTCAAATCATTTGTCCATGTGTATTCAGTTCATACATAAAGTTATAATTTCATATGACACTGTGCTATGTCAGAGCTCTATGCAATGGCAACAGGTAGTCTTAAGGGAAGAGCAAAACACTAAGATTCTTAAATTTAAATTGTATTTACCATATAAAAACCTCTAGGGTTGTCAAAAATTTAACAGTTTTTACTTTGATAATAGCTAGTCTCCCTAATAGTGAGGGAGATTTGTTTCAGCATTACATTTACTCAAAGACACTGTTCCTTTCTGAATGTTCCAAGACACATATATTCTGTTATTTGTTTTGATAAGCAGGCTTCTACATCTAGGGAGACAAATAAATGTCCAATATCAAGGAGAAAAAGAGCCAGGTCTTCCAGGTAAGATGGGTTTTTGCTGTTGATCTTGGGATCTTTTACTTCCTGCAGCTAGTTTTACTTCCTTGTCTGCTAGTTACCAACAGACCCAGAATGCTTTTCAACAACTCCTCTTTGCTATTGCTATTCTCTCTCTCTTGTGATCAAAGTTTCCAACCAGTAGACAAATAGTAACTTTTGGACATTGATTTTAAAAACAAATTTCTTATGTTTTTTGGCTAGTATATGCCAGTCAATTGTTGAGGGCTGGCAATTATATTGAACAGAAAATCCAGTTCAACATAAACAAAAATACATGAAACCAGTAAAAACCTTATTTTTGGAATTGTCCAGTTGTGGAATTGAGATCTGTTCTATTCTCATCCAGTTCAAACCCAAACTTAAGTCCATTTGGTGACTTTATAGCAGGAGGCAGACAAAGAATATTGGTAGATAAGGAATTCCCTTAGAGAGCAGGACAATCTGCTAGATATGCCAGATAGGCCTTAAAAAAATTCATGCTTTTCAATATCCTTTTGTTTAACTCCAATAAATCCCCTCCTGACTCAGTGATAAGCAGGCTGAGGTAGTTACTTTTATTTTTGGCAACCATAAAAGTAGTCATTCCACCATCTGGGAAGACAGTATAAATGTCTTTTGAATAGATATCTCCAGGATAAATGCCAACTGAGCTGGTTCTGTTCAAAGCCTGCAGAGCAACTTGAACTCAATTATATGCTTTCTTTAGCCAAATCAATATGCTGTACACTGCACCCTCCCACCAAGATTGTGTGTGACCAGTTGAATTTCAATTTCAGAAGTCTGTTCTTTTCTAAAAAGTTGAAAATACAGATTTTCAGTTTGAGAAAATAGACTATAATTTTAAAAGATAATACTCTGTGTATGTGAAATATGTCTTTGTTGAAAACAAAGCAACTGCAGGATTATAAACAAGTTGTGATTCAAAAGCCTGGTGAATCCATTGTTTAGAACTTGCTACAAAGTTCTCCATTAAACCATTCACAAATCACAGCTAACATTTATTGAACATTTACTGCTTATCCAAACTTGTGCCAAGTGCTTACAACATTATTGATCTTAGTTTGAACAATTCTACTAGGGGGTGAATGCTTCTATTTTCCAGTTTGTTGATAAGGAAAGAGGTTAGGCAATCAAAGAGGTTAGGTAATCAATTCCAGGTTATACAGCCATAGAGTGTCAGGAAAGAACCTAAACCTCAGCAAGAGACCATCTCCAAAGCCTGCCTTAGCCTGAGCTTTAAACAGCATGAATTCCATTTCTTGCTGATGGAGCAGATCAGTGGCTAGTCTATTTATCCTAAGTAACTTTAGCTCTGAGACACAAATGTTCTGGGACACAGAACAGGATAGGGGAGAAATGTTTTTTTTTTTTTTTTTTTTTTAAGAAAATCTGGGCATTGATTGAAAGAATTTTTAAAGCATGATTTATCCATCCTGTATTTCTGAATGCAAGACTGAAGCAGATTAACCTTTGGACAAAGACCAATTAAAATTTTCCATTTTCTTTCCCTTTAAACTCTTCTGAGTATGATGGCGACAAGGGTATTTTTCACATATCTTTCAATTCAATGGCACTGAAACTAATTTTTATAAGCTGAATAGTAAGTACTAATTCTTAGTTAAAGAAGAACTATCGTTATTTTCAATAACAACATTTCATTGGATATTAAACAATAATTAAACAACCAATCAAAAGTATCAAACAAACAATACTTATTTAATAATTATAAGTTATTTTCTTCAGCCTTAAAGACTTTCTAAAACTTTCTGATAGTCACACTTTTCTAGAAAAATTGCCAGGCTTTCTTCCTCTTTATCATGCAAATATTTAGCTTAATTAGTGTATTCTTTTAGCTTCCAATTTTTTATATATACAAATCCAAAGCAATGAATTTACTGGTCACTATTTCTATATCAACCTCAGTTTTCCTCTTTGCTCAGTACAGACAGACGTAGGCTATTTCTTCTAACAGTTATGAGTTTGTCTTACTACCTAAAGCTCATAAAATAGAAAGTGTATTTTATAATTTAAAAGAAAACAGAACAATCTTTACTGAAAGTTCTTGGATGAGGCTTATTATGTACCTAAGATTCTAAATAAAAGTGTACTCTCTTCTCAGATGGCACATTTTCTTCTCTTTCATCACCTCTCCCAAAGTGAGGCTCCCTAACTTTTATATAAACATGATGCCAAAAGCACCAAAATTCCTCTGTTAACAAGGTGGCTGATTCCACTTATCATATCTAGCTAAATGTAGTTGGAACTGACTTGCCAGTAGTGGTGATAGGTTACAGTGAATCACTCCCACTCCAACCAGTGCCCCTGGTGACCAATGGCATGTACTTCTGAGGTAATGGTCACAAGTTAGGCTCCAGGCTGTGGTTGAGAAGCTGCTTTTCTGTAAGACAATGTTAACTGTTACTGGAATTCTACCCTAAAACTTGGCACTATCTCACAACTGATGTTTCTTAACATTTATAGACAATTACATACCCTCAGACTTGCAAAGTAAAATATAAGGGTGGGTTGGGATCCTCCTCCTGGTAGTCACCTATGGACTCTTTAAGGTAGAGATACCTAGTGGACTCTTAAAGGATAACAAATTAGGCAGGCCACAGAGAAGAAAGAAAACATTTAAAGATACCAAAAGGGAATAGGAAAATGATACATGCAGAGGACTGCAAGTAGTTTGTGATAGGTGCATGAGATAGGCATGGGTGGAAGAGTAGCAAGAGATATAGCTAGAGAAAGAATCTGTGACTTGATGGTGAAAGTATTTGTAGCAATGCTTAGTTAGAGGGCAGTGGAGAGTCACAGGCCATGTGCAGCAAGAACAAAGTATGAACAGATCCACTCAGCCTTTGTGGACAGCTTAAAAGAGAACAGGAAAACAAATCAGGAGCTGCTATAATAATTCGGGTGAGAAATGATGAGTCTGAACAACTCTGGGTATGGAGTTGTGGTCAGATGTAACAGATACTAAAAATGAGAAAAATCATAGTGATTGATAGAGAGTAAGAAAGAGAGAAAGAGCTATGGTGATTTTCAAGTTGTTAATGTGAATAGCTGGTTGAACTAAAGGGCTATGAAGTAGCTTTATCTTGGGAAGGGGATGAAATAAAACCAGTAGCCCGTAAAGGGACTGGCTATCCTGCATATGCTGATGCTTGTGAGGTACTGGTTTTCCATTTAATACATTTTCTCCTGAGAAAATAATTTTAAATCATCATTTTAAAGCTTATTTTAGCTCTCTGATATTACAGATGGTTTGCTCTATATTTCCAGAAGCAAAGAAGAGGTCACAATCAATGGTAAATATATTTTTAATTTATAGATTTCTGTAAGTACCAAATGGATTAAAGCCAAATTCATAAGCAAATACATGTTACAACCCATCTGCTTTTAAACAGAAACAGTTTCTGTTTAAACAATTTCAAGAACAAATGCCAAATATCCCAGAGATGCTGTAGTTCAAATTACCAAGCCATGCCATGGTACTTGAACCGTTTGCTACTTGGAAATACACCAAATGTAGATACATGTTAGAAATCTGGTTTTGTAGACCTTAAAACATCCTTAAATTACATATTCTGAAAAACAAAATATGAGAAAAAGATTTTTATGGTGTTTCACCTCCAAAATGCACACCTTTTTTTGATGGGCTGAATGCCAAGAAAAATTCCTAAGTATACTGCTAAGTACTATAGGAAAGCCTGAGTAGCACTGGGCTGAACTAAAACCCCAAACTGCAAAAGACTCTTTACAAGTATCTAGATGCTTACAAAACAGAATAGTTTTGAAAAATCCATTAAAATGTATTTTATCAAGGATAAATTATATAGCCAGTTTTCTTGGAAGGAATGAATTATCAAAGTTCTGAGACATGATTTTTTTAGCATTTCTCAAAAAAAATTGTATAAAACTCATACAAATCAGTATCTAGTTTCATAATAACCATTAAGTAAACCCAGGGTAACTTTTTGCCCTACTTATTTCTTTATCTGGCTTAACCTAGGTCAAAAGCAGAATAAATTTCCTACACATAGAAGTCTTAAATGAAGAGCTGGCAGATAATAACTCCCACATCCATGTCCCCCCCCAAAAAAGGAAGGATGGAAAGAAAAAAAAATAAATAACTGTCATCAAATGTTGACTCTTTTGGATACCTAGATTCATGGTTGGTCTATTGAAACTGCTTCTAAAACATGAAAAGGCTGGTATTAGTAGCAGAGAATATTTTCTTTCTTTTTAATATGGCAGAAAAGGAAGAAAGGAAGTTGGTCTTCTCAACTGAAAAACATCATATACGAAAAAAATAGAGAGCTTAAAATACTTCTGTTATAATTGACAAATACAGTGTCTTGGCAATGTATTAGAAGAACCACTTACTCAAGAAGATCTGGATCCAGTCCTTCTGATATCATTTTGTTTCTTATTGCCATCACCGGAACACCCTAAACAAAACATAATAACTCAGTCATTAAAAATGCCTCTGTGCCTCCTTCATTGTGCTTCCACATGCCATCTAAAATAAGATCTTTAGATGCATCATTATTTAAAATAGTCCTATTTGCTTTTGTTAGTCTGTGCACTTGAATAATTTCTAACAAAGTACAATGTAAGCTTATTCATTACTAATTCTGCTGTATAGAAAGCAGAGATAATATTCCCGCATTTATGTAGCCAACAGAAAGAAACACTGATAGGTCAAATGATTAAAACCAACTGAAGTGATACAATGAATACTTACTTAAATATAGGAATAAATGTCTTTTCAAGTAAAAATAAAGATTTCAGAATGTTTTTTAAATATAATATAGTCATACTAATATTATTCTAATAAGAAAATGATCCAATTCCATTTGGACACCTTAGGAACATAGGTTAAATAGACTTCAAGGACCCTCTGGGTACTTCATTATACATATTCCAAACCATTACAAACACAAAGCAATAACAGTTGTATAAGTGTATTAAGTTGCAAAAATATTCAGAAAATGTGAATTTCATCATTCAGGTTAAGAATATCAAAACAGTAAGAAAAGGATACAACAGAAATAAACACAAATTTACTGGAAAAGGAATCTGATTTGATGAATAAACACACTTATTTACAGCTCACCTGATTAAACTCTAAGGGAAAAAGTCACAATCAAACCTCCATCAACTCCCCCTCTTCACACCATTCCCAAAGATAAAGAAACTAACCTGATGTATAAAATTAACGGCCTTGATTATATTACTTCAAGAAGTAGGGTGGATCACTGAAGGGGACCTTGTCCTTATGTCTCTTTATCCCATATGGCAGAAGGAGGAGGTTGAGTTGGGTCTAATGGGAAATAGCTCAATCACTGCTCTATTGCTATTGCAAACTCTTCCCTTCTGTCTTCCCATGCACAAGCCAGCTGTGCCATTCAGTTTGGAACTTAAGGTACTGAAGAGGCTCCTTGGGAACTTTGATGCTTTAACCCAATTTCTCAGAGCTGGTGCCTAAAGTTTCTGGGCACTAGCCCAGCTAAGGTTCCTTTGCTTTCTTTTCTAAAAGTCCCTGATGTGTTTTCTGGCCTCTGGGATCCTACAAGGTGGTTAGCAGTGAATTTTCTACGGTTAGTGGTAGAATTCTGATATCCCAACCCACACTTCAATGTTTAACATCATGTGGCAGCACAATGATAATAGAGACCTGCATAATGGGCAACGTGAGATTTAGGACAAGCCAGATTACTGAAGGACCAATTAAAGAATCACTGAGGTGATCTTTGAGTTATTATCCTGAAGATAGGTTAGTGGTTTGCTTCAAATGAAAAACACAAAAACTTAGAAATACACAAATTTTTATTTGTCATACATAATAAGCTTGTCTAAAATATTTTTAAAGAACAAGTAAATATCCTCACAGTTACTTCTCTTGTCCAAAATGCAAATTTTACATTTCCAAATAAAATCTGACTTAAGTCCAGACAAGCACATGTAGAAACATGGAAGCCAACTATATTATGAATTCAATACAAATATATTTCTTGTTTTCAAAAAAATTATTAATGTGTAATTACACAGTAGTGGGTTTCATTGTGGCATATTTGTATAAGCACATAACAAGTTGATTGATTTTAGTCCCCAGATATTTCTTATAGAAATGTTATAGATCTTCCTAAATCAGGTCAGATTATCATTAATGATGATCCTTGGGTTTTAAATCAGAAAATTTTATTTATTTCAAAAATTTCTTATTTACCTTTAAACTGTCCAGAAAAGGCATTTATAAGAAGAACCATAATTGTTGATTTGGGCTGAGGAGAAAGAAAAGTCCCTGTGCTCTCTTAAAGTTTGTGAGGTTAAATGAGGCTGGCAAACAAAGGCTTTCTTTCAAGATTACAGGTCACTCAGAAGATATCTTCTCATGAGGGGGAGAGCAAAGGCAAGGCAGCCATCTGAAGAACCATTTATATATTTATCTTCATAGCTACTGTGTTTTATATTATGAATTAGTAAAATTTAACCTATTAAGATTCAAATAACAATGGATGCTTAAATGCATTATAAGTACTGGATAGAATTTAAATAGCATCAACATCAAATCCTCTTCAAAACCATACCCCTAAAAGTACTCTTGTTTCACAAGACAACTTTATGATATTCTGAAAAGTGAATTATGTTTGGAAGACAAAGAAGATAGAAGATAAAACTCTGGACCTTCAGTAACAAAGCTTTAAGGATAAATGGAAGATTAGAAAAGAAAAAGCCTACTTTGCTTAGCAGTATGCAATGTGAATAAACTCTTTACATTTGGAATAAAATAAGCAAGAGATTAAACAAGCACCAATTTTTAAATATATCACCTAGAACCAAGACTTAACTTTAGATTTAAAACAAAATTTACTTAATAACAAAATTAATTTAAGTTTAATAATAGAGGAGAAAGCTAACTCCTTAAATGACAAATAATTTAACTTGATAATTAAATGTCATCCAACTATTTAGGATACCAGGAAAAGTTAGAATCTTGGAACATTTCATAAAAAGAAAAAACACTAAAGTATTAAGGAGATAAAAGGGGAAAAAATAGAGGTAATGTCATACTTCTTTAAAAAAAAGCTCTCTCAGCTTCTATTAATTATGGTTTGATGGTATACGGGCTTTCTATAAACCCAATTTTGTGATTTATTTATTATAATTAGAATAATCCACAGGACATCATTGGAAAGGTTAGACAAATAAGTTACAAAGCTGAGAAAACAGAAGGGAAAAGAAATGAGGTTGAAAAAGAAATTCCTAAAATACAGCAAAGAAAGTATGTATGGGGTGGAGGAGAGGGGAGATAGTGGCAGAAAGAGAGTAATGGAGAATAGTAATGTTAGTGAAATTAGTAGAATTAGAATTATCTTAACATAGTTTAACATTAGTAGAATTAGATTTATCTTAACATTAGTTTCATGGAATTGGTCATAGTAAAAGGATATCCATATTCTAATCTTAGCTTCTTGGAACTGGTTACAGTACAAGAGTATAGACAAACCCAAAATTCAGGAAGTCTTCATCATTTCTATATAGGTAAAGGAAAATACATATGACTTCTAATATTTTATCCTATGAGAGACATATTTTGTACAAATCTCACAAAACATGATAAAAAAGAATAATTTGGCCTGGGTTCCAAAGGATGCATTCCAAAGGGATTTGCTGTAATGTTTCCAGTGATGTTGCTTAGAAAATTAGTTGTTTTTCTATATTCTTCCTTAGACGTCAAGTAACAGAGTCTGGTTTGTTAAACATCAAAAAGATATAAAGAGAAAAACTAAGAACAGAACATGAAGAAAGAGCATGAGGCAAAGACTACAGTAAACAAAGACGAATCGGGGGAGAGAAACGGAGAGAGAAGGGAAAGCATATGGAAATGGTAGGAGACCTTCAAGGATACATAAAATTATAAGAGGTTATGAGGGGCAAGGGGGAGGGAAAAAAAAAAAAGGGGAGAGAATTGAACAACAGCAGGGGAGGTAGAGAGGGAAGATGGGAGGGGAGGGGAGGGGAGGGGGGAATAGTAGGGGATAGGAAAGGTAGCAGAATACAACAGTCACTAATATGGCATTATGTAAAAATGCGAATATGTAACAGATGTGATTCTGCAATCTGTATTTGGGGTGAAAATGGGAGTTCAAAGCACAATTTGAGTCTAATGTATGAAAGATGATATTTCATGAACTATGTAATGCGATAAATAATCAATAAATGTTCATTCTCAAAAGAAAAAAAAAATAAATTTATTTCAAAAATAAACCTCACATTTTCCAAAATAAAAAAAAAAAAAAAGAAGTGTCCAATTTCTAATCACCAAGAGACAAAGCTACTGGTGGTCTAAGGAGGACATGAGAGACCTCAAAACTAAAGTCTACTGAACTGTGGGATTTTTTTTGGCAAGTGATAATGGCAGTTTGTCCAACATAAGTAATGAAGAAGAGAGAAGGCAGCCATAAGTCTGATGTTCCAAAAAATCACGTCTGTATTTGCGTCACTGGAGAAAGCGTATAAAGAAGCCACACTAATGAAATTATGATGGCAGCACTAATGGTTAAATACTAGTTTCTTATATCACAAAAACTGTCTGGAGGTTTAAAGCCCTGCCAATATTTATATATATTTGTTGCTGGGTTAATGAAAGCCAAGCTACTAAGTCTCTTTATAAACCATGTTGAAATTTTCATGAAGTTTTAGATTAGAAGAAAGGAAAGTTACTATTAAGTTTAACACATATAAATGACTTTGTGTTTTTTAAAACAAAAAAATGTTCTTTGTATTTTAGCTTTTCCTCTCATTTTATGAGTTTGAATCACAACAATTCAGTTAGGAAAGAGGGAAAATATGAAGTTTCTTTTTCTACCTAGAACAACAATAAAAAAGATGTACTGAATTGATAGGTGGACAAAATGTTTTTTATTTTTCAGGAATAAGGAAAGAGCAGGAATTTGAAAAGATGCTATTGGCTAGGAAAAGGCAGGATGTTCTTCAATCATGTTCCTTTTACTTTAATTTAGTGAAATGCACTCAACCATATCTTTGCCTTTTGACTTTCAATAGTGCTATTTTTAAAATAGGCTGCATTTAATGAAATACTTTTGAAGGGTATTATATTTAGGACAATTTTTTCAGATAGATAACTGTTTCCTAAAAAAATCATAACACAAAAGAAAGCACATACGTAATCTTTCTCCATCTGTAAACTTTCAAGGAAGGCATAAAATATCAATTTAAACAAATCTCTTCATCATTATAACATGAATATAGCTCCCTAACAAAAGTGAAGTTTTATCTCTAAAGACTTGTATGAATCTAGAAAATGTTATACTCTGATACTGTTGCTATCAAGGGTTGAACTTCAATATATAGGTCAATAAAAGGCTCACAAATATTGACTAGTACTATACATAATGAAAGCTAAAAATAAACTATTCTCTTTCAAGGATTATCTCAAAAGATGAGTTTGTAGTAGAAATACTTTCTTACTGACTGCCATAACATTTCTTTAAGATGAAGGAACAATTTACGTGAAAAAATGGATGAAAATGAAGATGGCCCAGTGGTACACACCTGTAATCCCAGCAACTATGAAGGCTGAGGCAGGAGGACTGCAAGTTTGAGGTCAGCTTCAGCAACTTAGTAAGACGCTATCTCAATAAATGAATAAGTAAATACATAAAAAGGGCTGGGATGTAGCTCAGTGTACAGTATACCCAGGTTTAATCCCTAATACTGCAATTAAAAAATTAACACATACTGGTCATGATCAGAACCCCAGAAAATTGGTAAGGCAATTACTATTCTTTATTCATAAAATAAATACATTTTAGAAAGATGTCTGTACCTTTTAGGGATAAGGAACTATGAAGAAAAAACTTTAAGAAAATTATTTCAAAAAGCCAGGAATCTGTTATTATGAGACAACTCCAAATAAAGCTGCATAAATTGTTTCCATGTGATTAATTTACCTCCTACCAATATATTGTAACATGATAAACATCAGGTCTTAATGATCAAAAAAAGTACATAGAGTATTTTGATTGGATTTTCTTTAAATTTACAAATGCTCAAGTATTTGTTGATTTAACAGTATTCGAGGTTGTGAAAGACCCTTTTTCTTCCCCTTTATAATGCAAAAACAATATCTAAAATGTAAAGATTTGCTTTAATGCACTAATTAATGATAGCACTCCATCATAAATATATACCTCATTTTGTGCAAATGACATTTGCTTACTGAAACATGAACTGAATATTAGAATTTTCTAAATTTTATTATACTTTCTAGAAATAAAAACTTCAAAAGAATATTTATGGAAATCATTATGGAATTTGCTACTCAAATTCAGTGTTATAAGTTAGGTCTCCTGTTCAGTTTTTGAAAACTACTGGTTACTGAAAGCTTGGTCCTTGTCCCTGATGCCAAATCAATACAGGAGGACATGGTTTTGGTTTGAGAAAAAGAAAAAAAAAATTTTTTTGTTGCTTTGTTAGCAAAAGAGAAACACAGGGTACTCCTGTCCCAGAATCTATGATTCTGCCTATCAAGGGGAACAGGGGGTTTTTAAAGAGGTGATTTAAAGGCTACATTCCCCCATGTTCTCAGTCCAAGTTGTAATTCACTTGTTAATTTGGGAGACAGTCTTTTTTTTTTTTTTTTTTTTGAGATCTTCTGGTGCCATCCCCAAGTCTCAATTACTTTGTTCCAGTGGTGGGTGTGCTCAAGGACAGATAACTCTGCCTTGAATGGGGAAAAAGGTAATCCTGTTTCCCGTGAGATTAGAGAAGCTGAGAGACTAGGCAGTTGAGGAAGAAAGGAAGAGAGAGAAATATACCCTTTTAAAAATAAGTTGCAGTGGCAGAATGGCAAGGGCTATTCTCAAAGCGAAAGTGGACCACTGTTACATTACTAAACACAGCAATAAAACTACAAAGAATTCTTAGTAACTGATTTTATATAAAGTTGTTTAGTGATTTAAATAACAGAACATTCATTTCTGAATTAATTGTCCATCAGTGACAATGTGTTTAAATAGGTGTATTATGATTCTCTCACACAATGTCCTTAGGAGTATTTAATGAAAGATGGTCAGGATTAGGCATTCAACATGGCTACAGAACCACAATTAAGGGCCAGAGTCTGATTAGAATGTCAATATCTCATGGTCTAACCAAATAACTAAATAAAAATCATTTGTGAACTTGGGCTAGAAAAAAGAAAAGAAAATTTGGGATACTGTTCTGTATTATGAAAAATTTGAGCAAACTATACATAGGTCTAAAAATACTAATTGCCCAGGAATGCCCACCCCCTTATGAATGCTTACACCATTTGAGATCCTTGTCAGAATGTGGTATTAAGCTGAGAGCAGTAGCATACTTCTATAAATCTAGTAATTCAGGAGGCTTAGGCAGGAGGATGACAAGTTAGAGTCCAGCCTCATTGACTAAGTGAGAGCTTATCTTGATAAAAAATAAAAAGGGCTAGGCATGTGGTTCTGTGGTAGAGTGTCCTAAGTTCAATCATCAGAATTGAAAAAAAAATTAATAAAAAAAGCCTGAGTTGGGGGCATATGGTACTAAAAATGCCTTCCTCAAGCTCAAGGCCTCTGAAACCCCTCAGGCATTTCTCTCTCCTGAGGTAAGCCTGCTTCCTTATTATAGTGTTTACTCTTTCTTTCTCCCTCATTAATTAGCCACAATCTTAGACCAAAAAAAAAAAAAAAATTAATAGTAAAGGTGAAAAGCTCGATACTTCTAATAAGAGTAAACCTAAGAAGGGCAATGCCTATGGGTCCCCTCTTACTCTTGCAGGGAACTCTGTTCTTTTCTTCTCACTTGAATAAATCCTACACGTTTATGCTCAATAAATAAAAAAATAAAATCTAAGAAAGTGACTACTTATATTTAAATGGTTATTATTTCTTCCTCACAAATTTGGACTAATTTTATATAAGATTCCTTTCCTTCTTATTTCTGACAGATGTTCAGTGGTAAAGGAGAGGAAGACACTGAGAAATCAAAGATGAATAGCTAAAAAATAAATTTTGGATTAGAGTTTAAAAACTATACCACGCATTTCAACAAGCATGACAACTGCTATTGCTACTGCATATCCTCAGGAGCCTCCTTAGGAACTTTAATAGTAGAGTGCTGTTCCTTTTGTCACAACTTCCAAAGATTTGTTTAAATGATTTGGAATGAAAGATATGGAATCCAATGTAAAAATATTTTTCTGTCAGTACTGTTCATTTGTTACCAGTTCATGTGCAATTTAAAGGACTTCCTGTGTAATTTAAAACTATCATAAGCTAATCTTCTACAAGTTCCCTCTTATGTGTTTGCTTGCTTGAACTCTGTGTCTTTATTTTTTTGTGGGGACAGATGTATAACATTATGGTGAATTTAAGGCAGATGAAGTAATTTTATAGAAAACTAGAAAAATAAAACTAAAATTACAAACAAAACATTTTGGCTTAAAAGAAGTACTGAAGAAAAGCCATCCTACACATTATCTAAATTATTATTTTTTGTTTTTTAGTTATGCATGACAGTACAATGTGTTTTGACATACCATACATAAATGGAGTATAACTTCCCATTCTTGTGATTGGACATGATGTGGAGTTACACTGGTCATGTATTCATATATGAACATAGGAAAGTTATATCTGATTTATTATATTATCTAAATTATTTTACTATAATACCAGTGATACAAAACTATGATCTGGATAACAAGTTCCTGAAGAAATATATTCTCATCAAACACACTTTTATACTAAAGAAAACGTGCTTTGACAAATTTAGTATTCTAAATTTATTATCTTATCAGTTTTTAAAAATTTTTTAAAATTTTTAATTATTTATTTTTTGTAGATGGGCAGTATGCCTTTATTTTTATTTATTTTTGTATGTGACGCTAAAGATTGAATCCAGTGCCTCGTACATGGTAGGCAAGTGCTCTGCCACTGAGCCCCAGCCCCAGCCCCACCTTATCAGTTATTTTTTAAAGATTATTTTACATTTTAATTTTTTCTTGTGTTTTATTTACTCGCCTTTAAAATTATTTCTCACTAAAATTAATTTTTAATTATATAGTGCAAAAAACAACAACAACAACAAAAAAACCAAAGAGCTTAAGTGTACGGTAGCCAAATATCCATCTACAGTTCTAACAGAGATTAGCATTTGTGTAAGAACACCAGTTTGTCGACAGGTGACTATTCTTCAAATATATACTACGGTTCACAATTCAAAATGTATTTTCCAGAGACTTTAGGCATCATCAACAAAAATAGTTATAGTAAAAAAGTAGTTTTGGAAGCACATATGATATTACCTAATAAATATGGACAACAACATTTAGTAGACCTGCCAAATAACTATATGGTAAGTACTTTCTACCATCTTCTATTGTTATCACATACAAGAAAAAAGCAAGAATTTAAAATCTGAACTTAAAATCAGTATAATTGTTTATTGCTAACAAACACTTAAAATAATTTTTTTAAAAGAATAAGCAGATACATAAAAGGGCAAATAAATGATTTAAATTAAACCTAAGATTAAATTTGTTGAGACTGTGACCTGTTCTGGGCTCCCTAACTTTCAAGACAACATGCAGAGGATTAAAAAAGGTAGCCAAAATGATATTAAAAATCATGATTTGTAAAACTGGTATAATAATTCTTCACACATGGTTTCTGTAGAGTACAGTTCACTGACTGCAGCAGAGAATAACTAATTTTTATGGTTCTTTGTCAAAACATTCTCTTGATTCTAGTTTTTCTGGATAGGCAGGCCATGGCAAAAGCATAGGTAACACTGCAGATGGCTAACTATAGAGTTTTCTACTTACAGGAAAGCTTTACCTAAACTTTCTTGCACTTAATATAAAACAGAATACAGAGGAAGGAGGGATAATTTTTGGAGGTCACTGGAGTTTCATTTATGCCAACTCACAGTTAACTATTCTTACAGTTCTGCTAAGCTTTGTATCTTTTTTCACTTAAAGTCAAATAGACCTGGTGAACCATTTAGTTGATGGAAAGAATAAAATTTTCTTTTCAATTTTCAAAGTAAGCTAATGAAATTATTAAACAGACAAATGTTCATTTGCATCTTTATCTACATTCATATGTATAGAAAATCAAGTCATTTGATATATACTTTCATCTTCAAGTCTCCAAATCCTCATGTATTAGAAAAGCATTGACCTTGGCGTTGATTCATAAACTTCAGGCATTATAAAAGAAATGAAACACATATTATTACATACACATAACATTGCTGAAAATGAAGAAAGAAATAACATAGTTGTTAAACTCAATCTGTAACAGTATTTGTCACAGTTATGATTATATATGAACCAGTAGTTCCTCCTTTTGACTATACATTGATTGATGACAAGGAACCTACTTTGGAGTTTTCTAAGCCATAGAAAAGTCATATTCTAGTCATAATAAAAAAATTAAAAGGACTTTACTCTTACAGTAATTACATCTTGCTTGATATCTAAAGAGAACTCTACTTCATGTTTGATTATTGTTTCACCAGTTCCAAGGTGCATAACTTCTTGATGAACATCTTTAATAATCATTTGGAGCCTCTGTGTCCTTAGGTAATGGAAGCACATTTCCTCAGGCCAATATCCACTGCTGGCAACAGATGCATCAGAACCACCAGAACCAAAGAGATTATTCAATTCACATTTTAAGCAAGCCAAAGAAAATAGAGCTTTAAAAAAGTCTAAGTGTCCGAAGAGACCGGTTTGGCAAATATGATTTCAAAAAATACAAGTCATTAGCTTCTTAATGTGGAAGTTGGACTTTCCCAATGCACAATTTATTACTGGCAAAGGATTCACCAAGCTCTGCCAGTAAAAAGGGGAGAATTGTTGGAAAAGTGATCTATGTACACAATTCCAGTTAAGTTATAAAAGCAATATGTAATTTAGTAAAGGCTTGTGCTGCACTATTATGACAACAAACATTAAATCAGAATCAATTATCTGCCACATTTGGAACACAGCAGTATTACTCAGTGAAAAATCTTGTGTAAAACTTGCTTAAAAAGGAAAAAAAAAATCAGAAAATGCCCACAGGTGTTCCAGGAACTTTCATTAATAACAAGATCCAAATCTGAGGATCAATTAATAGACCATGAATATAGAAGGAACTTCAGAGTTCATATGTGTAAGGAAACTAAGGCTTGAGAGGTGACATGAACTGAGCATGGTCATACAAAGAATGATAAAGCACAGAAACTATAGCATATTGCATTTCAGAAGTACAGAGTAAAGATTTAAGTACACTCCTAGGCATTCAAACTGTCTCCCAGACAACTACTTTCTGGAACTGTCATCATTCTTATGTCTCACAAAGGGCAGTAATCCAGGTGCAACAACAACAACAAAAAAAAAGGCATGGAGACCAAAAAGCAAAGTATTGCTTATTGCTCTATGAATTGGTACTTGTTAGGCAAGTGAAAATTAAAGGGGCTTATATTAATATTAATTGTATGGTTTAAATTATTAGACTCCAAAATAGATTTATAAGTATAAGTGAGACAGAACAACTATGAAAACGAGACATTCTAGGAGGAAGCTAGAACCAAGGAAGATAAAATTTTCACGGATGCTTAAGGAGAAAGCCCCCGAAGATTCTAGTTCATCCTGATATAAGGAGAAAACCTAAACATTAAAAAAAAAAGTCTTTGTAATCTGAAGAACTTTCCATGTCTTTCTATCTATAGTCAATGACCACTACACCTAGATGATCTGCATATTTAAGCCTTTTATATTAGAGAAAAAGCTCAAAGGGCTTGAGATATACTTTTGTACTCTGTTATTCAAGAGGATGAAATGGTTCTACAGAATAATTCAGGAAGGATGTGGAAAAGATTACAAGATTGTTGAAGGGCTAGGTGGTACGAAGATGCAAATAAGTGGAAGAATATTACCCTTTGGAAAAAGATAAGAAGCAGTATAGATAGAATTCTAGGTATACTTAAGGAGAAACTCATATTTTTAAATGAAAAAATATAAATTAGGCACCAAAAAAGAAATTAATCATAGTAGTGTCCCTTGGAGGTAACAAACCTTTAGCACTGCTAATTCCTTTTTTGATGCTGCAGAGATGATGATTTTTAGGGTCTCAGGAATAGATTTTTATATTGTTAGTATAAATAAGTGATTTTTTCCTTAAAGACAGGTTCTGCTTTTTGAGACCAAGCTGCTCTTCTTTTTGATAATACAATTTCCTAACAACTGCAAAGAAGGCTTCTAAAACTCAGCTTCAATAACCTATGATAATATATACAATGGGAAGTAATTACTCAAAATCATATCAATAGACAATGTAGAACTCACTATTCTGATATGTCTTTTTCTACAGTAACAACTAATTAAGTTTTTTTTAAAAATACTTTTTAAAGTTGTAAATGGACACAATATGTTTATTTTATTTATTTATTTTTTTATGTGGTGCTGAGGATCAAACCCAGTGCCTTATGCATGCTAGGCAAGCACTCTATCCCTGAGCTACAACCTCTGCCCCCTTAAACTAAATTTTAAGTAGATATGAAAGAGAAATCTTGGTCACTTTCTGAAGTTGAGAAAAATTGGGAATTTCAATGAAATCTGCAATCTTTCAGGGAAAGCAAAACACTTTTCACTAATGACAAGGCAATTTGTAAAGATGATACTCTCTAGAATGATCTGGAGTTAGATTCCTTCTTAGGGCCAGCAGTCAAATTTGTTTATCTTTATAACTCTCTGATTACTGTTTGTTCTTTGCATTAGAAACAAATGGTTAGAAGGTATACCACCATCCTGGAGTATAGACACAAAAGACTATTTAGATTCTTCTATGTGAATGGGGAAACCTGGAATGAGTCAATGGTATGGATTATAATGGGTCTCTCTCTCTCTCTTTTTTTTTTTTTTTTTTTGATACCAGGGATTGAACCCAGGGGGGAACCACTGAGCCACATCTCCAGTCCTTTTCATGTCTTTTTTTTTTTTTTTTTTTTTTAATTTAGAGACAGGGTTGCTTAGGGCCTTGATAAATTGCTGAGATTGGTTTTGAACTTGTGATCCTCCTGCTTCAGCCTCTAGAGCTCCTACAATTATAGGCATGCACCACCTCGCCCAGCATCATGAGTCTCTAATTAGACTCCACTTCTGTGAGGTTAAAGCAAGTGGTACTGTCATCTGTTTTTCCAGTTTTGGTTTTGACAAGTCACTCATGATACACTTAAGAAACAGGAGAAACAGTGTATTTATATGTTGCTTAATAATCATAACCCAAAGAATAATGATTAGCAGATTCATGTTAACTTTAAGGGAGACATCTACTTGATCTATTCTTGGTTTGGTCCTATAAAACATTTAAAATCAATAACTTGAAGAAAAAATATATTTATACTCTTTCAGGTGACACAAAGCCTGGAAGGAGAGTTGGTATGTAAGACTACATAATCCACTGAAACATACTTATGGAGTACCTTTCTGGCTAAAAAAGATTAATCAAGACAGTGTTCTTCCTCTTAGGGTTCTTATTTTGACTGGGGAGATTAAAATATGCAAAAATAATTATAGAAAAAAACCTAAAGTAACAAATACCTTAATGAATATAGAACCAGTGGTTGGACAGGTCAATATGGTTCTCTTTATGTGGGTGGGTTCTGAATCTGGGATGATTTCATAGAAGCATTCATCATAACATGTTAGATGAGTAAAATGTGGACATGTAATAATCAAGAGAAGGGAAAACTAGATTCAGAGATGGAAAAGCATAGAGTTGCTTACATGGGGAAAGATTTGTGGTTTTGTCTGATTGAACAATGGAATTCAGGACAGGGAGCACTAGGAAATAAAAAGTTGGGTAATAAGATTCTGGGATACAGGTTGGCACAATAAACTAAAAACAATAAAATTAAATTTAACTTGGATGAACTTCCAGTTTTAGGATGGCAGTGTAAAGATATTGCTTCCCCCATTCTCCTTGATAATCAGCCCCAAACACTTAGAAATAGAACACAACCTCCAACTTGAATGATTAAGAGGTATATATGAACCAAATGTATAAAAAGTAAAAGCAGACAGAAGAATGATGACCTGGCATAGCAGATGAAGGCTGAGTCCACGTGCCTGCTCAGGGAGACACCATGAAGAAGTAGTAACTCCAGAACCCTGGAAATGTTTAGGGTATAAAAATACCCTGACCAAAGGCTGGAGGGAGGCAAAGAGCTTAAAATAGAAAAATCTGGCTAAAAACAGGAAAAGTCTAAGGCAGATAATATTGAATCCCCACTCAGACTCAAGAATACTAGCCAAAAGGACAGAGTTTTCAAGTACCACTAGAAAGAGTTTGTTTTTAATAAGACTAAAATTTTCTTAAATGTTTTTAAATAAAAAATTTAATGGTATTTATACAGTTTAAAATATTTTTAAGCATGTTTTACTCAGATGATCTTTTTCTTTTGCATATGGTCTAGATCCATGTTACAACTCCAGAAAATCTAAGAGCAGAGCCCAGGAACACGTATTTTAGAAGTTTCTCATTCTGAAAACCATATCAGGGAAGGTGTAAAGGGAATAGGACCAGAAGACAGTGTAATTTGAAGTATGATGGCCAACTAAGACCTCACTTAGAAGATAATATTTGAATAAAGAATTGAAGGAAGGGCAAATAATGATGATATTTGGGGAAAAGTGTTTCCAGCAGAGAAAACAGCTGATACAAAGGCACCCAGATAGGAGAATGCCCATTTATTTATTCAAGGAACATTAAGGAGGCCAGGAAGGCTAGAACAGAGTGAGGATATGAAATCAGAAAGGTAAAGGATATGGAATATTATTCAACCATAAAAATGAAATTATGGCATTTGTTGGTAAATGGATAAAACTGGAGAATATGATACTAAGTGAAATAATACAATCCCCCCAATCCAAAGGCCAAATGTTTTCTCTGATATGTAGATGCCAACACACAATAAGGGGGGAGGGGTGAAGAATAGAAGTTCTTTGGATTAGACAAAGGGGAATGAAGGGAAGGGAAGAGGGATGGAAATAAGAAAGACAGTAGAATAAATCAGTCGTAATTTTCCTATGTTCACATATGAATACATGACCAGTATAACTCCACATTGCATACAACCATAAGAATGGGAAGCTGTATTCCACATAGGTATAATATGTCAAAATATACTCTCTAATGTTATATATATCTAAAAAGAATTTTAAAAATTTAAAAAGTAAGGTAAAGAGTAGCTAAATGGTAGGAAAACCTATCTCCTAGGCCTGTAAAAGACTTTGGATTTTATTCCTAGTGGAATGATAAGCCATATGATTAGAAAAATGAGTTTTTACTTTTTTGTTGATACACATTTTTTTCTTTACACATTTTTATTGGTGCATTATAGTTGGACATAATGATGGAATTTGTTGCTATATACTCATATGTACACAACATAACAATATAAATTTGACCAATTATCACTCCCCAGCACTTCTTCCCTACCTCTTCTCCACCTCTTGGACCCTTTCCTCTATTGATCTCCCTTTGATTTTCATGAGATTCCCCACCCATCCCACCTTTCTTTTCCTTTTTCCTCTCTAAGCTTCCACTTGAGAGAAAACATATGACCCTTGACCTTCTGAGTCTGGCTTATTTCACTTAACATAATGGTTTCAAGTTTCATCCATTTCCCTGCAAATGACAATTTCATTCTTCTTTATGGATGAATAAAATTACATTGTGCATATTTATCACATTTTTTTCTATTTATTCCTCTATTGATGGACATCTAGGCTAGTTCCATTAATTTGGGTATTGTGAACTGTGCTATTATAAACATGGATATGCATATGTATCACTATAGTATGTGACTTTAATTCTTTAGGATAAATACCAAGGAATGGTATAGATGGGTCATGTGGTGGTTCATGCATAGTTTTTTAAAGAACCTCCATACCAATTTCCATAGTGGTTGCTCTAATTTAAAATCCCATCAAACAGTGCAAAAGTGTTCCTTTTTCTCCACATCATCTCCAGTAGAAAAAATGAGTGTATAAAGGGTCGTCTTATAAACACACACACACACACAGGAAAGCAACAGAACTTGTTTAATAAATAACAAAAGTAAAAACTGCAAGTGGGTCTGAGAATCTTAACTAAGTAGGTCTACACAATACCTAACATAGTAACTTCAAGTAAGTATTTGATAAATATCTGTAGAATAAATGAATAGTGATAATCCGCCCTTATCTGTGGGTCTATGAGACCCCCGGTGGATGCACTGTATATAAGCACTGCAATACTGCAACAAATTGATCTGATAACCAAGACACCCACAAATTCACCAACATGCAGATTGTACATACAGCTGAGCAAAGGGATGATTCACACTCAAGGTGGGATGGCATCAGAAAGGCATGAGATTGAAAACTTATAAAGTCTTTCTAATATTTTCATATGAAGGTTGACTATGGTTAACTGAAACTGGAAAGTGAAACTGTAGAGAAGTGGGAACCTTCTGTATAACAGAAAACACAGCCTTTCTCAAAAGATTTCTGGTCATTCTTGTAGATACCAAATAGATATTTCCATTTCCCGTTTTAGACTGATTACTCTATGTTCTGTGAGTCACTTTTTGAAACTTTTTCTCTTTTGTTTGAGAGCCACACAGTTTTTAACAGTCTATCTTTTAAGCTTAGGTTTTCTTGGGTTCTAGCTTTAAAAATGTATTCATTATTCATAATCAAACTGACTCTGCTTTATTCTTACTAAGTAAAGAACTATGTATATTTTCATCCCCAAATCTATTTTGTTCTGAAATCTAGAGCCCAGGCTATTGACTGTCAATGAAAATAAAAGCGACAAATCTACTTCTTCCACTACACAAAGTAAATGTACTTTCTTTACCCTAATTTTGGTTTCTAAATTAGCCAATATGTTCTTTCTGGTTAAGAGATATATTTGCTTTTAAATTATTTTGGTGATAAATAATGCCATGGATGGCTTAACAAATCTGTATTTAGCCTTTGGTATTAGTACTTCTTTTGCTTGATAACAGAATGTTATAAAAGCATTAATTTTTATAGTTAACAGAAAAATGGCATTCTTTCAACCAGTGGCAGTAGGATTTTTCTACAGGCATAAAAAAAATTAACTTCAGCTACTACAGACAATTGCAAATATTTTTTCTATCATACCATGTTATTTTCTCTTAAAAAATATATATAAGAATTCTGAAGTCATATATAAAAACATTACCTTACATGGCTAAAAGCCTTTCCTATAAACCAAATCATTGATAGATAAACATCAGAATAAAATACACTTAAAAAATTATTTATGCTAGCATAAATTAAGCTAGTCATAAGATTTACCAAATGAATAGTCTACTTCCTTTTCTTTCTGATACATCCAAGTTTTGCAGTGAAACTGTGTAAAGCAGAACTAATTACATAAGTTTATATTTAAACTATGTTAATTTGTAGTGTAATCAGTTTCAATGAGAAAGATTTGATTTCTCGTTACTTTTTTGCAGGGTATTAATTAAAATAGGATAGAACTGAGAGACTAAAAAATTTGGTCACTCAGTTTAGCAGTTTGCTCAGATTGAAAAAATAACAATGAAACCTCCAGGGTTAAGAATTTATAATGAGGCTGCTAGACAGAGAAGACAGACCAAATTAGCTTACCACTTGAACCATTTTGAGATATCTGGCATATCTTGGATCCTTGGCTACAGTTAAGATATTTTCTGATGATACTTCACTTTCCTGTGGTCCAGAGTCTTGTGTACTGTTCTGCTGTAGAGAGTATTTTGTGTAAATCTTTAGACAATTCACAAAACGGGTCTATCATGTTACTTAAAAGGGATGTTTCTTTTTATAATTATAAGGCAATAAATATTAGAAAGAATATTCCTAAATTTAAATACCAATAATTTATTTATGGGATATATTTCTAAATATCTATAAACACTTAAATATGACTTCAGAGGAAGCTACATTTAATATCAACAATACAGTATTCCTTAAAATTAAAAAGTATATTCATGGCATTTAAAAAATTTTAATCCTCATTTACTTGTCCCCAGGGTGTTGACATAAAACATGAATTATAGGTGGATATATTATACTTTAGATGAAGCTAGTAAAACTATTTGATCTCTCAATTGTTCAACTCTAACAGTGAATTAATTTCCTAGGTAACTATGATCTGTACTATTGAAACTCATTTATTAAATTATCTTATTCTGAGGGTACGTGACTTCTAAATTTTTTAGAAAGCAATGCGTAGAGATTTTGTGGGAGAAAACTCAGCTTCTCAGACAAAATTATTTGGTTTTGTATATTTCAGTTATAGATGGAAATACTATTATCAATGGCAACAATGTCCACAGAATGGATAAGATTAAATACTTTTTACAATGAGAAATTCTGGGGAATGGTCCTTTATACAAGGATGCTTTTGTCCTACAGGCCGTGCTCACTTCGCAGGATATTATGTTAACTGAAGCTTGACCACAGCAGACCCTCATCATCTCTAAGCACAGGGCTGACTACCTGTTTACTGTACTTGATTTTTTCTTTCAAACTGAACACTTAAAGTAAGTTACTTTTGTGACTCTCACTGAGTATCAGCATATAAGTGTTGGGAGGAATTTCTTTAACAAATGAAATCATTTTTTAAGTCTCTATAAATATACTAAAATGTAGATAAATCAATATTTTTAAATTTTCATAATCTTAATAATTTGAATGTCTTAAGGTTTTCCACAGATATTTCAAATATAAACTGAACCTGTCAAGAACTCTGAAGCAAATAAAAAATCCTAATATCCTTTAGGTTTCTCCCATTATATTTAAAATATATTTAGACCATTACAAAAGTGAGTGTGGGTATACATATATGTATTCATTTGTAATATAATTAAATACAAAAAATCCAAAATGCTGTTAATTGAATAAAAAAATTAAAAATAAGATTCAAGGTTTTTTAAAATTTTATGGAAAACAAACTCATATAACAGCAGAATGGAGCAAAGGAGAAGTACATTTCAGCCAGTTTTCAACTCTCAGTTGTTAACTTTTGCTCAATAATCAAGGCCTCAACAAGGTTTAATTAAGTAATGTCTTACACATTTGCTACATGAATGACTTATTAAGTCCTCTATCCTGTCTCTCAACTATCCTTCATTTTATTCTTAAATTAATTCCAATCTGTATAACTGATGTCTATTGTGAACAATAAGAGCTGAACCATGAAATTAAAGTTGAAGAGAAATCATAATCCAATCCTTGGGTCTTTGACTCATATATAGATTATAGATGGTGATAAACAGATGATTTTTAAGTGCATAATTATCCTTTATCTGATAACTGAGTTGATTATAATATCAATGGAAAGTATATAAAGCAAAATTTAAGACCATTTCAAAATATTTCACATAAAATATATCAATTAATAACAATGAAGAAGAAAAAAGAAGTTGATTTTAATATTAAGAACATGCTGAACAGTCAGGTGCAGTGGCACATGCCTGTAACCCCAACAACTTGGGAGGATCACAAGTTCAAGGCCAGCCTGGGAAACTTAGTCAAACCCTGCCTCAAAGTAAAATTTAAAATGGGTTGGGGATGTAGCTTAGTGGTAGAGAACTTGCCATGTGTGAGGCCCTGGGTTCATCCTTAGTACAGGAGAAAAGCATGCTGAACACAAAACTTCGTAATTTTTTAAATCCAGGAAGCCAACAGAAGTTTGTAAATCCTCTAAAATAATTATTATACGATTTTAGAATAAAATTTTGAGAGAGATAACAGGTGATTACTGAAATGCAGCTGTGATTGTTGGTAATGATTTAGAACCTTAAATAGGCAAGGACCGGCAGCTTAGTGGTAGACCGCTTGCCTAGCATGTGTGAGGCACTGGGTTTGATTCTCAGCACCACATATAAATAAATAAAAATAAAGTTCTATCAACAACTAAAAAAATTTTTTTAAATAGGCAAGGACCAACACACAACTGTATAAAAGTTCTAAAATACATATTACAGATTGCATTCATAATAGCACCTGGAAAATTAACATTCAAAGATAGACAGATACCATTTAAAAATATCAAATAAACATATAACAACTCTAACCACCAAAGAGTGACTATTGGGTAAATTGGAAATACTTTCTTCATATTCTTTATAGATGCCTTCCTTTAGGAAAAAAAGTGGCCTACATTTAATTGAGAAAACTTACAAAGTTAAACTTCTGTACAACAGTTGGATCTCCTCTTAAATGTTATATTTATATTCCAGTGCACATAATGAAACTTATTATATTAATTAAATGAAGGCTAAATTTTCTAATATCTAATTGTTAAGTAAATGATCATCTAATCCATTTTCCTAGCACACAGCCTATCTAAATATAATGGCTCATCTCACAGGGCCTTGTAGCACACATTAATGTGTTCAATGGATTAAACACAGTACTAGTTATAGTACAGTGTAGCAAGTAAGAGCTAGGACTCTTGGCACCAGACTTCCTGAGTAAAAATTCTAGCTCTTACATTATCATTTGCCCTAAGTACTCAAACTTTGTGTAATCCTGTAAAGTAGGACTGTCCTTCAGTATTTGTGAGAAACTGGTCCCAGGATGATTGATGATAATAAAATACATGAATGTTCCAGTCCCTTATATAAAATGACACAGCATTTGCCTATAAACTATATACACACTCCAGTATACTTTACCATATTAATTATAATGTCTAATACAATGTAAATATCATGTAAATAATTATTGTGATGTTGAGGGAATAATGACAAGAAAAAACTCCATACATGTTCAGTATAGATGTAATATTTAAAATACTTTCAATCTGTAGTTAGATACAAAACCCATGAGTACACAGGATTGATTGTATTTATATTTTATAGGTCTCTTGTGAGGCCTGAGTTAATTTTGAAAAGCACTTAAGCATGCTTGGATATACAATGAGCACCCTTTATTAGCTATTAACATTATTATCAACACCATCATGATCTAAACAATACCCTGTGAAAAGTACCTCTCAAAATTTAAGAGCTACAAATCACCTAATAGTCTTGTTAAAAAGTAAGGTTTTGACAGGGGATAGTGGCTCACATCTGTAATCTCAGCAACCTAGAAGGCTGAGGCAGGAGGTTGGGAAGTTTGAGGCCAGCCTCAGCAACTTAGCAAGATCCTGTCTCAAAAAAACAAACAAACAAAAAAGACTGGGCATATAGCTCAGTGGTTAAGTGCTCCTGGGTGCAATCCCCAGAACAAACAAACAAATGAAAAAAGTAGATTGATTCATTAGTTAGGTGGCAGAAGATGAATGCCAGGAATTATTGTTAATTGTATTTTGTATGATAAAGTAGAACAGAGGAATTAAGTAAAATGTTATGTAAAGAAAATTTTGTCAAAATTTGCTGGGCATAGTGGTGCACGCCTGTAATCCCAGGCGAGGCTGAAAATTATGAGTTCAAAGCCAGCTTCAGCTATTTAGTTAGGCCCTAAGTAACTAAGTGAGGCCCTGAATCAAAAATAAAATATATTTAAAAAAAAAAAAGTAACTCGGAATGTGGCTCAGTGGTTAAGTGCCACTGGTACAAAAAAAAAAAAAAAAGGTAAAATTTTTCAGAGACGGTCAAGGAATCATAGAGGGGTAAAGGGACATGATGTGTCGGATTCATTTCAGCAAATAACAAAAAAAATAAAGCAATTGTGATAAAATCTTAACTGGTGAATTTAGGAAATGAGCAATTGAGTATTCATTGTATTATTCCATTTCTGTTTAAAATTTTTATAATTTATAAAACACTTAAAAGTGCATTTCTTAAAAGAACTCAGGAACATTTCTATACTGAATTTGAAAAAAAAAATTATATTCAAGATTCTTCCTAGTCCTGTATTGACTGATTTTCTTTTTCACAGGCAAAGAAAATATTAACTTGGAAGTCCCTCAAAATAACAAAACACAGTAAACTCATTAATTTGTACAATTAACATGTGTTAATAATTATAATTTAAAAATAAAAAAGAAGATATCCTAACCTAATAGAATAAAAAAGTATCCTATGTTAAAAAGAAAAAACAAAAAAATTAACAGCTTACTTTTTTCCTCCTCAAACTTCATTTTCTATTTTATAATCTTACTATTAAAAGTTTAACATTTTTATTTAACTTTTCTCTGTCAACCTGCTACCTAGGCCTATCAGGTTCAACCAAGAAGTTTTGCTCATACTTCTTGCCACTTAAATACTTACCTGTGACAACTCTGAAGTAGTTTCAGATTGTGATCCATTTGTGACACTGGACACACTGGACACAAATGTGACATCATCTAGGCCTGGGATAGATGACAACTTTGAAAAGCAAATTAGTGTTGGTACATAAGAATATTCTTAGGTGTATAAATAAACACTAAATTTTCAGGTGTGTTTTACTGAGAGTTGTTTTAGTTTTAGGCTTATGTAAGTTTTATGAGCTCATAAAATCTCAACTCTAATTTTCCAGGTCATGAACTATAGTGAAAGACATTCAAAAATACAATACTTTTGAAGAATTTCCCAAATGTAATTTTGCTTATAACCATTTTTTTCTCAGAAATTATTTTAAGGTATAAGGATTGAGAACATGGGTTTTGGAGTCAGACTGTCTAAATTTAAGTCCTAGATCTACCACTCACAAGCTGTGTGCCTCAATTTTTCTTACCTATAAATTGGGAATAAAAATATTCACAGGGGCTGGGGTTGTAGCTAAGTGGAATAGTACTCGCCTTGAATGCATGAGGTACTGGGTTTGATCCTCAGCAACATACATACATAAATAAATAAATAAATAAAATAGGTATCATGTCCATCTACAACTAAAAAAAAATTTTTCAAAGAAAATTTACAAAGTTGTAAAATTATTTTTATTTTAAATATTTGTTTAAAAAAGGTGTTCTGTAGTACAATTTAAGCTTTATTTATCTGGGGTATGAAAAACTCATTTACATCTTAATGTATGAAACAGCGAGTTTTCCTTTCTTTAAACACTTCTTTAATGTCAAGCACAGTGGTGCATGCCTGTAGTTACAGCTACTTGGGAGGCTGAGGCAGGAGGACCCCTTTATCCCAGAAATTCAAGGTCAGCCTGGGCAATACAGCAATACACTATCACTAAAAAAAAAAAAAAAAAAAAAAAAAAAAAAATTCTTTAAATGTTACTAAAATGCATTGTTTCTGATACACAAAACATGGGTATGATTAACCATTCATTAATGGTTCATAATGAATACCATTTTCTTGCAATTATAACAAATGTTTTAAAAAGCACAATAGAATTGCAACCTAGAACGGTTAAGCATTTCAACCAGAAATAGTTAGGCACTTTAGGTCAGATTTGCAAAATCTAGGTAAACCCTTTTCTGATTTTATACTGGTAATCAATGATTCATATTTGGCAGATGTATGAGTAACTTTGGATATTAATTCTATGGCCATGGAAATAAATAAGGTTAATTTGCCTAGATTGTAACATAACTTGTGACCTTGGACTCCAACTTTCTGAAAATATCCCAATAAACAAGATACATAGTCATAATAAAAAATAATGAAAATAAAAATGGTAATAAGATCTCAAGCAGCAATACTCATTGAGAACTGTTGAGTGAAGGCAGTACTTAGTATGGTTGCTACAGCCAAAATAGTTTCAAGTGAGTATGGCTCTAGGAGAATATCCCAAGCATGTTCAGGACCAAGTAGCCTAAATTTCTAACCCAGAGAAATATTCTAAAAGAAACATAGTTGCTGAAGTTCATAGAAGATGTAGAAAGTGCAAACTAGATAGTCTGATCCTTATTCTAAATACGTCATTATTTCTTCTTTCTCAGAAATATTTAATAAATATTTTAGATCAATTTTATAAAATTTAAATTAATTTTAACTAATCATAAAAACATAAAAATTGCACATTTTATAGGACATTTTTAAAAAAGAAAAAAGTCACAAAAATATACCAGTGTTTTCTTTATAAACTGGAAAAACATGTACATATGTTACAAATGAAACCAAATTATAACAACATATGCCACTGTTGATGATCTAAATCTTAAAACTTTCAATCAAAACAGTTTCTATTTTCCCCAGATAACTCTTGCAATTTCTGACATCAAATTGTTACTCTTTATTAGCATTTAAGATATTTGTAAATGGAAAACAGTTGATATTGTCTGAAAACTTTGCTCTGGAGACATCTAAAGTTTTATATAACTGTTATTGTACTATTATTAAATGATAACTATTAAAATAATTTTGAATTTTCCATCAAATGAAATGAACTACAAAACAGCTCAATTTGTTAACATGATATTTTCATTATGCTTTTGGCTAGTATAATGAAAGAAATCTCAATCCACGTGAAAAGACTCAGTTAATAGTTCATAATGAATAATGAACAACATTTCCTTGCAATTATAATAAATTTTTTAAAAAGCAAAACACTGCACCACTTCACAGATGTAGAAATTAAATTGAATTCACTCCCAAATGCAATTAAAGTACGACTGAGAAAACTGGTTTATGTACAGCAAAATTTATATTATAAATTATTCATAAATACAAACCTTTGCATCTAAAATGTTGAGAGTTGTTTCAATTTGTTGGATCCGAAGAGAAAGGTCTGCCAGTTTCTGGAAAAGAGAAATTAGAGACATAGAAAATAATTTTTAATTAAAACTATATATAAGAAAAACAAAAGAGATATAAAATAATAGAAACCATGGCTTACATATTTGTCATTTTTCAATATACTACTATCTTATTTACATGAGTGGGAATGAAAACAAGTATTCTTATTTTTATTAGAATGCCTCATAATTATTTCGTAAAATCATATTCTTTTCAGCTTTATAAAACTAATTACCAAGCAATAAACAATCACTGAAACCAAAATATAAACTCAGCCTAGGATAGTGTCTTGTTCACTGCTGTACTCCAAGTTCCCAAAACACCTGAAACTCAACTAGGAGCTTAATAATTACATATTGATGAATGAAGGAATTCTTCATATAAAATAAGAGAAAGGATAAAAATTCACCAAAGAACCTGGAACAAGATCTGCCTTCATAAATTACTGAAACGCATAAGTATATACAATTTGTCCAAAATTCAGGCTTCTCAAGTTTGAAAAATAAAAGGGGATGAAACTGGAAGATAAATTATTTGTGGGGCTGGGGTTGCGGCTCAGGGGTAGAGCGCTCGCCTAGCACGTTCGAGGCACTGGGTTCGATCCTCAGCACCACATAACAATAAATAAAGGCACTGTGTCCAACTACAACTAAAAAAAATATTTTAAAAAATTATTTGTTATTGAAAGAATTTAACGAGAAAAAATTAGAAAGCACTTAAAAGGAAAAAAAGAAGCAATCTACCATCAAAATTCAAGATAAACCAGAACAAAGAGATTAACATGCTCTAATTACTCTGTACAGTTAAATTATCTACAGGGACATATATATGTACACAAATAAAAGATCATAGAATATGATCCATAAACACATTTATTTAAAACTCCCAATTCAGGGTTGGAAGTAAGACTCAGTGGTAGAGTGCATGGCCCTGGTTTTGATCCCCAATACTACAAAAGAAAAAATAAAATCTCCAATCATAACATTATCATATTCAATCCACAATCTAAGAGCAGATGGCCTGTTTACTAGTTAGCAGATAGTTAGCACAGATACTTCCTGTGATAGTATCAAGCTTCGAACTAATAAGCAGAACTTGAACATCCTGAGAAATGATCATTTCATCTACAATTAGCAGACATAAAATACTGAAAGCAGCATACAGAGTAGTTAATGGCTTTTTCACAGGACACTTGTATTGTTGTTTTCAGACAGGGTCTCAGTATATTTCCCAGATGACCTCAAATTCCTGGGTTCATGTGATCCTTCTGCCTGAGCTTGCCACATAGCTGGGATTACAAAATAGCTGGGATTATAGGCATTTGCCAGATATTAGACTCTGTCCTCTGTAATTTAAATATTTTGCCTTTAGCAAGGTGAGATGTAGATTTGTCAATGTTCCACCCTAGATACCCTAGATGGTGGTAAGGGGGAGAAATGCCTTGGTGGATGGTGGAATGACACCCATGAAGAAACTGCTCTTGGATGATCTTATGAACAGTTGCTTTAATAAGTTAGAATAGCCAGAATGATATATGAGAGCAATATAAAGTTCAATCTTATTTAACTTGTATTTTGTACTTTGTTCCAGTATCACATCCTTTCTCGTACCTACTACAAAGTGCCTGTTCTACCAAACACTTATTTTTAAGATGAGCATCTTGATATCAACAGAGATATAATCTAGAAATAAAACATCAGAAACTAGTTTTAGTCTAGTTAATAATTTACAAATTCATTTGAGAGTTGCTGAATATGTTAGGAATGATTGTCAAAAAAGACAGGCAACGTTAGGAAACATTATATATTTTTAGATAACACATTTAACATTTGGGACTCTCGAAAAACAGCTCTAGAGAACATATGTAAAACCTTTAATATAAGATAAAAACACAAACTATCACGACAAAAATCTACCCAATGGAAAAAAAAATTCTTTTGTTGATATGACTTTGAGAGTCATTAAACAAAGTTGTTTTGAATCTGGATGAGAAAAAGAGTTCTATTTCTGTTTTTAATCTACCTTTAACTTAAATTTGTCATTTTCCTTTTAGTTTGAAAAAAGTCATAGTAGTAGGACCTACAACTCTGTCATCAGAGAAATCACAAATTTTTATTACAATATTTGCAAATTTATATTTTGAAATTAAGATTATCAGACATGGTGATTATATAATTTAATGCTTTGATAAAGAGCCTACTACTATATTGTGTTTTCAACATATATAATTGGTTTCTTTTGTAATCCTTCACATTTTATCTATTTAAAAACATTGATTTGGCTTCAATAGATTGTCAAAGAGTCCATGGCACAATTAAAAATCTCTGCTTTCCAAAGAGAATTTAGCACATGATTTCGAGTCAATTCCAGTGTGATCACTGCTATAATATACATAAATATGTACCTTTTAGAGTTGCTGTCACTTGTGAAAATATAACTGGCTTCATTAATGGGTAGCTGTTTCATTAATGTTTGTGCCTTCTGCATTTCCCTTCTAAAGCCACAGACTACTTTAAAGCAGGTTTCTCAAACTTTGGTTCTATTGACATATTGGGATGGATATTTTTTTGTTGTGGAGGATCCCTCCCATGCACTATAGGATGTGTAGTAGAATCTCTGGTCTCTTATTCACTAAATGCCACTAGCACTTTTCCGTTATGATAATCAAAAATACTCCAGACAATCCCAAATGGTCCCTGATTGAGAACCACTACCCTGAAGTAAGGATGACTATGCATAAAATGTAAGTAACATGATCAGGGACAATACGTATCTCCACTTCTGAAAGTTTTAGCAAGAAAAATGAAAAAGTAACAGTCTTTCCCATCTATTTAACCATTATCTTATTTTTATGAGGATTTGAAACAAACTTGAAATGCCTTGGTTTGGGATAACAGGAATTTACAAGGCACCTGAAATTTGTCAGAAATGCTGAAAATGTCTTGATTTATTACTTGCATATTTCTAAGGTAGCACATTTATTAAAGGGAAAAAAGAAGACATGAGGAAGAAGTATGGAGCAACTAGATGAAAATGGAAACAAAAATGAAACACTGACTTTTTTATTTTTATTTTTTGTAATTGTAGATGGGCAGAATACCTTTATTTTATTTATTTTTATGTAGTGTTGAGGATCGAACCCCGTGCCTCCCGCATGCTAGGCAAGTGATCTACTACTGAGCCTCAGCCCTAGCCCTAAAACATTGACTTTTTTTTTTTGATTATGAAATATCCAGCTTTTATATCCAATTCTCTAAAAGAGAAACAGTATTTTAAAACAATAAATCTTTTGATATATCCCATAGGGTTGTATATAACAACCTAGAAGCCAGAAAGGGAAACAATAAATGGCTTTTATTAAGCTCCATCTGAAACTTAAATCAGGCAGTTATAACATAGGTAGCAGCAAATGAGATTCTATACAAAACATTATCTGGTTGAAAGTTAAGTCTAAGGAGGTTAAAAATTGGACGTAAGATAAGCACTGTAAATTTTTTTAAGAAAATGTGAGAATACTCAGCACTTTTTCCTGTATTTAAAGATTTTAGAAAAAATAAATTTTTTAAATATTAAAAAATGATTTAAAATCCAGTATTCTAAGCATAATAAGTCTGAGTCAAAATAGCAGTTCTGAATCTCCTGTTTATGAAGTATCTTTGACTTTAAAACTCACTGTAAGATTGTCTCAGGTTTACCTGCAATAGGATGGAATTTGTACCAATGGCCCACCATTAGGATTTCACTGACCAGGTCAAGAACAGAAAAGCTTAGTGAGGATTTGTGAAGGAAGAAGAGATGACCCTAAGGAACTTTGAAATTTGGATCTAATTCAAATACTTTCCTTTCCTTGTCCTCTAATCTCATCATACAGAAGAGTTACAGAATATCCTAGTATGCAAAAAGTTTTCAAAAAGTTGTGTTCTTCACAGTTATAGTTTTGTATTCTTATCTTTATTAGAGAACTCTAAAACCAGTATAAATGATGAAAAAAGAGTCCTAGAAATTTGTTTCAAATTTAATTCCAGTTTGAGTTTAGCTATCATTGAAGTTGTTACAGTTTGGGTTTAATTCAAATCAGATCATGTGGGAGAAAAAAAAATTCTTTTTTCATCCAATTCACTTCCAGTTTAAGACATATCAACTGAAGTTCATTTTTATTGTTGTTTTTGAGGGAAAAAGTCATTTGGAGTCTTAAAATTTTAACAAAAACATACTACATGCCTAATGGGTGCTATGAATAAATTAAAAATTATTTCAAAACATCACACTGACTTTAACTTCAAAGAATGGCACTTTACATTTGAATTTAGAATTTATCACATCAAAAAAGACATCAAACCAAATGGACATGGCATAGCAAAAACATGAATCTGAAAAATAGATTTTGAAATAGCTATAAAAATTATGAAATTATGATTATGAAATAAAAATGATGCAAACATGATTGTTATTCAGATCAGAAAGTGCAACCCAAGACAAGAATGAGGCATTTCTGACTTTTCCAGTTAGAAGATATGTTGGAAATCCAGTTCTGCTATTTTCTATCTGTGGCAAATTATTTTCTATCTATGGCAAATTAGAGCCCCTGGTGCAGGTACAAATGTAAGGTACTTGAATATTTGCTGAATGATAAATGACTTAAGCAAACGATTTAAAACTCTTTACATCTTAGTTTCCATATCTGTAAAAGAGGTATGACTAAATTGCTCTCAAAGGGCCATACAACACAGGTAAAGCACTTACTAAAATTCCTAGCACAGAGTAAGCATGTGATAAATATTATTATCTCACCATCTACAATTGACATAAATATTCAAGCTGCTAAAATGTGAATTGTAAAGAATGAGTTATAATCAACCTCAGATTATCATACATAAAGAAGAAGAAGGTTAGAGACTAACAAGATAGTGGAATGGGACTTTGAAGCACTCATCCACCTGCAGAAACATCGATTTGATAAACTATTCCCATATGAACATACCTTTACAAGATAGGGAAGTCAGATAAGAGTATAGTACCTGAGTGTAAAAAGACACACAGAAGGTAGGAAGAACAGTTTTCGAATCACCATCTTTACCTTCTGCCCAGCTCTAGAAGTACAGCATGGAGAGGAATATTCTCCAATTAGAAGGAGGAGAGAAAAGTAAGCATTAGATTTTGCTTACATTTCTTTTTATTTTTTGACTACACACAGGGTCAACCTCAGTAAACGTGGCACTATGCAAGCCTCCATAGTTCCAGAGTCTTGGCCAGTACCCAAAGAATACCGGAAAAAGGAATTCTTGCACACTGTTGGTAGGAATATAAGTAAATTTTTTGGAAAACAATATGAATTTCTTAAAAACAGTGCTTCATATGACCCAGCCATTCCACTACTGGGTGTATATTCAAAGATGTAAAATGAGTATATAGAAGAGATATCTGCACTTACAATGTTCATTGCAGCATTATTCACAATAGCCAAGTTACAGAATCAACCTAAGTATGCATTAACAGATGAATAAAGAAAATGTAATATTTATATATAATGGAATGCTATTCAGACTTTAAAAAGGAAATACTGTCATTTATTATAAGATAGATGAAACTAGAGTATATTATGTTAAAAAATAATAAGTCAGGCACAAAAAGGCAAATATATCACATGATCTCATTTCTATGTGGAAGACTAAATAAAAGTTGAACTCAGACATTAAAATGGTGATAACCCAAGGCTGAGGGAACTGAGGTAGGAAGACTGGAAAGAAGTTGATCAAAGCATACAAAATTCTAGTTAGACAGAAGTAATAAGTTCAACAGATCTACTATAGGTGATGACTGCAAGTAATAACATTACATTGTATCCTTGAAAATTGCTAAGAGAATAGCTTATAAGTGTTCTTATCACAAAAAATTTAGTAGTATGGGAAGAAGTTCATTTATTAAATAGCTTGATGTAGCCATTCCACAACACATTAAAAATATGAAAACATCATGTTATACATCATAGAAATATTCAATTTATATTGTCAATTAAAATAAAGGATAAAAGGCCACAGACTACCCTTACACTTGTTTGTTCAACAAACTTTTTTCTTGAGTTCAAGGAAATACTAAAAAATAGTGACACAGCTAAAATAGTGTGGGGAAGTTGAGGGAGGAACAATAAGAGGTTAAAGAGTGAATAGACAAAACAGTCCTAAAATGCATTTGGAAGAATAGAAGACCCAGAATGGCCAAAGCAATTCTAAGCCAAAAAAGCAATGCTAAAAGCATTGTAATACCTAACTTCAAATTATACTCCAGAGCTATAGCAACAAAGCATGGTACTGGCATGAAAACAGATCAATGGAACAGAAGAGAAGACATAGAAACCCACACATCTACAAGTCACCTGATCCTTGACAAAAGTGTCAAAAACATACACTGGAGAAAAGACAGCCATTTAAAAAAATGGTATTGGGAAAACTGGTTAACCATATGCAGAAGAATGAGACTAGACTTTTACCTCTTTCCTTGCACAAAAGTCAACTCAAAATGGATCAAAGACCTAGGAACTAGAGCGGAAACTATGCAACTCCTAAAAACAGGTAAGGTCAAGAAATTATGCAACTCTTAAAAACATATGGCTGCAGGCTATCAATTATCCTATCTCATTTTTGTCTTGGTGAAAATGCAGAGGAAATTTTGATAATCGACAAAAATAACAGCTGGAATTCTATGCAAGTAAAAATGGTCTTGCTGTCTCCATGCAATTTCACACCTAACAAAAACTAATTGCTAAGGCTTTACCTTATATAAGACAGAATGTTCCAATGGCTCACCTGTGAATTACCTAAAAATCCCATGATTCTTTTTCTTAAATTCAATTTCAACTATGTTTTTCATTTTCCTCCCCATTCTCTTTTTTTGACTATTTTATAAGACAGGGAGAGTCCCTGGATCTAGTACTTCCTTAACTTGGTATTTAACACTACTTCAGAAGTTATTTGCAGAAGGTATTTTTATTTCCATAATGATATTTGATGTCAACATTGTGTTTCTAGGCTATCTCACCCTAGCCACCTTTTATGTCAACAAACGTAAGATAATTTTAATACAAACTATGAATATTTTAAATTAGTATTTTAAAATGTCAATTTGGGGAGGAGAATGAAAAACAAAATTCAAAATTAAAAAATGTTTTAACTGTGAAATTTTGGATTTTCTTTTATTCTCTTTAATCACAAGAAACTTGAGTTAACTCACAAAGGCCTCTAGAATACTCTCATTCAGCAGAGGTAGGGAGCAGAATTGGATGGTAAAGAGTCATAGAGAAGCTAAGAGGTATAAACACCACCATGGATTGACATGAGCCATGTGAATACATAAAGACTATGATTCTTGTTTTACTCCATTTTTCAACCTAAAAATTCTAAGGTGATTTCTAGGCTATTTGAGAAATCAGTATCACAATACCTACCTCCTCACAAACTGTAGAAAAACGGTTGAGGAATTGTACAGTATGCACCACAAACTGATTTAGAAATGCCACCGTTCTTTTCTGTTGAATAGCTGGCACCTGTGTTTTGTAAAAACAAACATGACTCACACAAATGTACACCTTGCAATGTTTGGGGTATTTGGGCACCATAACGGGGCATTTTGCTGTGTGATATGGATTTCTTGGAAGAGTGAGAATAATCGTTAACTTTTTTTCCAAAGCCATGGGTGGAATGTCAGAAAACGACAGAGGCTCTGTAGAAAAGTTTTAGAAGGGCCTCTAGATTCGAATGTTTGTAGGAACAGACACACACACCAACGGGAGGGCCCGCTGGAACAAAAAACATAAGAATCAGAGGTCACAACAGGTCTGTGTCTCCAGGGGATCAACCTTGGGCAGAGAGACACTTGACACGGGATGAGAAGGCGGGAGAGGTGCGTTATCCTCTTAATTGGTTCAGGAAGGACCCCCTTTCAGGCTGAGCTTTGAGATTCTCTTCTTAGGTCAGCAGAAGACAGGGTCAGGGTGGGGCCTGTAGAGGTGGCCTCTCCCTGGTACCCGGGCGTTCCTTCCCCAACCTCCCCCGCCGATGGCCGGAAGTTCAACTGCGTCTTTTACAAACCTTGGTCAGGTCTATGCCTGACCCCATGAGTGGAAGCCCATCTTCATCCATCTCCGCAGCGGCCGGGGGACCCAGAGATCACCCACAAACCCCTCCCAGATGTACCCCGCCCAACCCGGTAACTACGCTCGGAGCCTCGCCGAGTCCCCGCCTCCCGGGCCTTTCTGTCGGAAGGAAAAGCCTCTCCCACCAATCACTCTGCGGCTCCAGGAGAGCCCGCCCCTTCGCTCGGCATTCTGGGGTTTGTAGTTTGTGGTTCGCATTATGACGTCAGCCTCGAGGAGCGCTGTGGAGGATCAGGAGCGCGGCTGCAATTGTAGTAGTAAGATCTTAAAAAACGGAGGTGGAGGCTAAGTAAAAGAAAAAAGAGGTCGGGAGTTGCATCCACTTGAGGTTTTCCCTGCCTAGTCTTGTCATATAATTAACTCTGTCATTCATTTAACATTTTAACATGTTCAAGCCTTACAGTTCACCTTGAAGGGGGGAGGGTCCCTCCACCGCTGATTAAGGAGATGACTGACATACCTCTCCCAGCTTTCACATCCCTCCTTTTTTTTTTCTTTTTTTTTTTTTTTTAACTGAAGGTCAGTTACTACTTAACATACTGCTTAACATTGTGGGAAATGCAAAAATTGGTCAGAGCGAGCTTGCTGCTCTGGAAACGTTTATGCTCTGAAGGAGGATATAAGACCTATATATCCTCTTTAAAATATGAAATAACAAAGTTATGCTAACGTTGAGGCACAAAGCTATGGAAGTGGCTGCTATCCAAAAAGGCAGAACAGTGACCTGGAGAGATCTTTACACCTGGAATTTGGAGATCTTGGTTCAGATTTTAAATGTGTAGTTTACCAGCTTTATGATCCAGGATAAGTCAACTGACCAAAAGTTGGAAACCCTTCTATATAGCAATCGAGATGCTGAGTACTGAAAAGATTGAGGATAATCTCCGCCTTCCAGAAATGTATAGTGTAGAGGATACATGCAGAATTTTGATTTGCACTATCTAGGCAGACATGCAAACAAAACTGTAAAGATGATACAGGCATCCACATGGATGCAAAGTGCTATTGTACTATAGATAAGAAGCACTTCCAGGTGAGCTGAGGAAACCAGAGAAGGTAGACTTAAGCAGCTTCTTAATGATAAGGCGTGTTAAGCAGACAATTTGGGATGGATTTTTGTACAAAGGCACAGAGGCATGGAGTGTGGTATGGAGAAAGGGAAAGCTGATAGTGTCCAAACAAAAGAGCTCAGAAATAGAGAATGGCAGGAAAATGAGGCAGGAGAAGTAGAGATTTAAAAAAAAAAGTTCATTAAAGGCCTTTTTTGTCAGATTTTATACAATAACTTCATGTTTCTCTAAATGTGATCCATGGGCCAACTGCATCAGTTATTTGTGAGTGCTTCTTAAAATGCACATTCCTGAGACTGACCTCAGATAAACTGGATTAGGATCTCTGTTGGATGGGCCTAGAAATCCACATGTTAACCAACCCCAACCCCTGTGGTTATCTGAACCCAAAAAGTTGAACATTCTTTTTATAGGTGATGGGAGTCATTTAAAAATTTTTGAGCAGAGGAGTGACATGATACAGACTTGTTGAAAGGCTAGCAGTGCCTGGGACAGAGATGTGTAACAAATGGTGCAAACAGAAAAGTTGAGTCAAATTGTATGTGTAGAAATGAGAGGTTGAAGTGAGGAAGGATAGATTGAGGAATAGTTTTAAATACACCTCTCTTCATGTCTATGACTAGTTGGACTTCCTTGAATATTTCATTGTTGTCTTTCAACAAACACCTATTGGTCACCTTCCATTTTCTATGTACAGGCATACTTCAGACACATTGTGCGTATCCTTTCAAATTGCTGCAGTAAAGCAAATATCACAATAAAGCATGTCAAACAATTTTTAGTGTATATAAAAGTTACATTTTTACTGTCCTATAGTTTAAATGTGCAATAGCATTATGTCCAAAAATGTACATCTTAATTTTAAAATACTTAATTGCTAAAATATGCTAAGGAACATCTGAATTTTCAGCAAGTCTTAATCCTTTTTGCTGGTGGATGTTCTTGTCTTGAGGTTGATGGCTACTGACTGATTAGGGTAATAGCTGCTAAAGATTAGAGTGACTGTGACAATTTCTTAAAACAACAATGCAGGTTGACACATATTTTCACAAAACATTTCTCAGTAGCATGTTTGATAGCACTTTTCTCACAGTAGATCATCTTTCAAAATTGGCACCAGTCCTCTCAATCAGTGCTGCTGCTGTATCAACTGTTTTCATAATACTTAAAAAAAAATCTCAAGAAACCATTTTCTTTGGTTTTCCATGAGAAACAACTCTTCATCTGTTGATTTGATCAGAAGATTGAACAATTCAGTCTTGAGGCTACATTTCTAATTTTAGTTCTCTTGTTATTTCCACCATAGAACCTTCTCAAAGTCATCCCTGTGGGTTGGAATCAACTTTCAAACTCTCCAAAATTTTTTTCCCGCAGAATCAAACCCAGTGCTAGGCAAGCGCTCCCCACCGAGCCACAACCCTAGCCTTCCTTTAAAGCTTTGAAGCAAGGCAGTGACTTCTCCTCTTTAGCTATGAAGTCGTATGGCATCTTCTTCCCAGATAAGGCTGTCTTGTCTACACAGAAAATAAGGTGTGAGGGTGGCCACCTTCATCAGTGACCTTAGGTAGGTCTTCTGGCTAGCTTGCTTCAGCTTGCACTTTTATGTTATGGAGAAGGCTTCTTTCCTAAAACCCCACCAACCAACCTCTGCTAGCTCCAGACTTTGCTTATGCAGCTTCCTCAATTCGCTCAGCCTAGAATTGAAGAGAGTTAGTTCTCTGGAATAGGCTTTGGCTTAAGGGACTGTCATGGCGGGTTTGAACTTCTATCCAGACATTAAACCTTTGACCATTTCAGCAGTAAGACTTTTTTTCTTTCTTATTATCCCTGTGTTCACTGGAGTAAATCTTTCAGTTTCCTTCAACAATCATTTCTTTGCGTTCAGAACTGGACTGTTTGGTGCAAGAGGTCTAGCTTTTGTCCTTAATTTTCAACATGCTTCCTCACTGAGCTTAATCATTTCTAACTTTTGATTTAAAGAGATATGAGAATCTTCCTTTCACTTGAGCACCAGAGGTCATTGTAGGGCCATTGATTGGTTCAGTTTCAATGTTGTTGGGTCTTGGGGACTAGGAAGAGTTGAGGAGGGAGAGAGACAGAGGTGGTCAGTTGGTGGAGCAGTCAGAACACAAGCAACATTATGGATTAAGTTTGCCATCTTATATTAGAGTGATTTGAGGTACCCCCAAACAATTATAATAGTGGCACCCCAAAACAGTCAAGTGGTGATGAGAGATCTTCGTAATAGGTAAATTAATAATTTAATTATCAACATGTTGACATAAAGACACAGAAGTGACCATATGAAGCTGGAAAAAGGGTGCTGAGAGACTTGCTCTGTGTAGGGTTGCCACAAATCTTCAATTTGTTAAAAAAAAAAAAACCCAAAATATCTGCAAAGCTCAATAAAGCAAACACAATAAAATGAGGCATGCCTGACCTGAACTGTACTAGTGCCACAACTATAAATAAAATAAACATTGTGACAGTTCTAGGCAACTGTACTTAAGTTTTTTCCCCTTGATAAAGTCCATACGATCTGGAATTTTTCCATTAGACTGTAAATTTCTTGGAGCAAGGATTATTCTTTTCTTGTGTCTCTTCAATTAGTAACAGTCACTCTGCTTTTCAGTGAAAAATCATTAATAATTTTAATGTGTAATTTTGAGGGCTTACTGTGGTCCAAGGCTGGTGCCTAGCATTGGAAAACCATCCTACTACCATCCATCCATTCATTAAACATGCATTCCCTACTGTGTGCTAAACACTGTTCTATAAATCAGGGACATAGCAATGAACATAACAGACAAAAATATACCCTTATGAAGGTAAATAGACAAACAAGTAAAAAAAAAAACATTAAATTGCTCACAGTACAAATTGAGAGATAGAAAAATAAAAAGCAATTAATAGTGTAAAGGCATGGCTGAATACACCCTGAAGAGGAGCACCTAACAGATTAATGAAACTGGGGACAGTTTTTCTAGAGGAACTGATACCCGAGCTGAGTTTGAAAGCACAAAAATTAGAAAGGTAAAGAAGAATGGGGATGTGCATTCCACAGTGTATGCAAAGGCACTGAGGTTTGCGCTTTCAGAGATTTAAACATTCCAGGTAAGAATACCCCTGCCCTGGCCTATCCATCATTTTGGTAGGAATGAAGACAATACTTATTCTTGGCAAGAATCCTACCTTTTCCTCCTTCACTACCTCTCTTAAGACCATCATAGTTAGTTCTGGACTCTGGTGACATCACTCATTCTTCAGACCCAAACTTATATGGCTTTCTTCATCCATCACCTTATCCTTCCCCAACTTCCAGTCTCCTAATCTGCCAAAAAGAAATTAGTCTCTAGTGAAATCCCCATTTCTTAACCTCTTCTTTGATCATTACTCTCTTCTAGCTCCCAACATGACTGTTCACACAGCTTCCTGTGCAGTTTGCAGTTCTTTTCTCATCCACTTAATCCTTGCATTATTTGGATAGGAGGTACATATTGCTCCTCATTGCTTCCAGACCATTATCCTTTCTTTTCCCTTAAAAGTGGCCCACAGTTCTGATTTCATGCTGTGAAATATAGATGATATCCTTGAAACCATCCTCCCTGCTTTGCTGCTATGCGTTGCTTTTTGATTTTCTATAATTTTTCTGGTACCCTGGTCTCTTTTTTTTTCTTTGAGAGAGAGAGAGAGAGAGAGAGAGAGAGAGAGAGAGAGAGAGAGAGAATTTTTTAATATTTATTTTTTAGTTTTCGGCGGACACAACATCTTTGTTAGTATGTGGTGCTGAGGATCGAACCCGGGCCGCACGCATGCCAGGCGAGCGCGCTACCGCTTGAGCCACATCCCCAGCCCCTAAGTCTCTTAATTTCTTAACTCTCCTCCAGTGTTATTGTTCTCCACTTTCCTACTTCAGCCATACTGTCCTTTTCATCTTTCCTTTCACCTTTTAATGGTGTTTTTGCTGAGTACATCAACATCAGTCACTATCAATGCCTCTAAAACTGCAGGCTTTTTTTAATCCCACAAATTTTAATTTCTGAAAAAGTAAGTATTAGTCTCTATAACCCACTGAAGCAAAAGGCTTGATTTCTTTCTTTCTTTATTTTTTGTTACTGGGGATTGAACCCAAGGGTGCTCAACCACTGAGCCACATCTCCAGTATTTTTAGCCCTTTTATTTACGTGTGTTATTTTGACAGTGTCTCACTAAATTGATTTGGGCCTTCCTAAGTTTCTGAGGCTGACTTTGAATTTGCAATCATCCTGCCTCAGCCTCCTGAACCCCTGGGATTACAGTCTTGTATCATCATACCAGCTCCTTTCTTATTCTTTTTATGAAACACAAAAAGGTCCTGGAGGCTACAAATGGTATACCCATGTGTGACTGGGCCATTTCTTGCTTTGACCTCAAGAGAAGACAATGTGAGGGAATTTCAAATACTGGCTATATAACAGGGTGGCTGTGACTGGGTTTTTGTCTGTAAGTACAGGAAGCTCTTGGTGGTGACCTGTGAGGCTCTCAGATAGTTAGCGTATTTGGTGGTTGGTGTTCTACATTGTCATGGAGCACGCAGGTGGGACAGAGCTATGGCATCACATCCCGGAGGCTGATGGCATGTTGGAGGGGGAGACCCAGAAACTGTTCAGGCAAATAGTACTGTGAGCTACTGCCTTGAAAAGAGTGTCATTCATCTAGACCTGAAAGTGGAGAATATCCTGGTAGATGCCAGAGGCAGCATCAAACACATTGATTTTGGCCTGAACACCAGGTTCATGGTTGGGCACAAGCTGAACAATTTCTGGGGCACACTCCCAATACCTTGCCCCTAAAGTCATCCAGAGGGAAAAATAAAAGGGCCCCTGGGTGTCATTCTATATTTTTTGGTGACAAGGAGATGCCCTTTATGGGGACTAATGATAAGCAGTTGAAGGAGTCAGTAGTACATGCCAGGTACAACATGCCCTTGCATGTTTCTGAGAAAGCATGGAGCCTCACCAATCAAATACTGAGGCCCACAGTGGAACAAATCATGGGGCACCCATGGCTGGGCCAGGGTGAAGAATATTTCCTAGTCATTCTAGTGAGTCACTCCCCAAACACCAGGACCTCACAATTGTGACAGTCATGACATATAATACTGGAGTGCCCATGGCAAAATAAAACTATGATGAGAGGAGGGCTACACACCTGACACTCCAGCACCAGAGAATCTGGGGGTGGGTTGCATGTTCCTGGTGAAGTCTAAGTGTCAGGGACTTGGACCTTGCCCAGGCCTCAAGAATCCTTCCAATGTCCCCCTAAAGAGGAATGTCAAGTGAGCCTTCCCTTCCCACCTTCTCCTTGCCCTGTGAGCAGCAGCTGCCTAAGGAGGCCAAGCAGCCAGGGCAGAAGGGCAGTGGAAGAGCAAGCAAGCCTGCCATTCATCTCCACTTCCTGCATGTGAGGACCCTTACGCCCCTCAAAGGCTCCCAGCATGACCTTGTGCCCCATGTGTCCAACCTCTTGAGTCTCCTCAGTAGGTGGGTCACTGGACACAACAGCAGTTCCTCCTGAGGTACCGCCACAGGACAAACCCATGACAATAGCAAGGGCTGGAAGGGGGTGACTACGAGGATCACCACTTGTATTCAACAACTGTGTTCAATTCAGGCTGGCATTCAGAAAAAAAAGTGGCTCCAATGAAAGGTGGATAGAACTGTCCTAGATTCAGAAACAAAGAAAACCAATGGACAGCCAGAAGACTCTCAGCTCTGTGGATCCTGATGTCACGGCTTGGGCATTGGTCAGGTTTGGACTCAGATACAGGAGTGAGCAAACTGGGTTAGGCTTTTCCACATGGATCCCAGACAGGAGTGCATCTGGATCCAACAGGAATCTCCTCTGCCTCCACATTCAAGAGACATCAGAGACTTGTCCCAGGGACACATCTCCCTGTCCTACTCTTCTCTGTCCTTTCTCCCATTATTCCGGAATAGTGGAGATGGCTCTTAATAAATTTCTGTTTCTCAAAAATTGTATAATAAAATTGCTGTCCCAAAGGTTTTTTAAAAATAAGCATATTTTAAAAAATAAGAAAAGAAGGAGGCTTCAGGGCAAGGGCAGGAGACCGGGGCTGTCTTCTCCAAGGGCTAGATAGACCACTATGCCTCCCTTTTCTGTTCAGTGAGCCCATGTAGATGAGGACTCGGTTTCACTGAGCTAGTAGAGATGGAGATTCTCCCCTTGAGCCAGTGTAGATTTGATACACTTTGAGCTGGTTGCTTTGGCTAGAGGAATCCCTTTCCTATCTTCAGGTACCTCCTGAGGTGTGTGGCAGCTGGGCTCCCAGTTGCTCCTGCTGGCTGCTTCTCCCACCACTCATCTCCAAGATCCTCTGCCATCTCCAAACCGGACTCAATGTGAACGGACCATCAGGGGAAGGCAGCCATTGGCAGGGAATCCTGCTGCAGGGGAGCTGGGGCCCTGTCCTTTTCATCTTCAATCCCTAGAACTTGTCACTGTTAATAATTTCATCCTTCCATATTTAAAATTTGAAGCATCCATGGTATGGCCATTTCCTCCCATCTTTCTAACTCACTCTTTTGACAGTTCTTTGAGCCTTCAGAAGTGTACTTTTTCAGTGTTCCTTGATTCCCTCAAGCCCTTACTTCCCTTCTTATCCAGTGAAGATCATGTGCTTCCTTATAATCTCTCCATAAACCTGGCTCTGCCTTCCTTCGTCATTCCTGGCAAAGCCTAGTTAATGTTCTGTTTTATCTGTAATGGCTATCAGTAGTATACAACCCATGTTGCCTGGCCCTATCCAGACCCCCTTTCATTTTAAATCATGTTCTCTTAAGGTTAGATCTTGCACATGCTTCCACTTACGGGTCTTTTTCTTACCCACATCAGAGTCTTTACACCTTGTCTTCCTTCGACTACTATGCATACACTGTCTTACTCTTAGCTAAGCCCGGGTCCTCTGCCTATGCTCTAGATACTACTTCAGTGATTGTTTCCACTCCCCCCTGCATCAACATTTCCTTTTTGTTGAATAATTCCCAGCAAAATACAAACATACTATTTCCCCTATTTTCATCAGATAAATCTCTTGACTATACTCCCTTCTTTCAGAATTCTTCAAAAGATTGTACACCCTCACTTTCTTCAATTTCTTTCTTTCTATTTGCTGAATTTCCCTAATAAGTCCCCCTACTGTATGCTGTGACAGCATGGCCAAATCTAAGAAACCAGTAAGGGGCAAAGGGGGATTAAGAAAGACAAACAATCACTAATAGAGAGAAAGTGGGGACCAGCTGGGACACTGTCCTCTGATGAAGGAACAATGACCCAGCATTAGTACAGCACATCTATTATATAGATTTTATCATCAAAAGGTTATTTGTGGAAAAGTTTTTGCAAAGCAGGCAGTCTTAAAGGTCACAGTGCTTGTGAGACATTGTGATTATCTTTTCTTTGGCAGGGCAGGGGAGAAGAGTACTGGGGATTGAACTCAGAGGCACTTGACCACTGAGCCACATTTCCAGCCTTATTTTGTATTTTTATTTAGAGACAGGTTCTCACTGAGTTGCTTAGCAACTCGCTAAATTGCTGATGCTGGCTTTGAACTTGAGATCCTTCTGCCTTTGCCTCCTGAACCACTGGGGTTACAGGCATGTGCACCTGGCTATGGTTATCTTATTATGTTCAGAGCTCTCTATGCTCGCAGCTGGTGTCTGAGCTCAAGGTCAAGACTGATGTAGCTCCATGCCTTTGCACAGAGCTTCCTTAGGCAGGGCATCACCATAGCGATTGGGCAATCTTGTCCTGAATCATTGCACAGAAAGTTCCTAGAGCAACGCAGCCACAGCCATGAGGCAGTGAGAGACCATGACCCAAGTCACTGCTCTCCAAAACTGTATATACAAATTGGTGATTTCCAGGCCACCACTGACCTCCATGATGCTAAATCCATTGGTCAATTCTTACTTTTCCACCTTGACCTTTAAGTAACATTTAATAAAGTTGATTACATTCTCCTGTTTGGACTATCAAAATTCATCTTTCTGGAAAGCAAATCTTTCATGATTTAATTTTTCCTATGCTGGACACCACTTCTCAGTTTCATTTGCTGGTTCTCCCTCGTTTTCCCAATATCTAGTTTCCCATATTTATGTAACTAGTACAGATATTTTATTTAGAAGCCAGATGCAGAATGATCAAGGTGGAACTTTGATATTTAAAAGTTATGTGGGAGCTTGTTCACACAGAACTTTGTATGCTGTTGTAAGGACTTTGGTTGTCACACTGTGTGAGATGGGATGCCATGGAAGATCTGGAGTGATACATGATGGAAGCCATTGAAGAATTTTAAGCACTTTGGAGCACTATGAAAATTCTTTCTCCTTACTAAAATCATTTCCTCCACTTTTACTTTCTCAGGAATCTTGAGGTTGGAAGATAGGCCTCAGTAATTTATTTTTGTGATTGAGGTCCCTGTGGACCCAGCTCTGTCCCACCAGTTAATACTATTGGCCAGGTCTCCTAGTGTCTGAGGCTTGCCTTTCCACCGTCTTGCACCCAGACCAGGCTCTTCTGCCTGGGTATGGCAATGCTCAGTCTCTCCTCACCTATGTCCCTCCAGACATAGACATTTTTATGGAATTTATTTCACTGAAGTTATAAAACATCTGATGATTTCAACAGCTCCATGGAAAAGTAAAGTTTTGTTTCATCTGGTTATTTCTTGTTATTATCACTGATTTGAAAGGCTCACATCTTTCTAGACCCTAACCAATAGTATAAGTTTTATTGCCTTATTCTAGAGCTTTCCCTGACTCACCAAAAATAGTTTACTTGTTCTTCTGAGTATATGTATCCACAGCATGCTCTGCTTAACTTTATCTCGGCACACATTCCACTAGCCTGTTGACTAGAATGCCCACAGATTGTTAATTTAGGGCAGAGATTCTTCTGTGTTCACTAAGTCCTAGCCCAATGTCTGTTCTATAATAAACCCTCAGATAAATATCTGTTCAATAATGTTTGGGTCTAAGGACTCATGTACTTCCACACCTTATTTTATCTTCCATGAACCTTGATTTAGGCAGGACTTACAACTCTGGGTACTCAATCAGCCTTCTTGAGAAGACTCTTCAACTGGTCAGCCTAATCTTCCTCTCCAGACCCAAGAGAGGCTCCCAGCTACGGAAATGGAAATTGGGGAGGGAGTCCCTGGTTCTGAATAAGTAGCATATAAATATATTTAGTAGTATACATATATTTCTCTATATATCATAGGACTATAGAAATATGAACTTCTCAGTTGGTCAAAAGACAAAATTTTTTTAAAAAGTGGTTTGACATCTTAAAAAAAGAATTCTAGGGAGGGGAGGGGAGGGGGGATAGTGGAGAATGGGATAGACAGCAGAATACATCAGTCACCAGAAAGGCAATTTGTAAATCAATGGAAATGTAACTGATGTGACACAGCAATCTGTATACGGGGTAAAAATGGGAGTTCATAACCCACTTGAATCAATCTGTGAAATACGGTATATTAAGAACTATGTAATGTTTTGAACAACCAACAATAAAATAAAAAAAATAAAATATGTAAAACTGAGAAAAAAAAAGAATTCTAATATAAGATGTGAAGAGTGGCAATTTCTCTCTGCCTCCTAGGAGCCTCAATGATTACTGTTCATCAATCATCCATAGCTCTTGACAACTGTGCCACATTTTAATAACTGAATTTCCAGATCTATTAAAAACTATAGGCTTTGGCCATCTGCCAGAATTCCTCTGAAATATGTACTCTTTCCTTTAGACTTTCTCTTGCTGGTAAAAATTAAAATGCATCACTGGATTGCCAGATTTCACTTACTGCTATGAATATTGGAGGCAAAACAAGTAGTAATGAATATTGATTTCAAAGGACAGAGATTATATAAGCCACATACATCTATTCATTCAATTAAAAAAATCTCTTAATTTTTTTCCATTATCTTCAATTGTTACATTGTTTTCATGGCACATTACTAGAAAATTACTGTTATTTAATTTTATCATAGGTAAATTCTTACATAGGGGAAAGGATGAGAAATGGGTCCCTAGTATTTCTTTTGTGTTTCTCCCTTACTCTGTTTTCAGGATGGAACCCCCTTAGAGGGGCAGGGTGTTGGTTCATATTCATGGGGAAGTAAAATTAAACATTCCTCACTCCTATCCCCTTCCCCACTTCCCAAACCTTAGGAGTAATGTAAATTGTCTGTTGAGACTTGGTTAAGTGAAGGAATCTAGCCAGTTTAGTTCAATGTATTAATAATTCACTATTTCAACTAAAAGGGGATCAGAAGAGTAAAGGGACCAGGGGGATAGAGGAGGAGAGGGAAAGGGAAAATATTGGGGAATGATATTGGGAAAATTATATTATTATACTGTATGCATGTATGAGTATATGACAACAAATCTCACAATTTGGACAACAAATGATAACAAATCCCACAATTTTTTACTGGTGCATTATAGTTGCACTATGAATGCACCAGTAAAAAATGAAAAAAAAAAAGAATTCAGTTTCAGGCAACTCCTTTTAAGTGTCCTGACTTTCCTAACTTCACTCACAAAGTTGGGTTGTAAGCTTATATTCTGTAGGCAGAAGACTACATTCTTCTCTGGAAAACCAAATGACTCAAAATAAGAAACCTAAAGACATTCACAGTCAGGAAGCCCCCAATAAAATGATAGAGAGCCTAATAATTATTCTTTGAGAAGGTTCAAAAAAGGTCTATCTCATTTGTACTCACGGGACTCATCATGTACTCAGTTGTACTCATCATGCCATGCAGAGGCACAGGGAAACACAGATTGTGGATGGAAGTCAGAAGACAGAGCAAGGGGATGTCTAGGCCTAGGAGTCTTTGTTGAAAAGGCAGGGCAGGCTAACAGTTTAGGATTGACTAGTTTGAATAATTCTGATAAGTTGTGGAATATAGGAGCTGTCTCTAGTTGTCTAGTACCTGGACCTACATTGATTTAGTGCAGGAGAAATATTGGCTTGGTGCATAAGAATAGGAGTGCTTTTGGGATCTGGGCTCAGGACTGATTGGTTTGCACACCAAAGACATGCTATGAAGTAAGCAGGTTACTATCTTTAGGAATTAGCAAGTTTTCGAACAGACAATCTGTCTTGGTTCTATAACGCCACAAGTGCTAGGATACCAAGGATACAGAGAAAATAATATAGTTCCTATAATTGGCCTAATAGATAAAACATGGTATTTAAGAAAACATGGAACTGTAATCTTTCTGTATATAAGCTTAATTTAGGTCATACTGTTGGTTTCAGCAAGGCATCTCACTCCTGAGTTCGGGATCTCATTGATTTGATTTCTCAAGAAGTGACCAGAAGGGTAGGAGTGGCTGCTGTCTGGCTTTGCAAGCCAGTGGGGAAGGCATTCGCAGAGGGGAGTCTAAGCATTCCTGACCCAGTCTCTGTTTCAGCAACCCTGAAACACTCCTCCTCTCTCTTCAGAGGAACTGGTGCTCCAAGTTCCTCAGTAAGGATATGCTATAGAAACCCAAGTGTCTGAACTTCCCTGCTTTAGAAGGTGAAAACCATGAAGCTACTTTGTTTTTTAATCATTATACCCACAATACCCATAATACCTGGCACATTCTACCTTCATCTTTTCATGACCATGGGGTGTTCCAACCTCTTTATAATCTCTTTGAGGTCAGTAGCATTGTTACCTATTATACATGAACACACTATACGATATAATTTGGACAATATAATTCCCTAGTATTTCCCCTTTCTCTCCCCTCCTCCCTCTCCAGTCCTTTTCTTCTACTCTACTGATCTCCCTATGATTTTCATGAGATTCCCCCTACCTTTTTTCCCCTCTCTAGCTTCTACATGAAAGAAAACATCCATATCTTTTTGTTTTGAATCACAACCATGCAAAATCATTTTTGTTTATATTCTCTTACAACCATGACAGAGCCAGTTAATATCTGCTTATTTTTAAGTTAAGCAATTATTATAAAAGTGCTGTTGGGCTGAGGATGCAGCTCAGTGATGAGCACTTATCTAGCATGCATGAGGCCCTGAGTTCAATCCCCCATACTGGAAAAAAAAAAAAAAGTGATATATTTATCATGGAAAACTTAGAAGTAAACTAAATGCATTGGAGAGGGAAATGTCATCCACATCACTCATCTTAATACTAATTTTACCATTTTTTAAAAATAGGGCCTTGAATTTGGGGTAAAATTGGGAGTTCATAACCCACTTCAATCTAATGTATGAAATATGATATGTCAAGAGCTTTGTAATATTGTGAACAACCAATAAAAAAAAATAAAATTAAAAAAAAATAGGGCCTTGATTATCTTGAGTTGACTATTTCATTTTTTTTTTCTTTTCCGCTAGTGGGATTAGAAATGAAGTGGCTTTTAGTCATGAGTCTTTCTTAGCTTTGCACACGTATAGCACTCGGTCCTCTTCAAAGAATAACCCTATTTATTTAAAAAAAGGCATCGAATGATGCCACTATCAGCTGCTTCTAATTAACCCCTCCTGGCTGTTTTAGTAAATGACTCAGCACCTGGCCTTCTTAAAGCAGTCAGGTTGTTTTGAATCACAACCATGTAAAATCATTAAAAGTACTCTAGATGTTCAACATCAACATTTCTTCCTAAAGTCTTGTTTCTGGAGTCCAAATAGTTTGAGTCTTGGTATTACCTTTTGAAAAAGGACAACAGAAATTTTGAACCTCAGTCTAGGAAAGTGGTTCATAATATTTTGCAGAATCTTTTATTTATTTTGCAATCCTAGGGATTAAACCCAGGACACTGCATATGCTGTACCAGAGTTCCATCCTCAGTGTAAGAAGCCCCTTTAAAAAAATGTATATATTTTTTATTTTGAGACAGTTTGGCTAGGTTGCTGAGGTTGACCTCAAACTTGCAATCCTCTTGCTTCACCCTCTAGTTATTGGGATTATGGGTGTGTACCACCACAAAGAAGCCCGTTTATATGTAAGAACACAGGGCAATTATGGCTGGACATCTAGTATTCATTGAGTAAACACATATACATTGTTGAGGGAGAGTTAAAATAAGAGTATTAAATGAAAATTGGTGAGCTATATTGGGAATTTGTCTTTAAAATCCCTATTTTCATTCAAATATAACTCTCCCTTTTATTTTCCAGCTAGATTCAATTAATTTCCCTAATACATCCTGCCTTAGAAAGTCTTACCTTATATATCATAGGTAGGATATATAAGGTTCAAGTATTCTGGTTTTCACTTGAATTCTATAGCCAAACCTGGAGTCACATAATACAAGATGACAGACCTAACTCAATATATTGGGAACTTCTCAACTCCCTTGATTTCTGACTGAAATCTCAAAGCCACTATGGGAGTGAAGGGTCCATTGGCAGGCTCATTTCCCCTTCTACCTGTTAAGGTGTTAAGGAAAGAAAGAGGCAGATGTCAGGACGGCTGAAGTCAATGTCTGTTGGAAATATGTAAGCAAGTTTGATCTTGGGGTGTCTTATCTTAGGACTATAGGAAATCATGTTTTCTAAGGAAAAGGATTTTGACAGTGGTAGTATGAATAATTTTGAGAAACCCGTGCAATAATTTCATATTCTCCCAGGTATTTGCCCTTAGTAGGTTGGGTTTTTGTAAAGATCATATATGTAATATGTGAACACAGTTAATGTGTCAATTGGATGGAATCATGGCACAAGTAATATGTCAAAAATGCAGAATTCCAGAATTACTCTTCAGGCCCTCTAGAGTTTAATGTGTTTGTGATGTGAATTCAGCATGGAGTGAGAGCTCTGAGATGGCGCTCCCTCTCTCTCTCTCTCTCTCTATATATATATATATATATATATATATATATATGAATGACCAGGTCCTCTACTTGCTCAAAATTAAGTACTAGGGAAATGTTATTAAATAAGTCTAATATTTGAGATCTACAGATTGCAGGTGAGGAACATTCCTATGGATGTTCTCCTGAAACATGCAAGTTGGAGAGAAATGCATAATTAGTTCTTTACAACACAGCTTGAAGCACTAGTGTCCAACACCCAGGAGAATCAGTCCTAAGGAACTTTTGGCAAAGTATTTAAAACTCTGGTGTCTAAATCTTAAAAGAAAAAGATTTTTTTGAGGGGATAGTGATAGGCTAGCTAGACACTAAAATAATCTATTACACAATAATTATAATAAAATATTATTCTAGCTTATTAAATACCTAGTTTTCATTGGAATTTGTGGAAGAAACATTAAGATGGCAGCAGTTCATTAAAAAACAACTTCTAATGGTCTGATTTAAATTTCATGTGAACGAAGAAAGTAATTTCTTATGATTACAGTCTAAGTAAAAATGAACTCATTTGGTTAGTTTCCATCTTCCTTATCACTACAATATAATTTATCATTAGTCGCTTCTGGCTTGCTTTAGAGGTTAGCAGTCTAGCACTTATTTCCTTTGTACACTGTCTCAAAAATAGAGATTTCCTAAAACAGTATTAGAAAGTTCTTACTTGAGATGGCTACAAAGATTAACCTTAATTTTGGCCAGAGTCTAATCTCATCTGGATTTGGCTCAATAATAGGACAACAGCTGTGTTTACAGAAAGATCAAAGTTTTGTACTTAACCACCATTAGAACAGAGACCAGCAACATTACTGTCTTTTACTACAAAGAAATAGACACTCAACTCAATACAGCATTATAAATGGTAGAGAGGTAAGCATTTCACAATTCTTTAAGATCTATTGAGTTCCTCCAATTGTTTTCAAAAGCTGAGAAAACTCCTCTTTTACTATTATTCATAAGGATTTTATAAGCTTATATAAATAAGAAAGTCCTAAGGTGGAGTTCCCGTTAAAAATTAGTTGAGAAGGCAAATAACTTTATAAAAAAGACATAAGTTAAACAGAAATAAACTGATCCAAAGAATTTCCAGACCAATGTCACTTGATCCTACATAAGGGTAACAATTGTTTTTACTAAAGTAGTTCAAAAGAACAGCTGTAAAGGTAAAAAAAAATAGATTAAATGCTTTTGCTTTCCTATGAAGTCTGTGTGTGTGCACGTAAAACAAACTGCTTATGTTGAATTTGAGTATGATACATCATAAAAAGGATGTATTTTTTCTTTTTGTGAAATGAGATCTTCAAAGTTGATATCCTAATTATTTTCTTTTTACTGTACTAGGTAAAAAATGGTTATTATAAATGGAAATCATGTTAATAGCAAATTAAAACATCTACTTATTTTTAAAGGTATTATTTCTTTAAATGTATGATTAGAAATGCATGCTGTTTTGAATCAACAAGGTGTTAAGATGAAAGAACAGAGTGTTCTCTTCTGTCCTTATTACTGAGCACAGAGACAGCTTGATAAAGATATACTGGAACAGCGTGCTGTGTCTGAGGACTTGACCAAGCTCTTATGAGGAATGTGTGGAAATGAATCTCCAAAATGGTCCTGTGCACTCTGCAAATTTTCTGTAAACTTGTAAAGGCTACTGGTATGGTATAAAGGTGGGTTAAACTGAGTTAATGTTTTGAGCAATAGAGAACCATGAAGAGAGTCTGGAGCAACTCTTTCTTCAAAATTATTAAATTAGTCTGGGCCATAATACTATCTCATAACTCCCCAATCAGCATTTCTGGGATAATGTCAGATTTTGAACAACTGCAAAAAACCAGACACAAATGTGCAAACCAGATTTCAATTTCTTGTCCACTGACATGAGATTTAAAACAGCCACAGGAACATTTCTAGGTCAATGTCAATATGTAGTCACAAATTACCAAAGTAAGAAACAAATTAGAGTCCATGGGTGTGTGATTTTGTGTTCTGGCATGGGAGAGACACTGAAATATTCATAACATATAAGCCAAATCATAAAAAATAAAATTGAGACTTATGATCCCATCATTTTGAAAGAGTAGGATTTAGCTTTGACATCTTGCAGATTTGTGATATCCTGACATTTGCTTCAACAGTCTTAAATAATACAAGTTTTAGAACATGACTTTTTTGTTTTTCTTTCAACAATGTTTGCAAGTGAAGCAATTCCGAAGAAAACTTAATCTCAACAGAAGAAAAACCCTTTTGGACATACCCATAAACAAACGTGGAAAACTAAAACTGGAAACAATATCAGAACTCGTTTGTTACTTATCAAGAATTAGAAGTGATGACCAATAACTAATTCTCCATGAACATTTCCTCATGTCTTAGTCTAATGGAAACATATTTCAAAAAACAAAGTTTACTAAGGTAAAAGAATACCATTACACCACGTTTCTTAGTAAGAATGATGAAGATCCATAAAAGAGGGAAGGGTGTTCAAGGTATAAATCACAAGTCATTTTTTCTGGTGAATTTTATCCCTTACACCAGATACTTTAAGAGCACCAAGTCCAGACCAAAGCTTCTGCACACAGGGCAGGGTAACATAATCAGTCACAGTTTGAAGAAATTGAAAATCTTTTTTAAAAATATTAAATTGACTAACAATCTTTAATAAATAATGAGGAAGTTTAACATCCCTAAACATATAGATTGCTAACAAAAATATGTACACACTTTCGGAGTACATGGAAATATCGTATTCTCCTTTTGTAAATGTTTGACCCTGAGAATTAGGAAAAGAGCATATACTTAATATAGAAGACAAAACACCCTTGGAACAGTACTTTGATAAAATCAAAATTATTTTTCCCATCATCTCTTCTCTGGAGCTGAGCTGCTAAGTTAATTATATAGTCTTACACGATGATTTTAAAAAATATAGAGAGTAAGAAAATAATTTTTCAAATCATCAATATTTTATTTAACAAAAGCAATAACTGAGACATTTCTAGAATTTACAGTATATCTGATATAAAAATAAGGAGTTTCCAAAATATGTACTAAAAATACAAAGTTTAAGAATCTAAAGTACAGAGAAAATTTATTTTATATTTCAGTCACCCAAAACAACAGCTTGTGGTCTCCTCCAATTGCACACAGTGGGAGAGTTCTATGCCAGGAAAGGCCAGATCCAACGGCTACAGAACCAGTGAGGACAGGCTATAAAATATGAGAAGAATTAAAGAGGCAAAATAAATGCCCAAAGCTCATAAATGAAAACTAAAAATAATAAATGCACTGATAAAATTATCTTCGTTAAGAGCAGAAATACTAAAAATATGCTTCATCAAAGGTGAAATGCAAATTATCTATTTGTAACCAGTTTGAATGAAGGCTACAATCCATTTATGAATAACTGATATTGCCCTGACTGAAGAATTTTTGCAGTTGGCATCAACCAAACAAACCAAATTTGATTAATATATTTAGATGAAAGAGAAAATACAGAAGCAACAGAAGAACTATGCTTCTTACAAGGATTCTGGCAAAAAAAGAAAATCCGTTGTCACTGGTGATTTAAACATCGAAAATGCTTTCTCTTTCAATTTAAGCAGATAAAAGACATAAGTGTCTTTAGTTACAAGTTACAAATTTGTGAAAAAATCAAATCACAAATTTAAAAAAACAGATATTCCATGAAAGATTTTGACATTACCTGAGTGTGTCCTAGATGATGAATCTGCAACTGGCTTGTCATTTTGCCTGGATAACCAGTGGTTGCAAACAAGTGTTCACTAATTGTGGACCATCTAAGAAATGAGAAAGCATAAGAATTAAGCACAACTTACTACGGATAACTATGAGGTTTTCTGAAATGAGTTCTCCCCCACCTCGCACAAAAGCAAAAGTTTTCTAATTCTAAATCTGGTAATGTGGTTTTACATTTAGACTGGAAATAATTATAGTTAGCTATTAATATGTTTTCATTTTGTGAATATTGTTTTCTTTTTTCCTTTTTTTGGTTGTTGTTACACATGGAAAGAACACCTTTATTTTATTTGTTTGATTTTTGTGTGGTGCTAAGGATTGAGCCCAGTGCCTCACACATGCTAGGTAAGCGCTCTGCCCTGAGCTACAGTCCCAGTGCCATATTTATTGTTATTATGTCACTGTATTAAGCTCCAAGGTTACACAAGGTTAGCATAGTCCTTTTCTTCTACCCAAGGGGCAAACGGTGTAGTCAGAAATACAAGGCACAAATAAGACAACAGATATAAAAATCTCATAGTACAATACATTTAGTAAATAAATTTAATGTTGTTAACATTTCTTATAAAATTAGCAATACATTTATATGTTTAAATCCTTTGGGATGATATAAATGTCTAGAATATTTAAATATTTAAGCTTCAAGGCATCTTGGACATTGTGGTTTACCACATCAGTGTTGCTGGAATTCTGACAACACGCCTAGCTAGCATAATAAATGGTGTGTGTGGGGCGGCAGCTGGGATTGTGGCTCAGTGGTAGAGCAGTCGCCTAGCACAGGCGGGACCTGGGTTTGATTTAAAAACATGGCTAGTTTTGTACATTCTTAGTTGCCTACCAACAGTTATTCTGCCCCCTTTTTAGGCTAATTGAACCCCAACTTTTTCTGGCACAGTATGTCCAACCCCAGGAGATGAGACATAACTAGCTTAAGGCAGTCACAGCAATCCCCAATGAAAGGAGAGTGCTCCTGGTTCTCCTCTGACATTAGACAATCTGGCATGAGGCTAGATGCCTGCAACTCTGGTAGCCATCTTAGAGCTTTGAATCAACCAGCCTCAAGCCTGACCATTGAGGATGGCAAAGTAAAGAATTAAAAGTATCTGAGCTCTTTATTAACACTGGAGAGCTGCTAAACCAACACCCACACAGTTTCTTAAGTACCACAGATCATTGGTTTAAAAATATTTGTTTGCTACCAGCTCTGAAGTCAGGATGCAGCTTATATTTATGGCATTCTTACATTACTTAAATATATTTTATTCTCAATAATGGTGTCCCAAGTCCTACAATTTTGGGGGGATATTTTAGATTTGATGAAAAATAACATATTAAAAATGTTCTATTGATTGTAGTATCTGTTATTTGGTTTGCCTGTTGTTTAAAACTGAAAGCAACTAACTGATTACACTTTACAATGGAATAGTATGAAAAATGAAATGAATGAAAAAGATCAAGGCATGTCAATTTAAGTAAAAATGAAAGCCATCATGTCAAAGATGAGGAAATATACTATTTGGCATGTTCTCATTTAAAACACAACAATGAGCTTTTTATAAAGTAAACATAGGTAAGTACATTTACATCTTTATCAGCACAGAACAATAAGGAAGCATAATATATATTTCAAATGTTGAGTGATACTGACAGAGTGGCAACATGTATTTTTGTGAGTTATAAAATTTTTCAGAGAAAATATCTGGAAAAACCCCCACTCGTAGATTAGACCAAAAGACAAAACCTCCAACAAAAATGGTTCATTACCTGAATAGGTAGGCTCGATCCATGTGCACAGGTCTTGTCTCTTGAGGATAACTAAAAAAGGATTTTGCATTGTGTGATTTTAATGTGTTAGACTCAAGTAGATGAAATGAAATTAAGGTTTTAATGATGTTTTCTCTTTAAAAGCCCAATATACTTAAGTTGTAACAAAATTCCAAGTAAGCACCCAGTTAAAATAGATAAACTATGACAAGACTTAGAATCATTCATTATAGGGCACATCTTTCAACAGGATCAGAGTTATTCTTCTTTTCTAACATAAGTAAACATTGCTCAGATCAAAGATTTCCTCCTCTGTGTTGTCCTTTCTGGGTTACTCCCAAAGTAAACCTGCAAAGCATGAATATGTTATGCGAAACCCAGAGCTCCAGCCCTTCTACAGGAGACACTTATTTTCATTCCACTTGGAGGTCCAGATTATAAGCATAGCCCAGCAGATCATTTAGTGATTGTTACTGGCTTTTTGGTAAGCAAGAGACAAACATGCTAAGGAAGTACCTGGACCGAGTGATATCCCAAATTATCCAATCATTTCCTGCAACAGCTCCAACTTTGAAGGTGTTTTTTAAGCACCAGTGTGCTGACATTAATGGTATCTGTTCTGATTCAAGAGACAAAATAGCCTGTTGGGCCAACAGATCATAAAATCGGATTGTTCCATTCTTCTCTGCAACCATCAGCTGCAAATGAGAAAAAGAAAAGAACACTTAACCACTGATCTCACTAGCTAACCCTGAGAAACAAGCAGAGATTCAATGCTATACTACTAAAAGTAAACATATGCTTATGTTTAAAAAGAGATAAAACACAAAGGAAATAAGAAAGCTATGCAAAAATATCTATAAAATATGGGGAAAAAAGAAACAAAAACTTCAGTTAAAGATTCAAGAAATTTTTTTTAAATACTTTTTAGTGTTGATGGACCTATATTTTATTCATTTATTTACATGTGGTGCTGAGAATTGAACCCAGTGCCTCACATATGTGAGGCAAGCACTCTACCACTGAGCCACAACCCCAGCCCACCCTCCCCCAACAACAACAACAAAAAAAACAATTTTAAATGATGATGCTAGGCAGAAGAGATCAACCTAAACATTCATTCTGAGAAAAGTTAACCTTTTATGTTAGCTTTATTGTCTGGCAAGGATAGCCAAGTATATATCCTGTATTATACATCCTTATGCAATTTGTTTCCAGAGTGGAAGGCAGCATTGGAACAGTTGAAGAGCTCAGGTAGTTCTGAGTAGCAAGGTTGCTTCCTCCAGTTAAAAACTGATCGACTCCAACATATGATCAACAGCTCTCTCATTTCTAAACTGGAAATTGGAGGATGAGGATAGCTAATGGGTTGTTGCAGTGATTAAATGAGTAGCCTCACACTCAATATTCCCTTTTTTCTAAGATGCCACTGATTTAAGATATTCAATAATCAGTGTTTTTAATCTGTGACTTATCAAATGCACAAATTAAGAGAGTGCTGTGTCTATCTAAGTATATGAGCTGTTGATGCCCAAAGAAAGTGCTCTATAAAATTCTCTGTGAAGTTCTTTCTTTTTAAGAATGCTGTTTAAATTCTGATTATATTAAGATAAAAACATCACTGAAGGTGTGAACTAACAGTGGTAGACTGGAAAGAATGTGGAAACTGGCATGAAAACTCCTAGTCTCTGCCACAATCTGATGAAAGACCTGAAATTTACTTCTTTCTCACCCATAAAATGGGGGACAATTATATCAGACTCAAAAAATTACTATATGGCTAAAATGTGATTGGACTTGTATCACAAAATAGCATAAAATGTTGTTACTACTTCTAACAAGATAGGCCATCTCTAGCTCAGGGGTTTTGGCAGACATTCCATTACTCTTCTAACAGTCCTCCATTGAACATCTACTTTATTTATATATACAGTTGACTCTCATTATTTGTGGGAGTTAGGTACTCTAAAATGGCTGCAAACAATGAATTAGCAAATTTTGAACAACTGTTCCTAGGGTAAATATAGGGTTAGATTCTTGGAAGCTCCCAAGATCATTTTTCATAACTGGTCAATGCACACATACCTTTGTGTTTCTGTTTAAAGACACCTTATGTAACATATATTGATTCATTAACATAGACTTCATAAGCAAAACCACTATAACTTATTCCTGAAAACAGCTTATCTACACATATATTTTCTCTATAAGGCATAGCACTGCCTTTTACTTAGGAACACGATATAGCATTTCAGTACTATGTTTTGGGGCCATTTTACACAGTAAAATTAACAACAAAAAGTACAAAGATGTAAAAAATGTGCCACTGGCAGACCATGGAAAAGACATGTATTTATTTTACAAGGACTAAGACAAGAAGGCAGTGCTGCCTTGTCTGACCTTATGTGGGAATGTGCACATTAGATGTTTCAATGTTTTTGCTGCTCTGCACATGTCTGTGATTTCAAAAGTGCTAAGAATACTGATTTTGTGGTGACAAATACATTTTAATAAGTAGATTAATTTATAAATTCAAAATCTGTGAATAATGAGGATCAACTTTATACAAATATACATGTAAACACTGTTAATTAACAGAAGTCAAAGATAAAAGACATGAGCCTCAATCTCAAGAAAATTTCCATTTTACTATATGTATTTTGTGATTTCCAGATTTTATGGCTCCTTTATGCAGTTTATATCCCATGTGATTTTTTTCTAAGAATTCTATGAGACAGGTAATCAGAGACCCAACTCTCTTCTCTTTTGTTTTTTCCATCAAGATCAAGCATAAGAGGATAAAAATTCTGTGTTTGATCTGACATGGTAGGCCACTGAAAAGCACTGGATTGTTATAGCTGTAAAAAATACCTTCAACATCTGATTGCTTACTATGTACTTTTAAAAGGATTTTAGAAATGTTAACTCATTTAGTGATGCTATAAAAAAGTATCTATTTTATAAGTTGAGGAAATGAAGGCAGTAAATGAGAGAGTTTAAACAACTACTGAGTGGCAGGCTTGAACTTAACTTCAGGCAGTTAACACAAGAGTCCACACTCTAAACCAATTCTCTATGACACTTTTCTGTATTCTAAGCTTCTAAGTTTAGGAGTGATATGTGAATCTGTTATTTTAAGAATATTAACCAAAAAGGAAGAAGGATTTTCAAAGAGTGGAGAGTCAGAGACCTCAGAAACAATCAATGCCTGATGGAAGCTAACTAAGAGAACAGGAAAAGGAAGATGCATCTTAAGGAAGAAAGGAACAAGAAGAGTTAGTGACATGAAGGAACAAGTAGAGTTAGGACATGAAGGCATGGAAATGCTTGTTGAGGGAAGGAAAGAATTAGATATGACTTTAGGTTTGTGAGTTAATGTGATTTGGAGCAGGGACTTCCAAACATTAGGAAATCATAGAAACATTAAATATAAAAGGAATTTTAATGATCTTTAGAAGAAAAATAAAGCATATGGAAGAAAGTGATCTGAAATATTAACAAATTCAGCATTAATTTACACGTTTGGAGATAGATGTTGTAATAAATTTTCTTACTTCTCATCTAGGTCATTTATTAAAAAAGTAGTTTATTGTAGTTAAACATAGCAGTATTAACATTTTGGTAGAATCTTTGTTTTAAGTAGATTCACGGCTCTAGGGGAGAAATCTAGGCATAAAACAAAATTTAGGACCTGGATTCAGAAATAACACTTAAGCATCTAACATGAATAAATTAGAACATTTTGTTCATACATATATCCAGAGAATAATTCTCATAAAAAGATCTAATAGGCCTGAAACAAATTTCCAAGGAATCCCAGGGTCAAAGAACACACCAACAGTCTGGGGCTTACCTCTTCTGTGAAAGCTGTGAGAAGATCTGATTATTTGTTCTTTATGTTAGTAGTCTACTAAGTAGATTTTTAAAAATTCTAATACTTATTATCTGTGATGCTGTATTTACATGTATTTCTTCCTTAAAAGTCAGAGTATAACTTAAAGAAGGAAACTTATTCCTTTTATTACGCCCTATTACAAGAGGGTATAGTATCAGTAGAAACTAATCCTTGGGACAACTCACAAATACATAGGGAAAAAAAAAGATGACGGTATAAAAAGAAAAAGATACATGCAAAGTTACTCAAGAGGACTAGGGTAGTGCAGCTAGGGCTTTCAAGACAGAGGTGCTCCATGGTGGAAAAGCTGCCTTGGGATTAAGAATTAAGGAAAAGGACATTTTATGTGTTGAAAATATCAGTGGTAATTTCTAAAAGAAGTGGCACTGAATGAGACAGTGGTTGGACCAAGAGACGGGAAAACAGAACCCAAGTTAAAAGTTATGGGCAATAGATTCAAATGTTTAGAAATAAAAGGTGTAAAAGTTTAAAATTTAAAGGAAATATGGAAGACTGCAATCATCAACAGCAAAAACTACTGAGTTGAGTTGCTTAGGTTCAAATGCCAATTCTTTCACTTACCAGTGATATGACTCTGGGCAAGTTTATTTAACTTCTCTGAACCTTGGTTTCCTTATCTGTGAAATGGAGATCATCTGAGACTCATAAGAGTACCATGAAAAGTAAATGAAATGCTAGCTGAGGGCCCAGTGCGCTTGAGCATTATTTGTTTGCCATGGTCAGTCAAATTTATCATTTTGTGCAAACTTAAGGACATTACAGAATGAAGAAAGTGTATAAAGACATAGAGGACTGTGAAAATAGGATGCCTAAGGGACAGGAATGAACCCCAGAGAACAGCTGAAAGATTACGTTTAAGAAAGCTGAAACTTCTTAGATTCTACTCAGATATAATAAATGTAGTGATGTTAAATAGAAAATATTGGCCAACAACATAACTTTTTTTTTGGTGCTGGGGATTGAACCTAGGGGTGCTTAACCATTGAGCTATACCCTTAGCCCCTTTTTATATCTTATTTAGAGACAGGGTCTCACTGAGTTGCTTAGGGCCTCAGTGAGGCTGGCTTTCAAATCACTATCCTCCTGTCTCAGCCTCCTGAACTGCTGAAATTACAGCATGAGCCATCAATAACAACTCTTACTGAATGGCTCCTGTTTTCCCAGTGAAATGAGAGTTAAGACCAATTGATAATCAGACCTCTTAGTGTACCTTTAGTATTTTTAGGAAGCTCTACTCCGAATAGAAATTGAACATCACTGTAACCAGGGAAAATCTGCCTGAAGTCACTGATGCTTCCTGTTTATATGTTATGGCTCACAAGCTTGGATGTGCCTTTATTTATCTTTTTCTTTACTTTTGGTATTGGGGATTGAACTAGGGTTGCTTTACCACTGAGTTATAAAACCAGCCCTTTTTATTGTTTATTTTGAGACAGGGCCTCTCTGAGTTGCTGTGGGCCTTACTAAATTGCTGAGGCTGGCTCAAACTCACAATCCTGCCTCAGCCTTTGGAGATGCTGGGATTATGGGCAGGTGCCACTGTGCCTGTCCTTTTTCCTTTATTTACTTCACAATGCTACTAGATCATCTGGGTATAAGTTTTTAGACTAAATCTGCTAAACATCAGGAAAAGTGTACTCTGAATAAATGCCACTTGTGGATGATGGCTGTCAAATTAAAACTAACAATTTTAGATAAACTTTTAAAGTACAGATATCTAGACTAATCCAAATGTACTCATGCCAATTAGTGTTTCTGAGATGGGAAGCCATTGATTTTTCTCTTCTATGGGTATATGTATTGTATCTTATATGTCTTTTCAGCTGATTAAAGAAAGCTAAATTATAAATAATAACCTTAAAATTTTCTTCAGGATGCCAGCACACACTCATTCCAGGGGAATGAAGAACAAAATGAGCTGTTTGTGCTCCTTCCAAGTTCCAAATCCTAATAAAAGAATAAGAGTATAATGTTAAATATTCTTGATAAATTACTAGTAAAATCAAATTTCCATAAATTTATTCAAAGCTCTTATTACAAATTATGATAAACACTTGTAATTATTTTAAAAGACAATTAACACTGCTATTAGAAAGTATGAAAAGTGGTATGAAGAATTTAGTTTTACTAAAATCATGAAACAAAGAGACACACATTTTTTAATTAATATAAGATAGCAACACAATAATTTGTTTTTCAATTATACTCTTTACCTTATGGCAAGATCTTGAAGCTTCTAGGTAAATTATCAGAGTACATTTTCACCTAGTAGTCACTTCAATTAACCAGGAATGCTTAACCCCCCACCCGCTACCCAGCACTTTCATTTTAAAAATAACATATAAAGAAGCTAATATGAAGTGGTGATGTGCATTTAGAGGCATAATCATTTTCCACAGATGGAATTGCTTATGCCATGTACCTTTGGGTTTCCAACCCAGAGGATACTTCCTATGTTATACAGTTTCCAATCTGGCTCACTTCTTCAGTGTTCTCTCCCAAAGGTAGCTGGACTTGATAGCTACTAGATTAAAGTGTGTTGAAGACCGGGCACTTGGTTCCTCCTACTCTTTTTGTCCTCATTAGTTACAAATCCATGGTAACAAGGACCAGGTTACTCAGACATGGATCTCCCATGCATTCCCACCTACAGTGGGGAATTAAGACTCTATAATCTCAGGTATGGTACTTTGTTCTGAGAACTGCTATTCCCCACCCAGACTTTTTATGTCAACTTAAGTCTTCTTACTCAGCTACTATTATATGGTACTGGAAGAGATTAGCATGCAAAGATAGAAATTAGTAGGTGGCTGGCAAAGTGCCCACAGAATTATGGTCTTTGAGAACTGAACACTTCAGGGACTGGGGCATAGACCAGTGGATTCTGTGCTTAGCATGCTTAAGACCCTGGGTTCGTGGGTTCATTTTCTTCTGGTTTTTATAGTTTCTCTCTCTTTAGGATGAAAACAATTTCAAAAAATTTCAGGAATATATCTTATGCATAGAGTTAAATTTTATTTCAAAGAATGTAGATATATTTATTAGACAATGCTACTCTGTGTTAAATGACATTATTTCAAATATTTTTCTTCCTTGTAGAAATTACAGAGTATCATAGTTGCACATAAACTAACATTTTTTATGATTATCTTCTTGATTAAATATTTGAAGCATACACTTTTCTTTTGCTAAATCAACACTTTTCATCTGCATTTACTACACAGGGGAGACAATTACAATTTAATCGAAGAGGGGAATCACATTTACCAATGGTTTATACAATTGAATTTCACTTCCCACAGTGAATGAGATTATTAATTATGAAAATTGAATATTTCTTTCTTCTCTATTTTCATTTGCATAATATAGCACTGGGCTTGCATATATTTTGCCACTACCGAAACAGCATAAAATTTTCTTCCAAATTCAGTGAATCCCATGAGAAGATGGTTTAAAACATCCATTCTTTTGATCTTATTCTAATATATATGATTTTTTTGTTGGCTACTATATAAATTGAGGAAATACATACCAGACATTTTTATGAGTTTTTTTCAACATTTTCAAATGAAGGAGAGAAAAGGAATAGAAAATCTAGGTTGAGATATAAAATTGTCAACTAATTAAGTATATTCCAATAAGCCAAAATTTAAAACAGTATTTTATCCTGAATAGAACCTAATTTTTTTAAAAAACTGACTTGAACACAAGGAAGGTTTAAAGAGAGTGATCCAGATTAATTTTGGGGGGACTAGGATAAAATGATTTATGGTTCATATTTATATGCTTATTCAATAATTCTCAGTGGTTGCAAACTTAAGTAACTAAGTATGCAAAATACAACAAATTGGGCTGAAATAAGTTATCCTAACCAAATTAGCTACAGATGGTATAATTTAGGTTGTTAAGGCCTATTTCCTTTTTTGATAAATTATAAAATTAAGCCCTTCTCAAATCCTTTTATGGAACTCAACTCATTTTTCTTTGTCTTTACTACATGGTTCATATAGTTCACATTAGTTTCTTCAGATAAAGTCACATTGCTTTTTTAAAAAATATATCATGTGTAATAAAAGTATACAAATCTTAGGTATATAATTAAAACTGAATACACTCAATGAGAACAGAACCCAAATCCACAGAGTATTTCCAGAATTCCAAAAGTTGCCTTGTGTTCCCATCACATTTCCTTGCTTTTTCACAGAAGAGCTGACTACTAACACTGCTATCCTAACTTCTACTAACACCATAGCTTACTTTTGTCTGTATTTTACAATCATATGTTACATATTTTTTTGGTCATTAGGTTTTATGAGATTTGCAAACTTTGCTGCGTGTTGTAATCTCTTCATTCTCATCTATCAAAAAGAGAAATAAGACTTAACAACTCAATTATACAGTATTCCATTATTTAAGTATACCACAGCATATTTATTCATTGTACTGCTGACAGATATTTAGGTTGTTTCCAATTTTTGGTATTACCAAAAATGCCACTATAAACCTTTTGTACATGGTCCAATTTTATTGAGTATAGATATACATATACCACCCCCGTTACATACACATACCTGCTAGGTACATACCTAGGCACGGAATTGCTGGACCATAGTTTACAAATATGTTCTTCAGGTATCACTGAACAGTTTTCCAAATTAGCTGTACCTCATACTTTCTTTCATTGTTAGTTTTTAATTACCAATGGAAAAAAGCTAAAACTTTCTCTTATTTCTGATTAAATACTGTCAGAATGGCAAAAGGCACAGCTTTTCAGTTGGCCTTATTTTGTAATTCTTGCATTTTATATTGTTCTTTTTATATATCTATGTATGTATATATTTATGTAAGTTTTAAAATGTAGTGAATACAATATACAGAAGCTCTATAAATGGATTTCCTTGTGACAGATTCTTCCTTTCTCCCTCTGTAGAAATGAAGAGAAAGAGAAAGCAATTTCTTAATGTTCCCACTTACGTATTTCTTGTATGCTTACCAAGAGGGAATATGGGTTTTTTTTTCCCCAGCAAACCATTGTTTATATATATGATGTAAAGTCTTATTGTTGTAATTATATAATTGTTATTATATAAATGGATAAAACATGAAAATAGCAGAGCTCTTTTGATGAAGTTATTGGCAACTAAGGCTATTTCTAAAAGGGAAAAAAGACCCTCTTAAATTAGGTATGTGAGACAGTTAAAAAAACTTAAATAACAACAAAAAAATCTTCAAAATTCAGATGTATTCTGAATTAAGACTACTTTTGTAAGTGTTGTATTCATTGTAGACATTGTATTATGGTTGTTGCTCATGTAGAACAAGAATCCAATGCCAATCAATGACTCATAACCTAAGAAAAAAGCTTGGGCCCAATAAAAAAAGATTGGCAAATGTTTTTTTTCATATATATGTTGTATATCTGAATAAGACAGGTAGGCATACTTTCAAAATGATTTCCTGAGTTTACTGACTTTTTGGTTTTCTAAGAACTACTGGTCTAGATCATTAAAGGAAAAAAAAAAAAGGGTTTCTACCATAACAGGAAAACAAATTTAAAATTTGGAAATTCAGGTTTTAGTATTGTCAAATTTATTTAGCATGAAATTTTTTATAATAATAAAATTACTAAAAAAAATTAATTTTAAGGGCTCATTGTCTTCTTAATAAACAAATATATGAAACGACAATGGACTACTTATAGAAGTATGGCATAAATGTTACCAGGTTAAATTACCTGGGCCAAAAAGTTAGGAGCTATATGAAATACACATGTATACATATTTAACTGTTTGCAAAGGAAAAGCTTCTAAGGTAAAGGTCATCTGCTAATACATTAAGAAGTCAGATCCAGTGAATCAAAAGGCACAGGTACAGTATTACTCTCAAGTGAAATAAACTACAGTTTTGACCCAATTTGAACTGTAATTATAACAAACATCTTCCCTCTCACCATTACTGTAGTCCTAAATAGAACTGTTCTTGTTAATCATAAAAAGGATGGATGAAGAGTTAACTGGGTCTAAGATTATGAATTATACTTACTTTACTTTTAGTAGTTTATTGCTAAAATTATTTCCTCATTTCAGACCCAGTGCTTTTCAGCAGAACTTCATTAAGTATCCCTACCATATAGAACCCAAATACAATTATCCCATTTAATTAATAAAAAGGTACTATAAATTTGGTGTTGGCATATTGGGATATCTTAGATATTCTCAAAAGACTTTTAAATGGACAATTAGCAGAGGTTGATACTCTGTTTGAGAATTCAAAAGGAAATTTCCTGGGTAATACTCTGTTCTTTTTGTTCTCCATTTTTAATTGGCAGCTCATTGTCTCCTAGGGAGTTCATTGTAGAAGGAAGTTTCTGCTACCAAATGTTTTTGACAGCACAGACAAAAGAAGGAATGGATGAGATTAAATGACACATCTGTATCCATTTGGCCCTCTGTAAAGGGTAAAGCAAAGAATACACCACAATCTTTCTAAAAGACATGACTAGATCATATGAATCAGTGAACTGAATAATTAAATTAGAAAACAAGAACAAAAGTAATACTACAGAGATGTAGTTATAAGGATGAAGAGGTACTTTACAATATCCCTGAGTGCAAGAATGGGACCTCCTGTGTATCCTAAACAAGAAACACATTTTTCACTGAGTTTTTGATAGCAAATTGAGGATTTTCTCTCTCATTTCCAAGTAATCAGGAAACAAGATACTTGTGATGTAGATGATTGAAAAAAAAAAAAGTTAAGCCATGGCATATTTCTTTAGTAAGTAAACACACAACTGGAAAGGTAAATAAAGCAAGTAATAAATAATTTATTGCTGAAATAACTGTTTAAGCACAAAAGAAGTTCAAAGGTAGGGAATCTTCTAACTAAAGGCCCCAATCCAGGGATTAGATTGACAAATCTTGATAGTGGGTTTGGTAGGTTAGAGTGGTGAATAAACTTTGTTAGTAATGGCTCAGACTCTGAAGAACATTGAAAGATAAAAGTTTTAAAAGGGAGCAAAACCAAAATGGCATGATAGCTTTCAAGCTATCATAAAAGATACTTTATAAAAGATACTTTAGTAAAGTATTTTCAAATATATTTAGAAAATAAGACTAACTGACTCCTATTGTTTTTAAGTACTCAAGTCTACCGAGCTAGTAGTAGTGACAGTTTGCTAGCAGCATTAATAGATTATTTTACTAACTTCTGAATAAGAACTAAAAAGAGAGATTAAGCAGAAATTACAAGTTTAATATCCCAGAAGTGAGAAACGGAAGATACCCCATAGCAGAATTAACATCTCATTTAAAAACTTAATAAGTAGATTTTTCAAGGAAGGGAATTGTGATAAATTTTGTCACATTCATCAGAATTAAACTCAACTGCAAAGAAATACCATACGGTAGTTTTCAAACAGATCATATATAATTTCATCTTTAAGGAGTTCAGAGTAGGACTTGTAAATTCTTTAACTGACACAATCCTTAATACAAATACCCTTTATACTATCTAGGAAATATGAGAATTTCATGATGTCCAACAAAAGTTTCGATAAAACTTTACAATTTAAAATTTGACTACATGCTAAATATGAAAACTATAGATAAGGCAAAGTAGTCCTCATTATGCACATTAAAGGATTTCAAAGTAAACCTGAAAAGTATTTGTACATGACTCCCATTTATATAATTCACTTAATGTAACCACATGAGGGCCACATAAGGCAAGCTGAAATTACTGTAATCACTGGTTTGGTAAAAGACTTTAATAAATACTGGTTTTGTATTTCATCTAGAAGGGCACATGAGAAAGAACAAAGTGTTGAATATCACAGAGTGGTGTTAGCAGTACATCATCATGCAACATTTTAGAAAATTCTTTAATCACTTTATTGATTTTTAGGATATAATAATCTTTCATTAACATTTGGTTTTATTCATTGAATAAAAAGGTCTGAAACTATGATCACAAGGTTTTATTATTTTCAGACAGTATTTTTTTATACACAGAATCCTTAACTTCTATTTATTGAGAGTATTATCAAACAACACAAACTATCAATTTTACTCCATTCTCAAAGCTCTGCTAAACTTATACAACAATTACTCTTGATTAAACATATTCTAGAAATTAGAGGGAATTTTAGAAGATAAGCAGCGAACTTTATTTCCTGATTTAACCATAACCTTATAATGAGTAATAGGAATTTATCCTGATTTCACTTCATATCTGGAATTATTTAGGCATGGTTTATGTGCTCCTAAACACAGATTACCTCCCAAGAATAGTTCATTGGCCTATCTTCAGAAGGTTCTCAGTCCCCTTTTGTCTGCTTCCCACTAGGACTGTTTTTAAATATATCACATATTTTGTGATCCCAACTGGGGTGGGGGAGAAAGACTACTGCATTCTAATTAGGGATCTTACAAGACTCTCAAATGTATCAAGACAAAGGTGATATGGCAAGAACTCACCATGTGGTACACAAAAGACATTTGATAAACACTGTTTTCCCTCTTCTAACATTTTTCCTCTTGTAACCCTATACTACTGGCTTAGTGACTAGCTTAGGTAATTTAGTATTCCCTTATCCGATAGTGTGATTATATTCCTAAAAACAAAACAAAGTTATTCTTTATTTCTTATATCCTGTCCCTTCTCCCATTCTTTAAAAAAAATGATCCTAGCTAGAACATGGCATTTACAATTATTTCATGTTTTACAGACGAAGGGAATGGTACCTTATGTGTCTCTAATTCATTAGTCTTATACTAATTCCTAGTTTCTAGAAGTCAATTTTCCTTTGCCATAAATTTTTAATCTAATATCTTAAAAGATTATTGAAGGGTAAGGAGGAACAGAAAATGGATTTACTTCTGACATCCTTTGTAGATACAGTGAGTACTGGGTTGTATGTTTCTTTTGTATCCCCAAAGTACTAAATGTTGATTCTACTGAATGTGTTTACTAAATACTTGTTGATCTGACTTGTTCTTACAGAATGGTACTGTTTCTGATACAAAAGAACATCTACTATTTGGCATTAACTGGGAATGAGATGTTCTGTGAGTTTTTTAAATAATAAGCTTAACCCATTAAAATATTTAAATACCACTTTTACCTTCTTTTGGAGGCAGGAGACAATAAATCTATCTAAATGAATATGTACTTTTTTTACCTCTAAAACATTATAATGATTTTTACTTCCTTTTGATGATACTGGGTCATAACTATGAATGTCAGTATTTATGTCTTCCTGTACAATTGCATAGAAGAGCACATATAATACACACAGATCAAACCAGTAATTATATGACCCAATGTATGTACACATACATATTTGTGTGTATATATGTTCATACAAGATCCTGAATGGCTAGTAATCCCACAATTTATTGGGGAATATCTTTTGTTAAACACATCTGTTAGATGCTTTTTTTTTTTTTTGTAATAACACTTTTATAAAGATACTGCGACACATACATAGTTGTATTCATTCCTTTACCCAGATTCACTGATTTATGATTTTGTAGCATTATTTTAAATGCTCAAAATACTGCCATAAAAATAATATATCAGTGGTTCTCAACAAGTAAGTGGCATTTTTGGTTGTCCTAATGATTGGGGTGCCACAGGGCAGGCAGTGGCTAAGAGTCACCAATACTAATAATTATATAACTTTCAAATGACAGACTAAGCTTTAGAAACTCATAAAAGGTGGGAACATTTCAAGAGAGAAGATAAGTTTTCTGCAATGTTTTTCAATACTTTGTTCCTTGGCAAAACACTGAATTATTTGATACTATACATATACAAACTGGATGATTTGCAATATTTTCCTTCTGTTTTTCAATTTAACATCCTATAGATTGTTTTGCTATGTTAGTTCCTCTTTCTCTTAAGCCTATTTAACTTGTTCTATTATAACTAACACAAGCCTTTATTGTAATACTGTAGTTTGCTCAGGGCTATGATGCTGTAGAACTCCAGATGGCACTATTTACACTGTACTCTATGCCAATAATATCCGTGGACCATGCACTTGGTAGTCTTGCCTTTGCCTTAAAATTTCCTGTTATTTTCTGATATGCAATCCTATTCATTATAAAGAGGAAAAAAGACTATTTCAGTATGCAGACATATGTAGTTTTAACACTATTATTCTATAAACATGAGTTTATTTATTCTATAAAAATATAATACAATTAAGGCACTTTAATTTTTTTTGTAACTATATATTGTTCTCAATAGGCTAAATTGAGATCTCAGTTTTCATAATATTGCACAGATCATAGATTAAAACTAGAAGGAATCTGATAAAAACGTAACCAATCTTCTACCATAATAATATTTCATATTATCAGTAGCACCTTAGTTCACAGTGTGAATCTTTATTCTGTGTGATTCAGAATGCCAATTTTCAAACAAAATACATGTATTTCATGAATCTACTGAGGAAATAGGCTGTTTTAAAATCGTGTTACTAAGGCCACCAATCTACTAACTAATTATAGTATTATCTCTCTCTTAGAAATGTCAAAATCAAACATTAGAAAATGTGCATAGATCAAAATAGTGAAGTAATTTCAAAAATTACTTTTTAAAAGAGACACTGGGTCAGAGACATTTTTTCTCTGCCCTTTATAGTACAGATGTTAAGACTATATCGTAAGACTGTGCTATGCTGTAGTCTCTTTTGTTGTATATGTGCAACAATAAAATATTCTTTCGATGAAGCTATAATATTTTACATATTAAAGCCTAGCATTAAAAAATGTGATGTACTACAAAATTCACATTTTTAAAATACATAACACAAGGGCACTTGGTACATTTACAGTGTTGTCTACTATGTAGTTCCACAACATATTCATTATCCCAATAGAATCACAGAAAATGTGGCCTTTTGGTCTCGCTTATTTCAGTTAATATAATATTTCTAAGGTTCATTCAAGTTGTAGCATGTATCAATACTTCATTCCTTTCATGAAGAATATTCCGGTATATGGATATACCACATTTTGTTTACCCATTTATCCACTGATAAATCCACACATTTGAGCTATTTTCATCTTTTGAGAATAGCATTGACAGAAATATTCCTTTACAAATTTTTATTTGAACACATTTCCGGAATTCTTTTGGGTATATACTTAGGGGTAGAATTGCTGGGATACATGATAATTCAACACTTAACTTTTTGAGAAACTGCAAAATTATCCTCTATAATGGTTGCACTGTACCATTTTATAATGATTCCAGTAAAGTATTAGGGTTCCAATTCCTTCACGTTTTTCTAAACACCTGTTATTGTTCCATTTTAAAATCATAGCTATTTTAGTGAATATCTGTGGTTTTGACTTGCATTTCCCTAATAATCAATGACATTTAGCACTTTTTCATGTACTGAATAACATTTGTATAACTTCTTTGTATAACTGTCTATTCAAGTACTTCCTCCACATTTAAACTGGGTTGTCTTTTCATTGTTGAATTATTATAAGAGTTTTCATGTATCTGAATACAACACTCTTACTAGATTTATGATTTACACATATTTTCTCCTACCCTGTAAGTTATCTCTTCACCCTTCTAACAGCCTCTTTTGATGCCCAGAGGTTTTTAATTTTGATTAAGTTGAATTTATGCATTTTCTTTTGTTTTATATGTTTTTTGGTGTTGTATTTAAGAAACCATTGTCAACTCCAAGGTCTTTAAGATTTGTCCTTATATTTTCTTCTAAGAAATTTTCTTCTAAGGATTTTGCATGTATATTTATAATGGATACTGGTCTGTATTTTCTTTTCTTTCTTAAGGTTTATTGATATCTGAGTAATGCTGGCCTCACAGAATAAGTTAAAATGTGTTCCCTCCTGTTTTCTGAAAGTCTTTGAGAAAGATTGGTGTTAATTTTTTAAATGTTTGGTGGAAATTACAAGTGAGGCATTATGTCCTCTGTTGGGAGTTTTAGTTTTTTTACAGATTCAAACTCCTTTGTTTGTTATAGGTCTAATCAGATTTTCCTTCTTCTTGAGGCAGTTGTGGCAGTTTTCTATTTCTGGGAATGTGTCCATTTCATTTAGATTATCTAATTTGTTGGTAATAATTGTTCATATTTTTTAAGAACAAAAGCAACATCCTCATTTTTTTCTGATATATTTATTGGGTATACTTTCTCTCTTTTCTTCTGTTTAGTCAACAGCTTGTTAATTCTGTTGAATTTTTTTGGAGAACCAACTTTTTGGTTCTCTATCCTCTGATCTTTATTTTCTTCCTTCTGTTAGCTGTGGTGCTAGTTTGTCCTTTTTTTTTAGTTCTAAGGTATAAAGTTAGGTTGCTGATTTGACACCTTCTTTTCTAATGTAGGTTCACAGATACAAACTTCCTTCCCAGCACTGCTTTTGCTGCATCTCATAAGTTTTATACACTGTGCTTTGTTGTTATTCATCTCAAAATATTTTGCATTGTATTTCCTTCTTTGACCCACTATAATTTGAGTGCCACATTTAATAAACATGAATTTGTAGATTCTTACAGTATTCCTTAATTTCTAGTTTTATTCCAATGCAGTCTAATATGATTTACATTTTTCTCAGTTTACTGATGATTGTCTTAAGGCCTAACATATGCTTTATTCTTGAAAAAATTCCATGTGCACTTGAGAAGAATGTGTATTATGCTAATGGTGGAAATGTTTCGAGTGTTTTAGTGTACGTCTGTTACATTTAGTTTTATGTTGTTGAAGTCCTTTGTTTCTTTATTGATCTTCTATATGGATTTAGCACAGTTTTTTTTTTTTTTCATTTTTAATTTATTTTATGCCTGGTATCATCTGTTCCCAAGGTGATAAAGGCTTTGACTGAGATCAGACAAGGATTTCAATAATGTACCTTTACCACCAACATGAAGGCCCAGAGTATGATTGGCATTACTTTAGTCAGTGTGAAAAGTCATACCCATGATGTAAATGGCTCTTCGCTCTGTCCAAATTACACACTTTGCATGTGCTAGTGTCCTTATTTGTACTTTGGCAAGTCTATCCTTTGAGTTAATGAAGATGGTGGTACTGAAATGTATTTCTATTACTGGGTATCCCTTTAGAATTTCTCTCCTTTACAACTGTGAGAGTATGCATTACACTATTCTTTTAACTTCTTGTTTTACATAGTTGCATCTTCTGGTGGTTGTATTTTTTTTTAAAATTTAATTCTGTCCATACTGTTTAGTTTTATTAGCCAATCAGAGTTGTTGTTTACTTCTGGTTAGTGAATTAAACTGACAAATTCTAAATTTAGCTACCCAGCTAATACTGTAATGATGATGTGTACCAACTTCAAAATATCAGAGGCTTACAAAAATAAGCACAATTTTTTCCTCATGGGTCTATGGGAAGCTGTTTCATAATGCCAGATGGTTCCATATCTGCTCTAGTATTTCTCATTCTGGGGCCATTAGCTATCTAGGACATGCTCACCTTACCACAGATGATAGAGCACAAGAGGTCAAGTCAAACCAGGTAAAACATTTAAAGCTTCTGCTGGTGTCACACTTGCTAACATCACACTGGCCTAAATGAGTCACAAAGTTAAGCCCAATGGGATAGGAAAATCTCCCTCCATTAGAGGGGGTAAGGAGTGTGAATACCTGCTACACAGTAATACCATCAACCATAATCTAGCAAAATCAGACACTCAGGCACAATGTAGATAGTTTTTCAAAAAGATAAATTTATTTAAAGGACCTACTCTGAAGCTAAGCCCTTTATTTTATAAAGGAATTATGTCCTTTCTTTTATGAAATGATGATAATGAAAGGTGATAACACTTAAAATTCTTATTGTTTAATTAAAAAAAAGCTGGAAATCACCAAGATTTCTGGAGAAATTTACTAGTCTATAAAAAAAACTTCAAACGTCTACTACAAGAAAAAAAATAATCATAGACCTCTGAGTATTCCTATGTCTCTCTGGCTGTTATTCACCATTCACAGGTTATTCCTTGGCTTGCAAATACTCCCATTTCCTCCCTTTTCAAGTTTTATTATTCCAAATGCTTGTGATTTGAAATATCCATGTTTTAGAGAACTGAAATGCCAATATTTATATCTAGTGATTTATTACCTTGAAAATGACCCATTTTAAGGTCTCTATACAAACTTGGTTTTGTAAATACTTGGGGACCTAAAATTTTAATGTCATATAAATCTTTCATCTCCCTGACATAAAAATTTTAACAGGCAGTGCATACATAAAGAATAATGGCCTATAATTCTGAAACTTTAAAAAGGTGAGCTATATAAAGATAAAAAATTATAAAAAAGTAGCCAGCAATTTTACTATTATATCACTATTAATTACATCACTATTAATGATATTTAATAGTTTTAAAAATATGTATATAATAATTAATAAATATTAATGATTTTGACAAAGCTTTTTCAGTTATTTAAAACTATGCAAAACAGCAGAGCAGTATCTTTTGATCACAGTATTGATAAAGCCAATGAAGAAATTGGTACTCCTCTAATGACTGATTATCTCATTTCACTCCTGACTTCTCAGTTTATTTCCACCTCCTACTCTTGCTCTTCAGCTTGTTTTTGTGATATTCTCCAGCTTTAGGAACTATTAAAATGTTATAGCTACATCATCCATTCTAGACTAGGGGGTAGGATGGAAGAACATGATACTGAAATGTATTTGCAGAAAACCTTATATAAAGACTTTTGAATTTGTCAAAATACCAAATTTTCCATGAGTCTCATGTAACAAGTTGAGATTTGCAGTTCATTATTATACATTTATTTAAACATGATCTGTGACATAACTTTATAATATGATAATGGTCTTTTATTGTTCTATTGATCTTGCCCAATATTGGATCTAATGTATATTTAAATTTTACAAAAGTGTACATCTAAAATAAGAGGCAGAAAGATATTCACAAAGTTAATGAAAGTTTCCATTAACTGGGATGAAAACTGACTTCACTGATTTTGAAAATCACGTTGGTGCCAAATCTCTGATTTAAATAGAATGTTTCTTTAATAATAATTTGTGCAATTTATATAAATGTTATATAAATGTTTATATAAATTTATATAAATGCATGTACATTTTTTTAAGTTGTAGATGGATATAATAATTTTTAACTATTTATTTTTATGTGGGCTGAGGAGCGAACCCAGTGCCTCACACTTGCTAGGTAAGCACTCCACCACAAAGCTACAACCCTAGTCCCTATCTAATTTTTAAAATATATATTCTCATTAAAATAAAAGGAAAATTTATAAATGTGGTTATAACATAAGCCACATACCTGCAGGTATGATCATCACTCACACTTGCGATTTCTCGACCTTCTTTGGGATCAAATGCCAAACCATTAATGAAATCTGAATGACCCTCTAATACCTGACAAAATGGGAAATTTAATAAGAAAACAGGAAAATAATCTACAATACTCCTATCAAATATATTTACTTCTCTGCGCCAAGAGATTTCAATGCATGTTTCTTTTTTCTATAAATATTTCTTTGGCAAGCTGCTATTTTTAAAGCATGATTTATACACCCACTTTTTGAGAAGGTTTGTCTTGGAAAGAAGTTAGTCATTCAACACACTGCTTATTAGCTTAGTCTAACTTTTCTCGTATGCATTTCTTCCAAAAACATGCATACTTTTTTACTGTACCTGTCCTTGTCTCACCTCCTTTCTCATTTATCACATGCTAAAAAACCTCTTAGGGGTACTGGGATTGAGTCTCTCTAAGCTTTTTACCTTGTTATCTAGTGCTTTTCACACTTATTGCTTAATATACATAATATGAACTTCACCTTCAAATGTTTTCCTTCTCTTGCTCAATGTAACTGCCAGCAATGGAGACAGTATTATAAGCCCAAAGTCACAATCAACACAGTAATCCCCTTCTGACCATAGAAGGAACAAATGGGAAGTTGTAAGCTGGAGGACAATGTGAACAGGCAAGATTCCATTTGTCAAAATCTTTATAGTTGAAGTCCCAAATAAGCCTGCCAGATATTTGAATATCTCAATGGATTTTCTTCCTTCCTCTCTCCTTTCCTTCCAAAACCTTGAATTTGATCTGTTCACTATATAGAAATTCATGATAAAAAAAGGGGAAAAAAAGCATTTCCGTGTAATATTAATAAACCCAACTCCTCCAAATAATTCTCAAATGCTTCTCCTCTGTTCTGAGACAAATTAACATTAAATGTTTAATATTTATCATAATGAGCATATTAACTTTCAATAGGTAAAAATTTTATGTGCTATTTATACATTTAGTTATTCATGGTAGAGCCTTAGATTAATCAATATGTACAATACATTATCCCTATTGCACACAGCTTAAAGCATAATTTTCACTACTCTCTAAATGATTGGAAAGGTTTACCTTTGCTTTACAACATATTTTAATTTGCTAGAAAGTCAAGAAGGCAATACCATTCTTATAAGAAAATGTGATAACAATTTCAACCCATCCTGAGGGCTATTACATTACCAGAAAATATAATATATATAACCCTATATAAACGTATATAGGGTTATTATGTATTAAGTACCATTCTGTTTTACATGAATTAGTTCAAGCAATGCTCATAATTCTAAGAGGGAGATGCTATGATTACCTTTTCCCTAGAGATTAGGGTAAGAGTTTACAGAGATTAGATTACTTGACTAAGGTTACACCATTACTAAACTAAGGTTATACCATTACTAAACTGTAGAGCTGGGCTTCAAATGCAGGGGTGTTGGCTCCTGTGTCTGAGCTCTTAACCACTTTAGAAGCCTGTCTGGGCTATGCTGCCCTTACCATTTGTTCCCTTGAGTTCAACTCTTACTCCAAGTATGTTTGCATCCATTTTATTTTTACTATACCCGACTATGATTTTGACATTTTCTTATTTACTGTTTCTACCTCATATTTTACTACTAAATGATATCAGATTTAGAATCTTCAGTCATTACTAAGAACCTAGTTACTACCGTATATAACAGAATAAATGAGTCCCCAAATCACAAACTTTGAAGATGACAATAAAAATTCATTTCAAATTAGGATAAATAACTTAAAAGAAAAATAATAACATGTTTTAAAGTAAATTCTGAATATTTATGAATTATACTTGTCAACATACCTTATATTCATTTTTATCTTGAAGATCTGAAGTAAATAATCTAATTTTCATATCAATAGCCGAAGTACAAAATCTGGAAGCAAAAAAAACCAAACAAATCCATTTTTAGTCTCTGTAAGTAAAAGTCTTCCCTTCCTATTGTCCCTCCCTCCAATTTTCACTGGAATGTTTTATAATTCATCATCATGCTTTTCCTGAGGATGCGAAGGAGAATGTTGTAGCTCTGTTGTAGGAAATATTATATGCCCATTAAAGCACACAGGAGGCAAATTAAATATTTTATTTTGAAAACACATAAAATGTTACCACATTCTGGATTTGTCTCTTCAATTATAAATCAGTACATGAATGCCTGGTGTTGCTCCACTTTTCTTTGAATCTTTTCTACCTTAGGAGCATTTAATCCATCTCTTAATTAAATCAGAAACCTCAGAGAAGTAAAGTAAGGTGAACAATTTATTTTCTAGCCACTATGAAAGGAAAGCAAGCAAATGGAACATGAAAAAGAAAACATCTAAAGAGAAAGAAAATAAACTCAAGATAATAACATGCTAAAGAGAATCCACCAAGAAGAGCTGCTTTTTTTAAAAAAATATTTTTAAGTTGCAGATGGGACACAATAACTTGTTTACTTATTTTTCACTATGGTGCATTAGGATTGAACCCAGTGCCTCACATGTGCAAGGCAAATGCTCTATCGCTGAGCTATAATCCCTGTCCAAGAAGAACTTCTTTTTAAATGTAAGATAAATGTTAATGATGGTTAAGAGCGATGCCAAGTCACACCTTACTTGCTATGTAGTTATGAATGCACTTATTTTGGAACACTATGAAAAAAATATAAAGTAAAGAAGGCTACTTTAAGTTTAATCACAATTGCCCACATTATGTATAAAACAGTGAACTGGAAGTATAAATGGATTCTTTCTTTTCATATTATTGCGTTTCCTAAATTTTTAATGTGTTATTTTTCACAAGAGAACTATGTAATTTATTTGGAAAGGACAAAGTTATGTCACTAGGTTGCTGTGAAGATATTCTTTAACTTTTTGGCAGTATGGGGACTAAACCCAGGGCATGCTGCACAAGTGTTCTAACACTGGGCTATACCTCCAGTCCCAAAATATTAACTTTAAAATTAACGGCTGGTTAATATTTTCTGTATTACTTTCATTTGTATAGTTCCAAAAAGGATTTGAATAGCTTATCATAAATAAACAAAAAAACCCAAAGTGATGAATTGCAGCAAATTCATTAAAAGGAGGCAAACATGCACTGAGCAATGAAGGGAATGATCACAAGATATAAGCCCTTGTACAGACGGCTTCAGCAGGCATTACTGTCTCAACTAAATTTAGTTTTTCAGAAAGTTGGATTTTCAGTAATTAAGGTGGCAAAATAAGAGAAGAATCTGTGAAGACTTCAAATTTCTCATATGAATTTCAGGTAAAGATCTTTGTAGTTTGGACCAAACACATGGTCAAGTCATCACTGCCATGACTACACATTTAAATCACAAATAAATATGATAATCCTAATCTAATAATAGCAATGTCAAAATATGGAATCATCTAGAGTCATGGAAAATGGGCATGGAGGAAACAGTCTCTACAATCAGACTTGTCATCATTTAACATAATCAGAGAACATTATTAAATACTGCATTTGAAACTTTAAACTTACTTGATTACTGTAGGCAATGAATCAAGTCTAGTCTCTGGGCTCCAAGCTATGCCATCAACCCTGATTCCATGGTGAAATGTTCGAAGGGTTTTATATTGAATTCCTTCAATGTCTGCTTCCTCCTCCTAAGCACATAAATAAATGTTTTAACACGTTTGGAGGACAAATAAAACAAATATTCTGAATTTCATTATAATAAAAAATTTATCAGGAGGCCACGTAAATATTTTGGAGACTGAGATTAAACTAATTTATAGATTAAGCCATAACAAAACCAAAGTTGTTTAGGCCTTACAAAATAAATCCCTAGCACAACTAAAATCAAGCAGTAAATGTGTTATGGTTTATTCTAGGAAACATTTTACTTTTAATAGTAAACATATTTTATAACAAGTTCAAGAAAAAAGTTACGTTTTTCAAAATCAGAACATTCTAAATAAATGAATGATTATACATGGACTATCAACTTGATGATATAAAAATGTACATAAAGTTTGGATTAGATACTTTGGGGCCTTAAAATGCTTCAAAGTCATTATAGTGAATGTTTTCTCTTGGATGAGCAACTCTATCCAGGCCTCAAAAAGTTCCAGAAGATATAGTCCAATCAAACACAATTTTGTATATACATGCACTTCACATATGCAAATAAAGTACTACAAACAAAAACAATAAAACAGCAGACTTGAACCTACAAAGACATCAGATTAAAAATAATTATTGCAGCAGAATGTGGTAGCATGTCTGTAATTCTAGTGATAGACAGAAGGATTGCAAGTTCTAGGCCTTTGCAATTAATTTGGTAAGGCTCTGTCTCAAAAAAATAAAAGGGCGGGAGATAGAGCTCAGTGATAGAGTGCCCCTGGATTTATTCAATCCCCAGTACTTCAAATAAATAAAGAATAATCACAGTGGTACATGCCTATAATTACAACTACTTGGCTAGAAAGATGGCAAGTTCAAGGATAGTCTGGGCAACTTGGTGACACTGACTCAAAATAAACTAAATAGACCTATAATCAAATCAGCATGATATTAGCATAAAAACAAACACACTGACCAATGGAACAGGATTCAAAAATCCTGAAATAACAAATTAATCCATGCATTTACAGACAATTGATTTTTTTTATAAAGGTCTGAAAAACATGCAATGGGTTAAGGACAGTCTTTTTAATAAAGACGAATATCCACAAGCAGAAGCATGAAATCAAATTGTTATTTCATAAAGAGTTAGATGTACAACTTGAAACTGTAAAATGGCCAGAAGAAAACATGAAGGAAAAGCCCCACAATACTAGTCTGGGCAATATTTTGAATATGAACCCAAATGCAAGGGAACAAAAGCAAAAACTGGACTATAAAATTCCTCTGTATCTAAAAAGCTTTTACAAAGCAAAGGAAACAAGTGTGAAGAGAACCTATAAAACGGGCAAAAATATTTGTAAACTGTAAATCTGATGAGATCAATATCCTAAATATAGGAGAAACTCAAGAGCAAAAAACCAAAAATCCCAATCAAAAAATGGGTAAAGGACCTAAATGACACACAATGGCCAAAAGGTATATAAAGAATGCCCAGTAGGCAAACTAAAATCACAATGAGATAGCACCTCACATCTGATAGAATGGCCATATCAAAAAGAAAACAAGTGCTGAAAAGGATATAGAGAAAAAGTAGTCCTTGTATTTTGTTGGTAGAAATGAAAATTATGCCAACTATTATAAAAAACAATATGGAGGTTCCTAAAAATATCAAAAATTAAAAATATATTAAAAATTGAACTACCCTATGATACAGCAATCAAATTTCTGGGAATATAGCCAAAGGAATTGAAAATAGTATATAGAATTGATATCTGCATATCTGTATTCACTGCAGCATCATCACCGATAGCCAAGATATGGAATAAACCTAAGGGTCCACTGGTGGATAAATGGATAAAGAATGGAATGGATAAAGTATCTGTTCATACGGGAAACACTAAAAAAGAAAATCTAATAGAAATAGGAAGTAGAATATTGGTTTCCAGAAACCGAAGGAGGAGGGGTGACGTTGGACAGAGGACACAAAAATTCAGTTTGATAATTGTTTTTGAGATCTACTTTAGGGCATGGTGACCACAGCTCATAATAATGTAGTACATTTTTCAAAATGGTTAATAAAAAAAATTACAAGTCTCATTACAAAAAATGAGGTAATGAACATGTTATCTTGATTCAACCATTCCACATTTTACATGTATACCAAAATATCATATTATATCCCATAAATATAAAACTATTTTAATGAAAAATTAAAAAAACCAGAACTTTGAGATGAAGATACACTTGAAATTTAAAAATTCAATGCTTAGATGCAGCTGGGAGATGGATTTATAAAAACTACTCAGAATTCATCCAAGAGAAGACAAAAAGAGAGGTTTGGAGACAGAGAGCATTTTAATGGGAAGTTCCATCGTTTATCTAATCTGAGTTGTATGAGAAGAGAATAGGAAGGAGGCAGTATTTGAAGAGACAATGGTGAAGGATTCTCCATATTAGATGACACCCACCAGTAGCCACATTTGTTTCAGGCAGCTAAAAACACATCCATAGCTAGAAATAATGTAGGGAAACTTCAGAAAACACATACCTACAGGCGGGGGTGAGGAGGGAGGGAGATAAAGAAAGAGGAAGAGAGAGGGAGCTAGAGATATTAATCTTAGCAACTGAAGCTAGAAAGAAAAGTCTTCTAAAATAGATTTTCTAAAACAGAATATTAGACCAACAACCAACTTCTCAGCAGAAACAATAGCAGGAAGACAGTAGAATTAATGTCTTCAAAATGCTGAAAGAAATAAAATTTTAGACACAACAAACCTGATTTCAAGAATGTGGTTGTGTTAAATAAATTTTCAGAACAACAAAACCCCAAAATTTGCATCAATTAAACGATCTGGGACTGGCAAACTATAATTCAAGGGCCAAATCTGGCCCATGGCCTGTTTTACAAGTTTCATGAGCTGAGAATCAATTTTACATTTTTAAGGTGTTGTGAAAAGAAAATCAAAAAAACAAAGAGTAACATTTAACAGAGTCCTGAGAGCTTGGCAAAGCATAAAATATTTACTATCTGTCCCTTTAATGAAAACATTTGCCAACTCTTGAAGCAAAGAATATGCTTTGGGAGAAGAAGAGTGATCTTAGAAAGCTTGAAATGAAAGGAACAAGGAGTAAATAACTGAAGGCTAACAGGTGGGTAAATACAAACAAATATTAGTTATGTAAAACAGCAATATCTAATTTGTGGGTTAAAACAAGAGGAAAAAGGAAGGAAAACTAAAATACTGAACAAAAATCTGGAGCAGTGAGGAGGACAGTTAAATGTGAAAGGATTTGTCTTCTTCAGAACGAAGGTAAAGATATTAATTGTGACTCTAATTAAATATTGGTGTTCAAATATCTTTGGTAATCATTATGAAATAGAGAAATACCATATAAAACTTCTAAACAACTAAAGTGGAAAAAATGAAAAGGAGTGTGTATGTATGTGTGTGTAAAATGTAAACTGAAAACATGATAAGAACATGCATATTGACAATTTTTCTACACCAGAAAATGAAAAGTAACCCAACAGTATAGGAATAAATAAATTGTCATGTTATATCATACAATGCTGAAAATAAAGGAACTTCAACTTGGAGGAATCTAATACATACACTGTTAAACAAGAACAACAAATTTAAAAGATTGAAATAAAATTTAAAACATGAAAACATAGTGATTTGGAATATACATACATAAAAATGCTATAAAGAAAAATAAGGAAGCAACAATACAAAATTTCAAACATGGTTACCCCTTAGTGTGAGACAGAATGGAAGTAGTGGAGGGATATTCACAGGTCTTCAAAGGAATTGCTAATATCCCTTTCCTAGGCTAGGTAGTAGGTAGTATACAGGGATCCACTTTATTACTTTTCATTATAACTTATCTAGATAATAACTATTTTTAAATACATATTTTTATGAGCATAAAATACTAAAATTTAAAAATAAATCATTCTTCCATTTAAACCATTACCTGAACTAATTTTTCTAAAGATTAAGGCAAACAATTTTACAAATTTGCCAAAAGAATGTTCAGTACTAAGTAATGCTAGTCATCTTCTATAGAACTATGGGATTATAAAATATCAGAGAAAAATCCAGAGCAGGTGATACTTGATATATAATGGAATAAATGTCTGTATAAACAGGATTACCTGAAGGCCAGTTTTAAGAATTCCCTTCAACTTGAACTAAATGTAATGTTTCATAAATGTACTCTACTTGCATCCAAGTAGATGTGTTGATTTTCCCCATGGCAGGCTTTGGGATCTTAGCCAAGACATTCTACACATTATCTTTTATCTTCACAGACATACTACACATTATCTTTCTCTACATAATTCAGATATCCTTTGAAAATAACTTTAAATTTCAGATGAATTTAGAGTTAATAGCAGAAGCTTTTCTGTAAATGAAAGGGGAAAATAGAAATACACCTATCAAGGAAAGAAACACTCTGCCAAATTTTAGTGCTTTACAACGTGTGTGTATAATAGCTGTATAGCTAACAGTCAGATATGCCAAGACAGCAACCACTAAGCAATTTTAAAATAAGTTTAGGAGACTAATCATAGCTGACTTCATAGTTTGGATTACATTTACTTTTCCACACCTGACAAACCAATCTCCTCAAAATGGAGTTTTCAAATAAAAATGCACATTATTTTGTCCCTATAACAATAGTAGTGAAAAATCAGGTCCTTTATTTGTTGAAAATTATACATGGAATCATTAGGTGGTCATGGGCTCAATCTCAGGGATTGTATATAGCTTGAGTATTATGAATTACCAGTGAAACTTTTTTTTCCCCCTGGCAGCACTGTCTGTCATTGAGCCAACAAAAAGGATAGAGTGCGTGTGTGGTATAGGCAGAGATGAATGCTATTTTGGGATCAATCTGAGGTGCAGGCAGTATTGTATAGTCAGGAAATTAACAGACTCTGGAAAACTTGCTATAATAGAAATGATTATACAAGGCTCCAAAAATTTGAGGTTGAGACATCAGCCATGTTGATGAAAGGGCTCTTGTAAGGGTTTAAAATGCATTAGCCCACACCTATTTAATGCCAAACACAGAATTTCAGTTAGACAAGACTGTGAAGTTTATCTAGTTTGTTTCTTTAATGCTTTAATCTCTAGTAGAACATCTGAAAAAGTTTGCACTTAACTCCCATGAGTTTAAACTTACACTGAAATTTGTCTTCAAATATATTATCTCCTCTGAATCATGATATATTGCTGAGAACTGAAGGTTATGGTTATAAATATTACTGTCAACTTACAGAGGAAGATAAGAGAACTGTGCTATCTGATATTGTAGCCACTAGCCACATGACCTAAAGCATTTGAAATGTGGCTAGTTCAATTTGAGACGTACACTTTATAAAGTGTCAAATATACTAGATGATTTAAAAGATTATGAAAATAATATATCATTAAAAACTTTCTACTTTTTTCAAACAGATCTCCCTATATTGCCCAAGGTAACCTCAAACTCGTCATCCTCCTGCCCCAACCTCCCCAGTAGCTGTGATTACAGGTACATGCCACCATGTTCAGCCAGCCATTAATTTCTGCACTGATTACATGTGTAATATTCTAGATATAGTGGGTAAAAAATGTTAAAGTTTAATTTCACCTGTTTTTGAAGTTTTTAGATGACTACAATATTTAAATTGATATTTGTGCTCATATTATATTCCTACTGGACAGTACTGAATTAGCTCCCTTTGATAGTACTGATTCATGGTGAACACACAGATTACTAAAAACTCTTAAGTCACAATTCTCCCTTTCAGATATAACAGTCTATCATTTTAAGACTTTATATTCAATTTTAGCTTGCTCAACTGGGCCCATAAATCCAATCGATTAAATAACATTTGGATCTAAACACAACCTGACATATAACAGGTGCTCAATAAATGAAGTCTGTTATCCACGGCATTAAGGTATCCTTCTCAGCTTCATGTGCCACATAAAAACGATGTGCTTGCCTAAATCAATGTTCTCATTCAAGTCCAACTAGATATCTTAATTCTTTAATGAAGACTCTCTGAATAGACTTAGAAACTTTCATGCTTCTTTTGTCCTTTATACATAGGGCTTCTATTGCACTGCTTTAGATTTACATATCTCCTTGAGGGCAGGGTTTTTGCTTTTGTATTTTCCTGGCAACTACTATGCACTTAATGAATATTTGACAATTGCATGACATCAGTCAATAGTACTATATCATTCCACTCACATTTCTATCATACTCAAAATGACAGCTTTAGGTTCTGAAAACTGTTCAACTGAAATTCAAAATCAGTATTTTCCTAACAGTCTTATAAGAATTGCCTTTCCGATAGGAATGTCAAAATCTCTCAATGCAATATACTTTGCATAGTTTTCTCTTAAGAGTTCATATCCCATTTGAATCAAATGTATGATATGTCAGGATCATTGTACTGTCTTGAGCAACTAAAAAAAAAAAAAAAAAAGACAAGAGGCATGAAATTTGAGTGCTATTAAACCTGAAGGTTCTAGGATGAGAGACTAGGAATGTTTAGTAGGTTTAACTAGATTAAAAAATAACTTCAAAGAGATTAATTTATTCTGAATCCTCAAGGCCAAACTAATGGAACTCATCTCTTTCAGAACTGTTTTATCTACCTTCTTGAAAAGAAGCACAGGAAAAGAAAAAAAAAAGTATAATCATAGGGTCTAGATCCTATTTTTTTCATTTCCTAATCATGCAAATCCCTGAACTTTTCTGAAGCAGAATATAAATTCTGAAAGAAAAGGAACTGTTTTGTTTAACTGCATTTGTAATGCCTGGCTTAGAATATGATGTGATCACTCACTATATGCTAAAATAATACAAAATCTAATTTTTCCCTAGGTAATTTGGAGATAAGATCTACATCGCTAACTCCCAGGTCTGAGAATCATTCAAGACAATGCATGTCACTATAAACCATAATGGAATAATACAAATGCTTTCACTTGTTCTCTTTTCTCACTGAGTCATTTTCCCCACTTCTACCCATTATCTCTGTCTTTCCTTTTTCCTAATTTGTTCTCCCTTCTTGACTTTCTCCCAAAACATGTTTTAACTGATCATAAGCTAGAGATAAACATTTTTCAAAGTCTGTGTTTACATTTACCAATGTTAAAATAATGAAGCAGGAAGTTTGTTTCACCTGTAGGGGGCTGTTTTATTCTATTACTGGACTACATGAGAGAAATTATTTCTCCTTGGTCTTTTTCAAAAGTATGTTACATTATCTTAATTATATGACTTTTTATCATCCTAATCCAGCATTCCAGCTGAAATTAGGTCAAGGGGCAAATGTAGCCTAAAAGTTACAAACTCCTGCCCCTACCTAATAAGACAATGTGGGGTAGCCTAAGAGTTCTCATGTTTTACTCAAATAACAACAAACTAAAACCTTAAATATATACTTCCCTTTAGGATAAATATGAATGCATCCTAATTTTGTATAACTTTACACATTTATTGTACTATAAAATGCTAAATTGCATTCTGATGACAAAACTGTTCAAGATATGAAACTTGTCTCTTAAGTGAAAGAGGAAATAATGTTTATAACATCACTTTAATAATAGTTATTTTAAACCTTTGAAAATTGGGGACTGCCAAACTACCTCAATGATTAATTCTAATTTGAGAAATATAGTTCTATGAATAATATCCCGATCAAGAAAGGATTAGCCATAGATTCCAGATGGTTAAAGCTTCAATTATTTAGGCTCTTACATGTAGTAGCTTTCCCGTAAGAAAACACTGTGTGTGCTCACCACAAAGCAATCTTACTCTGGTGTTAAATATGGGGCTACAACTATCACAACTACCATTATCAATGATAATTAAAACATATACAGATTGCAATGTACCAGATGGCATCTAGAAATTTTATACACACTAACTCATCATATCCTCAAAAAGTCCTTTTGAGCATTATATTCTAATGATTATAGGAGAGGATAAGTACTTGCTCAAGACTATGCAGTTGTTCAGAGGTACAGCCAAGCAGAAGTAAAATACCCAGGTATTTTGGCTCCAGAATTTATGCTCTTAAGGGCTATGCTGACCTGCCTGCTCACTTAAATACGATCCCATATCTCATATACTTTAGATATATATTTTAAATGTAAAAAGTGAGAACAAATTAATAAGAAAACTGAATATCATGAAAGTTGTAAATTCTCCTGGAAGACTTTTTAAGCTCTCAATATGACCTTTTTTCCTATGTAAAAGCAGAATATAGAAAAACTGCAATTAACTGGATTTGAACTTTTTCTGTGCATACCAATATTCAGTTACTCGTAGCCTTTAATTACCACAATATTTCATTTCTACTCATAGGCAAAAAAGGAACTTCATACTCTACGTTTTCATTTATATAATGTTTGCACAAATCTCAAGCATATATTACTGGGAATATCCTTCTCTGTGGGTCTTCGTATTTTTTTTGCACTAAAATTTAATATACTTTCAAAGTTTAACTTTGTATAAATTTCTTATCAGTGAAATATTTTCACTATCATTCACTGTAGTTTGTGCACTAACCTGAAATGTACATGTGCCAATAACCACATAATTATTGCCACCATATGCAATTAGATTTCCTGAATCCCCACTGTCAAAGGGATTAAATTCTACCACATGTACATAATCGTCGCAATCCACAGTGTAGGCAGCATTTCTTGTGGGATCTTGCTTCATCTTGTATGTCAAAACTGGAGCAGTAAATAGAATATTTCTACTGCACAATGTCGCGAAACTGTGGATGATAGCACAGACATAATTAGAAGTGGTCAGTGTTAGTCATTTAACAGATGATTCAAAATAAGGTTTGGTATTGCACTGTCAAAGGCAGAGCCCCAAAAGCATTTAGAGTACTTATCAAGGGACAGAAGATACAAGGAAAAAAACCCTCACTTTAACTAATTATAATTAAGCACTGTTCTACAGCTTTGCTCTTTACCACATTCATGATACCCACGTATATAACATCATAAAATTGTGTCTAGATTAATTAAAAGATACACTGAGTACTTAAAGATGGAATCATCTTATGGCTTGGGGACATAGCTCAGTTGGTAGAGTGCTTGCCTCATATGCACAAGGCCCTGGGTTGGATAAAAAAAAAAAAAAAAGGAATCATTTTAAAAGAAAGTATATTCATAAGAAATTAATAATAGTTAAAAATTTATGAAACAGTATTTGTAGGTACCTGTTTAGCATTTTACTGGCATACCCCTAATATTCGCACTAATCTAAAAACAGGTAATACCTATTGATCCCATTTTACAAACCAAGGCATCGAGGCTTTAGGTGGTTAATTTGTTAAGCTCATAAACAAAAGCCAGGACTTGAAAGATTTTATTGTGTTGGGCACTGGTGCTAGAGGAAACAAAACAAACAAACAAAAGATGGCCTCTTTCCTTGAAGGAAATCACCAACAAGGATAGTTATGACTAGGTGTGAAAAGTGCCATAACAAAAGCTGATATAAAATACAGATCCTGGAGGATCTAGAGGACCAACATGTGTGACTGATTTACAAAACTGGGCACAAAACCTCAACTAACCTGTCAGGACTTAGAGTGCACTCTGAAAATAGCATTCCTGCATGAGAATTATGAATCTTAAAGAGCAAAAATATATATTTTTTAAAAAGCATAAGACACAAGAGCTGGAGTTGCAGCTGGGTAGCAGAGCACTTGCCTAGCACGTATGAGACACTGGGTTTGATCCTCAGCACCACATAAAAATAAATAAAAATATTATGTCCATCGACAACACACACACACACACACACACACACACACACACACACACACAAGAACTGTTCTGAAAACAGCTGGACTCGGCAATGAAAACAAATATCTGGGGGCCAGGGTTGTGGCTCAGTGGTACAGTGCTTTAGCATCCGTGAGGCACTGGGTTCGATCCCCAGCACTACGCTAAAAAAAAAAAAAATAAAAATAATAATAATAAAGGCATTGTGTCCATCTACAACTAAAAAAAAATTAAAAAAAAACAAAAGAAAAAACAAGTGTCTGAGTCTGTACTGAGAATGAGATAAGTCTTACCCCTCAGGGAGCTTATACACTAATAACCTTAATGAATGCGCATCCAGGACTGGACACGTGTTAAGGGTAACCAGCAGGTGAGAAGTCCTCCAATGCAGAGAGAGATGCAAGTGCCAGAGTTTGGAGATCGAGACTCGGTACCTCACCTATTGCTCTTGAAAGCCTGGTGCCAATACACTCACAGGGCTTCACTGTACCCGGAGAGCTGGGACTTGCCCACTCAAGTCACAGAGTGGAAAGGCAGATGAAGAGGGAAGGAACAAGATAACTCCCAAGCCTCTCCCAGAGCCAGGTGCGTCCCGTGACAACCCGCCTCCCTGAGACTGAGATCAAAGGGAAGAGCTCCTGAGGTACAGGGTTAGGGTTAGGGTGGACCCGCAGCGACCGGCGAAGGCCCCCTGGATCGCCCGCGCGCTACGCACCGGAGAAGGCGGGGAAGCGACCTGGAGGGAGCTGGTCTCAGCTGCGGGCTGCAGCGGCGTGCGTGCCTCTGCTTCCGGGTCGAAGGGCGAGCGCAGCGATTGGTTCCCGAGCCCTCCCGCGATATTTGAAATGTAACCCGCAGCTACTTGAACAGCGGTCAATCTGTAGTCGTGAGGGGCCTTACCTCCCTGAGATTTGCACCTCCTGGGTCTTCTCTGAGCTAAGTGAGTCTCGCTTTCTCCTTGCCCGCCATTCCTACTTTGGGTGACGATTCAAAATGCGTCTTGTCTGAGCGTTTCGGTGACAGCACAGTGCTAAGTGACCATCTGGGGTTTTGTGTAGTGGCTTTCTCTAAAGACTATTGGGTCAGCAGGCATTGGACAGGGTTCACAGTATTTTGTGCTGGAGCTGAAAGATCCCGAGGGATCCTGCAGATTGGAAGATTGAGGTTCATGGAGGCTTGCTTAAAGTCCATTAGAAAGGCAGGAAATCAGGATTCTAGTTCTACGATGTAGGCGGACTCCAATTCCACAATTCCCCTCTTCCTTTGTTATTATTTGCACCCAAGGAACATTTAGGACCTGCCTTCTGATAATAACAGCATCAACTGCCATTTTTGTTTAGTACCTACTAAATGCTCAGCATTAAGTGGGTTGTATAATTTTTTCATTAATGCCTAATCATTTTATTAGGTAGAAATTATCTGACCCTTTCTGCAGATGCTCATAAAAGATTTTAAATACCCCAAAGCGTAGAACTAACCAATAAGGGGTCTGAGTGTTAATTCGGCTGTATCTGAATCCAAAGTATATTTCTATCAACCATCTCACTTTGCCTCCCAGTGAGAATTTTCTGTTTCATATATATATATATATATATATATATATATATATATATATATTTTTTTTTTTTTTCTCCAGTGCACCTTGGAGTAGAGTTTTTAAAAATAAGTGTTTATTACTAAGGCCACATTCTAAGGCTCTTTTTGTACAGTGTAGCCTGCAAAGTGCTTGCACATAAAGTCTCTCATTGACTCCTCTCATTGACAACTGGCTGGAAGGTAAGTTGAAAAATTAGATTTTCAGTGTTCTGATACCTCTACTGGGCAGCCAGGTGTAAAGCTTATTAACTAGGTTCACACAGCCACTGGAAGAGCTACTAGAAGAACAGGAACTAGATCAGAGGTTGGCAAACCATTTGCACTTCCTGTTTTTGTACAGTTGGCTTCTGAACTAACAGTGGACTTTACATGTTTAAATAGTTGGGAGAAAAAAAATGAATATTTTGTGACATGCAAATTATATGAAAACACAAATTTCAGTGTCCATAAATAAAATTTTATTGGATCACAGCTATGCTCATTTGTTTATATTTTGTCCACGACTATTTTCATACTATAAGGTAAAGTAGTTATGACACAGATGATATGGCCTGCTTGTCTCAAATGTTTACTATTTGTTCTCTCCAAAAAATTTGCTGACCCCTAGACGAGACTCTTGGTTGGTGTTCAGTCACCATTAGTGTTTTTCCCCCCTTCTTTTTATCCTTCTCTCTTTTGGTATTTTGGAACTGAGAATTTAGCCTAGTGATGCTTCCAGCTCTTATCATTATTTTGCGACAGTCTTGCTAAATTTGCGGAGGCTGGCCTTGAACTTGCAATCCTTCTACCTTAACCTCAGGAGTTTCTGGGATTGCAGGTGTATACCACTGTGTCCGATGTAATGTTGTTTCAATTTTAACTCAAAATAACCTACAGCCAGGCAGGGTGGCACATGCCTATCATCCCAGCAGTTCCAGAGGCTGAGGCAGGAAGATTGCAAGTTCAAGGACTGGAAATGGAGCTCAGTGGTAAAGTTCCCCTGGTTTCAATCCCCAGTACCAAAAACAAAACCAAGCAAAAATGACTTAGAATCTCATAATGTGTGATAATAGGTTATGTGCTTTTTTATGTGCCAAGCACTGTTCCAAAAGCTTTGTGTGTATTTATGTCATTTTCTCATTACTCTCACAAAACCCTACACATAGGAACTATTTTTACTTTCAGTTCAAGGAAACTAAGGCAGGACAGTGATATAAGTTGGCCAAGATCCCATAACTAGTAAGTAGTTGGAGCCAGGAATCAGAATGATCTAATTCTAGATGAGTTTTCACTTACAGGAATCTCAACTCATAGTATCTTTAAAAAAAAAAATACCAGTAAGGAATCTGCTGAAATTTTATTTCAAGTAAACTGATAATATCACTGGCGCTGATGCTTTACTTACTTCTTCATGTTCTTCTTTTTAAGAGATGGAGGTGGTATTTTGAAGAGAAATATAACTTAGCTATGTATGGTCTGCTACCTGTGTTTTTAAATTGTATTACAGATTATGTCTGTAATTTAAATTATTATTTTGCAGATGGCATATGCCCTTTTTCTTCATTGTACAAACCTTAGGTACCTAGTAAACATCTGGGATTCTGTTTATGCTTCATAAGAACAAAAGGATAACAGAGGAGTCAGTAAATAGGATGTGTATGGAAAATACCACATGTGAAGAATGTGTTGGAGACTTGGGTAGTTAAAAGAAAATGGGAAAAAATCTTAGCAGGCATATTTGTAAACTCAGAGAAAGGAATTGGCTGCCTTGTGTATATAAAACATTGGCACGACATCAGGTTATTTTGAAGGGCTTTTGTCAGCATGAGAAGAAGTTATGAAATATAGTGATTTAAGAGTCCAGCTTATGGACTTAGAAATCTATATTTATGCCTGTTTGGCCATTTACTAGCTGAGTGACATGTGCATTATTTTCTTCAGGTGTGAAATGAGGATAATAATAGGCTTTACCTTGATATGGTACTTTTAGGAGTTGAGTGGGGTAATCAATATTAAGCTTTTGAAAAGTATCTGACACCACATAATTCCTAAATGTTAGCTCTTTCATTGGTTGTCTATTGCTGTGGCAACAAACCACCTCAAAATTTGTGACTGTAAAATAACAACCTTTTTTTTAATGGTTCTGTAGGTCAGCAGTTTGGTACTGTACTCAGCTAGGTCATTCTCCTGCTGGTCTTGCCTGAGATCACTCATGTTGCTGACATTCATCTGGCAGGTTGACTGAGGCTAGGTAGTGTAAGGTCACCTCCCTCATTCACCTGTGAGTTGGTATAAGTTTCACATGGAGTGCTGTGGTTCTCTGTCATGTGTCCATTTCAGGAGGCTAGCATGAACTTTTTAATACAGCAGTCTCAGGGCCACAATATAGTGAGAGGTCCTCAAGACCCAGAATGGATGATTTATTAGGAGAATTCAAAGTACTCAGCATATAGTCATAGTCATGGATATAATTTATTACAGCAAAAGGATACAAAACAACAGTGCAAAGGAAAAAGGAATATGGGGCAAAGTCCAGGGAGACCAGGTATAAGCTTCTAAAGGTCCTCTTCCTCAGGAATCAACCAGAAACAGGTGACAACACACATGAAATGTGTCTATTGGGGAAGACTTATTAGAGACTTAGTGCCAGGTTTTGTTTTGTTGTTGTTGTTGTTGTTTTGTTATTTTGTTTTTTAACTGGGGGCTGAGCACATAGGTGTGCTCTGTCTGGCATTTACCAAAATTCCAGACTTAGAAGGAGACCAAATGTTCGTCATAAACTATATTATTTGTACAAATAGTTTAGCACAGTGAACTACTTTTATTGGAAACCCTCCTGAAATCTAAGTTCCCAGAATCTAGCTGCCAATGGTAGCAGTCATTCTTGATGCATTAACTCTTCTGCACCTCCTAAGGCCTTGTCTTCAAATTCCCATATGTCATTCTCATCACATGATATTGGTAAAATTAAGTCACAAGACTGGCCCAGATTCAAAGGGTTGAAAAATAGACCACCACTTTTGGAACAATATAGAGATGGGAGGAAATTGGCTTTTCCCACCCTTAAACTACCATCTATCTCAAAATAAATATTTTAAAAATACAGCTTTAATTAGTTGTGTCTGCGTCTTTAATTATAAGTTTGCAGAATTCATGTTTTTTTTTGTGAATTTTCAGAATTGAAGGTTGAATTTTGTTATTTCAAAAGATTTGGCTTAAGAAAACTAAAGTAGAGGAAAATATGATTGAGCAGAAATTGTATTCTGTTTTCCTGAATTTAATTAACAACAATCTTGGTAAATATGAAATACTCTCTCATTTACTACTCCCCCCCCCTCCTTCTAACTGTGCTTGCTTACACATGTTAAATGTTAATTTCCAATTAAAATAAGGCACTTTAACATTGTATTCTGTCCTACTTTAAGGGAATGGCTGTGCTTAACCAGAAATCTGTCTTGGACATGATTAAAGCATTTAGAAAGAACTGGCATGTTCTTTGTGATTCTGAAAGAACTACTCTGTGTGGCGCAGACTCCATGCTCTTGGCATTGCAGCTTTCCATGGCAGAGAACAATAAACAGGTTAGTAAACTATATTTAGGTTTACTCTTCTATTTTTTTCTAAGTAAAAATAAGGCCTTTTATTTGCTGCCCATTTAAATATATATATATATAAATATACATATACATACACACACACATATTTTAGTCATAGACACAATACCTCTATTTATTTACTTTTATGTGGTGCTGAGGATAGATAGAATCCAGTGTTTCACATGTGCTAGGCAAGTGCTCTACCACTGAGCTAAAACCCCAGCCCAGTTGCTGCCCATCTGAATAAATTTAAGCTTATGTCCATAAATTTCTTTGCAACGTTTGCCCCTTCTATGATGGTATCATACATTAAAAATGCTGCTGCATATCTGTGTCAAAATATTTCAATTGCTTTTGAAATAATTTTTTTCAAAATTGAGACCTTCATATGTACAATTTGACATAGGACATGCACATTTAATATTTCATGGGAGGTCTTCAGATAAACATGCAACTATTATGATTATTATGGTTAAATTTATTCCTGTTTAATAAGTGTTCCTTGGTTCCCTAAAAGAAGTTCTAGATGACACATATACTTTTTATTTGAACATAATTATAGTTTCAAACTCTATGGTATGGATTAATTATTCCAAAAACAGATTGTGAAGACTAATAATTTGTGAAGACTTTCAAACAATACTGACCTTTTGTGCTCTAATCCTATAAATTCAGATTATCCTAATCTGCACTGAAGCACTGGAAAACTGCCTTTTAAAATCTCCCTTAAATGATTTTTTTTATAGACAGCTTGGGCCAAACTAAGGGGCTGGAGGTGTTCATAGGCTAGAAGGAATAATGTAGGCTAGAGCAGTTAAGGAAAAACTTCTTGATTTTAGGTAGATTTTGGAAAAAGGAAGGGAAGGTTTTAGAGGAAGGATGTATTTCATAGCATAATAATTTTTAATAATGAAATAAACTAGAAATAATCTAAATGTACATTGTTTGTAGGTTCTTTTTATGTAGGTTTATAAATCACTAATGGAATGCTATGCAATCATTAAAAAGCTTGGGTAGATATACATTTATTGGGTTGGAAAAAAATATATATATTGCTAATAAAACAAGTAGCATGGAGTTATAGTTAAGAATAAGGGCTCTGGGAGTCAGTCTTGGTTCACAGTCCATTTTTAGCCTTTTGATAGGCCTTAAGCATATCTCAATTAAAAAAATTTAAAAAAAATTTTTTTAGTTGTTGATGGACCTTTATTTTACTTATTTTTATGTGGTGCTGAGGATTGAACCCAGTGCCTCACACGTGCTAGGCAAGCGCTTTACCACTGTGCTACAACTCTAGCCCTTAAAAATTTTTTAATAGACAAAAATCATATATATTTATCCTGAATAATATATTGTTTTAAAAGATATATACATTGTAAAAACGATTAAATAGAGCCAATTATCATACATATTACCACACAGGCTTATCATTTTTGTGATAACATTTAAAATCTGTTATTTTATTAATTTTCAGGGATACAAAGTATTCTCAGTTAGCATGTTATACAGTTGATCTCTTAAGCTTATTCTTCCTATCTAACTGAAATTTTGTATCCTTTGACCAATATCTCTCTAATTTAGTTCCCATCTGGCTCCGGCTAACTCTCGTTCTACTCTCTACTTCTATAAGTTCAAGTTTGTTACATTCCATAAAGAAGTGAATCTTTGCAGAATTTGTCTTTCTGTGCTTAGTTTACTTCATTAGGATAGTATCCTCCAGGTTCGACCTGTTGTCACAAATGACAGAAATTCCATCTTTTGAAAGATTGATGGTATTCTATTGTGAATATATACAAAATTTTCTTTTTCTATTCATCCATTGATGGACATTTAAGTTGATTTCATACTTTAGCTATTGTGGGTAATGCTTCAAGGGAACACAAGAGTGCAGTTATCTGTTTTACAAACTGAATTCAGTTCCTTTGGTTACACACCCAGTGAAGGGATTGCTAGATCATATGGTAGTTCTAATTTTAATATTTTGAGGAACCTCCATACTATTTTCCATAATGACAGTACTAATTTACACTCCGAGCAACAGAGCCTTAGGGTTCCCCTTTGTCTACATCTTCTCAAACACTTTTTATATGTCATCTTTTTAATAGTAGCCATTCTGATAGTGTGAGGTGATACCTCATTGTGGGTTTAATTTGCAATTCTCTAATAATTTACTCATTCTGAGCATGTTTTGATTTTTCTTGGACATTTATATATCTTCTTTTGAAAAATGTCTATTCAAATTCTTTAATTATTTTTAATGGAATTATGTTTTATAATATTGAATTGTTTGAGTACCTTATGTAGATAGTAACTCATTATTAATGTTTGTTTTGCAAACATTTTCTTCCATTCTATTTTTTTTTTAACTCTGTTGTTACATTATCCCTGAAGAAGTTTTTTAGTTTGAAGTAGTCTCATTTGCCTATTTTTGCTTTTGTTGCTTGTATGTTTAGGTTCTTAAAAAAAAGTTATTGCCCACACCAGGTGATGGAGCTTTTCCCTGTGTTTTTTTTCTAGTTGTTTTACATTTCAGGTCTTACATGTAAATCTTCAACCCATTTTGAGTTGATTTTTTAAAATGATCTGAGATGAAGGTCTGTTTTCAGTCTTCTGCATGTGAATATTTAATTTTCCCAACACTGTTTATTCATTCTTTCCCTGTCATGTGTTCTTGGCATCATTGCTGAAAGGCAAACTGACTATAAGTGTGTGGATTTATTTCTGGGTGCTTGCTCTATTCTCTTGCATTGTCATGTGTCTGTTTTTAAACCAATACCATATTGTTTTGATTACTATACCTTTGTAGTATATTTTGAAATTAGATAGTATGATGCCTCCAGCTTTGTTCTTTTTGCTTAAAGATTGCTTTTGCTATTCAGAGTCTTTTGTAGTTATATATATACACATTTTAATATTTTCTCTGTTTTTGTGAAAAATGCCATAGAATTTGATAGGGATTGCATTGAATGTGTAGGTTAATTTGGGTAGTATGCACATTTTTAACAATATTCTAATTCATGGACATGGGATTATTTTCCATTTATTTCTGTCTTCAGTTTCTTTTATCAACATTTTATAGTTTCAATGAACAGATATTTAATAAATTAACTTCTAAGTATTTTTATTATTTTTGTAGCTATTTTCTTTATTTTTGGATAGTGCACTGTTAGTATACAGATTACATTACAGATTTTTGTACATTTTTAAAATTTTATATTCTTCTACCTTACTGAATTCATTTATTAATTCTGACAATTTTTTGTGGAGTCTTCAGGGTTTTCTGTGTATTAGATTATGTCATCTCCAAACAGAGACAATTTAACATTTTCCTTTGTAATTTTTTTTTAAATTTTTATTGTTGGTTGTTCAAAGCATTACATAGTTCTTGACATATCATATTTCACACTTTGATTCAAGTGGGTTATGAACTCCCATTTTTACCCCGTATACAGATTGCAGAATCACATTGGTTACACATCCATTGATTTACATATTGCCATACTAGTGTCTGTTGTATTCTGCTGCCTTTCCTATCCTCTACTATCCCCCCTTCCCTCCCCTCCCCTCCCCTCTTCTCTCTCTACCCCATCTACTGTAATTCATTTCTCCCCCTTGTATTATTTTTCCTTTTCCCCTCACTTCCTCTTGTATGTAATTTTGTATAACCCTGAGGGTCTCCTTCCATTTCCATGCAACTTCCCTTCTCTCTCCCTTTCCCTCCCACCTCTCATCCCTGTTTAATGTTAATCTTCTTCTCATGCTCTTCCTCCCTACTCTGTTCTTAGTTACTCTCCTTATATCAAAGAAGACATTTGGCATTTGTTTTTTAGGGATTGGCTAGCTTTACTTAGCATAATCTGCTCTAATGCCATCCATTTCCCTGCAAATTCTATGATTTTGTCATTTTTTAATGCAGAGTAATACTCCATTGTGTATAAATGCCACATTTTTTTTTTATCCATTTGTCTATTGAAGGGCATCTAGGTTGGTTCCACAGTCTTGCTATTGTGAATTGTGCTGCTATGAGCATCGATGTAGCAGTGTCCCTGTAGTATGCTCTTTTTAGGTCTTTAGGGAATAGACCTAGAAGGGGAATAGCTGGGTCAAATGGTGGTTCCATTCCCAGCTTTCCAAGAAATCTCCATACTGCTTTCCAAATTGGCCGCACCAATTTGCAGTCCCACCAGCAATGTACAAGTGTGCCCTTTTCCCCACATCCTCGCCAGCACTTGTTGTTGTTTGACTTCATAATGGCTGCCAATCTTACTGGAGTGAGATGGTATCTTAGGGTGGTTTTGATTTGCATTTCTCTGACTGCTAGCGATGGTGAGCATTTTTTCATGTACTTGTTGATTGATTGTATGTCCTCCTCTGAGAAGTGTCTGTTCAGGTCCTTGGCCCAATTTTTGATTGGGTTATTTGTTTTCTTATTGTTTAATTTTTTGAGTTCTTTGTATACTCTGGATATTAGGGCTCTATCTGAAGTGTGAGGAGTAAAGATTTGTTCCCAGTATATAGGCTCCCTATTTACCTCTCTTATTGTTTCTTTTGCTGAGAAAAAACTTTTTAGTTTGAGTAAGTCCAATTTGTTGATTCTAGTTATTAACTCTTGTGCTATGGGTGTCCTATTGAGGAATTTGGAGCCCGACCCCACAGTATGTAGATCGTAGCCAACTTTTTCTTCTATCAGACACCGTGTCTCTGATTTGATATCAAGCTCCTTGATCCATTTTGAGTTAACTTTTGTGCATGGCAAGAGGAGGGGATTCAGTTTCATTTTGTTGCATATAGATTTCCAGTTTTCCCAACACCATTTGTTGAAGATGCTATCCTTCCTCCATTGCATGCTTTTAGCCCCTTTATCAAATATAAGATAGTTGTAATTTTGTGGATTGGTTTCTGTGTCCTCTATTCTGTACCACTGGTCCACCCGCGTGTTTTGGTACCAGTACCATGCTGTTTTTGTTACTATTGCTCTGTAGTATAGTTTGAAGTCTGGTATCGCTATACTGCCTGATTCTCACTTCCTGCTTAGAGTTGTTTTTCCTATTCTGGGTCTTTTATTTTTCCATATGAATTTCATGATTGCTTTATCTATTTCTACAAGAAATGCCGTTGGGATTTTGATTGGCATTGCATTAAACCTATAGAGAACTTTTGGTAATATCGCCATTTTGATGATGTTGGTTCTGCCTATCCATGAACAGGGTATATTTTTCCATCTTCTAAGATCTTCTATTTCTCTCTTTAGGGTTCTGTAGTTTTCATTGTATAAGTCTTTCACCTCTTTTTTTTTTCCTAATTGAAATTTATTTTATTTTATTTTATTTTTTTACAAAACCTTTTACAAAACCTTTTATTTTATTTTTTTTCTTTCCTATCCCCTACTATCCCCCTCCCCTCCCCTCCCATCTTCTCTCTCTACCCCATCTACTGTAATTCATTTCTCTCCTTGTTTATTTTCCCATTCCCCTCACAACCTCTTATATGTAATTTTGTATAGCAATGAGGGTCTCCCTTCATTTCCATGCAATTTCCCTTTTCTCTCCCTTTCCCTCCCATCTCATGTCTCCATTTAATGTTAATCTTTTATTCCTGCTCTTCCTCCCTGCTCTGTTCATAGTTGCTCTCATTATATCAAAGAAGACATTTGGTATTTGTTTTTTAGGTATTGGTTAGCTTCACTAAGCATACTCTGCTCTAGTGCCATCCATTTCCCTGAAAATTCTATGATTTTGTCATTTTTTATTGCTGCATAATACTCCATTGTGTATAGATGCCACATTTTTTTATCCATTCATCTATTGAAGGGCATCTGGGTTGGTTCCACAGTCTAGCTATTGTGAATTGTGCTGCTATGAACATCAATGTGGCAGTATCCCTGTAGCATGCTCTTTTAAGGTCTTCAGGGAATAGTCCGAGAAGGGCAATAGCAGGGTCAAATGGTGGTTCCATTCCCAGCTTTCCCAGGTATCTCCAAACTGCTTTCCAAATTGGCCGCACCAATTTGCAGTCCCACCAGCAAAGTACAAGTGTACCCTTTTCTCCACATCCTCGCCAGCACTTGTTGTTTGACTTCATAGTGGCTGCCAATCTTACTGGAGTGAGATGGTATCTTAGGGTGGTTTTCTTTCACCTCTTTTGTTAGGTTGATTCCCAAGTATTTTATTTTATTTTTGAGGATGTTGTGAATGGAGTGGTTGTCCTCATTTCCATTTCAGAGGATTTGTCGCTGATATACAGGAATGCCTTTGATTTATGCGTGTTGATTTTATATCCTGCCACTTTGCTGAATTCATTTATTAGCTCTAATAGTTTCTTTGTAGACCCTTTCGGGTCTTCTAGGTATAGAATCATGTCACCTGCAAATAGTGATAGTTTAAGTTCTTCTTTTCCTATTTTTATGCCTTTAATTTCTTTCGTGTGTCTAATTGCTCTGGTCAGTGTTTCAAGAACTATGTTGAACAGAAGTGGTGAGAGAGGGCATCCCTGTCTTGTTCCAGATTTTAGAGGGAATGCCTTCAATTTTTCTCCGTTCAGAATAATGCTAGCCTGAGGCTTAGCATAGATAGCTATTACAATATTGAGGTATGTTCCTGTTATCCCTAGTTTTTCTAGAGTTTTCAACATGAAGGGATGCTGTACTTTGTCGAATGCTTTTTCTGCATCTATCGAGATGATCATATGGTTCTTATCTTTAAGTCTATTGATGTGGTGAATAGCATTTATTGATTTCCGTATATTGAACCAGCCTTGCATCCCAGGGATGAATCATACTTGATCATGGTGCACAATTTTTTTGATATGTTTTTGTATTCGATTCGCCAGAATTTTATTGAGGATTTTTGCATCTAGGTTCATTAGAGATATTGGTCTGTAGTTTTCTTTCTTTGAAGTGTCTTTTTCAGGTTTAGGAATCAGGGTGATGTTGGCCTTGTAGAATGTATTTGGAAGTTCTCCCTCTTTCTCTATTTCCTGGAATAGCTTGAAAAGTATTGGTATTAGTTCTTCTTTAAAGGTTTTGTAAAACTCTGCTGTATACCCATCCGGTCCTGGGCTTTTCTTAGTTTTTAGTCTTTTGATGGCTTCTTCTATTTCCTCGATTGATATTGGTCTGTTTAGGTTGTCTATATCCTCCTGACTCAATCTGGGTAGATCATATGACTTAAGAAATTTATCAATGCCTTCACTATCTTCTATTTTATTGGAGTATAAGGATTCAAAATAATTTCTAATTATCTTCTGTATTTCTGAAGAGTCTGTTGTGATATTGTCTTTTTCATCCCGTATGCTAGTAATTTGAGTTCTCTCTCTTCTTCTCTTCGTTAGCATGGCTAAGCGTCTGTGGATCTTATTTATTTTTTCAAAGAACCAACTTTTAGTTTTGTCAATTTTTTCAATTGTTTCTTTTGTTTCGATTTCATTAATTTCAGCTCTGATTTTAATTATTTCTTGCCTTCTACTTCTTTTGCTGTTGTTTTGCTCTTCTTTTTCTAGGATTTTGAGATGAAGTGTGAGATCATTTATTTGTTGGTTTTTTCTTTTTTTAAGGAATGAACTCCAGGCAATGAATTTTCCTCTTAGAACTGCTGTCATTGTGTCCCGTAGATTCCGATATGTTGTGTCTGTGTTTTCATTTATCTCTAAGAATTTTTTGATTTCCTCCTTGATGTCTTCTATAACCCATTGATCATTCAGTAACCTATTGTTCATTCTCCAAGTGATGCATGATTTTTCCTTCTTTCTTTTATCGTTGATTTCCAGTTTCATTCCATTATGATCAGATAAGTTGCATGGTATTATCTCTACTACTTTATAATGTCTGAGAGTTGCCCTGTGACATAATATGTGATCTATTTTTGAGAAGGATTCATGTGCTGCTGAGAAAAAAGTGTAACTGGTTGATGTTGGGTGGTATATTCTATATATGTCAATTAAGTCTAGGTTGTTAATTGTGTTATTGAGTTCTATAGTTTCCTTATTCAACTTTTGATTGGAAGATCTGTCCAGTGGTGAGAGAGGTGTGTTGAAGTCTCCCATGATTATTGTATGGTGGTCTATTAGACTCTTGAACTTGAGAAGAGTTTGTTTGATGAACATAGCTGCAGCATTGTTTGGAGCATATATATTTATGATTGTTATGTCTTGTTTGTGTATGGTTCCCTTGAGCAGTATGTAGTGTTCCTCTTTATCCCTTTTGATTATCTTTGGCATGACATCTATTTTATTTGATATGAGTATGGACACTCCTGCTTGTTTCCGAAGTCCATATGAGTGATATGATTTTTCCCAACCTTTCACCTTCAGTCTATGTATGTCTTTTCCTATCAAATGCATCTCCTGTTGGCAGCATATTGTTGGATCTTTTTTTTTTTTTTTTGATCCATTCTACTAGCCCGTGTCCTAAATTGGTGAGTTTAAGCCATTAACATTTAGGGTTATTATTGAGATATGGATTGTTCTTCCAGCCATATTTGTTTATTTATGTTACTTAACATGGATTGTTTTTCCTCTTTGATTATTTTTTCCCTTTACTGTACTACCTCCCACTGTTGGTTTTCATTGTTATTTTCCATTTCCTCTCCCTGTAATGTTTTGCCGAGGATGTTTTGAAGAGTTGGTTTTCTAGCTGCAACTTCTTCTAACTTTTGTTTATCGTGAAAGGTTTTAATTTCATCTTCCATCCTGAAGCTTAATTTCGCTGGATACACAATTCTTGGTTGGAACCCATTTTCTTTCAGCGTTTGAAATATGTTGTTCCAGGATCTTCTAGCTTTCAGAGTCTGTGTTGAAAGATCAGCTGTTATCCTGATTGGTTTACCCCTATATGTAATCTGCTTCCTTTCTCTTGAAGCTTTTAAAATTCTCTCCTTATTCTGTATGTTGGGCATCTTCATTATAATGTGTCTAGGCGTGGATCTCTTATGATTTTGCACTTTCGGTGTCCTGTAGGCTTCTAGAATTTGGGATTCTGTCTCGTTCTTCACGTCTGGGAAGTTTTCTCGTATTATTTCATTGAATAGATTGCTCATTCCTTTGGTTTGGAGCTCTGTACCTTCCTGTATCCCAATGACTCTTAAGTTTGGTCTCTTTATGTTATCCCAAATTTCTTGGATGTTCTGCTCATGGTTCCTTAACAGTCTTGCTGAGCTGTCTATGTTCTTTTCAAGTTGAAATACTTTGTCTTCATTGTCTGATGTTCTATCTTCTAAGTGTTCTACTTTGCTGGTAGTATTCTCATTTGAGTTTTTAAGTTGGTTTATTGCTTCCTGCATTTCTAGGATTTCTGTTTGTTTGTTTTTTATAACCTCTATCTCCCTATATAGTTGATCTTTTGCTTCTTGGATTTGTTTATGTGATTCATTGTCGAAGTGATCTTTCATTGTCTGATTTTGCTGTCTAATGTCTTCCTTGCGACTCCAGATCATCTGAAGCGTGTATATCCTGAACTCTTTATCTGACATTCCATCTGCTGCAGCTATTACCTCTTCTAAAGTTGAGTTGACCTGCATTGCTTGTGGTCCTTTCTTTCCTTGTCTTTTCATACTGCTCGAGTTTCTTTCTGCTTGGTGAAACTGTTGTGTTATTGAATTTTCCCCCTATATATTTATATTGCTCTTGTATAGTTGCAACGTCTCCCTTGCAGGGGTGGGCGGCGGCTGTGCTCCTCCTCCAATTGGGGTGATCTGTCTATCACGCAGGTGGGCCACTGGGCCCCTTCTCCAGGTCAAGTGGTCTGCCTACCTTGTGGGCAACAACTGGGCCCCTCCTCCAATAGGGATGATCTGTCTACCACACTGGCGGGCCGCTGGGCCTGTTCTCCAGTTTGCAGTTCTGCCTACCTTGCAGGCGCAGGCGGCGGCCTTGCCCCTCCTCCAAATGGGGTGATCTTTCAACTAGACCAGCGTGCAGCTGGGCCCCTTCTCCAGGACGCGCGGTCTGCCTACATTGTGGGTGGCAGCTGGGCCCTTCCTCCGATTGGGGTGATGTGCCTACCACGCCGGCGGGCCGCTGGGCCTGTTCTCCTGGTTGGTCGCAGGTCTGCCTACCTTGCAGGCGTGGGCGGCGGCTCTGCACCTCCTCCAATTGGGGTGATGTGTCTACCACTCTGGCCGGCCGCTGGGCCTGATCTGCTGGTCGGTGGCAGGCCTGCCTACCTTGCAGGCGCGGGCGGCGGCTCTGCACCTCCTCCAATTGGGGTGATGTGCCTACCACGCCAGTGGGCCGCTGGGCCTGTTCTGCCGTTGGGTTGCAGGTCTGCTTACCTTGCAGGCGTGGGCGGCGGCTCTACCCCTCCTCCAATTGGGGTGATGTGTCTACCACTCTGGCCGGCCGCTGGGCCTGATCTGCTGGTCGGTGGCAGGCCTGCCTACCTTGCAGGCACAGGCGGAGGCTCTGCTCCTCCCCTCCTCCAATTGGGGTGATGTGTCTACCACGCCGGCGGGCCACTGGGCCTGCTCCGCCGGTCGGTCACAGGTCTTCCTTTGTAATTTGAATGCCTTTTATTTTTCTCTTGCCAAATGGCTCCAGCTGGGATTTATCGTTCCACAATGAATAGAAGTGGTGCAAATGAGCATCCTTATCTTATTCCTGATCTTAGAAGGAAAGATACTTTTTCATGATTGAGTATGATGTTAAGTGTGGGTTTGTCATATATAATCTAAAATGTGTTCAGATATATTCTTCTAGAATTAATTTATTCAGAGTTTTTATCATGACAGGCTCTTTTGTTTTGTCAAATGATTTTTTTTTAAAATCTTAAGATGACCATATCATTTTTGTCCTTCATTCTGTTAATGAGGTGTATCATGTTTATAGATTTGCATGTGTTGAAACATCCTTACATCATTCAGATTAATCCCACTTGTCGATGGCGAATGATCCTTTTAATGTGCTGTTGAATTTGGTTTATTAGTATTTGGTTGAGGTTTTTTTGCATCTGTTGTTCATCAGGAAGATATTTGCCTGCAGTTTTCTTTTCTCATCATATCTCTTTCTGGCTTTCATATCAGGACTCTTATTGTGCATTTGGAAGTATTCCTCCTATTTAATTTTTTGGAAAAGTTTTTAAGTACCCACAGAACATTATCCAGGATAGTTCATGTGTTAGGCTACAAATAGTCTTAATAAATCTAAGATTGAAACATCAAGTATGTTTTCTGATCACAATGGTATAAAACTAGAAATCAATAATAGAATTTTGGAAAATTCACAAACCATTGGAATGAAAAAATAAACTGAACAACCACAGGGTCAAAGAAATTACAAGGGAAGTTTTAAAATATCTTCCAACAAACAAAAATGGAAACATAACAAAAAAATTCTGGTAAGGAGCCAAAGTAGTTCTAAGTGGGAAGTTTATACCAATAAATATTTACATCAAAAAACAAGATATCTCAAATAGACAGCCTAATGTACCTCAAATAACTAGACAATGAAGAACAAACTCAGCCCAAAGTTAGCAAAAGGAAGGAAATAATAAAGAATAGAGCAGAAATACTTGAGATAAAGACTAGAAAATCAACAGAAAAGATCAATGAAACTTAAGAGTTTGGCTTTTTAAAAAGATAAAATCAACAAACATTTAGCTAGACTAAGAATAAAAGAAATCATAAATGAAAGAAGAGACCTTACAAGTGATAATACAGAAGTATAAATGATCATTCCAAGCCCTGACCAGACTCATATGAACAATATACAACTGTGTAACCTAGAAGAAATACTCAGCTGCCTTGATATAGGCTAAATCATGATGAAATAGAAAATCTGAACAGACCAAATGACATGAAATTGAATCCTGTAATAAAAAGTCTCCCATTAAAGAAAGGCCCCAAACCTGACGGCTTCACTGTGAATACTCCCAAACATTGAAAGAACTAATTGCAACCCTTCTCCATCTCTTCCAGAACACTGTAGAAGACATACTTCCAAACTTACTTTATGAGACTAGGACTTTTCTTAAATTCTCTGTTCATATCTTTGGCTTATAATACCATCAAGTTGGTTTATCTTTGTATTGTTTGAAAGATTCTGTACATATTTTATATACTTTCCTTGTTTTACACTTTGTTCATGTTTTGTGGAGGCAAAATTTTACCTCTGCCCTTCTGGAGTTTTTCCACTGGACCTAAGAATTAAATTGGCAGAAGACAGATCAATAGGGTAAGTGCACAGATTTATTTACTACAAGTCTTCATGTGACATGGGAGTCTTCATAAAGAAATGAAAACCCAGAAGAAAGTTCAAGTTGAACATTTATGTGTGGAATTTGACAGAGACTAATAAAATGAAAATGTGACATAGCAAAGAGATTGAGCCAGGTAGTTAATTGGATAGAGAAGAGGCTAGGAAGGTAAGGTTATTTAAAGAGACCTGTTCAGATTTCTCTTGGCCTCAACTTCCTGTGCTTGACGGTAAGAATGTTACTTTCCTTCTGGAATAGAGAGGACTTTTTAACATGGTAATTTAATCTGCTGTAAGAAACATTGGGAAGTTGAGAGTAGTCTTCTTGCATCTGCTCTTTATTAGTGCTTTTAGCCCAAGTTCTCAATATTTCAGAGCAGCATCATTTATAGTGGCATATCTTTATTCCCTGAGTAGCTTCCAGTGGCCTTCATTTGATCTACTTGAATTGAATGCATTTCACCAGAATTTATATTGGAAATCTGTTGGTTCTTAGTCTGGTATGATCAAGTGCTCCTTTGCTGCTCCATTACCATCTCTACATCAATTCCTAAAACTAGTGCACTTCATTTGTTTCCTTAAATTGTCTTCCCATTCATATTCTTATTCTCAATAGTAGATACCATTGTTCACTGGTCACTGAAAGAGACACCCAACACCCAAGGGTTATCCCAGAGTCCCTTTCCTTTGTTCCCCATTGCAACCCATATCCAAGCCTTGCCAATTTGACTCCCAATGTAAAATTAAAGTGTCTGTCTTTAATAATCTGAAGAAATGACACCAAGGTAAGTAAGAGATTCTGAAGATATAATATAAATAGAACCGTATAGCAGGGGTTAAACCTTGGTGGCCATTTATTAGAAAATAGAGACATTAACGTGATGAAGTACCAGTATTATATATGATTGAAGGCTGTTTTTCTGGAATCAGAACATATTCAAATCCTCTCATTTTAAAAGGATGAACATATTTTATCAACAAGCTAAGTAAAATATACTCTGAAGACGTTTAGTTGTCATAATAAAAATCTTGGTAATATTGAAATATTCAACCAAAGACAGTTTTTATTCAGGGCGTGTGTACGTAAGCAGTAGTTCAGTGTCTTTTTCTGCTTGCTAATTTGCTGCTTGCCAATTCACTTAATTCACTGTGAAAGTTCAGATTCTAGGTGGGGAAGAGGAGAGGTGAGTCTGACTGAACTTTTCACAGTTCACAATTGGGTGTGCATGTGTGCAGTGAGTGGTGTTGTTGTTTTGCAGTTCAGTTTTATTTAGCTCTATGGCACCGTCAACTATGCTCAGACTTCCAAGCACTCAACAGTATAAAGCACCACACACGCCCCTACATAACAGCAGGTGGTAATAGTAGGGTGGAGTGGGTTATATATATATCCTTTACCTATATGTTTCATCCTTTGAATTCTTTTTACTTAAGTTCTCTTAAGTTTGAAAGCATGAGTCCTACAGTGTGTCCTTACAACTGAATTTTATTACAACTAAACTCTTGAATACCTAGTAGAATTGTTAGTCTGTCATGTCATGTTTGTTTTATTAACTGCTTAAATGGAAGAAAAAGTATGTTACAATAATCTTTGGGTTTTATATTTTTCACATTCTTTTTGAGGGGGAATTTTTTTGGCTTGACTCATGACTCCAAAAGCTTTATATTGCTAAAAAGGTAACCTATAGATTCATTGAGGACTTGACTTTACTATATGGCAAATATACATAACTTCATTAGTTGGCAAATAGTATTGTGGTCTTTTCTTTCTTTGGAAATGATTTCGTAGTTTGAATCTGTCTGGCAATTACGTTATATTGAATATTTTTCACCTTATATGCTCTTACTAAGAAGGCTTCAAATGTTTCATTTTGTGAAATAGACAAAGGTATCAGTTTTATTACTTCATGGAAAGCAATCTCAGCATCTGTGGTAGACTTGTCACATTTGAAAATGACCTAATAGTGACCCAAGAAATGAGAAGAAAGAGGTTTTACATTTTTATTGTATTTATGTACCACCCTTCTCCCAACAATTATTTTACTTAGAGTAGGAAAAGAGAAAGGAAACTGACATTTTTTATTCTACCATTTATCAGGTATTATTTCATTTGTACAATCTCATTTTTTAACCAAGGAAACTGGTCACACTATGGTTTAATGCTCTTTACTAGCAAGCAAGGTCAATAACCAAGATCACACAATTAATTAGTGCTCTTTAATAGATCTGCTATCTTTCATACTAACAACAAAAGTTTCATAATTCAAAAATGTAAATTGTATTTACAATTTTGAATTATTATAAAGTAACTGATATAATATATAATCAGAGTACAAGTGCTCTGAAAAATGTGTAACTCTTGCTTTGCTCATTTGATTCTTATGAAATACAATCCTTAGGTCCATCAGAGAATTAAAGAATTGAACATTTTGAACTTCCTTCATATATTAGCCAGCTGGCGTGTTCTCCTACCAAAACATTTTCTGATTTGACCACAGACTCTCTCAATCAGTTGTTACTGGTTTGAATAATAGAATATGCTGTCATGGTGGGCACCTGATCATGAAAACTGATATCTGGAGTGCATTTTTATTTGGATTTAAAATGTTTTTACTGTCCCAGTATAAACACTGTTAATCTAGTCAAAACCTTTTCTCACAAGATGAAGAGCTTGCATGGTTTTATTTTAACTGGTTGTATTCAACAGAGTGAGAATAAATTGTACATTTACATTAGGCAAAAATCTTAATTGATTTTAAACATGAAGAATGTCATACCAACAACAGTTTTAGAAATTTTTCAGATAAAATAAGTGAGTTTTGAAACTCTAAATATCTGGATTTATTTAATTTAATACCACTTGGAAATATTCTGGACTGTAAGCTTTCTGGAATTGGGAATTTAAGTATCCAATTTTTGATGCAGTGCTGGGAAGTTACAAATCTGTCTTATGTTTGGGTTTGAGAATTACTGATTTGTTTTGGTTGTTCATTGAACTAGCTTCATAGACAATAGTGAATTTTCATATTCCTGGTATAATAGGTCCCTATCCTAAGAACAACAGGATGATTTTCTTAGTCGTTCTCCAGATGGAAAAGTATAGTTAATTATTTTAAGACAGCTTTGGACATCTTGTCATAAATTTGGATAGTAAGTAGCAAATGTGACTGATTATCATAAAAGATATGAAGATAAAGATTTCAATGCATCAAATATATAGAAAATGTGGGTTGGGTGTGTTGATTTCTTTTTATTATTCTTCATTGTATAAAGATGGTGTTAACAATTTAGTTTCAGTGAATTATGCAGTTCTTAATTATCCTCCCATCTTCAAATGGGTTTAGTGGAAAGGGCTTGGTATTAGCAGAAACTACTAATATATTAAGGGAACATAACAACTGAAGATAGCACATATTACATTTTTACAAAATCACATATGAATACTGAAACATATTTGTTATTCATGCTACGTTGGAAAGAAACGTGAATGAAAGCTGCCATTTTTTAGTCGTCAGTGTTATTAGTATGTAGAGTATTAATGTAGGAAAAGGATGCATGCAGTCCCTAAAAACCAAAACCTTCAGCATGTCCAGTGAGAGAATTTATCGTGTAGATATTGACGAAGAGACTTTAAATAAATTTTTGTTGTTAGATAAAGTACTGACACACAAACATGTTGGTAACATTAGTGGGTCTCTAAGCAACTATAAGTCACTGTAGCCAGATTACAATCTGTTTTATTTCATTCAGGAAAATTAGAAAATCAAAATAGAGAAAGCAAAAGAATATTTTGCCTGATTAGAAACATCTGAGAACCTATAGAAAAAAACCTGACTTTTGCTTTTTAACGCTTATTTGTTACAGTTTAGTGTGTCTATAAACAGGGAAGAATCAAAATTATTTTCAAGCCCTAGGTTTTAGCACTGATATTTTGTTTACCCTCCAACACTAGTGGAATGAAATATCATTTTGAAAAAACTCCTAAGACCATATTTTCAAGACATTGAAACATTGTGTTGTGTAGGAATCATTATGACGTTAGCAATTTTTAATAAAAGATTAAAGATGTATTAGGTAAGGCTGCAGATCCATGTTGCTCAGTGGTAGAGGGTTTGCCTAACATGTGAGGTCCTGAGTTCAATTCCCAGGACTGTAAAACAAAACAAAACAGCAAAAACTCATTAATTAAAAGGAAGTAAATATTACAGAAACAAATGTTTCCCAGTCAGTAGTACTTTAAGGACTTATCACTGCCCACTCCTCCTTTCACCCTGAGTATAAGAAATCCAGTGAAATTTAGGAAATAAGTCTATGACTCTGTTTACCAGTTTTGTCATGTGCAAGTTTTGCCTCATCAAAATTTTATGTGCATTTCCCATCTCAATTATAAGTTAATGAATATATTGGCACCCAACTTTATCCTTTTTTTCTCTTGGCATCATCTCTTTCAGCACTATGAAGAATTTACAGTCTCTCTCAGTGATGTTTTAATGACATGGAAATTCTTACTACATGAGAAATTAAACTTACCCATTGAAGATATGGAAGTGGTTGACCATTATGAAGACATTAAGAAGACTTACGATGATTTTTTGACGAATAGTAATATGGTAGATCTCATCGACATTTATAAAAAATGTAGGATTTTGACTTCTAATTGTGAAAATAATGACATGATATCCCCCGTAAGTATTTTTAAAAATAACCCTATTTTAATAGAACTAAATTTCAGCTAGGCTACTTTTATATATGTATATGTACATATGTATTTATTTATTGGTATTGGGGATTGAATCCCAAGGGTGTTACCACCAACCTACATCCCAAGCCCTTTTTATTTTTTTATTTTGACACAGTGTCCCACTGCGTTATTTAGGGTCTTGCTAAGTTGCTGAGGCTGGCTTTGAACTTGCAGTCCTCCTGCCTAGAGTAGCTGAGATTACAAACATGCACCATTAAATCATAGTTACACAGTTATAGTAATTTGAGGAAGATTCTGAAAGAAGGCAGAGAATATAGTCTTTGTTCTGGTTAGTAACATGTTCGGAGAAAAACAAAAGCTCTAGTAATTTGATAATGTTTTTGCTTTGGTGATCATGTTAAGAATGGAAAATTTAGGTACCTGAAAGCTAGTTATTATTTGAAAGAAATATTTTGGTGGTAAATTTTTGTTAAACTTGTGTTATTATTTGGTTGCTATAACAGTTTTTTATTAGATCAAAAAATATTGTAACAAATCAGTACCAAATGCATGTTATTTTTTTTTAAATTATGTCAAGAACTGCTTTTCTAAAATGTATTTTTTCTTGGTTGAATGTGCATCTGTTATTCAGCATATGTTATATGAATGACTATTATGGTTTTTCTCTTATGGATTAATAATATTTTATTTTGTGATGGGAGTGTCATTTATCTTATGAGAATAGTATGGGGCAATATGTGTGAGATATAGATTTCTTTTTTTGTACAACCATAGTTATTTTTTAATAGAATACAAATTAAAAAATTAAATACAGTAGCATCCCTTGTAGTTTGGTTTTGTTTACATTGGAATTTATGAATCCTTTTTTAGAATATGTTCATCTGTATCTAATTTTTTAAAAGCATTGAAGGTGCTCTTTATTTTAAGATTTACTGAATGCTATAAAGCAGTGGTTAAATAGTAGTAATAGCTAAATAAGTGTAGCTGGAATTAGAAGAAGATGTTTACTATATTTTATAAGATAATTTGAATACTTTGTAAATATTTCCATATGGTAATATTGTTTTAGTTGTTTATAATGGAAACTTCTACTAAAAAAGTGAGTTAGAAAAAAATAGAAGCTTATTTCACTCCTAAAAGATGTTGAAATATATGCAATTAGGACTGATGTGATATTTCATGGTTATCAGAGATCCAAGCTTTTCCTGTCGTGCTGCTTTCCCCATCTCATGTTCCATCTTAATTCTTGTCCTCTGTCCTCAAGACCACCTACCTCATGGTTCAGGATGACCACTGAAGCTCCAGACATTGTATCAGCATTCTTTGCTACAGGAAGTAGTAAGAGGGAACAGCAATCTCCTTTTAGGGAGACATAGCTCTTTTGCTTCCATTTTGGTTAGTCACATGGGCACTCCAAGCTGAGGGAGGGTGGAGAAGATAGTCATTATTCTGGGTAGTAACATGCAAGGATAAAATAGATCATGGAGTTGGAGAGTTGGCAGTTTGTTGTCTTTGCCTCACTGGGCTCCATGGAGGTCTTTGCTTATAACTTCCTCAAAATGTGTTGCCCACGTGCATGTTCATCCCACACATGCACATCCACAGTGTGGTAAGGGTACTTGCAAGTGGAGATAGTTAACTTAGTAAATTCTCCCCTAGCTGTACTTTTTTTGCTTGCTTGTTGAGGTGATTTTTTACTACTTTTTACTACTTTACTTTTTGAGAGGCTAATCATATATAAGCATTGAGTTGTAGAAACAAGAAAGAAGATGAACCAGCACTAGTGTGATATAACTGAGGATTTTAGGCACATTGTTTTCATCCTGTGCCTTGTCCCTGTCTGAGTTTTCTAAAAAGCTTCCTCATTTGAGTGTATTAACCTGCAGTATGAGATTTATAAGGTGCACATTTGGGTTGTCTGTGAGGGAGGTGGTCTCCAAATAGTAACATATCTCCCTTGAAGGACACCAGGAATGAAAATTGAAACTGCTAAAATGTAGTGCATGAAGAAATTTTCTATATTTAAACTCTGAAACATTAATAGTTTGGTCTTTGATATTTATGCTTGCTCTAAGGAAATTTCTAGTGAGGAAAAAATGGACAGATGTATTTCTCAAAAATGTACTAAATATAACACTAATTTATGCTTAAGTGCCTTTAAACTTATATATTAGACTATTCCAAATGATTCTGAATTTTCATTACCATGATAAAATTTATTTGCTTCTTATTATAGCTTAAATAAGGCAGGAATTATGAGGAATTAGGATAAAGCTAAGACAGCAACCTGTAAACTTGAAGCATTCCCCTTTCACCTTCGTTTTCTGGTTTATAATTCCTCTCCTGAGGACCATGGTTGTAGCGCCGTAGGCATCTGGAAGCAGACAAGGTTTGGTTCTAGCTGGAGTGGAAGTGGAGATTTGGTGAACAGCTTGCTTTCTCATGAACTAGTGGGTATCTGAAAGATAGCGTCAGATCTGGGGTGAGGAGCAGAAGAGCTTAACCACAGAGACTTTTGGATCCTCTGAGCAAGGTCAGCAAATATCTTCTGTGAGTATGCCCAGATTCCCTGTCCTTCTAGGCAAGAAGGAGCAGATGGGTGGGCTTGCTTCCTGTTGGTGAGGCTTGGGAGAACATTGGGAGAACATGGGACTTTGTTCGCTTCGACAGCCTCTTTTTTTCTCCCACTGCTGTGCCATAGAAGACATTTCACCTTCCATTACTTGCAGAGCTGTCATGTTAGAGCTGAGCCCCAAACTGCCAGTGAAGAAAACCAACAAACCATCTACAGGTTACCAGCAGCCAGAGAAGGATAGGTCAGCTTACAACATACCTGCCCAACAGAACAGAGCTGCTAGAGGGGAATGACAACTTGAATATACATAATTATTAGGTACTTAAGGAAACTCAAGGATAGCAGCCACACATAAGACTTCCTAGATTTTGCAAACAACAAACTCCAAACCCAAAACAAGCCACATCTGCAGGGCTTCAGTGTGGGTGGTGTGGCACCAGGAATATATCAGGGTGTTGGGCTGAAGGACTACACTGGCACTGGTGGGTGCGATCTGCAGTTGCCCAGGGCAGCCAGGGAAGTGGTATTGGAGCCCAAGGCCCAGCTTCTGGGGCTGAACTCTGAGTAGGAAGGGACTTCTTGAAAAAGCTCAGAAAACACAGCACTCCTGAGGAAGCAGCCCCTAGTTGGAACCTGAGACCACCAGGCGATTCCTCTAACCTTTGTTAAAGGAGATCCAGAGCGTGGGTCCCCCATGCCTGCAGGGGTCAGCTCTGCAGCCACCTCCAGCAAGAGGAGGCCTTGCATGATCTAGGCCTCCAACAGGTGCAGTGGGCAGTTAGGGCCACCAGACCTCCTCACTCCTAGGGAAGATCTTACCCTGTTGGCCTCTGCCCAGCATCTTGGGCAGAAGCAGAAGCTCAAGCCCTTCAGTTTAACCCAGAAAACTGCCAGCAAACCTCCAGAGTCCTCATGTCTTAGAGACACCTGTCTTTGTGGACACCTTGTGGTTACTAAATACAAAGCAAGATTTTGTTCTTATAAATGTTTGTCCCGTGTTGTGCCCCGGCCCCAAACTTTATCCACAAACATTTGTTTTTCTCTTCCCCCAAACAAACAAACAAACAAAAAGCTTTTTAACCCCAACCCTTCCTCTGCTGCTTTTGGGTCCCTCTTTCAGGTATGTGGATAGGTGGGCTGGCTCTCCTCAGGCATGCAGATAAAAGCCTATTGCTAGAGAGGGATCAAAAGGACTACCTATAAATGTTATCACAGACTGGATTGATAAAATAGTATATAATAGATTGTAGGGACATGTAAGGTCTAGGGTGTTCTGTTTTAAGAGATGGATAAAAGCTTTATTCTCAAAGCTGCAGGTGTTGGGGGGGAAGTATTCAGCCTCAAGAATTCCATTCTCCTTGGAAGTACTTGCATTTCTTTGGAGGCTTTCAACAGAGAGAATGAAATCTCTCACAAAGAGGAATTAGATGCAGGCTAGTATTTCATCAACTGATGTTCTGAGTATGATAAGAATTTATTCTTTGTGTAAGATGTCTCCACCTTTGTGACTTTTATGAGCTAGTTCTTCCTGTATAAGCTATTACAGAGGTTCATTCCCCTCCCCCCTTTTTTTAGCAATTACCAGGTTATAAAATTATCATGCTTATATAAGTGATAAAAGCTTGTTGATTTTTCAAATAAATTATGAGAGTATGAAGCAGGAAAAGTTGTGTAACTACATACAGATAAATACTTCAGAGTAACTCCTATTCTTTTTGAGAAATAAGCCATTTTTATGAGAATTTAAAAAAAAGAAGATAAAAACAAATTCAAAATCAAGTTAGTATCCTGAAAATCAAGGACAATAAATTTTCTTATTTGTCTGATTTTAATTTGTGCATTATAATTACATGTGATAGTAAATTTATTTATACATGCACACAATAAAACAATATAATTTGGTCAGTACCTCCCATTTTCTTCTCCCTCCTCCAGATTTCCTTCCTCTATCCATCTCCGTTCTATTTGCATGAGGTTCACCCCTTAAGTGCCATCCATTCTCCTGCAAAAGACATCATTTTATTCTTTATGGCTAGATAAAGCTCCATGATATATATACTGCATTTTATTTATTCAAGCACAATAAAAATTTAAAGTACAGAATAAATACAACATTATGAAATAAAGGAAAAGAAACTTGGAGGTTAAATCTAGAGGAATTAACATGAAAATGATAGTACTCCAAGGAAGGAAAACAGATGCATATGAGGGCATAATTAAATATGTATATTTGTTATAATAAACAGTTTCCTTAGCTGGGAGACCCAACTCTGCTAATGATGAGTATTTAACAGTTCCAGGCTATACTGATGAGAAAATATGTGCCTCTTCACATTCTGGTAAAATTCCTGAACTCTTAAGGATAATGATGAATCTTACTAGTTTCTTTATTTAACTATAATTTATCCTTTAATTATAATTTAAATATAAGTTTGTTATTTAACAAAAATTTTAATTCCATGCCCTGAAGGAAGAGGACCTGCAAATCTTATCCTTGATCAAGATTATCATTTATCAGTCAAGTTGAAGGATTTATGAAATATGAAAAAGAATATCATGCTAATATCTCATATGAAGAATTCCATGTATAGTCAATAACTGCCAACAAGTATCAAGTAATATTCTGCACTGGAATATCAGTGACATTATGTGTGAATTTTTTTTATTAGTAATACCCTATATTTTCTGCAGATTCAACTACTGGATTTTCTCTGTGGCAAAGAGCATGCAGGAGATGATGAAAATGATCTTTATATGCCAATGTCACCGGTAAAACACAACCAGGATCATGAAAAGGTATTGATAGATTAGTAAATTAAAGCAGAATATGAGCCCCTTCAAATCACTATGTATTTGATGGTTCATTTGAGCTATTAATGTTTTGTTCTTTTAAAATTTTTATAAGTTTTTAGTTTGTTGAAATAAACTATTTGCAAAAATTTTAATATACTGGAGTCTAGAGAAAGAGCCTGATACTAATCAGGTTATTCATGGTTTGGGGCCAAGGCAACTTCCACTAAGCAAAAATAAGTATCGTTCAAAGAACCAGAAAAATAGGTGAACTTTCAGTTTCTGCACCTCACATATACTATTTTAGACGTGTGATTCTTGGGAGAATATGTTTTATTGAAAAATCTGGCCTGTATCCTTTGAAGTAATACAAATGATGTACTACCTACAATTAAGAGTTCTGACCACAGGTTTTGCTGTGGAAACGAATTACAGAACATTAGAGCCACATACAGGTTTGGTCTAATACAATTTGCTTTCAGCTGCATGTTATGCTAGGTATCTAATTACATGTAGTGTTTCTATGATTAATTAAATCACCATTGACAAGAGTTAGAGAGTATTGGGAAAAATAGTAAAATTATATTTAACATACTTTAAAAAATATGGTGTATAAAAGATCTAGAGTGCACCTACTTGTATAACCAACTGCTGCATTAAGTCAACACATTGGTGAATTACCTTCTTAATTTTTCAGAAAACTTTTCTGAGATTGATTCTTCCAGAAGACCTATATTTTACAGATTGTACTTTTAAAAACATATTTTATTACTGCCTTCAAGTAAATACCTGCATTCTGGATTTAATTTAGTTTAGTTTTTTTTATGTGTATCTGATTTTATTTCTATCCTTTGCACCTTATCTCTAAAATTCTTCACTATATACTTCCTGCAAATTAGGGATGACCACAGTATCACTTATCATATAAAGAAAACTTAAATACCCATTAATATAATTTACTACCTTTCTACTCCAATTTCAGCATTTGTCCCCAAAATGGTTTTATATCTCTTTAGACTCTTAATTTATAAGAATTCCCCTCATCTTTTTGTTTCTTCCTTTTTAATTATCTGATGAATACTCTGGTAATATTTAACTTGTTCTTTTATTTGCTTTCTGTCTGTCTGTCTGTCTCTCTCTCTCTCTTTTAATTTTTTGGTACTGGGTATTGAACCCAGGGGTACTTTATCCCTGATCTATACCCCAGTCCTTTTTATTGGTTTTGTTGTTTTTGAGATAGGGGTTGCTAAGTTGCTGAGGCTGGCTTTGGACTTCTGATCCTCCTCCCTCAGCCTCCTGAGTCACTGAGATTATAGGCACATGCCATTATGCCCAGCTACTTGCTGTAATTCTAATAAACTGGAAGTTAGAAGTTTAAATTTGGGCTTAATATTTTTTAAGAAATAGTTTATAACAGATGTGGAGAATTTCATTTTGTATCACTTCAGGAGGCACAAAAAGGCTGCCCCAAATTGCAAGGTCTCTACAAAATAAAAATGTATTTTTCGGGTTGGCTGGGGTTGTGGCTCAGTGGTAGAGCGCTGCCTAGCACATGTGCAGCGCTGGGTTCGATCCTCAGCACCACATAAAAATAAATAAATAAAATAAAGATATTGTGTCCAACTGCAACTAAAAACAATTTAAAAACTAACATGTTAGTTTTCTCTTTGCTGTCAGCATATGTCTGTGGGGTGATACTTTAGCACTGTGTAAATAACCTTATTTCCCAACAATGTTTCCCTAATGGTTTTATGTATGCATTGGTGATCCTTGCCTGAGTCAAATATTTAGCATTTATAGAAAGGTGAGTTTATTTTTTTGTCATGTGTACATTAATTACCTGCCATTTCTCAGTAAAGAAAAGCTTTATCTTGTTAAATGGGACAAGGTGTGGTTCTGTTAAAATGTCAAGGTTAATGCTTAATTCTCTATCATGGGAATTGGTATACATAAGAGGCAAATAAGATTTTTTTTCTATTTTCTCCTTTTTTGTTTGTAGATTGCTGTGGAGTCATGGATTTTTATTTATGTAGTTTTTATTTATGCCGTGTTAGATTTTTTGAGCATTTTCTTTTCTCTCAAGCCCACCTCGAATGTTTCTTGCCCAGACCACCATGTTCCTTTTAGTGATTTTTAACTATTTTCTTAAAATTAAGTTTTCACTTACATTCTCACTTTTTTTCCTCTTCTGCTCCAAAGCTTGACAAACTGCTTACCAAATTGGCTGATCTTTTCTCAGTGGCACTTAAGAACTACATTCATGTATGAGGAGGGGAGATCTCTTACAGCCTCCTTTTCTTTGATCTGTCTTGCTCCTGGTACTATATAGGGGAAAATCTAAGAGTAATTGTTATTATACTTTTTTTTTTTTTTTTTTTTTTTTTTTGGTACCAGGGATTGAGCTCAGGGGCACTGGATCTCTAAGCCACATCCCTGCCCTATTTCGTATTTTATTTAGAGACAGGGTCTCACTGAGTTGTTTAGTACTTTGCTTTTGCTGAGGCTGGCTTTAATTCTCAATCCTCCTGCCTCCTGAGCCATTGGGATCACAGTTGCAGGCAATCTTACCTGGCTTTTTATATACTTTTTAAAAAGAGAGAAATGAGCTGATTTGTATATGTAAAAAGATCTAATCTCTTAGAATTTTGGCTTACAGTTATAAAACATTATCCTAAAGTAATTTCCATGATGGAGAAACTGATGGGTCTTCATTGTACCTATATTTAAAAAACATGATAGGTATTGGGGGTGTAGCCTGAATAAGTGAATAAGCACAAGGCCCTGTGTTTGAGGCCCTGGCCCACCACCAAAACAAAGCAAAAACAACCAAAGAAAACTTTCCAAAAACTCATAATTTGTTTATTTGTGTTAATCCTATGCTTTTTATCTTTTGCTTCCTGGGACTGTCTTTTCTAGGAGAATTTTATCTTACTAGTTAGCTGGTGGATTTGATTTTCTGAGGGCCATTAAAGTTAGAGCCACATTGACAGCTCTGAAGTTTCTAATTTTTCTTTTCAGAAGGTATTTTTGGAAGTCAACATATTTCTATTGAAAGGCTAAAGTTACTTTTTTGGGCTATGGTCTTGCCAAGATATACTTTGATCACCAAATTTGCTTACACCAAAATCTTCAAATAGAAGAATGGAATGAATTTAAGAAACAATATCTTTGTTTCTTTATTTTATTTTTCCTAAAGTGTTAAACTACTGTTTTAGAATTCTGAGTAATGAAGGGAAAAAGATTAAAGAGCCCCCCAAATCATTACTTAAATAAAAAATTCTATCAGTATATCTGTTCTAATCCAACTTATTGTTATTATTATTATTATTTTTTGGCAAATGTAAACATGTATGAGTTAACCAAGGAGGCAAAAAAATACCTGTACAAATTGCAAATTTTTTTATTTTAGAAAAACTTTGTTCAAGAGCAGGGAGGAAGAGTAGGAAGAAAAGAGTAACATTAAACAGAGACATGAGATGGGAGGGAAAGGGAGAGAAAAGGGAAATTGCATGGAAATGAAGGGAGACCCTCATTGCTATACAAAATTACATATAAGAGGTTGTGAGGGGAATGGGAAAATAAACAAGGAGAGAAATGAATTACAGTAGATGGGGTAGAGAGAGAAGATGGGAGGGGAGGGGAGGGGGGATAGTAGGGGATAGGAAAGGTAGCAGAATACAACAATTACTAATAGGGCATTATGTAAAATTGTGGATGTGTAACCGACATGATTCTGCAATCTGCATTTGGGGTAAAATTGGGGGTTCATAACCCACTTCAATCTAATGTATGAAATATGATATGTCAAGAGCTTTGTAATGTTGTGAACAACCAATAAAAAAAAAAAAAACTTTGTTCAAACTGAGATTGAATATCAGCATTTCAGTAAGAATTAAGGGATAGGAAAAGCAACTTGGACCTGTCAGAAAGCTTAAATAAAATTGTCCAATTTCTAAACAAATCTCACAAATATTTTGTGGTATGGATAGAATCAGTTTATTAAACAAATAAATAGAACAGTATCCTTATTTTTGGTATCTTGGAAAAGCTTCAGTTTTGTGGATTTTGTTAATTTAAGCCCTTGCTTCTGGACATCATAACTGTACTCATGTGGACTGCTTTTACAGAGAGCCTCTTTAAAACCCACTTGCACATACAAGAGCAGGGAAACCATAACTGCCATGTTATTTGACCATAATGATGGGTCTAGATGTCCAATTCAGCCATGAGTTAAAAGAAACACTCCATCTGTGAGGACTCCAAGATGTTTTTCCCTGATGTTTGCCCAGGATCACAGATCAGAAATTTAGAATATTTTTAGCCTTAAAGAGTAGGTTGTAAATGTGGATATATATACACACATACACAAGACTTGATGCCTCTGTCAGGTTCTCCCTAATCTTATTTTTTGCTTCAATAGTCTGTAACTCTGCATGACACCAGTAAATATCAGCATCAACTGAATGCTATTATTTAACATTTAGTTAAATCTGTTCATTTTCAATATCTACTAGTTCTCAAAACTTAAACATTTAACTTAAATCTGGCATTTAAGGAATGTAGCTATGGGAACAAATAGAGCCAGTTGGCTCGTGGTCTAAACTTCTGAAATTTTATTATTGGCTATTATTTAGTGGCTGATGTATGCAAGAGAATTAGAAATGCAGATTTGAACTGTATCTTTTGTATCATTTTTTAACAGTCATTTTCCAATAATTATAATAGTTACTATGTACTCATGGTTTCTTATTGTCAGTGAGTTTATTTATAAGAAAGAATATGTTGACTATGCAACCTAAGGTTTCAGTTTATATACAATTCTCATTTCCTAAAGAACTGTGAAGTATTGTGATTGAATCATCATATGTGTTCTTTTTATTTGTTCTTTTTAAATATACGTGATACTAGAGTATATTTCGACATGTTATGCATACATGTATTATTCTTGTGGTTGTACCTGATGTGGAGATTCACTGTGGTGTATTTATATATGTACTACTATACATTGAAAATATTTAGAATAACTGCAATAAAGAAAATAACTGAATATTTTATTGTACAGGTACAGCTACTAGCAAAGAAAGTTATCTTTTCATATTTAAGCCTGCTAGTAAATTCAAAGAATGACCTGGCTCTGGCTCATATTCTCAATATTCCTGATAGAGGACTTGGAAGAGAAGCCTTCACTGATTTGAAACATGCTGCTCAAGAGAAACAGATGTCTATCTATTTGGTATGGAAATGTTATATTGTCATGATTGTGTTAAGACTCTTTGAGCAGTGGGTTCATAAACCCTGATATAGAGTTCTTTTTTTTCCTCTTTGCACATTTTTTATTGTTGCATTATAGTTGTACATAATGATGGAGTTTGTTGCTGCATACTCATACATGCACACAACATGACCATGTATTTTGGCCAGTATCACTCCCCAGCACTTTCCACTTCCTTTCTCTCCTCCCTACCCCTGGATTTTTTTGTGAGATCTTCACCCATCCTCTTTCTTTTCCTTTTCTCTCTCTACCTTTCATATATGTGAGAAAACCTAAAGCCCTTGACCTTCTGGGTTTGGCGCTTAACATAATATTATCAAGTTCCATCCATTTTCCTGCAGTTGACATAATTTTGTTTTTCTTTATGGCTAAATAAAACTCCATTTTGTGTGTGTGTGTGTGTGTGTGTGTGTGTGTGTGTGTATCACAATTTCTTTAGCCATTCATCCATTGATAGACACGTAGGCTGGTTCCATAGTTTGGCTATTGTGCTGCTATAAACATGGGTATATAAGATGACTTTAATTCTTTAGGATAAATACTGAGGAGTGGTATATTTGGGTCATATGGTGGTTCCATGCCTAGTCTTTTGAGGAACTTCCATTCTAATTTCCAAAGTGGTTGTACTAATTTACAATTCCACCAACAGTGTAAAAGTATTCCTTTTTCCCCATATCCTCCCCAGCATTTATTATTATTTGTATTCTTGATGATTGCCATTCTGACTGGAGTGAGGTGAAATCTCATTTTAGTTTTGATTTCCCTAATTGCTAATGATCTTGAACATTTCTTCATATATTTGTTGATCATTTTTATTTCTTCTTTTGAGAAGTATCTGTTTAGTTCATTGCTCCCTTTATTGATTGGGTTTTTTTTTTTTTTTTAAGTTTTTTAATCCTTTGGCAGAAAACTAGCTAGCAAAGTTTTTCTCCCATTCTGCAGGTTATCACTTTACATTCCTAATTATTTCCTTTGCTGTGCAGAAGCATTTTAATTTGATGCCATCCTAATTATTAATTCTTGGCATTGTTCCTGAACTTTAGGGATCTGATGTAGAGTTCTTATGATTATGATGAAACAACTTTTAATCAATCAATTCATGTTCTATCTCTGTATTTGAAAACCAATAGTATTTTTATTTTTTACTATTTTCTTCATGTTTGGCAAGGGAGAAATTCTCTAAAGCACTGTTTAACCACATGTGTTCTGTAGAGTCCTAGCCTTGGTAAATTCTTCTCGTATAAATGTTTCCAAGGCCATAAATTTCAGAAATAGTATATTCCCCATTGGTAATTCATAACGCATGTTTATGTATGAAGAACTCTGAGAAGTTCCTTCATAAAGAAGTCTGCTTCTTAAGTTAACCTGGGACTGGGGTTGTGGCTTAGTGGTGCAGTGCTTGCCTAGCATGTGTGAAGCACTGGGTTTGATCCTCAGCACTGCATAAAAAATAAACAAAGATATTGTGTCCATTTATAACTAAAAATATTTTTTTTAAAAGAAGTTAACCTTATTATTTAATCTGTTATTTTCTAAGTTATTTCACCATGGAGCTTTCTCCCAAATTATTGGTATTTCATAGAGTTTGTCTTTCTTGGGGTAATGCTTTGGAAAATGCATCTACTAAACATTTTTTCTTTGATGGAGACATTCTTATGTTCAACCATCACATACATATTTTATCTTTGTTAAGAAAAAGCATTTTACGCATGGTCAAATAGTCTAGGACGCAAGACGTAGTTGGAACTTAGTGGCTATCTAAATATTTATTTTATATGAGAGGTAAAGTAAAAGTTTGGAAATGCTGGATTGCCAGACAATTCATAGTAGATTAGTTGACAATGAAAACAAGTTTGTTCTTCATAATGGTTCCAGGAGTCTGACATCAGTTTAAGAATGTCAACAAATTCTTTATAGTCAATGACCTGTTCTTATGAATGTGAAGATGATCTTTAGTCCTTAATTTACTCTCTGACTTAGCCTATCAGCCTCCATCTGAGCTGGGCATTATTGCTCCAACCTTGATGTGTGAATTTTGCCTGGCACTTGTTTCTTTGGTTAGTGAAGAGTGGTATGAGCCGTAAATTGTGCTTCATTTTAACTTTATTCCTAAATCTACATAGATCTAGCTTCAAAAGATAAACTGTAGCTTTTTGCTTAATCATTAAACATGAGTAAACTCTTTGTTTCCACTCACAGATGGCTACATCCTTTATTAGAACATTAGAGCTTGGAGGGAAAGGCTATGCACCATCACCATCTGATCCTTTAAGGAAACATGTAAAGGGACTGTCTAATTTTATTCATTTAATTGACAAATTAAATGAGATTCTCGGAGAAATACCAAGTCCAAGGTAATAATTTTTCATAAATTACAAATTTGTCTTATTAGCCTATCTTTAAAACTTCACAAAATCACAGGTAGGAATGATAGATATCAAAATGATCAAGCGTTAGGCCAAACAATGGAGAGGAAAAGCAAAATAGATGAATAAATTATTGTATGCCTTGCTGTCATTCTTAAATTTTTACCAAAATTAAAAGTACATCCAAACTAACTTAGATTAATAAAAAAGTATTAATATTTTTATCTAGAAGAAACAGATTTTTGAAGACTAGAAATAGCCAAATAGATATAATTCCTTTAAACTTTTAATTTAGTGTTGAAGGAAACCGGTACTAAGAATGAATAAGAAAATTAAAAAATATGATGAATTCTCTATTCTGTTTTATACTGGCTATCTTTTATTTTCTAATGTGTAAATCTTTGGTTCATCTGTCATTTGTTTATATGTGATATTAGAAATAAGAGGTTTTTTTAATCTCAGGCTTGCATTTGTAATATAGATATATTGGATGATAAATTTTAAAGAAAAATTTTGGAAGTTAGAAGTGGAATATATATGCTTACAATTATGGTGGACTCCTGTGGTTTTGATTGTTATTCCATAGCATGGTTCTAATAAAAATAGCTGCTGGGCTGGGGATGTGGCTCAAGCGGTAGCGCACTCGCCTGTCATGCGTGCGGCCCTGGTTCGATCGTCAGCACCACATACAAACAAAGATGTTGTGTCTGCTGAAAACTAAAAAATAAATATTAAAATTCTCTCTCTCTCCTCTCTCTCTCTCTCTTAAAAAAATTAAAAATTAATAAAAATAGCTGATATTTATTGAACGCTAATTGTGTAAGACATTGTGCTAAACTCTTTATGTAAACTTGAAGACGTTGCCCAGGGGTGTGGACAACCTATTGGGCTTCATTGGTAATTTATTTTGTTTTATTCTCTCTACTTGGACTTTAGCCACAATCTAAAGATAATAAGAAAAAGCAAGACACCATCTCTTCTGTTTCTTCCAGTTCCTTCTTCCTTTTACAGCTCAAATTCTTGAAGAAAATGCTATTTTTTAATTCTTTGCTATTTCTAGTTATTTAATGTGCATTTCTCAGGAGACAGTAAGCTCTTTGAGGGTTTATTGGGTTTCTTTACTAATATTTCTGGCACACAGCAGACATTCAGTATTCATTTCCTTGTTTATACTTGACCAACTCATACCTGTTCATGTTTCCCAAAGCTCTTCTGCCTATGAGCTTTTGTGATCATCTGGTTGTTATTGTCTTTGGACTCTTTTGAGTCCTTATATATGATTATTGTCTTGAACTCTTTTTTTTTCCCTCATAACATCTAAGATACTATTCTCTTATTTTCTAGCCCCCTTTCATTACATTATGCAAATTCTTCCAAATCTATATTTCAGTGAAATCCAGACTTCTTTCCTGATTTTTAGAGATATATCTTCAACTGTCTTTGAGGTAGTACCTCAAAGGCAGCTCAAACCTAACATGTCTCAAACTACGTCTTAATCTTTCCCTGGAAAGGTGCTTCTTCGAAAGTGGTGAAGCCTTTCTCCTTTCTCTATCTCCTGGTTCACCTAGATCTACCAACTCCTCTTCTGTGACACTTTTTGTATTCTTCCTCCTCATCTCTATTCCTGTAGCTGCCATCTTATTTCCAGTCTTTATGCTGTCTGTTTTAGACTTTAATTCTTTCTGGACTTTTTTGCCAGTCTCTGAGTTTTCCATTCTGCTTTCCGTCTTGCTTTGCTCCATCCTGTTAATCTTATTGCTACCAGAATGATCTTCCTGAAGCAGCGAATGTTAAGCCCGTGACTAAGACCTTCAATGATTGCATAGTAGGTATAGGGTAAAGCTCCAGGAATCTCAGTGAGGTATGCAAAATTGTATATAGTCAGATTCCTGCCTGTCTTCACTTTTGGTCTCTATCCTTTTTGTCTCTCAACCTTAAAACTTGGAAATAAAAATATATTTAACTCTTGTATCTGAGGATAAGTTTGTATACTGACCTTGTAATAGGGGAGTTATAGTCACCTTTCAGCCCATGGAAGAATGGGAATAGACATGGGAGAAAGGGGCGGGGGGAAGAATTGATTCTCACATTCATCACTCTTGCCAGCTTTTCATGAGGCCATCTTAGCTGTAGTTGGCTGCATTTCTACACTTTGCCAGTAGGTGCCACCGCAAAATGCATACCATACCTTCACCTGAAAAAAATGTCCTGAGTTAAAGGATTTTAGGTTATATAAATTAGTTGTTGTTTAGAAGTTTTAAACGCTGTCTTTCAAGATTATTACCCAATTTTAGTGCAAACCAGCATTACGTATTTAGTATGTGCTTATAGAATGTTAAAATTTTTCTTGTTTAAAAATTTCTGAAGCATTTTTGATACATTTTATATGGTGCCTTTCATCAAATTTACTTTTTAAAGGTAAGATTCATTTCAGCAAACAGTTATCAAATTTTTGAATATGATACAGAAAAGACGATCACTTTATTTAGTAGAATGAAGAATAATCAATAATTACTTTCAAGTATTGGCAGTCACTTCTCTGTTATTGCTCAGTGTTTTCTTCAAGTTACTTTATTTGGAACTTAAGAATCGAATTATGCTTTTCATTATTAGCCTTATTTTTACCTTTCTGCCCCAGCACTCTGGTTTGATGCAGTCACGAATCAGGAGCTACAGTTAAGAAAAAGGTTTTCTTCACTTTGTAACCCCTGTACATAGCACAGATATCATGGGGTAATTTGAGTTAAATCTTCTGGCTGGGTACTGTGACACACAGCTATAATCCCAGCTACATGGGAAACTGACACAGGAGGATCACAAGTTAGACGTCAGCCTCAGCAATTTAGTGGGACCCTTTCTCAAAATAAAATAATAAAAAGGTCTGGGAATGTAGCTCAGTGGTAGAACACTCCTGGGTTTAGTCTCCAACACTAGGAAACAAACAAATAAAACTTGTGGAGTTTCTAGGCTCTAGAGGCAAAGTTTGAATTAAGCCACTATGTTGAATGGCAAATATTGAAAAAGTTAATGGATGGCTTTAGTAGTGAATATATTGTAATAAACTAGTGATAGCATGAGTGTTTGGGGTATTTAGCCAGGGCTCAAATTGTTAACCTAGGTAAATAAAAGTCTGAAATGTAAAGTTATGAATTTTTTTCCTAAACGGTTCTCAGTGAATTACATAATCTTTAAAATTTATCATTTTTATTCTTGTTGAGAACATGGGAAAAGAGGGTCAAGGGTGACTTTTTTCTTTAATCATTTGAAACATTTTTTTTTCATAAATTCTTGTGATTGGCACTAAGACATGCTTTTGTATTTTATTAGCCATTTGAATATTTTTCAAAATCCTTTTTCATAAGATTAATTCTCAGAAAAAAAGTATATTATGCTAATTATATTTTCATTTTAACTATATTTTATCTAGTTCATTTCTGTGCTTTTAAATGGAAATTAAGGGGAAAAAAACACATGAAAAAGAAAGTTCTTGTGTACTTGAAACTATCCTAGAATTTACTCAGACTTTTGACTATAGAAATATGACAGGCTAGGTCCCCTGATCAACCCTTTGATTAACAGTAATTAATAAAGCCTTGATGAACAGGAAAATGTAATGAAAATGCAGGTCATAGAATATGCAAAAGAAGAAAGCCAAAGAGGCAAGTTAAAAAGAAACCAGCCTTTATTTTGAGAGCATTTGCTGAATTTGGTGAACTGGAGTTCTATTCTTTTAGTTGTTTGAATCAGAGGGGACAAAATCCAGAGTCTGCCCAACATGAGTGGGTCTAATAGAGGCAGATTACCACTCTCTTGGGCTGATTCCTCAGTGTATACGAGTGAGGGCATTAGCCTAATAGAAGGGTTTCTATAAAAACCTAGTTGATCTAGTTAATTATAAAATATTTTAGTATTTAGTTTAAGATTAAAAGTTACTAAGATTAAAAGTTACTGCTGTCTTCATTTCTTTTCAACACAGTATTGGATGTCTAATTCAGGTTTGTAAGGCAAGAAAAAAAAAGGAGATAAAGCAATTAAAATGAAGAAATAAAGCTATTTGATAATGATTATATATGTAGACAACTCCAAGAATCTAAAAACAATTATTAAAACTTTAAAATTAACATTAGAGTTTAACAGTGTTGCTGGATGCAAGGTCAATAAAAGAAGTAAATGTATTAAAGAATTAAATTAAAGAATAAATTAAGAATTAAAGAAGTAAATGTATTTCTATATCTGATCATAAGGTCAATAAATAAAAAATACTTGTATTTCTATACCTTCACTAGATAGAGAAAGTTTCAGAAAAATAGCTTTAAATATATAAGGTACATAGAATTAACCTAATAAAAGCCACACCAGCTCCTTCCCCCTTGGAAAGTTCAGACTGACAGTAAAAGTCACTGGTTGCCCTATCCCACTTGTTGCTAGCCCAGGGCTTTGCGTTCTGATCACAATGCTTCTATAGATATTTGCCTTTGGAAGACCTCATTCTTCCTGCTTTATTATACTCACAACTTACCACTTACCACTTACCACTCCAGCTCTTGTTCATTCCTTTCTGAAGGAGAGTTTGGGTATTTGGAGATTTTCCTCTATTCTCACCATGCTCAGTGAGACTTTTCCCCAGAGTGTTTACACTTATTGTAGAGTAAGTGCAAACACTTTAAGCACTATTGTATTACAACTAATAATATAAATAAATAGTAAATTATATATTGAGTTTTACTATTAAAAACTGCAGATTGAATAATGTTCATTTCGTTTACAAACATCATCTCTTCTGTGTATCAAGTGTATATTGGTATGTGAAGATTATTTATGATTTCCTTTCTCAAAGACCTAATTTTTGCCTGAAATGTTTTCCACTTTGCCTTATAAAAACCACCAGTGTTGCTTTTTAAATAATGCTACTATCCAGTGTCCTTGGAGATGCTGATTCAGTAGGATCATATCCAGAGTTGATGTTTAAACAAAACTGATCTGATTCTGATGATTGGGAAAATTTGTGAGACACTGATCTAATGTATTGTCATCATAAATTAAGTTTCTCTGTGATTTTCTTTTAACTTTTCTATCTGGACCAGTTATTTTAATGTGAACTATCATATTTCCCGTGCTTGTTAGGGAGTTTGGCTGTTCTCTAAGACGTAATACCTGGCAATAAAGCTGTGAGGATGCAAACTTCAATTCATAAAATTTCCTTATGCTACTACAAAGAGAAGTTTAGCAGCATACTCTCAGCAGCAAATGGCAGAAGTGCCATTCGTCTCAGGCAGCCTGACTCCATGGTCAGCCCAGACTTCTCTCCCATTCTGCACTGTGCAACTTTCCAGGCGTGCTTCAGGGAATGAGGATCTTGTGACTTCAAGTGAGATTCCTCTTTATTGTTGGATATCTCTAATTCCTGCCTTGGGATGGACCAAGATCCTTTGTCATATATCTCTCACATTGGTCCTTGGCAGGTTCTCTACAGCAGGAGCTGCAATCCAAATTCCTTCAGGTTTAGTCTTGGAATAAAGGAACATCTCAGGTTTCTAAAAACACTTGTATATTGGTCATAGTTGGTTCAGTCTCTGATTTGCTTTGTATTAGTACTAACTTGTTTAATTTCCTTGTTCATATATAGTAACCTTCACATATTAGAATGGTATATTGTATGTTTCAGGTCAGTCTCCTCCTATCCCAAACATGATTTTCTCAGTCAAGTCATTTAATCTTCATGAGACTCAATTCTCTCATCTATGATTTAGAGGTAACATTAACAACTTTTCGAACTGGTTTTAAAATTACAGTAATGTAACATTCTAGACGTTCATTGAGAGGTAGCTGTTTTTTGTTATTTTAGTAATATCTAAAAGTACATACTTTAAGTATATTGCATGTATATAAGTGGGTCTGATCTGTAATCACATTTCATGTATAACAAAAGTATTTCCCTTCAGCTTTCAAATCAAGGAAAATGTCACTTGTTGAAATTACTTGTTTCTAGAAAAACTTTAAACATTTTGTTTCTAATGGTTCTCATCATTTTCTTAAATGCTTTACTGTTTGATTTATAAGATCAAAGCAAAATTCTTTGAAAGGTGTTGATTAGTGCTGAAAATTATATTTTCAAGCTTATAAGCACATTGCTGTTTGCAGTACTATTATAAAGATGATCTTATTTCTATTTTCAGCATTGCAGGGAGTCGGATTCTGTCAGTGATAAAGATGCAGCTGACTAAAGGCCAAAACAGTAGGGATCCTTTTTATAAAGCAGTTGAGGAAGCTGCTCAGGCTTTGGACTTGAGGATTAAAAACATTATCAATTCTCAACAAGAGGCTGTAGCTGTCAGCACCTCTGACATCAGTCCTGCCCGGGTAATGAGCTTTTTATTCTTCATTGTGTGTCTAAACAAAACATCATCTCTTGTATTTATTAGAAAAGGTTTACTACTGATACTTAAGTCTGAAGAGTGCATTTCCTGTGTTCTAAGATGATATTGAAAATTTAATTTTCTCAACAGGATTATGTTCAACTTGCATAAATCATAACATCTTTGGGAAGAATTATATTGTTAAAGTAAGTCATTGGATAATCTCCAGTACCCTTTGTGACACTAAAAGCTTCTGATTCTTGATGGATACTACAAATACTTTGTAGTATTTCTCAGTAACTATTCTTATAAAATAATTATTTTTCCATTTACTCAGATATAAGTTAAGAGCCTGGCTTCTGACTCCAAGACTGAGTCCTCTGCAGGACAGCAGCAGTTCTATTAGAAATGGTTTCTCCTCAGCAATTAACTTTTTTTTATATAGATCTCTGTAATCAGTTATTTCTACCTCTTTTCTACCAGTTTTCCCCATACATGGCAATTTTTAAATTGTATATTCCCAGAACATTTACTTCTTTCTTGATTTTTCTTAGGTAGGTAATCAAATATAATAGTTTCTAACCTGTGATATTATGGGAAAAATTGATTACCATGTTTTTAGCTCCAGAACAGAATTTTGGAGTATGCCTTTTAATTCATTTATTGCAGTTTATCCAGTTAACAAAAGCCCGTTTACATTAGGTGTTATTATGACAACCAGTATATAGACATAAACTTGCTTAAATTTATCATTTACTGATTCATTCACAGACCTTGATGACCATTTGTAGCTATTTTTCTATAATAATACATCTTTTTAAATTTACTTTGAAGGCATGGTATGGGGGAGACTCTGGGATCCACCTCATTTATTTCATATATGTTAACATTTCCAGCAACTAGTTTGCCTCAGATGACAACCAGATTATCTTTGTAAGTGATAGGAACTGTCACAATCTCAGGTAATTAAGAGCACCAGTCTCTTCCATATGGCAAAAGAAATAAGATATAAACAGCCTGGTTTTTAATTTTATGTTTTCTACCAAATCACAAATATTTTAAAAATTTCAATCAAATAATACTCAAGGAAGTTAATATTAAACTAATGGAAACTGTATGTTAAGCACCAGATTGTGATAAGCCATTTGTTTTAATTCCCATGGAGCTGCACATTAGAGTTCACCTGGTAGCCTGAGTCTGCCGAGTAGAGTAAGGAGGCCAAAACCCTGTTGGTAAAAGCTGGGGAAACTGGCATAGCTGCAGTAGATGGCCCAGAAAATGCAGCTTTGTTATCTTGGCACAGTGTTCATCGGCCCTGTGTGTCTGGCACTATCATGGCCCCTGTTTTGCCAGTGAGTCTAAGAACAGAGGAGTACATACAATGAATAATCTGGTATTGAACCCAGGTTTAAGAACAGAGGAGTAAAGAAATTTCTCAAGAGTTGTATAGCATATACAGTTAATAATCTGGTATCAAAATCTACAGTTTGTGTTTACATATATCTATTTGCAAAATTATTTTATCATATATTCTCTTTTTTTCCTCTATCTAGTCACTAAGTTTTTCTAGCCCACCCTCCTTTTTTGGAGATGGGGTCTTATTGTATTGCCTGTTCTGTCTTGAACTCTTGGACTCAAGTGACACTCCTGCCTCAACCTCCTGAGTAGCTGGAACTACACTGCACCTGGCTTGTCTCTCCCTTTTTAATCTATTTTATCTCTAGTGCTACCTTCAGACCTGTCATACCTAAACTGGCCTTTTAATTTGTGACCCTGTCTCCAGATTTGAAAATATTCTTATCCTGAAATATATTTTACATATTGCCAGCATCAATTAAATTTTTTTTTTATTAGCCACACATGACATTATAGATCTTGGCAATTCATACATTTGAATCAATTGGAATTTTTTTCAAAATCTAAGTAATGTTATTGTACTTGCTTGCTTGATATAAAGCAAGAGATTTTACCTGTGTAACCGACTGATTTATAACTTCTTTGCATAGTGTACAGAGCTTTTCCAGACTCATCCTGTGTTACTTTCTCCCTGTATCTTATTCCCCAGCCTTGTCATTCTACCTAGTCTTTTGTTCCCCATCTTGTCATTCTTCTTAGTCTCCAAGAGTGCTATCTATGCTCATTCCTACCGCTGTATGTCTCTTCCTCTGACACCATCCTTGACTCCACAGTACACTGACCACTTTGTTTTGTATGCTTCTGCGCCATTGTATATATACTTGTTAGAAATATCAATTAGCATTCTGTAATATGATGTGTTGATTACTTATTTATCTTATCAATATGCCCAAGGCTGTGGGTTCTTTGAAGGTAGTGATTTTCACCTTTGTAGCTTTAGCTTAAGGCATAGTACTTGGAATGTACTACATACTAATAATGATGATTGAATGAACTAGTTTTCACTTTTGCATTTGATTAGATCTTAACAACCATCTATGAGGGTTAGTATTCAAATCTCCAAAACTTTCTCACTCTTTGATATAAGAGAGAAGATGCACCTCCTAGGGCTGAGATTATATAGATAGAGATTGGCTAAGTTTTTCTGATTCAAATGTTATTTTGATCCGAGCCTAATATTTTCCTTTGGTGATATTTTTTGTGCATCTAAAAATGGAGAATATTGATAATAGTACGGCTTCGAGGGGAAACATTAATATGTCTTATAGCCACTTCTCATAGCTTATTTTTTGTTACTTCAACAACAGAGGAAGAAGAGTGGCAGATGAAATGGAAAAGTGTGGCTGACTCAACCTAGTAGCAGCGATTTTTACATTTATTTAAAATTGCTTTTTGTTCTAGCCAAAATCTCATGCCATCAACCATGACACATCATACTGTGGCAGAGATACCGTGAAAACTTTACTAGTTCTTTTGGATGAAGAAGCAGCCTGTGCTCCTACCAGAAACAAAGCAGAGCTTTTATATGGTGACGAAAGCACCATTCATTGTAATGCAACTTCTATTCTTACACTTTTTACGTAAGTACCATGGAAGTCATATGTGTATAAATATTAATTCTGGAAATTTTGAAAAAACACTTATTGATTATAAAAGAAATATATGCTTATAGTAGGAAGGTTGGAAACTATCAATAAGTATGAAGAAAGAAAACAAAAGTTAAAGGGAGATTGAACATTTAAATGCAAAGAGGTTATATATTTAAAAAGCAATATTTTGTGAGAGTATTGTAGGTGTTTTCGGTTTCAATGTTGCTTTTTATTCTCGTTTTTTGATTTAAGAACACATTTGCTTTACTGTGTGTTAGGAATTTGACTAAATTCTTTTGCTTAAATTATCTCAGCCCTCACAACTCCTTTTAGTAGTATCTGCACTTAGTGAAGAATTAGACACTTGAGGGAGGGAGGGAGGGAGGGAGGGAGGGAGGGAGGGAGGGAGAGAGAGAGAGAGAGAGAGAGAGAGAGAGAGAGAGAGAGAGAGAGAGAGCCCAAAAAAGCAAAGTTAACAAGTAGCAAAGATTTCTTTCTCCAAAGCCCAAGGCCTGAGCTCTAAGGACTGCTGTTCACCCTGCGAATAGGAAAAGGCATGTATACATTGGAATTGACATTTTCTGGTCTTTCTCACCTTATAAAGAAAAATATGCTAAATAAGACCTTGATGGTATCTCAGTCCTCTTTGACTTAGACAGCCATAGACTGGGTGGCTTAAATAACAGAAACTTGCTTTCTGTTTGGGCTGGAAGTGTGAGATGGGACACCAGAGCTCTTGGTTCTGGTGAAGGCTTTTCTCTCGGGGTACAGATGATTGCCTTCTTGCTGTGTGCTCACATTGCCTTTCCTTAGTGCCTGTACAGAGATTGCCCTCTTCCTCTTCTTGTAAGGCCACAGATTAGGAATTTGCTTATCATACCTTACCTGTATGATCTCATTTAACTATAATTATTTCCTAAAAGCCCTATTTTCAAATCAGTTGTATCTGGGATTAAGGTTTCAACATATCTTTTTTGGAGGGATACATTTCCATCTATAGCAGATACTCTCTAGTTTAAACAGCAATTAAGTCAGTTACTCAATAAATGGGTAAATTCTTAATTAAGTAAACACAGGCTTCTAGGAATTTTAATGATTTTTAGAACAACCATTTCAAATTTTAAATTTAGTACATTGTAGAAAAATTTCATAGAATCATCTTACTGTTTGATCATTTCTGTTTTCTATAGGAGGTACTTTTTAGAGATCTGTTTTTAGGTCTGAAATTGCTTATCTCCATTCACGATTGCTTCAGGGGCTCTCTCCCATGCCTCAGTATCTTTTTTCTTCTCTTTAAAGAGTGACTTCTTCATGGGTTTTCATTCAGTGTGTTATCTCATTCGTTACATCTCATCTTCCTTACTAGCTTTCCTTGACAGTTCTTCTGTCTTGGCACAATATAATTCTTCCACAGTCTGCTTAAAAATGCCCACATGTTATCCTAACAATGGAAATTTCTCTACGGAATATTTTACTGACACTGTGCTAGAATCTCAGAAAGCAGAATAAAGACAATGATCCTTTCTTTTTTCTCTCTCTCTTTTTACCTTTTTTCTATTTAACAAAATGTGCTTTTAGGTAGAAATATAGATAATTTTAATTTTCTGTTGGATTAAATTACATCATTTTTTTAGGAAAATTTTCTATTTGTAGAATTTGTTTAAACCAAATTCTTGGATCCATTTTAAAAAGAGATTTTCCTGTACTTTAATCTTGTGGCCAAACACGTTTCAATTATGAGGGAATTCTACATTATCACTTTAGTTGTCATTGTGCAGACAGTCCATAGTAAGGTAAAATTTTAATTATCTGCACCAAAATGATAAAAGTAAGCACAATGTAGTATATGAATTTAGGTCAATGTAAGGTTATTACTATTTTTTCTTAGGGTAAACTACCCTTTACTCTTATATAAATAATGATCTTTGAGTCAAAGAGGTTCAAGTTTTGGCTCTATTAAGCTAAAAAGGAATTAATTTATTGAGGAATACAGGTTGACACAGCAGGCTGCAGGATCTCCTCCATTTTGCCTTCTCTAACCTTCCAATTCTATGTTTTCCTTTCCCTACTCTTTTGACTTTTATGTATGTAGATATCTTATTTCCCTTAGTTAGACCTTAGTTAGACCTTAGACCTGGATATAGAGTCAATGAAAGAATCAACATTTACCCTGAAAAGGTTGCATTATTCCCTTTAAGGGCATAATATAGTGCCTTGGAAATAAATTTAGAAGATCAAGAAATATTTAGTTATTGAATTAATTAAGCAAATTATTATTAGGATTAATATTATTAATATTATTATAGGGGTGTGGATACTTATACGAAGTATTACAAACATATAGCTTCAGCTGTTCTTTATACTTTAGCCACTTTTAGGTAGAGCAGTGAGGGAAAACTAGCTTGTAAATTACTTTGGTTTATGAGAGTCTTCATTCATATAACAAGATAGCTTACATTGAATCATTTGTAAATAATATTTATTTCTCATCATTCTGAAGGCTTGAAATCTAAGTTCAAATTGCCAGCACATTCATTGGTATTCACAGGTGAGGGCCTATTCCTTGCAGATGGCACCTTCTTACTGCATGTTCATGTAGCAAAAAAGGTGGAGGGGCCCAAGGGGCCAAACAGGATCTTTTATGCCTTTTGATAAGGTCATTAATTTCCTTTGTGAAGGCAGAGCCCTCATGACCTAATCACCTTCTATAGGTCCCACCACTCAACTTTTGTAGGTCTCACCTCTGTTGTTTTGGGGATTAAGTGTCAACATAAATTTTGGAGGGACATAAACATTGAAACCATAGCAATAAGTTTTTGTCTTTTTTTTTTTTTCCATAGCTCTCCCACACAAGTGAATAACTCATCAGTGAAACCCCTAAGAGAACGCATCTATAAGTCAATGCAAGAGAAAAAAAATAAGGTACAATTTAGTGTACTGTCATGAAAATGATATGTTTTGTTTTTAGAATAAATAAATATTTAAAGTTGAGGGGCATATTGTAAATATACATTGCCTATGACCCAGTAAGAATGAATTGGAAAATGAGTAATGAGGATTGACATACAGAAATTTTCCTTTTATACAATCTTAACTAATCTGTTTTGGCTATTTAGTTCACTAGACCTACAAGAAGAAAAGAAATAAGCAGTTGTTATTGCAAATATTGACTAAGTATCTGTTGAATGAATGGGAAAAAACATAAGACATGGGCTTCTCATTTGCATTTCTAATATCTTAAATGGAATCTTAAGAGACTATGTGTGCTAGCTTTCTATCACTATTACAAATACATGAAATAATCAATACGTAAAGAAAAAAGGCTTACCTGTCTCAAAATTTCAGAGATTCCAGTCCATAATTGATTGGCCCTGTTGCTTATAGGCCTGTAGTGGGGGTACTGGGTGGCAATGGCAGGGAGCCTGTGGCAGAACAAAACCATTCACTCCATGGCCAGGGAGGAAAGAGAGAGGAGGGGAGAAGAAGGGGCTAGGGTCCTACTATCTCCTTCAAGGGCATGTCCCCAATGACCTGAAGACTGCTCACTAGGCCCCATTTATGTCACTACTCCCAGTATTGCCAAGCTGAGGACCAAGACTTTTACACATGGGCCTTTGGAAAACGTTCCAGATCCAACTATACTACCAGGTAATTTAAAATTGTACCTGAATGAAGATATAATGGCAGAATGTAAATAATTGTAGATCAGCATGGGAAGGATATTTTATATTGTTCTTGACTAGAGCAGCTCTTTATATTTTTATTTAGTCTGAACTGTCTCATACAAAACATTTGTGCCTATAAGTAGTTAATAATGTATTTCTTTAAGCATTTAAAATTTTCTTGGTCTTTGTTTCTTTTTAAAGAAACTTGGTTTTAATTCATTCAATTATATAATATACTTTTATTGAGTATCTACTATGCATTAGACACTGTTGTAAGCTGAGAATCATTAATTTTTTAAACACATTTTTATATAAAATATATAATTATCCTTAAATCATCAAATAATTATTCATCTTGACTCAACTAAAAAGAAAACTATAGTTTGTATGCCCTTTCTGCTCCTTGGGCCAATTGGCAAAGCTTTTTTTTTGGTACTGACAATTGAACCCAGGAATGCTTTAGCTTTAAGCCACTTTCCCAGCCCTCTTTTATTTTTTTATTTTGAGATAGGGTCTCGCTAAATTGACAAGGCTGGCCTCAAACTTTTAATCCTCCTGCTTCAACCTCCTGAGTCTCTGGGATTAGATGCTCAGCCAAAGCTTTTGATTATAATATATTTCATCTATGTACCTCAAATTCATTAATTTATTACTAACTATTGTCTTTCTGTTGGTTATTAGTAGTTGTTAGTACTTAATGCCTATGGAACACATCATTGAATTTTGTTGTTTTCTATTATTATTTTGTCAATTCTTTATTATATCGTTATAAGTATTTGTAGTATAATCACATAAACACATTTTTAAGGACATAGCAGGGCTATGTTAGCAAAAAAGTGTAAATAAACTAAACATCTGGAGAGGATAAAGTCTTGGGGAGATGAGCAGATCGATGTTGGCTATTTTCTCCCCTGGTATTATTTGCTAGTGTTGGATATGAGCTGATGATTGACTTTGGCCCACATAAAGGAACACTACTGAAGTAAAAAAGGAACCAACCTACCAACAAAGCTTTTTGGGTGTCTTGAAAGGCTTTTTACCCAGGACACATATGCTTGATTTTGTAGCTATGGGAGGTATGGGTTAAAATCACGTGTGGTCTTATTTGGAAAAGGAGACTGGGGCTGGGGCTGGGGCTGGGGCTCAGCAGTAGCGCATGTTCCTGGCATGTGTGAGACACTGGGTTCATTTCTTAACACTGCATATAAATAAGAAAAGGAGACTCAGCTTGAGGAGTGGGACCTGCCTCAGGCACATGGCTGCCCTCCTTTTTTTTAGGACATTTGAAAATGAACTAGGGTAGGAGGTCAGAGAGCAGGGTGTGAGAACCTCTGAAAAACAGACCCAAACCCCCAGACTCCCAGGCCAGAGGCTGTAGACATCCCCACAAGCCTGGAGGAGGGACAGGTCCAGAGGATGAATGTGAGTTACGGTGTGTGTGGTGTGGCTGCCTCTGTCTCTGTTGAAGAGAGCAGAGTCTATTCTGTATATGCCTTTCTAACTCTGAGCTTTTGCTTACTCATGTTTTTTATTCCCTCATGGCTTCTCGCATACCCTTGTTATGATCTTAGTTTTACTTCTTCATTCATGAATTCATTCAGCCAACCCTCAGCACCTCCTGTATAGCAGACTTGATGCTGGACACTGGAGATGATATAACTGTGAACAGGGCAGACAAAACACCCTGCTGTGGTGGACAAAGCTTCTTCACATATTTGTGCAGTTGAGGTAAAAGAACTAAAGAGAAGGCCTTAGCCTAGGCCTACTGCTACGCCCTCTTCACACCTAGCTTTGTTTCATACTTGAGGGGACATAGCATCAGAAGACTTGTTGTGGGTACCCTGCTCCCCATCACCCTCGCCATAACAGTCGGCTCTTGAACCTGGAGGAAGAGGCCAATGTCGTCCAGTGCCCAGGGATTCCAGGAACCTGGTGCAGGACTTAAGAGGGGTGTCTGGTCTCCTGGTGGGCATGTCTGAGGCCTCGTGGTGGGATACACCACAAGGTGGTGAGAGGAGGACCAGAGGGGCCACCAGTTGCCAAACTTTAAAGGTTTTACTCTTTATGGAGTTTATATTTTAGCTAGGAAAGCAGATAATAATCAAAACAAACAAGTAGATTTTATGGTATGTTAGAAGGCTATCAGTGCGATGGGGAGAGGGCTAAGGAGAAAATGCTCTTTGCATGTGTTCTGATTTTATGTAGTGTGATAAATAGAGGTCTCCTTGACAAGATGATATTGAGCAAAGACTCTAAGGGAATGAGAAGCATCATTTATTAGAATGAAGAAGGAATGTTTGTATTAGACTAAAACTGAATTTGTTTTGGTAAATGAACGAAGTTGGATTTTATTGAGTATCTACTAAGTGTCTTGGACATCTTGTATTGATGATCCTTGCTCAACTCTAGAAGGCATTGTTTTCCCATGTAGCTAATAAGTAAGAGAGCAGGGATTTGTATTCAGGTGTCAAGATTTTAGGTTTATGCTATCTCCAAAGAGTAAATAGAGGCAGCATAATTATAATGAAGGGTCACAAAAAGATAATGTTACTATTTAGGTCAGGATTTTTTTTTTTTTTTTGGCTATTTAGCAAAGTAAATGAAATTTGACAGATAAAGAATGAATGTTTTGAAGTATGTACAAATTCATATGCCATCAAAGTTGCCAAGTCTCTGCTTTTGAAAATGTGATCACGTAAGAATCAAAAGATAAATTTGAATATTTATTTCAGTTAGTAGGTATGTTGAGAATAATGTCCATTTTCAAACTTGAGAATCTACGTGTTGGTAGCGTAGAGGTTAGAACTTCTATTTTCTTAATACTGCAGCTAATTCAGAATGGCTGTGACTTTTCTGTGTTTTGACTTATTCATCTTAATTTAACTGGAGTCAGGCTTTCCTATGTGAAGTACTATTTTCCTCAAACTGGGAACCTACTAATAATTTCAATTTAAAAAGAGCTTGTGGCAAAAAGACTTTTCAATTCTTGGCAAGTTTGAAGTTCATTGCAATTTTACTGTGGATAGAAATCTTTCCAAAGGGGGGAAATCACTCTACAAAGGAAAACTTTCAATCCGTTTTTCTCATGTGACTTGAACATAAAATGATTTTAACAGCCATGTATGAATCTGGACATTATTCTTAGTTGTTTAGTACTTCAAAAGCACTTTCAAGAGGGAATTGTTTTGCTTATTTGTGATTCCAAATCAAATACACAGAGAGATTTGGAAGATTTGCCACAAGAAGTAATCTTAATTCTATGTAGCCACTAATCTTATGCAGAAAAATCCAACTTTTATGAACAAAGAAAAAGCAATCTCTTTTAAGTTATAAATACAAGCCGATGTAGCTTGCATTGTTTTAAAAATTAAAATGAAAAAACTGATTATAAGTTCTTTTTTTAGCTGCATTCTTAGGTTCATTTTAGAATTAGCCTGGACCTGGGAGATGTAATTAAACAAATCTTATTTTGTAGGAATGCCTACTTCATATATGTTACTACAATAATAACTATACAGTATCTTCGTTATAACTCTAATATAGCCTATCCATGTTTTTTACTTCATATAATTCTGGCAATACTGTGAGGTGTTATTTTATTTGTGTGGAAAAGTGAGAGGTATAATGGCTTATCCAAGATTTCTATCTAATAAGTAATAGGGCCAGTGTTAGAAGCTGGGCCTTTCGACTACAAATCAGGTGCTCCCCCCGCCACTATCATTTTGTCTTTCTGTGGTGCTTTGTTAGCTGGACATCACATCGTTGACTTCAGTCAAGTTCATGATCACTTAAAATCTGTAGGTCTTTTTCCTACATAGTTTTCAAGTCAAGTTCTCCTCATCCTGTACATATGTAATTGATATTTTTTGGACTAAATATAGGACTTTGTTTATCCCCACCCATTTTCATCTTATTATTTTCTACTTATGGTTTCTAGACTTCTGAATCTTTTCAATCTTGAGTATGTTATCCAGTGTTTTATTCCTTCCAGCCTTATGTCAACAGCAAATTTTATAAATAGAATGTCTTTGTAATTATAGAAGACATCCTAGTTACCTCCTTTGTATACTGTGTGCCTGTTGCAAAGCTGGAACTTAATAAGAGCCATTCTCATTTCTCTTTTGTATACTGTGTTCTTACCACATAAGGAACTTAATAAACAGTAACTGATTTTAAAAAAATTTTGTACAGGACAGAGAAAAGTAAATCTCTCTATGTATAACTTTTTATAAGAAAGAAGAAGAACCCTTAGTATAACTACTCTCAATTATTTCTTTTGGATGCAATTTTCCAAAACCACCATAGAGCTATTATTGTTTTCCTTCTCATATCTGGATATATTTATAATTGCTGTTTTTCATAATAAAGTTTATAATTGCTGTTTTTTCATAAAGTGATTATTTTTTTTCCCTCATTTGAACCTGTTCTGTACTTTAAGAATCTGTTGCCTCATAACTGTGGTTTTCTAGAACTGTCCTATGGTCACTAAGGGCTCCAGCATTACTCTACAGGAGAACTGAAGAGAGGAAATCCAGGTAGTTGTAGCACCAATTTCGACTGTATGTACACAGAAAACAAAGATTTTTTACTTAGATTGTATATTAATAAATAAATTAATAAAAGTAACAAAGCTTGCTGAAGAAATTTCTGTTTATGCTAAACATGAGATTGAGAAAATATCAGTTGTCTGTAGTAAATAATATAATTATTGTATTTTTATTTAGAGTGTTTTATTGGTGTTACTGATGAAGATTTTGTAGTGGGAAGAAGGTACCTATAGGTGCCTTTGCTCAGCAGGTACTGAGAGAGTGATCCAAGACAGTCACTTAGCACCTCTTTGCCTGTAAGGTCTTATCATACTTTTTGTAACTCTTTGTAAGGAATAGTTTATAATTCTCTATAAAGCAATAACTGGTGAAATGAAAAAAGTATGTGAAAAGATAATGTCCATGATTAGTTCTGGTCTTGCAGATGGAAATAAAAGTTCACAGATAATGTTACATAGCAATGATATGATATAATATAGAGTGTGTTTTTTCATAAAACTTATTTTAATAGCTTTATAATTTGTTTTAATTCTGTATTTATAGGGTTATGTCCAAAAAGAGCTACCTAAAACTTTCTATTGTATTATAGGAAATCTTGTGGTTGGAATAATATAACAGGAGTTGTATTCATAGACCCATTCATTATCAGCAGCCAACTCTAGTTTGCTTTCTTAAAAAACATAACTTTTTGATCTTGTACATTTTTTTTGGTGCAATTTTTGTGGGTAAGTGGAAGACGACAACAGTTGTCTAATGCCTCATTAAAGCACATAAAACACAATTTTTAGTGATCTGGGAAAAAGAGGTTCTCCCAAACCTCCTGGACAGAAAAATAGAAAATTTATTATCCTAACAAAATTTGCCTTTATGAAACGGCCGAACAGAAGACTGTTCTAATTTCTTAAACCACAGTCAGTGGTTTTACTGCCATTATCTTTGCAACATCTGAGTAGAATGATACACTGATCTCTTTGAATATATAACATACTATAAATTATTGAATACAATATGCTGTATATATAAATCTACTTTATAGTCATTTATTATCAATAAATAATATTGAGAATACTGTATTTATTATAGTTTGAAGTGTTTTTAGGATTTGAAATGATTTCTAGTTATTTGGAGAAATCTTCCCATTATAACTGAGTGGTTACACAAAAACTTAAATTTTGAAATTTGTATTATATATATAGGCTACTTTGTTCTGAAATTAATTCCTATCTTTAAAACAGCCCAGTGGTTTTATGTTTGCAGAATACATTTCTGAAACTACTTTTTTTGCTATGTCCTTTTGAATTCTTAATTTTTTTTAATTCTTAAAGTTTCTTCATTTTCAAAGCTAATTCTTAATTGAATCTTTCTAATTTTTCTCCAAATTATGAAGAAAGTTAGGAGTTCCTATTTTATATTTGATAGATGCAAGAACATATTTTGAATTTTTTTTTAATTTATTTTTTAGGTGTAGATGGACACAACACAATGCCTTTATTTTTATGTGGTGCTGAGGATCGAACCTGGGTCCTGCCCATGCTAGGCAAACGCTCTACTGCTGAGCCACAATCCCAGCCCCAATATTTTGAATTTTTAACTATTAAAATATTGGTTGAATCTTTTTAGAATGATACATTTAGATCATCTTTCTTGTTTTCCTACACATACAGATTTTAAACAAGATAATGCCTTTCCCCATTTCTTTTTTCATGCTCTTTTATTTTCTGTTCTTCTTTTGACCTCTCTTATTTCTCTTTTTTGTTTTATCATTTCTCCCTTCCTCAATTTCTTTACTTTGAATTCCATATGTTGTCTTTCCAAAAGAATTGTGCTCTATTTCTTAGAATGTAGAACTTGTATTTTCTATGATTATGCATATGAGTATTCTTTTCACTTATAATAAAATTCATTCTCCAAAGCAGCAGCCCAGACACAGGAATGTGTAACAAAAACCTCTGAAGAGTCTAAAGTTGGTTTTTTAACAAGTATTTAAAAAAAAAATCAGAAATATACATAAAGCTAATATTGCTGAAAGAAAAAAATGCCAACCATGGCAAAGAGTGAGTTTGCAAATTATAAAACATAAAAGGTCAAAAGTTTCCAATGAATAATAGAATTAAAAAAAATAACATGTATAGTTGTAGTTGGACACAATACCTTTATTTTATTTATTTTTATGTGGTGCTGAGAATTGAACCCAGTGCCTCACATGTGCTAGGTGAGTGCTCTATCACTGAGCCACAACCCCAGACCCAAATAACAGAATTTTTAAGGGAAATTTTTTTATACCTCAACCATATAGAATGTGTGTTTATCTAGATAAAAACATAAAATAAAGTATAAATTGTGTATTTTTTTTCTTTTTTCTGTTACCAGATGACTCAAACATTAATTAGATCACAGTTTGCTTGTACTTATAAAGATGACTACATGATAAGCAAGGATAAATGGAATAACATGAATTCTGCATCAGAACCTTTATGTGTTCTTCATATGGAAAACAACCTTGCTGGTGATTGACTTTGTTTGAACAAATAAATAACAATTTGATTCTAGTATGCCAATTGGTTTTAATTTATATAAACCCAGATTATTTTTTACACAGTGCTATGAAATGTAAAGGCTTATGTTTTTAAGGCCTGAGTTTACTTAAGAGGTTAAATCTAAGTACAATTTATGGAAAGGAATAGGACAGTTTGATTCAACTAAATGTATTAAAAAATAATTCATATAATTTACTTAAGTATTAAATGTTATATATTCAAACAAATATTTATTGATAGGGATGAGAAGTGGTATGGCAGAATGAAAATTAATGTTATAATGTAGTTATATTTGTTAATTGTTTAATTGGTTAGCATTATTTTATTGTAAATCATAAATTTTTTAATATTCTTTAGCCATTTTTAAAATTTATTTTAAAATTGTCACAAGTTATAATATGAATTATTATATGATTTCTTTCCCCTTTTCATCTTGCATAACAGAGGGTGGAAAATCAACAATTGCAACAAGTTCTGGAAATGTTCATCTGGACAGAAGTGAAAATGACAAAGTATCAAGAAAATCAAGTGGCCAGACAGGAAATAAAAGCTCAAAAAGGAAACAGGTGGATTTGGATGGCGAAAATATTCTCTGTGATAACAGAAATGAACCACCTCAACATAAAAATGTTAAGAAACCTAAAACATCAAACGATTCACAGAATAAATTGGATGGCGAAGTAACCAAAGTAGCAAAAGGCAAAAAGTGTACCTCTAAGGCCAAATTCATCACTGGCCAGACAAAGTTAACTCAATTTTTTAGACTATGATTGTGTCTTTTATGTGTTTTAGATTTATGCATATGGAAAGCTGTACACCAAAGTCACATGTTTAATTTATAAAAGCTCAAGGTGTCAGTTGTGATGCTTTCAAATTTTTCTTTGAAGTGAACGTAAGGTTCATGTGATAAGCATTGTTTAAAAACACCACTGAGTCATAATTATGCAGAATTTTCACAAAGTTTAATATACAGAAAAAGCACATCATTTAGATTATTGGTATGTCTTAACACTACTTTCTTTTAAAGCAGACATTTAAAATAAGATACAAGTTATAGAACATTAAGGGTTTTCTTCCCACTGGCAATGAAATGGTTTTGTTTTCTTCCCCAAAGATGATGTGAACCAACAGGTATCAGACTTGCCAACAAGGCCGGTAGACTCTCCCCAGCATGCACCTGAGCACTGAAGGAAGAATAAAATAGTTTAAATTACTCAAAGTACTACAATAATCACACAGAACTAAGAAATAGTAATAATAATAACAAGAATGGATCTACTATAACTAATTCTGAGTAAACCAAAATTATCATACCTAAATGCTTCTTATTCCCACATTTTTGACAGTCACTTAATGTCAGATGGAATTGAACATCAGTCTTATTTGATTTTGTTATAATGAGATCCAAATTCAGTTAAATTCAGAGGTCTTTTTATGGTATTAAGATGTAAGAACTGAATTTTAAAAGACTACTCACTGTCAAAATCTCTCCTTCCTATTGGAAACTTAGCTGAGTTTTCTTCATCCCCAATTTCTCTCTTTTCTTGTGTTGATTCAGTATTCTGAACTCCATTCTCAGCTGGAAAAGCTACAGATCCCTTTAATGCAAGATAAGGCTTTATAGCCAGATTCAGTGGCAGACCATGACTCACAAAATTATGTTTGGAGCCTGTGTTCTGTGAAGAGAAAATTTGTGTTTTAGCTGTCTTCTTTGGAATGGAGCAATGATACTATTGTTTAATGCCCTTATTGATAAACTTAAAGATGTTCTGCACTAGTTTTGACTCCTTAAAAATAGCTTAGATACAAGTTTAGTCGCGGGGGGGAAAAACTTGTATAAAAGATATTCTCTGGGATGAGAGAGCCACCTGTTTTACATGAATTGTCATCAGTTATCCTATTAATGCATATTGTCACTATTTGCATATATTTCTATTAAATAAAAATGTCAATTTTTCTTTTCAGAAGATTAAAAAAATAATTTACATTTCTGTTACAATAAAAGACAAGTCACATAGCTACTCACCTTTGAATTTTTGTTTTCCTCATCATTCATGAAACTGTTCTCATCATTTTTATACTGTTCCAGAGAAGGGGCAACAACTGATCTTTCTGCAGTATCTTCCTTCTGAAAGGCTTTTCCCATCCGAAATGTATTAAACACCATGTCATCTTCTAAATTTCTTATGGACTTGGAAGCTGAAAGTAAAATACCTTGAGAAAACAGAGAAAAAGTTAATATTAATATATAGGAAGAGAGACTCATTTTTGCCATTCTTAGTTTGATGTTTGCATAAAGACAAACAAGGATGTTTCCCAGTCAACCTGCTTGCTAAATCCTACCTTTATATATTTTCCAGGTTGAATAGAAAGCACTTCAAAGACTTACACTTTCATCATTTTAGACATGACTCATCAGATAGAGGCTTTTGTATAGCTGCTAATACCTACATTGTTTTGGATCTAGTGGCATATTGTTTATTTTAAGTGTGACTTTTCTGAGAATCTGATTAAGATCCTTGGTAAAAGGCTTTCTGTGGAGTAGATTATAGTCTCTTGAAAATGGGTAGTTATTAAGGAAGACCACAGGACATCAGGCTCTTTCAAATATTATTGTTTCCTTCAGTGTATTTTCTGATTAAGATATTAAAACTCAAGTTACTTCACTCAAGGATAAGGATAAAAGTTTTATTTTCTTTTAATTCGGATTAAATTGAAATAATCTTCAGAAGGGATTTTCTTTGATAAACACTTGATATTGTCTTTGGTGTTTAAATGACATAAACTTGTCAGTGTGAACAAAAAGGCATTCATGCTTCATCTAAAACTGACCTGTCAGATGTGTTTTGTCTCTATGTTTACAAAAGGATAACGCTGATATTTATTAGTGGATTTAGCAGTAAATGATTAAGATGTCCTGGAAAAGAATATTTATGTGCTCCATAAATGTTAATTTTGGATGTTATAAGATTTTTAATCATACATTTCAGAATTAATGTCTACTTTTGATTCCAGTGAGTAAGAGAATATATTCTCATATGTTTTCTGGTATATACGTCTAAGATATTTTTAGGGTATATTCCAAAGTATGGGATTTTTGGACCCTGGAGTATGCATATATTCAGTTTTACTAATGCCAAAATATTTTCCAGAAGAGTAGTAATCGGTTTATGCTCCCAGCAGCAGGATCTGAGGTGTCCCATTCTTCTATGTCCTAGCCAATGCTTAGGTATCTCCCTTCCCTTTTAATTTTTATTTCTCTAACTACCAAAGAGGTTGAGTGCCTTTTCATGTGTCTGTGAGCCATTTATCTTTCTATTTAATGTAAAATACCTTTTCTCTCTGTCCATTTTCTATTGGGTTGTCTTTTTCTAATTGATTTATGGGAATTCTTTATATAATATTTTGGTTGTTAATGATTTGTTAGCCCTCTGTGGTACAAATATTTTCTCTAAGGTTTTTGTCTTGTCTTCTCAGCCTTCTTGTAGTATTTTTGGGTGAACCAAACCGATTAATTTTTAATGTTGAATATTTTTTCTTTATGATTAGTACTTTTTTAATGTGTTATTTTTTAGAAATCTTTCCCAAATTTGAGATTATTAGCATATTCCCATATATTTTCTTTTAAAAGTTAAAATATTTTTATTTTTACACTTAAATTTTTAATTTATCTGGAATTTTGTGTATGATCTTAGAAGTAGAATTTTACTTTTCCAATTCTTACATATTTCTTAATTGAATCAGCCTTTCCCTGCTGATCTGCTATGGCACCTGTGCAGTACAACAGGTTTGTGTGTGTGTGTATGTGTGTGTGTGTGTGTGTGTGTGCCTTTCTGAACTCTTTATTCCACTATCATTTTACAGTTTTAATTAATATAACTATATTTTTAATATCTGAAGGTAAGTTTTCTCAGCCCTCTACTTACCCACCAGTTTTACTTCAACAGCAGTTCCTTGGCTACTCTTGAACATTTCTTTTCCTTATATATCTTAAAATCAGCTTTTCAACTTCTGAGAGAAAAATTGATGGGATTTCAAGGTAATTTCATTGATTTTATAGATTCATTTTGGAGAGAAGTCAAATTATTTAACTAAATGTATCTTTTTTAAAACTACTTTTTCCAGCATTATTTCTGGTATGCACAAATGCAGTTGGCTTTTGTATTAGTGATCTAATATAGAAAAAAACTTTCTAAATTCTTTAATTGTTTATAAAATTTAGGTACTTTGGCGTTTTCTATGAAGACACTGTTTTATTGATAATAAAACAGTGGCATTGTATTTCTTCCTTGTAAGTGTGTTTATATTGTGTGTGTGGGTGCCCAAAACTTGCAGTATGTGTTGGGAATGGAGATAATGCTGTTGTGTTCATGAACTGACAGAATGATTTCAATGTCTCACCATTGAGCATGATGTTTGCAAAGGCTTATTACAGACACTTTTTATAAGGTGAAGGGTGTTCTATTTCTGGATTACAAATAGATTTTTTATTATGCATTGTTTTTCAATCTTATTAAATGCTTTTTCTGCATATATTGTTGAGATGATCATTTTCTCCTTCAGTCTTTAATATGCTAAGTTGGTAGATTTATCTAATGTTAATTTAACCATGTGTTTTGAAACAAACCTTTTAATTATATTCAATATGGCAATATTTGATTTAGGACATTTTACATTTATTATGTGTGAGACTCATCTATAATTTCCTCTTGTAAATTAATATTCTACTAACTTCATAAATGAACTGAGTGGGAAGATTTATTCTTTATATTTTTTTCCTACTATTAAACTATTTGGGCTTTATGTTTACTTAGTGGGAGTTTGTCTTTTAATGATTAATTTACTTTCTTTGGTGACTATAGAAACATTCAATTCTCTGTATCTTTTAGTTTGTTTTAGGAATATACATTATTCTATAGTTTGTCCATTTCACTTCAGTGTATTTTATCAGAGGTAGATAGCTGCTGATTCACCTGGAGGCTACCTAAATCTTTTAGGCAGATGGTCTCTTAGCATATTTATAAAGAGACTGTCATCCCCTGAAATCTTTGCTCTTAGAGTTCCATTATCTTTATTCTGTTTCTGTTTGTTCTTTGGTTTGTTTCCCAGAGCTGAAACCCACTCTAAAGGTGCCTGTTTAATCTACAGAAATGCTTGTTAATGGTAACTGTTTTTTCTTAGCTGCTATTTTGGAAGTATATAAATATTAACAATTATGTATTTTGATTTAGGTTTCCATTGGTCAAATTGGTTTGGCTGATCTTCATCCAAAATTGAGACCAAATCCAAACCATTTTGACGGTTTAGAAAAGTTAATGTTTTCCTTTATTTTGCTTAAACTGTCATAGCCTCTTGAACATTATGAGGTTCTCCCATAACCATTTAATTATGGATATAGTTTCCAAATTTTTTAATGATAAATTTTTTAACATTGGTTACTGTGATGTGCAGTGGAGCATAGTAGATTTCTTTTTCATTGATGCTGAAAATGAAATGTCTCCAAGTGGTAGAAGGGGATTTTGAAAGAAAACTATTGCCAGATGGGAAGGGGTGGTTCAGAAAACCTTGGGAAAGCACAAGCTATTTATATCAGATATGATCTTCATTTTCTGAAAAACTACTACTAATACCATGTATTTATTTATTTGTTTATAATTTTTAGTTGCAGATGGACATGATACCTTTATGTAATTTATTTATGTGGTGCTGAGGATCAAACCTAGTGCCCCACGCATGCATGGCAAGTACTTTACCACTAAGCCACAACCCAAGCCCAACACCATGTATTTATAAATCACTTTATTGAACTTTTCTTTCTTCCAGTTAGCATATCTTTTCTATGTGTTGCTAGTCAATTTACAATAAATCAAATGTCAGTTAGTCATTGGTTTAATGGCTGATTTTATGAGTGTAAAAGCCAAGATTGTTCACTTATGTTATCAAAAGGTATAAGCAGAGTTGAAATTCCTTTTCAAATTTCTTTAGTGAGCTCATACACTTCCATCTAGATACTGCCATTAACATTTTGTTTGCATTCTTCTATTTTTTTCTCTTACCATTTATCATCTTATTCTTTTAATACATTTCAAAGCACATTTCACATATCAATACATATTCCATTAAATACTACAGCATATATATTATTGCCTAGAATCTAATATTTACTTATTTATTTATTTTTTAAAGAGAAATTTTATTTTTTTAAATTTTTTTTTATTGGTTGTTCACAACATTACAAAGCTCTTGACATATCATATTTCATACATTAGAATCAAGTGGGTTATGAACTCCCATTTTTACCCCAAATACAGATTGCAGAATCACATCGGTTACACATCACATTTTTACATACTGCCATATTAGTGACTGTTGTATTCTGCTACCTTTCCTAACCTCTACTATCCCCCTTGCCCTCCCCTCCCATCTTCTCTCTCTACCCCATCTACTGTAATTCATTTCCCTCCATGTTTGTTATCCCATTCCCCCCATAAACTCTTATATGTAATTTTGTATAACAATGAGGGGCTCCCTCCATTTCCATGTGATTTCCCTTTTTTTCTCCCTTTCCCTCCCACCTCATGACTCTGTTTAATGTTTAATCTTTTCTTCCTGCTCTTCCTCCCTGTTCTGTTCTTAGTTGCTCTCATTATATCAAAGAAGACATTTGGTATTTGTTTTTTAGGGATTGGCTAGCTTCACTAAGCATAATCTGCTCTAGTGCCATCCATTTCCCTGCAAATTCCGTGATTTTGTCATTTTTTAGTGCTGCGTAATACTCCATGGTGTATAAATGCCACATTTTTTTATCCATTCATCTATTGAAGGGCATCTGGGTTGATTCCACAGTCTAGCAATTGTGAATTGTGCTGCTATGAACATCGATGTGGCAGTATCCCTGTAGTGTGCTCTTTTAAGGTCTTCAGGAAATAGTCCGAGAAGGGCAATAGCTGGGTCAAATGGTGGTTCCATTCCCAGCTTTCCCAGGAATCTCCATACTGCTTTCCAAATTGGCCTCACCCGTTTGCAGTCCCACCAGCAGTGTACAAGAGTACCCTTTTCCCCACATCCTCGCCAGCACTCATTGTTGTTTGACTTCATCATGGCTGCCAATCTTACTGGGGTGAGGTGGTATTTAAGAGAAATTTTAATCTTTATTTTTTAGTTTTTGGCGGACACAACAGCTTTGTATGTGGTGCTGAGGACCGAACCCGGGCCGCACGCATGCCAGGCGAGCGCGCTACCTCTTGAGCCACATCCCCAGCCCCTCTAATATTTATTTATAGAGTTTTTCTTTTTAGGTAAAATTTATAGAAAATTAAATGCATAAATCATATATATATATATATATATGTTTGAAAAATATATATTCTGTGTAACCTAAATTTCTTTTAAGATACAGTATATTACCTTCACCCTGGTAATGTCTTGCCTCTTCATGGTGTTTCTATATCACCTCCTTCCCACTGTCCCTCAATCCAGTCTTCTGCTTTTGATCAATCACTGTTCAATTTTTTTTTTTTTTTATCATCTGGTGCTTTTGATCTTTGTGGAGTCACACAGTGAGTAATCTTTAATACAAGTCCCCTCTCAGCATATTTGACATATATCTGTGATGTTGTGTGAATCACTAGTTCTTCCTTTTCATTACTATTATTTTTATTACTATTATGAATATCCTACATTTGGCTTATCCATTTTCTTCTTGATGGACTCTTGAGTTACTCCCAGATTTGAACAATTATGAGTAAAGCTGCTATGTGCATTCTCGTACAGTTTTTTTTTTTTTTTTTTGTGTGTGTGTATGTGTATAGGAGGGACATATGTTTTTTTTTTTTCTCAGGTAAATACCTAGGAATAGAATTGCTGGGTCTTAAGTTAGATGTATATTTGATTTTATAAGAAGTTGTCAGATTATTTACCAAAGTGATTGTACCATTTTACACTTGAATTAATTATGTTAGAGCAACATTTGATGTTGACAGTCTTAATTCTATCCATTTTGATAGATGAATAATGATATCTCCTTGTGGTTTTGCTTGTATTTGCCTGATAACCAAAGAAGTCAGTTGCCAAGGAAGAAGGATTGGAGAGATGCTAGTCAAAGGATTCAAAATTTTAGTTAGGAATAATAAAAAGAGATCTCTTGGGGCTGGGGTTGTGGCTCAGCAGTAGAGCGCTCACCTAGCACATGTGTGGTGCTGGGTTTAATCCTCAGCACCACATAAAAACAAATAAATAAAATAAAGGTATTAAAAAAAAGAGATCTCTTATATAATATGGTGACTATAGTGCGTGACAACTTGAAAACTGCTAGGAGTAGAGTTAAGTGCTCTGTGGTAGTTTTGTAATGTTATCAACTTGCCTTTGCTGAATTACCTTTTCCAGAATTTCACATTCTTTTTTTGAAAAAAATATTTAGTTGTAGATAGATACAATAACTTTATTTTATTTGATTATTTATTTATTTCTTATGTGGTGCTGAGGATTGAACCCAGAGTCTCACACATACGAGGCTAGTGCTCTACCACCGAGCTACAACCCCAGCCCTAAATTTCACGTTCTTTACCTGTATGTTTCCTGTTGGAGTGGGCCACAAAATCCTTTTTTTTTTTTAATTTGAAGAGTGGGAGTGAAGCAGAGGCCACTTATAATTCATACAGATGTCACTTGTCTGCTGGCTCATCCTTTTGGCTGGGGTAGTAGTCAGACTGGCAACTGCTCCACTTTCCTCTGGAACCACTTTCAGTTTCTCTGACCACTGACCTGTGTTTGGTTGTTGCTGTGTAACAGAGGGGGCTGGCTTTCCTCAGGACATTCAGACCATTCATGCCAGATGCAGCATGATCTGACATGAGTTTCAGTCTGTCCTCATGGGTGTCAATTCATGCTGGTAGATTCCAGTTAATTTATATCCATCTGTCTTCCCCAATTTCCTGCCCTGTGAACTCCAGAATTAGATGGAACAATTTTACAAGTGCTACTTAATAACTTGTATGGTTGCATGAGATCAAATCCTATAACAAATCATGTATGTTTCTGTATATGTGCAGATATATGTATGGTTCTATTTCTCTGTGTTTTAGTCAGCTTTTCCACTGCTATGACTAAAGGACCTGACCAGAACAACTGTAGAGGAGGAAAGGTTTATTTGGGGGCTCATGGTTTCAGAGGTCTTAGTCCATAGAAGGCTGGCTCCATTCCTCAGGGTTCGAAGTGAGGCTGAACATCATGGCAAGAGAATATGGCGGAGGGAAGCAGATCACATCATGGTGATCAGAAAGCAGAAAGAGAAAGAGAGACTCCACTTTCCAGATACAAAATATGTACCCCATAGCCACACCCCTAGTGAACCATTTCCTCCAGCACACCCCACCCCCTCCAGTTACCACTCAGTTAATCCCATCAGAGATCAACCCATTGATCAGGTTAAAGCATTGTCTTACCTGTGAGCTTTTGGGGGATACCACATCTAAACAAAAACACTCTGATTGAACCATGACTTATTATCTTCCCAGCTCTTTTTATGAGTCCAGTATAAACCAGGTAAAAGGGAAATAGAGGATGCCATCAGAAGCCTACCAACTAAGAAAAGCCCAGGACCAGATGGATACACAGCTGAGTTCTACAAGACCTTAAAAGAAGAACTAACACCAATAATCCTCAAAGAGGGAACACTTCCAAACACATTCTATGAGGCCAATATCAATCACCCTGATTTCAAAACCAGACAAAGACACATCAAAGAAAGAAAACTTCAGACCAATATCTCTAATGAATATAGATGCAAAAATTCTCAATAAAATTCTGGCAAATCGAATACAAAAACATCAAAAAGATAGTGCACCACGATCAAGGGATGAACCCTACTTGATCGTGGTGCACTACAGAAATCAATAAATGTAATTTATTACATCAGTAGACTCAAAGATAAAAATTATGTGAACACTTCAATAGATGTAGAGAAAGCATTTGGCAAAATACAGCACCCCTTCATGTTCAAAACACTAGAAAAACTAGAGATAACAGCAACATACCTCAACATTGTAAATGCTATCTATGCTAAGCTCCAGGCCAACATCATTCTAAGTGGAGAAAAATTAAAAGCATTCCATCTAAAAACTGGAACAAGATAGGGATACACTCTTTCACCACTTCTGTTTAACATAGTTCTTGAAACTCTAGCCAGAGCAATTATACAGACGAAGGAAATTAAAGGGATGTGGATAGGAAAAGAAGAGCTCAAATTATCACTATTTGCTGACGATATGAATCTAACTCTAGAAGACCCAAAAAATTCCACCAGAAATCTTCTAGAAATAATAAATGAATTCAGCCAAGTAGCAGGATACAAAATCCATAAATGAAAAGCATTTCTGTACGTCAGGGACAAATCCTCAGAAAAAGAAACTAGGAAAACCACCCCATTTACAATAGCTTCAAAAAAAAAAAAAAAAAACAAAACAAACCTTGGGAATCAACTTTAATGAAAGAAATGAAAGACCTCTACAATGAAAACTGCAGAATGCTAAAGAAAAAAAAAGACCTTAGAAGATGGAAAGATCTACCTTGTTCTTGGATAGGCAGAATTAATATTATCAAAATGACCATACTACCAAAAGCACTATACAGATTCAAATGCAATCCCAATCAAATATCAATGACATTTATCATAGAAATAGAAAAAGCAATCATGAAATTCATCTGGAAGAATAAGAGACCCAGAATAGCCAAATCAATCCTTAGCAAGAAGAGTGAAGCTATTGGCATTACTATTCCAAATATTAAACTATACTACAGAGCAATAGTAACAAAAACAGCATAGTATTGACTCCAAAATAGAGCTGTAGACCAATGGTACAGAATAGAGGACACAGAGACAAACCCACATAATTACAATTATCTTATTATATTAGACAAAGGTGCCAAAAACTGATATTGGAGTAAAGATAGCCTCTTCAACAAATGGTGCTGGGAAAACTGGAAATCCACATGTAACAAAATGAAATTAAACCTTTATCTCTCATCATGCACAAAGCTCAACTCAAAGTAGATCAAGTACCTAAGAATTAAACAGGAGATTTTGTGCCTAATGGAAGAAAAAGTAGTCCTAAATCTTCATCATGTCAGTTTAGGCCCCAACTTCCTTAATAAGACTCCTATAGCACAAGAATTAAAACCAAGAATCAATAAATGGGATGGATTCAAACTAAAAAGTTCTTCTCAGCAAAAGAAACAATCAGTGAGGTGAATAGAGAGCCTACAGAATGGGAGCAAATCTTTACCACACCAATTTTAGGATAATATATAAAGCACTCAAAAACCTTAACACCAAAAAAACAACCCACTCAATAAATGGGCCAAGGAACTGAAAAGACACTTCTCAGAAAAGGATATACAATCAATCAACAAATATATGAAAAAATGTTCCATATCTTTAGCAATTAGAGAAATGCAAATCAAAACTACTCTAAGATTTCATCTCACTCCAGTCAGAATGGCAGCTATTATGAATAAAAACAACAATAAGTGTTGTCGAGGATGTGGGGGAAAAGGCATACTCATACATTGCTGGTGGGAGTGTAAATTGGTGCAGCCAATATGGAAAGCAGTATGGAGATTCCTTGGAAAACTTGGAATGGAACCACCATTTGACCCAGCTATCCCACTCCTCAGTTTATACCCCAAAGACTTAAAAACAGCATACTACAGGGACACACCCATATCAATGTTTATAGCAGCACAATTCACAAGCTAAAATGTGGAACCAACCCAGATGCCCTTCAGTAGATGAATGGATAAGGAAACTTTGGTATATATACACAATGTAATATTACTCAGCAATAAAAGAGAATAAAATCATGGCATTTGCAGGTAATTGGATGGAGTTGGAGAATATAATGCTAAGTGAAGTAAGCCAATCCCAAAAAAACAAAGACTGAATGTTTTCTTTGATGTGAGGATGCTGACTCATAATGGTGATGGAGGGGGAACATGGGAGGAACAGAGGAACTTCAGATAAGGCAAAGAGGAGGGAGGGAAAAGGAGAGAGCAAGGGGGTAGGAAAGATGGTGTAATGAATTAGATATCATTACCCTAAGTACATGTATGAAGACAAGAATGGTGTGAGAATACTTTGTGTACAACCAGTGACTTGAAAAGTTGTACTCTCTATATGTAATATGAAATGAATTACATTCTGCCTTTATATATAACAAATTAGAATAAATAAAGAAATGAAATATGAATTAATATAAACAATAAAAAAACCCTGGAAAAAATATTATAATAAGGGAAAATTGCAGGCCAGTCTTTCCAGTGAACATGAGATATAAAAATTCTAAGCAAGCTGTTAGCAGTGGCCTGCACCTGTAATCCCAGTGGCTCAGGAGGCTGAGGCAGGAGGATTGCCAATTCAAAGCCAGCTTAGCAAAAGTGAGGCATTAAACAACTCAGTGAGACCCTGTCTCTAAATAAAATACAAAATAGGGCTGGGAATGTGGCTCAGTGATTGAGTACCCCTGAGTTCAATTTCTAATACTCTGCCCCCCCCCAAAAAAAAATCCTAAGCAAAGTATTATGAAACAGAATCCAGTTATATGGATTTATTTCTAGAATCTAAAATAGTTTCACTTTTTAAAGAATCAGGGGCTGGGGCTCAGTGGCAGAGCACTTGCCTTGCCCATGTGAGGCACTGGGCTCAATCCTCAGCACCACATAAAAATAAATAAAATAAAAGTATTGTGTCCATCTACAATATATATATATATACACACACACATATATATATCTATTTATATATTATATATGTATTATATATATATGAATCATTGAAATTCGCCGTTTAAGTGAATAAAGGAAAAAAATCAAAATTATCTCAATAAATGTAGACAAGCACAATGATCATCTATATCAAGTGCTACTGGAATTGTAAGGTGAGAACTAAGAATTCATCTTTAACTTTGCTGTGTGGTACTCACTGATGACCTTAATGATGAGGTTTCAATGACACTGGTAGGGGTTAATACTTAATAGGAGAAGGTTTTAAGTAGAGATAGTGGATATATACAACCTGTCAACAATTTATAGAGGAATGAAGAAGAGTTGTGTTAGGGACAGAAAGGTGACACCAAGGGAATTATCCTTTTTTTTTTTTAACATGGAAGATATTATAGCTTGATGATCAGAGAGCATTATGACTTTTATTTTGATGGTAAGCAAATTCAGCATTGCTGAATTCACGGGACCCAGCTAACAGGGGGTGTTTCATGCTATTGACAGTATGCGATGTAAAGGACATTCTCCTTCCCAGCTCTTAAACAGGTGGTGGTGAGAAGGTCAATGAAGTGGGCAAGACTCTAAGTGTGTTTGTTACCCAAGAGGCGTGGTACAAAGATAAGAGAGGAAAAGAGAAAACACAGATCTATCTAGAGATGAAAGTGTGGGTAAGATAGATGTCTCAACAGGCTCACATGTGGATACGGGGAAAGGGCATCGGAACACATGGTCTGGGGATTTTGGCTCACAAGAGACTTAGTGCCAGCACTCCCTTAGGAGAGGGTGGTATGTGTGTTGTGCTAGGTGGAAAGCTAGCTCCTTCTGGGCATTTAGATCGGCAGTGGGCTTGGGAAGGTAAGTGTTAAGTCTGGTTGATAAGTTGACCCTTTTCAAGTAAGAATCAACTTCAGTCTGTCTTTCCTGTGAAGGTTCAGAGACATTGAAGGTTTCCATCACACCACTTGGGCTTGTGGGAGTGCTAAGAGGCTGTAGACTTGGGAAAGCCCTCCCATTTTTCTCCATTAGTATCTTCTCATGATGCTCAGTGCAGTGGACTTGCAGATGGCAGAGTGGGACTTGTGGAGAGAGTTTGGTGATGATCTACTGTTAGTCTAGTGCATATGAACAAGTTGGGCAGGAACACTGATGTCCTTAAGCTTTGTTCCACTGTTACAGCTGTTAAATGTGGATTTATTTATGTTGCAACAATATGTCATTGAATGACGAGTCTGCCTTGCATATGGTTTCCTCTTTTAATTAGTTTTATAAGGATTTAAAATTCATCTCTAAGAATCATAGTGGCCTGGCTGTTTCTCTGGGTCTCATAACTGGAAAGTATGTTGCTCTAACTGTCATATTAACAGAATTAATAAAAGAGTTTAAGAAGCCAAATGAAGACACAGTTCTAGTGAATTGGATGTCCTTAATTTTTAGAGCTTTAGGCTTGTAGATGGACAAGTTGTAGATGGACATAGTATCTTTTATTTATTTATTTTTATGTGGTGCTGAAGATTGAACTCAGTGCCCATCAACTGTGAGGAAAGTGCTCTATCCCTGAGCTATGACTCAGCCTTGGCTAATAATCTTGAGAATTGCTTTAACAACTATTGGCACAAATCAACTCTAAGTGACATTAAGAGTCATATGAAGATTCTTGAGATTATTTTCATGGCTATAATACCAGTTGCCTTGCAAAGATGATTGTTGGATTTTGTTTTGATTCCTAACAATTTTGGAGTCAGGAGCATGCTTCCAGAATAACAACCTGATAATAGCTTTCAACACTGAGTTAACCAACAAGAATTGTTATATGTATACATTGATTCACAATTTCGGGTTTCTTCACCATTATTTACGGTAAATATTTCATTGAGTTTTCATTGTTGCACAAATTAGGAATCTCTAATTTGTACTTTCATTGCTGTCTTTAGCCTCAGACATTCCTACTTATTATGTTGAGAACTCTATACTCTAAAAACAGTTTGAAATGTAAATGAAAATGTGATTCATTTATTGAACTCCATGTTCTTCTGTTTGTGATAGATGTTGGATCAGATAAAAACATCTTGATATTGGCATACATGCCGGTGTTTTCATTCCACATATGTACATGCTTCCCACTGTCATTGTAGCTTTTCTCATGAAATTCCCTGCTCTTAAAATTCCCTCATCTTGTCTGTCCCCCCATCTAAATCTAAAATCTCCTCCATGATTCTTCTCCTTCTAGCTTTCTCTGAATACTATAGCATGGTTCCCTGTATCCATGCCATGTAACTCTAGTGCCTGCCCACTCTGAATCTCACCCCAATTGGATTAAACTAGTGAGAAATTATCAGATATCACACAAGGAAAAGTTGACATGGTCTTTCACTTTGGGGATTCCCCTCTGAGCCTCTGTCATCACCGTGACAACATTTTTCTTCTAGCCTGCTGGACAGAGCTACATGAAAGAGAGCCATGTGATGCCAGCAGCCATAGTTGAGGCCATCCTCAGCCAGTGGCCATCCTGTTAATCATCAGATATTAGAGCAAGTCCAGTCAAGGTCAGCAGAGCTGTATAGCTGGCTCCCGGCTGACCTCGGAAGCATAAGTCATAAACATTTTTGTTGTGTGCCTTCTGAAATTTTGAGTATGTTTGTTACAAGAAGGAAAAATTATAGAGTAATACTCATGAAGTATTATTGTAGCAATGGATCATTGATAGAAATGTCCTACATGGCCTGGCCCAGGCCTTCCTTACTAAATATATTTCTTACTACTCTCCCTCTTTCTTGCCTCTCTAGGTGTCTTGACCTTTCTGTGCAGGTGACATGCCAGGGTCATTTTTGGCTGAATATCTCTTCTCTGCTGTGCCTTCTGTCAGGAGCATCTTCCTCTCATTATTCATCTGAACATTTGCTGCTCATCATCATGAGACTCAGCTTTCGAGCACCTGAGAGAGCTTCCTTTGTTCCACGAGCTAAAGAAGCCCCCTTCCCGGTCATTCCCTATTCCTCTCATTCTTTATTTTCTTCACTATGCTTCCAAGTTTATCTAATTTGTTTACATGTGTATCGTCCATCTCTCCAAATGTCCCTGGGGGCAGGAACTTTGTTTACTCTTCTCTCCCCTATACCAAGAACAGCTGGACACATGCTAAACTTTCAATAAATTCGTGATAAATGTATGAACAAGTTTTTTTTTAACCAAGAGAACAGAGGTCACAAGGTTCTAGAGTAGGATGAAGTGTTTATTAATTTCTTAGGTCTGCTATAACAAATTACCTCAAACTTGGTAGCTTATAGCAAAGAAATTTTATCATTCTGGAAGCCAGAAAACTAAAACCGATGTGTGGACAGGGTTGTTCTCCCAGTTGAGGCTTTAGGGGAGTCTTTCTTCATTTCTTCCAGCTTCTGGTGACCTTTGGCATTTATTGGTTTATGGCTACATCGTCTTCTGCTCTCTCTTTAATGGTCTTCTCCATTTCTGCCCCTAATATCCCTCTGTTTTCTCTCTTTTAAATTCATGTGGTGCCATTGAGGGCCCACTAGGATAATCCAGAACTGTTTCCTTATCTCGATCCTTAGTTCCATTTTCCAAATAAGGTAATACTCTGACAGGTTTCAGGGATTCAAAGTGAATTCTTCTGGGGAGGGGCATATTGGAGGCCTTCCACATGTATAAATGGATATGATCAACTCTAGCATGTGAGAGACAGAAAACAGCATCATTTAAGAGCAAGAGCTAGGGAGCCAGTGCATCTGGGTTTAAAACTCAGATTTGCCACTTACACATGTACATGAACATGCTACTTCACCCCTCTGTGCTTATTTCCTCTCCTGCAAAACACAGATACCAAAAACACCTATTTCAGAAGATTGTCAGGATTGATGTGTAAGCACTCAGGATAGCTCCTGGGATCTAAGGGGTCAATAATGTTATCACACGTTTAAAGCAACACCTAGTGAGCATTTCCTACGTGCCAGGCTTCCCCTAAGCACACCACATGCCTTAGCCAACTTTTTTTTTTCCAATTGGTTTTGGAATTCTTTATTACTGTGAACCCAAGAGCCACTGATTATTAGCACATTCCAATAAAACAGAGGAAGCGGCAGCTTAAAACAAAGTAAAATACACATAAGATTATAAGTCTGGTTACAAGCTTAAAAACTGACCCAGACAGGGATATTTGTTGTTAAGAAATACCCTTGTGACCTGGGTACATTATGCAAAGCCACGGGTTTGCAAATTTACACAAGAGCCAAGGGAGGACATGAGTTGCATTTGGTATGGGGCCAAAGGGTAACTATTCATGCTGTAGCAGAAGAAAGGGGGCTGGGGAAAGAAGATGCCTGAAGGTCATAAGCGGATAAGCCCAGGACCCATTATGGCATGATTCTGTCAATCAGCTCGAGCTGTCAGCTCCTGTCTCTGCAATGGCATCTTTTACTGGTGCTGTTATGGCAGAGGGCAGTGATTTGGTGCTTAGAGGGAGGCGAAGGGGAAGCCACTGAAATGCAAAATCAAGAGCCAACATCCCAAGTTCCTTAACTGCAGCCAAAAAAGTGATCAGGCCACTAAGCAGTGTCACCTGGGCAGTACCAGTTGGAGTACAGTCTGTTTCCAGACAGTGACATGCAAGAGTAAGTGTGCACAATGGTTAGCTCCTTGGCCTGAACTCAGGGTGTCAGTACAGGGGCTCATAGGCTGTGACAATTCATGATACATATGATGTGTCCAGTGAAATAGAATTACTTTGCTTCACTAAGAGCTCTTGCAAAGAATATTAAATTTTAAGATTAACAAAATAATTGAATACACAATGCAGTTTTGGATTTGAACCCAATATATTATATATCTTATTAACAAAATTACATTGCTCATTATATATTTCTTGGATCTAAAATTTTTATTCATATTAATTCATGTAAAGGACAAATCTGTTATTTTCCATACCATCAAGGAATATATTATTTCACTATTTTTGATATGAACTTTCCCAAGAAGTTTCTCTTATGCCCATTTAGTTTTATGTCATCTTGTGCTATTATGCCAATATCCCAGTTTATTTTCATATACCAAAGAAAATAGAACTTTTGTTTAAAAAGTTAGATGTTTTCTCTTATTAATCTGTATCATAATATTTACAGTTGAAGAAAAATTATTTTAACTGAAGTGTAAAATGGTTAACAATGGCAAATGATACAGTCCACGTACAGTTTACAAAAAAGGTTTATCAGATAGACATTTAATAAATAAAAGAAATACTTGGAAAAAGTCCTTTGAAAACAGGCCTAGGGACATCACACCTGCATCCTTTGCACAGACTTTCCTAAGAAAAGGTCAGATCTAAAATGTACTCTGTCAAGGAACAAGCAAACCAAATGCACATATAATAGCAGGTATTCTAGAGAGAGGTTTATGTGGTGGTGTCCCTTGGGAGTGACTGCAGCTAGTGCCATCTGTAGAGGCATTAATTTAAATCTTTTACCTGGCGACAGATTTCTTCTGTGAAGTCTGAGCATTTTGCATTGCCTCCCAAATCTTTAGTTAAACTATTTCCATCCTTAATTGTAGCAAAACACGCAGCCTCAATTCTTGGAGCATGGTCAAAAAGTCCCATGTGGCGTAACATCATCACGGCACTGAGCAGCAGGGCTGTGGGATTGGCCATGTCCTTGCCTGCAATGTCTGGGGCAGTCCCATGAACCGACTCAAAGATGGTGACCCCGTTGGCTCCAATGTTGCCACTTGGGGTCACACCAAGACCTCCAATCAGTCCCGCACATAGGTCACTAAGGATATCTCCGTATAAATTTGGCATAACAAGAACATCAAATTTGGATGGGTCTTGTACCATATTCAAACATACTGTATCAAGGTACATCTCATTAAATTTAATGTCTTTACAGTTTTCTGCAACTTCCCTGCATTTCTGCAGACAAAGCCCATCTGACATTCGCATGATGTTGGCTTTGTGCACAGCTGTGACATTGCTCCGGTGATTGTTCTGGGCATACTCAAAGGCAAATTCAGCAATGTGCTTGCTTGCCTCCTCAGTGATGAGCTTGATGCTTTGCACAACTCCGTCAACAATCACATGCTCAATTCCACTGTACTCTCCTTCTGTGTTCTCTCGAATGGTGACAATATTTACATCAGTGTAAGGAGATTTATACCCTTCAGTTGAGACACATGGTCGGACGTTGGCATAAAGGTCAAATGTTTTACGCAGCAATAAATTCATAGATGGGTGACCGGCTGCTATTGGGGTCTTCAAAGGGCCTTTCAATCCCATCTTGTTCTTGTCCATTGACTCTTTGGCTTCTGGAGGTATCATCCACTTTCCTCCAGGTCCTTGAATGGCAGTGACATTCCGCTCCTTCCACTGAATAGGTGCTTTGGCAGCATCAAAAATCTTCATAACTGCAGCTGAAACTTCTGGGCCAATTCCATCTCCTGGAATTAAAGTTACTGTCTGAACACCACCAGCAAAACCTCTGGTCACCTGTTTTGGATTGTGGAATGCACCCAGCAGCCGAGAGACCTTGGAGATCCACGCGGACCCGGCCATCGCTTCAGCTCCTCTCACTGCAGTGACAGCGGTGGTAGTAGGGCGCGTGCGCGCCACCGGCCTCCGGAGCCCGCCCCGTTAGCCAACTTTTTAGCACGGACCTATGAGGTAGAGACTAAATCATTTGTTCAAGGTCATACATCTAGCACGTGATAGAGGTGAGGTTCAATTTGACATTCTTTTCCTAGGATCCTGTGCTCTTATTCAACTCAAATGTGGCCTCTCTTAAGTAGTTCTGCTGTTTTGAAATAATTGCTGTGAGATTTCTCTTGGCCCTTAACATTTCCGGGAAAATCAGAGGTTTGTGGGTGACATGTGAATCACAGAAGAGAAATCTTGAATCTTTATAGCCTGTGTTAAGTTGACCTCCTTTTGGTAACAGAGTAGTTTATTAGTCTCAATACCTTTTTGTGAAACCTGAATTACTAGGACAGATTTTGGGGATATCCCCTCCTTTTTAAGAGATTTTTAAGTAGAAATAGCACCTCCTTTTCTCTTTCTCATTTTGCTTGAGGCAGGTTATACTTGATATAAGTCCAGCAATTGTTTCTGGTTGTTGCAGATGTCAATGAGATTGACTTTTCAGAAGTCATAATGTTGTATAATTAAATACCTGAATTAAGAAAAGTCCTTGTAAGATTGAATAGTATCAGCTCTGGTTATGGGATGTCAAATTAGAAAGCAAGCTAATTGAGGGCAGGAGAACTTTTTCTGTTTTTTCCTTTTCTTCTCCCCACTGCCACTCACCTTTAACAGTCTCTTTTTAAATTTAGCAACCAGAGTGGGCCTTTGAAAATGTGAGTGTATCTTCTCACTTCCCATTAAAAACTGTCCAAAAGGTTCCCATTATTCTTAGGATTACATTAAGGTCCTTGCAGTAGTCTCCAAGCCTCTTCTCAATCTGGTGGCGGCTCTGACCTCTTTTCTACTTGTCTACTTCCTTCTCAGCAGCAGGTACACTGGCCTGTTTGCTGTTCCTTGGACACACAGACTCCTTGATTTTGCTGTTTCCTTGTCTGAAACTCAAGTCTGGCTCTCCTCTTTACCTCTAAGTCTTGTCTCAGATATCATCATTTTAGTGAGGCCTTCCCTGGCCAGTCCTTTCTTTCACTGTGCATCCTTATCCACTCCCCTGATTTATTCTTCTCCATAGGACTTATTATTACCTGACATTCTGTGTATTTTACTTATATCTTTGTTTTGGGGTTTGTTTTTTGTTTTTGTTTTGTTTTGGGTTTTTTTTTTGTTTGTTTTTTTCCTGTTGTTGTTGATGTTGTTTCTATCTACCAAAGTAAAGGCTCCATGAAGACAAGAATTTTCTCTCTTTCCATTACTGTGTTTCTAACGCTATAAAATGTTTGGCATATAGTAAACACTCAATAAATGTACATGGAGTAATTGAATGAATATCCTGCAGTGTAACGTTCCTGTTAACAGTATAGCACTACTTGGGATAAAAAGTGGTGTCCTTATTAACACTATTATGAATATATTTCTATTATTTTTATTCTAAATGTTTGATTTTGTAATTATAACTTAATATTGCATACTTCAATGTGACTAGCTTTTTATATAGCTTTAGATGGTAAAGTCTCTTCTACTCTTTCTTTAAATATGACTTAGAAAAGTGAAATTTCCATGCAAATAACATAGTGATCGTCTTTCCAGGGTTTCTTTTGGTTGTATACATTTTGGGGGTACTGTTATTGGCAAAACAAATATTAGGACTCCCATTCTCTACTTCAAACTCCAAGAAATTTCTAAGTGAATGTTAAAAATTAAAACTAATCTAAGCAGTGTAGAGTAAGATGGCAATGAAGTAGTGTGGTGTAGTTGCACTTGTCACGTTTCAAACACTCAGTTGCCACATGTGGCTGGAGTCTACCATTTTGGGCAGTGTAGATACAGAATATTTTCTTCATTGCAGGAAGTTCTGTTGAATAGCACGGCTCAGCAGGGGAAACTATGAAGATTAATCTAGATAATAAGGTATAATTGTTTTGTTTTGTCTCCCCAGTGGGGAAATGAAAGGAATTGTGTCTTATAAATCTTTACACCTTTATTCATTCAACAAATGTTTATTGTGCATCTAATAATATATATGAGGTACTGGGAATTCAGAGGTGGACAAGATATTCTCAGGCATTTCTGTATAGAACATATATCGTAAAGAAAGAGATAGTATTAAATATATGATCATACAAATAACTACAATCTCTAGAGCTGGGTATATAGTAACTGTATAAATTAATGTTGATTAATTGACTAATTAATGAACACAGTCCAACCCACTTCTTAGATACTGACAAATCATAGGCACAGAAAGCTAGAGAGTAATTTATAGTTGAGGTCTACAGACACCATCAAAATTTTAAGGCAGTCAATAAATGTAGTAATGTTCAGGCTGTTTTCTGTATTTTTCTTATTTCTGACATAGAGCAAAGATTATGTCAGTTGCCCTGTGGTTTAAAGCCACAGTTATTCTGGGAGTACACAGTGCCATCAGTGAGCAGTAACTGATCCAAAAGAATTCCAGCCAAGGTCTTGCCAATGATGGAAAGAAATGATGTGTCCTGTAGTTGCCAAAAACTATGTTTTTCTTCTTGATGGCAGCCTCTGTCTTGAAGCTATGTGGTGACAAGTACATGTATGAATGTTCCCTAGGAGGCAGGATCATGCTACCAGATTAATTCAAACAGTTCTTCCATCTGTATAATTTTAAGTTTTACAGATGCCTAATAAATATTCCTGGTGCTGTTGCTGCTGATGTTGTCAATGACATTCCATGGAAAATTGTTGAAGATAAACCACAAAGATTGGCCCTTCACCATTGTTCATTTTAATATTTCTCTCTTCACATCATCAAGAGCTGGTAAGTCCTAGCAATCCTCTTTACGATGAAAGGTTCTAAGAAGCATAATTTCCATGTCTGAGAATTTTTATTTTTTCACATATGCAACTTCATGCACACTTTTATCAAATGTTTTATCAGTGGTATACTTTTTTTGTTGGACACTGATAATCAGAGCGGTTATTGTATCAGTTAATAGCTAAGTAACTGAAATTCAAAATAAAAGCACTTAAAAAGTTGGGATTTAGTTTTCCTTTGCAGAGAGGAGTCTGGAAATAATCAGTACAGGACCACTGTGGTGGCTTCAGAGTGTTACTAGGCATTATGCTCCCTCTTTCCTTTTTTCTGGCCATACCTGTATACCTGCGTACTTTTGTCAAGGTCACGTGGTCTTTGCTGCAACTCCAGCCCAGGTTCCTGGTTGGATGAAATGAAAGGTGGGGGTGCAGGGAGAAAAAAGGCATGCGTCAGTTCATTTAGCAGCTTCTAAAATTCTTTTCTGAAAGCCCCACAAGGTGACTTCTGCCTACTTTCATACAATTATACATTATGGTACTCCAAATAATTGGAGTTCTGTTAGGAAGAAAAACTAGGGGTATAGAAATTCTGTTGGGAGCTCACAGTCTTCCCCTCTGCCTAGCAGCTATTACCACTGGTGAGCAGTGAGCAGATGGAAAAAATACCTGCAGTTTTAAGAGGAAGCTTAATAGGAAATTACTGAAGAGTCAGCTCTCATGGATGTGAGTTAAATGTAGTTCTATGAAAAGCTAGAGAAATATACTTTCTATGGGTTAAATTGATGAAGAATTTTTGGTAAATCTTATTCAATCATAGCTAGTCAAATATTTCCTGTGACCTGGGGTATCATTCAGTCATAAAAGGATAATCAGGCACAAAGTAGGCACCTAACAAATCTCACTGGAATGAATCAGATGGGCTTACTTTTTTAGTAAAAGTCCACTATGTGGTTTGCTTACTAATGTGAGGGTATTTTGGATGATTAATGCTGTTAATCATCAATGTCTTCATGCAAATCAGAACTATTTCTTTATAGTTCAGTTGCCTCATTCTAAAACATGACAGCAACATTTGCTAAGTACCTATTTTAATACAGAAATTCATATCAGACCAATAAAATATATGTAAATAGCAAACAATTTAGTGAGAATTTTGACATGTTTTTGTAGAATGACACACAAATATAGAAAAAAATGTATATTTTTATGAATTAAAAAAAATAACCTCTACCCAGGAGAAGAAACAGAACTTTTTCATATGCACCATGCTAAGGTTTGGATATGAACTGTTCCTCAAAATCTCCTGTGTTAATTCAGGAATTCTCAGAGGTGAAATAAGAAGATTATGAGAACTGTTACCTTATCAATCCACCTAGGCAGGTGGGGCATGGCCCAAAGAGGAGGGTCACTGGTGCGGGGGATGCCTTGGAAGAGTTCACCTGCCCTGCTGACCCTTCCCTGGCTCTCTGTTTTTTCTTCTCTCCCTTCCTCTCCTCTCCTCTCTCTCTTTTCTGGCTGCCATGAATCAAGCAGCTTCTCTCTGTCATTCCCTCTTCACCATGATGTGCTGCCTCACCTTGGCCCAGAACAATGGACCTTGCCATCCATGGACTAAACCTTTGAACTAGGAGCCAAAATAAACTTTCCCTTCTCTAAGTTGTTCCCATTGGGTATTTTGATTATAGAGATACAAAACTGACTAAAATACCCCCCAAACCCCTGTTGCTCAGTCTCCATCTAAAACCGCATTTATACTTTCAAAAGAAACCACCATTATTAGTTTCTTAGTAATTAGTTCTTTGAATTCCTATGTACTTTCATTACTCAACAGTGCCTGCCTAGATGCCATAATTTAGTCTCTTTTTTCTCCTCGTGTTTTATTGGTGTATGTATTAATGGGGTCTGTCATTATAAAGTCATACATGCACATAGTATATCAATGTAATTTGGACAATATCACTCCCCAGCATTTCCCCTTGTCTCTTTTAATGTAATGCTCCTCTTTCATCCTTTTGTTTCTTATAATTTATTTTTTTTTTAAAAAGGCATGTAGCATGTAGAATTTCTCATAGTAAGGATTTTACTAATTATGTGCTCATGGTGAAGTTCAACCTATTTATTTTTTCTTCTTCTTTCATACGAACTAATAGTACTATCCAGAGAATTAATAATGGTACCTCATATTTTAACCCTTTGACAAGAGTTTAAATGAGAACTTTTTTCATCTGGAGACACATAATTATTTGTATTATCAGCTTTTGGTACTCAGCTATTTAGAAGTTAAGATTGTCATATTCTAACTTTCTCATTTATTATTTCAAATACTTTTCCAAGAAATACTTCCCCTTATCTGATAATTTGTTGCCCAGTGGTACAGTTTATACAGAAATGCAGGATAAATACTTGATTCTTTTCCTTTATTTATACTATTCAAAATAAGGAATGGGTTCTTCTCATTTTCCAAAGGCAATTAATTATTTTATCTGGATAGCAATATGAACTTATAGATTTAAGCGTATTTAATGTGTTTCAATCAGTTGAAATTATTATCCATCCCAGAGTTTAAATGGTCCCATCTTTGGCAATTGGGAGCTTCCTTATTGGGGCTCCTGAGTCTTTTAATAGCTTTCTTGCTATCTGGTATAACATGACATTTCAAGTACATCTTGTACATTCCTTGCTGTAGACCTGGAAACTGACATTTCCTCAAAAAGTTTTAAAAATAAGAACTGGACTATCATAAGCACAGTCTTGGTAGTAGAGATGCTCAGTGATCCTGGGGTAGTCATTTTTTCTAGGTCTTTTCAGTGGATACAACAATTAAACCAACACTGAATAAAATATCTAATGAATTCATACTGATGTTTCTAGTTCAAATTTTGCTCCAGGGATTTTTCATTTAATCTCTCTAGTATTATTGTATCTTTGTTTTCTTTATCTTCCCTAATAGAAATCTTAGTTTTTAAGTTTACAGTGTATTTTAGAATATCTCATAATTACTTATATTTTATTCTAAATTATATAAATTAAAATCTAAAAATATTAATCTACTATTACTTCTACCACCAAGATAGTAATTGAGAAGAATTGAAAAGGTTTTTTTGTTTGTTTATGTTTTTGTGTTTTTTTTGTTTATGTTTTTTTTGTTTGTACAAGAGTTGACTATTATCTGAGAGTGTCATTATTCCACACTGTCTTTTTCCCTTTCAGCACTCATTTAGTCTTAGTTATAAAAATATTTGTATTTAGTGCACATTAGTCACCTTATAGCACACTGCCTTATGCTGATGTCTTTCTAGTCATTTTGGTTGTAAGCAGATAATTCTATGGTAGACTCTCAGTAGCTCATGAGAACAGTATTCCCTGTGTTTTTGCATGTTGTAAGTTGTTATTGCTCTTGTCATTGATACAAAATCATTAGCTTGCATTTTATTTTTTTTGGATATTTTAGATCTGATTATCTTGACTGATAATAAAAAGCATTTGGTTAAATTCCACAATTGTTCTTGAAAATATTTCTTAAATTAGGGAAACATGAAAAAGAACATATTGTTGGAAACCAGTACCAATATCATCATTAACACTGAAAAATTTCCACTATTGTCAGCAATAAGACTTTTTTATGCCTATTTTTATCCTATTAGTCATCATTGTTCTTGAAATTCCAGCAAATTCATGAGTAAGAGATTGATACAGGTTGCTATGAAGACATCTTCCCTTCCCCTCTCTCTGTGTGTATATTCAGTCAAGTGCCATATAATGTCATTTTTGGTCAATGGTGGACTGCTATATGACAATGTTCCAATAGGATTATAATGGAGCTGAAAAATCACTACCTCCCAGTGACATCATAGCCATTGTAATGTCATAGCACAATTTATTGCTGATGTGTTTGTGGTATACCTGTCTAAATAAAACTGTGCTATCAGTTTTGTAAAGGTATAGCAATACAATTATGTACAATACATGATACTTGATAATAAATGACTATGTGACTGGTTTAGGTGTTTACTATACTTTTTGTTATTTTAGAGTATACTTTTTCCTTTTGAGAAAACAAAACAAAACTGTTCTTAAAGATGGACTCCAAAAGAAGGCACTGTTATTGTAGGAGAGGACAGCTCCATGTATATCAGTGCTCTGAAGGCCTCCCAGTGGAACAAGGTGTGAGGTAAAGACAGCAATACTGATGATGGTTCTGACACTGAGTAAGACTAGGATAATGTGTGTTTGTACCTTAGTTTTTAACAAAAACATTAAAAAAAATTTTAAGGGGCGTGCACCATACAGCCTAGGTGTTTATTATATTCAATTATGTTTACACCATGACTAATGACAAGTTTCTCAGAATGTGTCCTTGCATTATGAGATTCTTGATTGTATATGTATGCTTACAAATGTGTATGGTCATGTCTACACACAGACATACACACTGTAATAAACCACAACCACGAGTATAACAACATTTAAGTTCTGAGTCCTAGTGAACCATTGAGTCTAAGGATAGTCTTGAGGATACCTGATGACTATGTACTTGGAATAACTCTAGAGAAAACAAAATTCTGCTTATATAATTGTCTTACCATTAGAGAACAAATAAAGTTAGAAGTCCATTTGTCATTATAGGAAAATGCAGTCCATATATATTTAAATATTTAAGTTATGAAAAACCAAACCACAAAAGGACTAGAAGAAAACATAAGAGGTTAGATAATCTTATGGTAGGAAAATATCCAAACATAATCACAAAAGTATACTATTAGATAATTACATTTGTACCTTGTAAATATTTAAATATAATTTCAAAGAACAAATTTACAAAGACAAGACACCAAAAAGATAAATGCAAATGAGACTCCAGGAAGTTCCTATAGTTTGGTTATTAGATTGGCATTGATTTAGAATAAAACCTAGGGTTGGTGAAGATGTGTGTAAATAAGGACTCTTACATATTGTTAGTAGAAGTATATATTTACATAACCTTTTGGGAAGGCAATTTGGAAATCGGTAACAATACATACACTATACCAACTAATTTGAATCTACAAGTGCTTTCAAAGGGAATAATCAGAAAATACCAAAAGATCTATATAAAAATGCTTTTTTGATAAAGTACTATTCAAATGTACTTAAATAGGGACTCAATTAAATAAATTGTGATAGAATTGTGCTATGTGGTCATTGAGAATGATGATGTAGATTTATATATATATATATATATATATATATATATATATATATATATATATATGTGTGTGTGTGTGCATGAAAAAATCTAAAAAATATATTTAATATAAAATACAAAACTATCCTAGGATACATTTTAAAACAAGTATTCATCTATGCTTGAGTGTCTCAAAACTTATACACTAAAATATCAATAGTATTATTTCTGGTAGTAGGATTAATTATAGGTAGTTAAAATGCATGTATTTTCTTTGTGATTATCTGTATTCTAAATTTTCTGTATTAAACATTGCTGCAGAACTCAATACACCTCTGCTATTTCAATTATATCAGAGTGCATATAGGAAATATGTTTGTTATAGGAATAGTTGTTTAAAAATTGATTTATAACTCATATAGTTTATTTTATTCCTAGTCATTCTGAACTGGTTCCTGCTGATTCCACAGCTCCTGACTGATATTTCCTTCCCCCTATACAAAGTCCTAATTTGAGCTATTTCCTTGATTTTCAGTACTTCTGTTTTGTCTATGTCTAGCAATTTCCCTTTTGGCAGGACCCTAGCACTCCCTACACCTGATGATTGACCTGTGGTCAGTTTTATTTGAACAAAAATACTCCTATCTAGAGACTAGTTATAGATACTTATAACTGCTCAAGATAATATTTTCAAAGATTTGAATAAAGGTATAGTTTATCTCAATATACTAGTTCACATTAGTTAAGTGTTTAGGATATATTTTTAGGACTTTCTATTTTGGAAAAAATTAAGATACATAGTTCCCACTATTTCCAAGATATGGACGTTCAGTAAGGCTTATAAGAACATCATTTAGAATTTGGCTTGCTCTTAAATGATCCCTTTATATTTCCTAAAAGAGAGACTCTGATGGCATCAAAATAGTATTTATTAAGCAGAATTCATGGCAAACAATTTCAGATGCATTTGACATCATACTTAGCTGCCATGTTGATTTCTATGCAAGCAAATTTATCCATAGCATAGTTGAAGAAGGAGACAATGCTAGTGATGCTTTGGCTAAAATTGCCCTTTTCATCCTTAATTTTAGTGTGTCTGTCTTCTTTGAAACTCCCACTTAACAAGAACTATCAGTGTGAAACTCTGAAGTTGCCATTGATTGACTTTTTCTTTTTTTTTTTTTTTCAAATGACAGCCCTCTGGTTTTGCCACTGGGTGCTTTAATTAAATAAAAGGTACCAGGAGAATAGTATTCAAGAGGAAACTTCAGAGAGAATTTTTAAGAATACTTCCAGAGTTGATGATCTTACTGTATTCCTCCCTAGACCTATCTTCTCTCCACACAGTTAGTAACAACACTTGGAGGGCTGCTTCTAACACTGGCACCAAAGTGGTCAGTTTTTCCACTCTCTCTCCCAGAAGAGATCAGGAAGTGCAATAAGGTTCATGAAAATTTAAGCTTGAAGTTTAGAAAACTCAAAACAACCCAAACCCTCAAACATTCAGTTTGGTTTGAATCTTGGACAAAGACTTGTATGCAGCTCATGGAGTCATTCCAGTTTAAGGGCTGTAGTAACTTCATTTCAGGGCTAGTGATGGGGGAAATTATGAAACCATAACTTGGATCTCATTTTAACAAAACCAAGAAACAAAAACACTTACTGGGGAATCTGCATGGGAAAGGGGGCCTGCCCAGCCCCAATTGCTGCTATTTTACTGTGGCAGCCCCTCTTACCGTAGGTATTATAAAGCCATTCTTTCCAATTCTTCTGGAGAGAGCTGAATTTTGTAAGCTATTGAGTAGCCTGCATCCAATTTATAAGCCTCCTGATGTGCACAACAGGGAAGATCTTTCATAGGTGATTAAATCCAACAGAGTTAAGGCCTGTCATAGTGATTTCCCTTGTGGTCAGCTTTCATTTCAAAAGTCATCCCAGGAGAACAACTAGTTCTTTACCTAGTGGACTTCTGAAACATATTTTCCACTTCAAAGAGAGCCCAATAATTTAGACCCTATCCTCCTTGGATACAATTTATTTGTTGCAGGGATAAGAATTCAATTTAATGACTATTTATTGAGTGGGTTTTTTATATTTGGCACAGGGGAATATATTCAAGGCAGAGGTGTACAATGTAGGAAAAAATATGTGTGTGTGTGTGTGTGTGTGTGTGTATATATATATATATATATATATATATATATATATATATATATATAGTCAGAAATCATATACACTAGCAATACACAACAATGAAAACATTTTAGAACAAAACACAAACAGAATTCATTCGGAAATAATTTAGAATACTTTTGTTGATTTCTAAACATACCAGATAGGGTATCTCGCCTCATTTACAGTTGATCACTGATCAAATACTGCAAAATGAGGTCAAGCCTCACACTGGGCAGATGTGGAAGATGGCCTCGAGGGGCAAAGAAACAGAGGCCTGCTGAAACTGTGAAGTAAACAACTTCAAAGGATTTTAGAATGACTGGGAGTCTCAGAGCATCCAGAGATATGGAGGATTTAATTAAGTATTCATTTACTTATTTAGTTAGAGACTGATATGCCAGATAATAGAAATGACTAAATTGACAAGCTTCCAGTTAGTAAATAACATGAGTATTCCCGAAATGCACTTACATTCTTATCAAACCAGCCAGTTCTTTTAACTGAGGATAGATTTAGCTGGTGATGGGAGTTGAATTATACCAAGCATTCATTGTCCTCTAAAGTGATTGTTTCTGCTCTTACATGGAATCACGTTACTGTGAAATTTGAACTAATTCACATGAAATCTATGAATCACATGCTAGTAAAATGTGGTTGATGATATTTGCCATTATTTGAATTTTTTCTGCCTTTTTTAAAAAAAATAAAATATTATTTGAAATATTGTGCTCTTATGACATCAATATCTAATTCTTTATGCTTTAACACTACAGGAATCAAGTCTGTTTCTTAGAATATAAATATATCTAGTTAATTTTTCAAAAATTTGGAGACTTCTTAGAACTATTTTCTGAGCCAATAATAATGCAACTCCTATAGTTAGCAGTGGAACTATAGGATTACAGTATTCTTCAGTAACTTGAAATTATAAAACAATTCTGAATATTTTTTATTTATTTAAATTTTATTTTATTTTTTATTTATATATGACAGTGGAATACATTACAATTCTTATTACACATATAGAGCACAATTTTTCATTCTCTGGTTGTATACACAGTATATTCACACCAATTTGTGTCTTCATACCTGTACTTTGAATATTAATTATCATTACGTTCCACTATCATTAATAACCCCTTGCCCCCTCCCTTGCCCTCCCACACCTCTGCCCTATATAGAGTTCTCTATTCCTCCCATGCTCCCTCTCCCTATCCCACTATGAGTCAGCCTCCTTATATCAAAGAGAACATTTGGAATTTGTTTTATTTTGGGGGGGGGATTGGCTAACTTCACTTAGCATTATCTTCTCTAACTACATCCATTTACTTGCAATGCCATGATTTTATTCTCTTTCATTGCTGATTAATATTCCATTGTGTATATATGCCACATTTTTTAAATCCATTCATTTATTGAAAGGCATCTAGGTTGGTTCCACAGTTTAGCTATTGTGAATTGTGCTGCTATAAATATTGATGTGGTTGTGTCTCTGTAGTATGCTATTTTTAAGTCCTTTGAATATAAACCAAGTAGAGGGATAGCTGGGTCAAATGGTGGTTCCATTCTCAGTTTTCCAAGAAATCTCCATACTGCTTTCCATATCGGCTGCACCAATTTGCAGTCCCACCAGCAGTGTATGAGTATATAACCTTTTCCCCACATCCTTACCAACACTTATTGTTGTTTGTATGCATAATAGCTGCCATTCTGACTGGAGTGAGATGAAATCTTAGAGTGCTTTTGATTTGCATTTCTCTATTTGCTAGTGATGATGAATATTTTTTTCATGTATTTGTTGATTGATTTTACATCATATTCTGAGAAGTGTCTGTTCAGTTCCTTGACCCATTTATTGATTGGGTTATTTGTTTTTTGGTGTTTAGCTTTTTAAGTTCTTTATATACCCTAGAGATTAGTGCTCTATCTGATGCGTGAGGGGTAAAGATTTGCTCTCCAGGTTCAGGCTCTCTATTCACCTCACAGATTGTTTCTTTTGCTGAGAAGAAACTTTTTAGTTTGAGTCCATCCCATGCATTGGTGGTAAAGCTGCCTTTAAATTCTTAATATTTATCTGAGCTGTTATTGACAATCAAGACTGTGTAGGTTCTTATGCTTAGGAATGAACCAATGGTTGAGAACATGAAATAAAGCTGAGAGTTAAAGTCCTACTAAGTGAGAAGGGTGGGGGGGGGAGCTACATAAATGTTTCTAGACCTGTAACTTTCTGAGTACAGAGAATAATGCTTACATAGTCTCTTTTTTTAAAAAAATATTTTTTTGGTTGTAGATGGAGAAAATAATTTATTCATTTATTTATTTATATGTAGTGCTGAGGATTGAACCCAGCGCCTCACATATGCCAGGCAAGCATTCTGACACTGAGCCACAATCATAAAACTTATATAAATAAAGATTGCTGGCGTAACTCTTTATACATACTTCTTCATCCGAGAACAGTGCTCCACCTGATCTCAGCTATTTTATCTTCAAAAATCTCTCTCTTTGTGGGGGTCTTTATTTGTCTAATTTCCCAAGGCCTCACGCTGGAACCTGCTAGTTTGGCTGCACTGGTCAAGGCACCAAAGATCTGTGTTAAAGGATTGGTGGAGCTATTGGAAAACAGTGAAACCTTTAAGAGGTGAAACCTTTAAGTGAGAGGTCTTTAGGTCATTGAGGGCCTGCCCTTGAAGGGGATCTTGGGACCCCAGCCCCTTTTCCTTTCTCTCTGTTGCATCCTGGTATGAGTTGAGTGGTATTTGCTCTCTACTTCTTACTTTCATGATGTCTCCTTGCCCTAGGCCCAAAAGCAATGGGGCCAATTAGTCATGGGCTGAAATTTCCAAAACTGTGAATGAAAATAACCCTTTTCTTTTTATATATTTCAAGTATTTTTATAGTGGTGGAAAAATCTCACACAGGGAATTCACACTGAAAAGTGGGGTGGATTTTGCAATTATTGTATGCTTGATGATGTGGAAGCGTCTTTGGAACTGGTTTGCAGGAGGAATTTGGAAAAGTTTGGAGACATGGGTTAGAGAAAGCCTTGAATGCTAGCTATAAGTCGAATTTTATGGTCAATTCCAGTGAGAGCTCAGACAACCAGAATGATGATAGGAATATGGACAGGATAATCTATGCTGATGAGGTTTCAGATGGAAATAAGTGTTCTATTGAAAGTTAGACAAGAGGCCCTCTGTGTTGCACTGTGTTAAAGAATTTGGCCACAGAGCCATGTATGGTGGTGCTACACTGAATAACCCTAGCTGCTTGAGAGGCTGGGGCAGGAAGATCACAAGTGCCAGGTCAGCCTCAACAACTTAGTGACACCCTAGCCCCACAAAAAAGAAAAATAAAAAGAAGAAAGAAGACCGAGGAGGTAGCTCAGTGCGACGGAATTCAATCCCCAGTGCATAAAAAGAAAAAAATTCCATCCATGCCCTGGGACTTTGTGGGAGACTGAGCTTAAAGGTGATGGAGTAATTTATCTGGAAGAGGAGATTTCAAGACAGAAAAGTATTTAGGCAGCAGTATAGGTACTACTGGCTGATTTTAGCCAAATTTATAATGAGAATCAGGAACAAAGGAAACAGAGGAGGGAAATTTAAAAGATTTATAGCTTGGCAAGGAAAGGAGCCTATGTAAATAGCTAAGGAACACCTGTTTATTAATAGCACTAAAAAGAAGCCAAGTATTTTGCACTGGGACAATAGGAAGGATGCCTCAGAGCATCTAAAGAATCTGCAAGGCCACCTCACCCATCAGAGGGTCAAAGATGTAGAAATGCAAATTTGTGTCAAAGACTTTGATTTTGAGAGAAGAACTGGTTTGCAGGAGGAATGTCCAGAGGCCCTAAAAATCAGTTTTCTGTATTTAGCCTGCAGAAGACTCAAAGGCTCTTCCAGCCTTGTTTAAAGTTGGTGGCATCCATTTGATTCTGGTTTTGCAGGCATGAAGAATATGAGTTATTGGGTCACTGAGACTGCTACCAAGATCTCAAAGGAAAGCCTGAGGGGCCAGGCACTGTGTTATAAGATGGATGTTCCTAAAAGTTGACCTTGACTGGTTGATACCTGGAGTTATGTGGTTGAAATCAAAGCTGAAATGGAGAACTCAGGAGGAGAGAGGTGTGGGAACATAGAACACCTGCCAACGGAAGCTGTAGGTAACAAGCAAACCCAGGTAGAGAGAGTATCCATGTGAGCTGCAACCAGCAAAATCATAGAGGCAGGGCTGCCCAAGCCCTTAGGAGCCCATATCCTGTTACAGTGTACCCCAAAGCCAGGTGTGGAACTATATATAGGTTTTAATGTTCGCCCTGCTGGGTTTCAGTCTTACCACTCCTTGCTATTTTCCTGTTCCTCTCTTTTATCCTGTCATTTATCTTTAAATACGTCCCTTTCTTTTTGACTTTTACAAGGGCTCATAGTTGATTTGGCCTTGCATCTCAGAAGAGACTTTGGACTTGAACTTTTAAGTAATGATGAAACAGTTAAAACCTTGGGACTCTCCGAGATGGATTGACTACATTTTGCATTTTGAGATGGACATGAAGATTTGAGGACCAGGGGTGGAATTCTCTAGAATGGGTAAGTGTCTCTGAAAGATCCATGTTTTTAAAGGCTAGGCTACCAGCTTGCAGCACCACTGGGAGGTGGTGGAACCTTCAAGAAATGGGAGGTCTTTAGGTCATAATTCTTTTGACTGATAGTGCCCTTGAAAAGGATAGTGGGACCCCGGCTTCTTCCTCTTCCTCTCTGTTGCTTCCTTGTAATGAGTTTGGCTCAGCCACGTGCTACAGCTATGACGTGCTGGCTCATGACAACAGCAGTGGGGCTATTTGCTCATGGGCTTAACCCCCCAAAATTATGAACCCAAATAAATCTTTTCTCTTTATAAGTTGATTACTGTGTTTATCATGCCTGTTGTTATAGTAATGGAAAACTGATGAACATACCTGGAGACATATATAATTTAATTTAACAAATTTTCAACTCCACCATCTACAAAGCATTGTGGAAAGGAAGAAGGATGGGTAAAGGAACATGCCATGATGAACAAGGCATAGTTTCTGTCTTCAAGGAAGTTTATTATTTATTAAGGGAGCCTAGAGATTAACAAATACTCCAAGTGAGTTCACGGAAGTGTAGTATAGTAGAAGGGGGTGTTAAGTGAAGGGTCAATATGATTATCCCAGCATCAGGGTTGCAAATTGGAATAACTGTCTTCTTGTCAGGGATATTCCTAAATTCTGCCAGAAGCAGATGGATATTAGTGCAAGTAACATAAACCTTGGATCTTAAAGACCTTTCTTTGACAAGTGTATAGAAAGGGTTTTAGTCAATCTTATTAACCAATTTAGATCCTGGTATATTGTTCATATTAGAGATATAAAGGTCAGAATCCCTGAAAATGGTTAATTTTCTTGAAAATAGACACATCTAAATTTTTTTGGCAAGACCTAGATGAAAGCTTTTGTGAAGTTATGCAATTGTGGCAACGTATTGTCAACTGTGGGGCTGGTAGTCAAGTCATCAGCAGAGTTAGTATAGTACTTAGCAGGCAGACAGGCATGCTGGCATAAACAAGTTTTCAAGCTGCAGACTAAACTAAGGACTGATAAAGAAATGAGACTTCACAGCATATTTATGGGAATTACATTTGTTATGTACATCATATCCAACTCTTGGATGAATGCCACTAGATTTTCTGTGTTGAATTTAATGTGAAGGTGACAGAATTAGATTTCTAAAGATAGGGCACTTATGTCATTCAAAGTGCTTGCTAAAATATTCTTGTTCCTTAATTCACTCATCCGAAGGAGAACTGTGTTGTCTGGGGGTGAAATAGTATTCTTTCCTGTTTTGTCTTTGTATTCTGAGGATAAGTAAGCATAGGTGACATAAACTTGAAATAGTCATAAGTAAAGCAGATTTTCAGGTTTAAAGAGCAGAAGAAAGGAAGCCAGGGAAAGTAATTTGTTCATGTGTGTGTTTATAAATTTGATATTATATTTCATTCCTTCAACTAATTATTAAAGTCATTAGCAAGTGTGTTTAATGTAGGGGAAAGTCTATCTAAAGTATGACAAAAGTTTTGATCCCAGATTTATGCCACTAGGGTTTTTTTTGGGGGGGGAGGGGGGAGTACTGGATATTGAACTCAGGGACACTCAATCACTAAGCCACATTCGCAGCCCAATTTTGTATTTTATTTAGAGACAGGGTCTCACTGAGTTGCTTAGTGACTCACTGTGCCTGAGGCAGGCTTTGAACCTGCAATCCTCCTGTCTCAGCCTCTGGAGCCACTGGGATTATAGGTGTGCTCCAATGCACCCATTCATTGCCACTAGGGTTTTGAATTGGGGCAATCCTGCAGGGTAACTTTCAAGATGTATAACCTGAATGAGGTCATCATAAAGTCTAAGCCACCGGAAGATATAATTCTTTTGGCTATAATCTTCCATCTACCTCAGCCCCAGAGTCAGTCTATATGTTAATGCATTGTGTTTAAAGATTCTTTTGTTCAAAAGAAATCTATTAAAGGAAAGGAGTAACACATTAATAATATTTGCTGATAATTAAGAGCTTCATTTGTGCCTGACATTTTGATAAGCACTATAATTAGCTATCTTATGTAATACTTGTAATATTATACACACACACACACACACACACATATATATGTATGTATGACAAGTAATTATTATAATAGCCTATGATATACAATACTTATAAAGCTGGTACTCTTGTATTTAATCACTTTTAAAATGCACATTTTTCCATATTTTAACATTCTGACATTGGGATAAGTTTTACTATCAACAGCATCTTACAAGCACGATTTAAAGCATTCTTTCTTTCATCGTGGTATGTAAATCATATGTAAAATCATACCATGGACCATAAGAAGGCATCATAAGTTAGATGAGTTAAGATTTTAGCCACCCTTCCCCTTTACCTAATCTGACCTAAGAGGAAAGTAAAACATGGAGAAGTTAAGTAAGCTGCTGGAGATCACAGAACTGGCAAGTGTCTGAGCCAGGATTCCACACAATTGTCTAACTCAGTCCAGGACCAGTGCTTATGGCCAACACACCATGCTGCCTGCTGGTAATGGACCAGCATTTCTTAAGACTTCAGCAAAATGTGTGTTTCTGAATATCCATTGTCAGAGAGGAGCAAACTTAGGAAAGTGGAGTGGGGAAGGTCCATAGTGAACCTCTGAGTGAAGGATCCTTGGATGTCAGGGCCATCGAGAACAAAATCAACCTTGAAGGGAAAGAACAGTTACAGGCACATAGAGAAGCCCTGAGAGTAAAAACCCCCTCATCACCCTTTTCTCCATGTCCATATCTGTATGTGCAAACACTTCTATATGGGATAGAGAAAAAAAATCCTTATGTATATCTCGGAGTTATGTAACTATGTCTATACATATAGCTCTATTTAATTCAATACATAGAGAGAGAAAGCAAGAGAGAATTGTACTTTGTTGAAGGGATCGTTTCATTATTAATAAACATTTTTTTTATCCTGCAATTTGAATTAAAATTTTTATGTGTTGTGCTTCTTTTCATTTGCTTCCCCCTGCCCCCACAGTGCCTAGCAGAGTTTAATGTAAATACTAGGAAGGTCAAGCATTCGTTGAGTAAATGAATAATAACCTTCTCTCTTTACCTCAAATACCGCACAGAATCTTGGAAACATTTTTGAGTTTAGAAGAAGGATGCTTTAAGTGGGGGTAGGGAACCTCTAAAGGGTTGTATCCACTGCAGAAATAACAAAGAGTACTACAATTTCTATTCCTGATTGTCAAGAAATGAGGTAGGCAAATTAAAGGCAGTCAGGACCCAGCACTGCGGCTCTGCCTCCAACCGTAGAAATGAGCCAAGGAAAAGACAAGCCAGTGAAAATACTCTTGTCATTCTCTCTGTCAGCCCCAGTGACCATACGCACAACACTACGCAGACCAGCACGTACATGCACGTATATAAATTTGATATTTTCTTTTGCTTTTGTGTCTAGTCAGCTCAAATGGGTCGACTCGTGTTTTGGTTTCTATAACCAAACCAGACTCTTTGGCTCACTCTACCTGCAAACTTTCTGGCCTGCTTGGGTATAGTGAAGTGGTTTGAGTTTCTGAGAACAAATAATTAGGCTCTAGGAAAAGGCCAGGGTTATACAAAACCCATTCGTTTCTGCTTCTGTGGGTTCTGTGTCTATGTAAAAATGAAAACAAAGTTAGATAAGGACAATGTTCAGCTGTGTGAACTTCACGATGTGTTCACCATTACTAGAACATTTATTTTTGTTCTGAATTTGATAAACAGAGGGATTAATATTCCTAAGTTGTATCTTCTTTCAACCAATACATATATTTTGAGCTCAGAATTAGTGTTGGCATAGATCAGAAAGCCACCTTTGTCTTTGCTTCTTGTCCTCACTCTTTGGCCTCTAAGGCAATGACTTAGACCAAGGAGTATCAACAGCTCAAAGAGCCTGTGAACCTGGTATTTATTTAAGAAGCTCACTCAATCTTTTAAAATATTTTTTATACCATAAAAACTTGAAGACCAGTTTTTTTGGGGGAGATCACTCAGTTATAATAGAAACTAACTGAGGTACTGGCCCCACCAAGTGATTTTTGGTGACAAGAGGCAATAGTCAGGCCACATACAAACCTCTCTTTGTAGATTATGGGCACAGTCACATTTAATCCAATTTTCAAGTGGTGTTAAAATGTAGCAAAACAGAAGGCTTTTAGGCATTTTTTTTCCTTTATTACAGACACAGAGTTCAGAAATTCTCTATTAACACATTTAGGACCTTTTCCAAATTACCACTCACTTTACTATAATTGTTTACTAACATGATTATTTACTATATTTACTAATATTTAAATAACTTTCAGTGAGCTGCTCCCATTTACCCATAGACAACCACTAGTGTTGAATTTATAGAAGTTATAAACATTTACTTCTATAAGAAAAGCACAGCCTTTTCTGCTGGGTTTGGAGTGAGTGGCCAGGGAAGAGGACAGGAAGCACCTTTCTCACACTCGAGCTCAGAACTCGCATCCAGAGGAAATGACAGTCTACCTTCCCCAGTGGTAGAAATTTTATTTTCTAAGGAGAAATGGGGAGAGAGTGGTGGGCCCCTCAGTGACCCTATTTTCTGTTTCCCATCTCCTTTATCAGATGATGTTTTAGGGTTCAGGGATTATCAATGTCACCTGAGTTTCCAACAGGATAAAAAGCTATTTTGACCAGTCGGGTGGAGGAAGAGGTGATAACTGGAGTTATCACCTGACTCATGTTACAAGTCAAGGAGATGAGATCAAAGGAGAATAAAAGTAATCCATGTGCAGGCTGGGGATGTGGCTCAAGCGGTAGCACGCTCACCTGGCATGCGTGTGGCCCAGGTTCGACCCTCAGCACCACATACCAACAAAGATGTTGTGTCCGCCGAAAACTAAAAAATAAATATTAAAAAACTTTTCTCTCTCGTAAAAGAAAAGTAATCCATGTGAAGGATTATGGGAATAATAACTGGATAGACATTATCCTACTCCTATCCCTGAATAATTTTTATATGGTAATAATAAAAATTCCTTAGTTTAAATATAAAGACAAACCCACGGTGGGAATCGGGTTTGAGACCAATCCTTGGGCCTTAGGTAGAAAACTGTGTTTCTTTTCACCCTTCAGTTTTTCAGGCTACAAGCAAAAAGATCCATTCTCTGCTTAGAGATTCTGGCTTATTCTATTAATTTGAAGCTTTCCTTTTCCTTTGTTTGTTTGGTTTTGTTTTTCCTTTTGGTTTCTAAGATCTCCAACTTCTGTTTAATCTACTCATTCTGAAATTTGGTATGGAAAACATAGAGAAGGAAGATGAGGGGGGAAAAATCACCTTTTACAGGTTTGGAAGTAGACACTGAACATATTCCTTCATGTTTTAAAGTGCAGTGTTACAATTTCAGTGGTGATTTAGTAACTTGAATTTCCAAATGCTCTTACTCTGCTTTTTTTTCCTTTGGAATGCCAGAGAGTTTTACTTGGGTCCTTCAACAGTTGACTTAGTCTGATCCCCAGTGATGAAGTATAGTAAATCAATCTGGGTTTTGTACTTTTCTTTGGAATGCTCAAAACTTATAGGTCAGCAAAGATCAGAAGGGTCATTCCACTGGAACTGCATCAACCAAGTTTATTGAACACGTGGTTAGCCAGGTCTTCCATCAGAAACAGACAAATGATGGATTTGGGGTTCTTGCTGATTATTTACTATGAGTTCTGCTTTTCCTCACAGCATGCCAGAAAATCAGATAGTATATCGCACAGGAAGCTGAGGGACGGGCTCTCAGGCAGTCCCCTTCCACCCTTCCTTGTTCTGTCACCGGGCATGGAGGAGTGGTCCTCAGAGGACAAAGAGGGGGTAGATGCAATGGAGTAAGTGGCTCTACCATGGGATTTCCATCAAAGGGTGAGAGAGAAAGAGGGAAAAGAAAATCACACTGCGTTTCACTCACCCTTCTCTCCTTTTACTCCACGCTCAGACTCTGACTACCAGTCATGTTTTGATATCTGGCCTTCTAGACTTTATTTTTCTATATCTAACCGGAGTTTTTTTTTTTATGGTTTAATGTTTCATTTAAAAAATCCCCTCTGCCTTTGTACTTTTCCTCACTGAAATTACACTCGGATTGTTTTCTTTCCAACTGTCTCTCTTCCACCTCTGCCCTGGTCCCATTCCCCCGGGATAGCCTCAAGTAAATGTTTTGATGACTAGCTTTCCAGATTTTCTCAATTATTTTATACACTAACTGGAATCATAGACTGCTATAGCTGGAAGGGGCTTGGAGATCATCTTTCCTTCTCTGTCCACCTTCACTCACTGTTCCCCTGCTGTAGGATTCCAGAAGATACATAGACAAGCTCCAGGCCTTCCCTTGAAATCTCACCTTGGCCAAGAATGGACAAGCCTGGGAGTAGAACTCATAACGTTGCACTACCAGTTAAGGCTAAGGGACCTTTCCAATCTCATCTCACCATTTTATGTTATTATTCTGTTGGCTGTCCTAAGGAAGTCACACTAGAAGATGAATCGGAATGGTTTATGGTGATCTAATTTACAAGGTGACTGTTCATTTTATGATGGAAAAGAAGGAAACTTCTAACCAAATAGAATTGCCCATGGTTCATCCACTCTGTTCCTCCCTTGGCCTCTGTGTCTGGCCCCCCAGGCACAGTGCTCTGCTCTTCTGGATCAACTTTCTTGCACTGAGGCGTCCTGAGGTTCACCCACCGTACAGTCACTATGGCCTCTCTTTTTTTGGCCAATGCTGCAAACATAATCACAACTAAAAATCGCTTTTGTTTCAAGTGCTTCTAGAAGGACGAGTTTATATCAGCCAGGCTGTTCAAATTGCTGATTCTCTGGGCATCTTCTGAATTTTTTTTTCATCTTCTGAATATCATGTTTATCATTTATGCCTTTGATTAAAATTTTACAGCTCGGTCAGTAAAGTCTGACCTATGGTAAACTTTCAGTCTGAACTTTTTCTTTGTATTTTAAACAGACCCCTCCCTAAGGATTCCACTCTAATTCCAACTTGGCACCCCCAATACCCACTTTTTCTAAATATTAAATGCACTGAAATCACCCTAATAAGAACCTTTGGACCTCATTTTGCCTCTATCCACTGACCACTCAGAACTTCTCACTCACATGGCCCACTTAGAAGTACTGGGGTCACTTTTCTCCACAATGACCAGATCTTTAGTCTTCATTCCAGGTCTATTAAACTTTTGGGCTATAGCAGACGTGCTTAATTTAATTCTTGTCTGATCTCTGACACAGATAGAAGTGATAGTGAGTTTTGGATATGAATTTCTGCTTTGTTCTGTTTTTTTTTTTCCTCTTTCCCCTCAAGGATCCAAATTGACCAAACTTGAACTTTAAAGGAGGAACATGTCAGGCAGGGGTGTATGCCAGAGAGGCCCACTCTGCAAATATATTTTGCAATGGACAGAGTACAAGTGAGCTCTTCTGAGCGTGGGGTGGTGGTTGCTGTGCAGAGACTTCTTTCTTTTGTAGATGGCTCAGCCTGTTGTTTCTCTTTGTGTGTGCTTTGTGTGTGTTGTGGGGTATGTTAAACAAGTGCTGCTCTGTTTCATGCAATTACAGAACAATGCTTTTATGTTTACCTTTCATATCCACTTTAAAAGGATGGGATCTGTTTTACAATTGGGACTGCTGCTATGACAAATTCTGTTCAGTTTAGGCACATGCCTCTGAAACCTTAATCACAAGCAGATGCTGCTCTGAATCAAGAATTCCCCTCTCTGGCTACTCAGCCTGAGCAATGAGCTGCCTGACTTGGATCCTACAGGCTTCTTGAAAAACTCCACAGGCTGCCTTCCTAGCACACTGGTAACATGCAGAAGATTGATATTTTCCAGACCCAAGTAGGACTTTGAAATAATACCTAGCAGTCGTAGAGAGCTATTTATTTTCCCCTCCTCCCACAAATGTTTTCACATACACGACCTCATTTTATCCTTCAAATAGTCCTTGGAGTTAAGTAGGAAAAGTAGTATTCCCGCCCCCCCCAGGATCCTGAGGTCCAGAGATGTTAAGTAACTTGCTCAAGGTCACACAATTAGCCTTGACTCATAGTCTGGTGTTCTTTTCGCCAAAATGACACCAGTATGTACTTTGTCCTGGGTCAAAGTTGTCCAAAGTCTTTTCAGGAGTTGCATGAATCCAAGCTGCCATTCTTAGAGTTTGGATTTAAAGTTTAACATCTTTTATGTTTTGCCTTTCCGGAGGCCCCAAGTTAGATACCTAAGACAGTGGTTTTATGGAACTAAAAATTATTTGGGGAGATTGTTTAGTAGATCCTGTTTTAGTAGATCAAAGACATGCCCCCAAATTCTACATTAAAAATACCCCAAACCACCCATGCAATTCTAAATCAGGAATCTGTTCTGAGAGCTCAAGTGAGTAAGGTGTTTATGATGTCTAAGCTTGTTTTTTTAATTGAAAAACAAATGAAGACAAGATTAGAATGTAGATGATGTAGATGCCCACCCTAAATCTCTTTACTATCAACTACTAGAGACTAGAATCAATTACTAAATTCTTTTCAGTATTTAACATGGATTTTAATCCACTATAAACTTAGCTCACATCAAAATTCTTACTGTGGAAGAAATAGTATTTTTCTGGAAAAATACCCTGGAGTGAAACTTTGAGGTCTGGGTTTTCTGGAAAGGAAGGGAGGAAGGTTAGAAGGGAGTTTATGTGAAGACATGGAGTTGGGAGCTGTATAGATTGAGGGTCAATAGTGGAAGATGAGAGGAAAAGACTTTGAAGAAAGAGGGATAATTGCAATAGGGTTTTATGATATTTGCTCTGTGATTCCCCATATATTCAGAAAAAAATCTGCATTTTGTGGGACTAGAGGCTTTTCTATTAAAATTAATGAAGAGTTGAATTTTATTTCTGGATTAGCAATGTAGAACTGAACAGAAGAGATCATTAGAAAGAAATCTTGGGGAGAACTTTGGATTTCTGCAAATCTGCATTGAAAACTTAAATTCATTTCACATAGTTATCTATGCACAGGATAAATGTGATGCACCTAGGTTAATATGTACAGTAAACATGACAGTAGAGGAAATATTATTTTCTAAAAGCTCCCACAGTTTCAGAAGAACTGGGATAGAATTTGAGATCTCGTAATAAAGGTGCTCATCCAGAAAGTGAACACGTACAAAGATGTTTGCGGAATTGGTGAGGGTTAAAGAGTCCTGAGATACAGTTCCAGCCTTGACCCATTGTAGAATGATTTTAACTAGGGCTGAAGGCCTTTCCTCCTTTTCCTATGCAACACATAATACTAGTTCACATGTACTGTGGATGCTTTTCATCTAGCAGCCAGAGCCAGAAAATTGAGAATTTTCTACATCTGGAAATATTTATCTCAGGATCTTGGGAGAGTTCTTGGTCTGAAGGAGGAGAGGTTGGGGAGGGGAAAGGCAGGAGACAATGGGACCAACACATTAATTTCCAGTTCCACAAAGAACAGACATTGTAAATGAATGGAAGGAGCAGACATATTCTCTTTGCTGAACAATGTGAATCCAGAAATGCTGCCTTCAAAACGAGGTCCTGTCCTTATCTGTCGTGTGGATACTAGAAAGTCCCAATGTTCTTCATAAATTATGGGCTGACATAAAGATTTGATTAGAATGCTTTTGTTGGATGGTTCCAATCTGCTCAGTAAATAAAGGGGATTAGCATCATGTGCTGAAAAACAAGGGTTGGGAATACAGAAATTTGTGGGTTTCAAGAGAGATCTGGACTAGTGTGGGAGAAATAAACTGGTGAGGCAATGATAACTTAATGGCAGAACTGCCTGTGAGTGTCTGGGGCCAAAGATCTCCTGTGAGGTCTTACATAAACTTCTAAAATAAAGGTCTCTTCTACCTTCTTACTGTCGGTGGAATCCTGCTCAAGTGCTTCCCGCCTCCCTCAGCCTAATGGGACCAGGAAAGGCAAGCAGAGAAAGGAGCAATATTTTTCTGGCTTCTGGCTTTCCATTTTATTTGTTTGTTTATGTAGCACCAGGAATTAAAGCTGGGGTGCTTAACCACTGAGACACATCTCCAGCCCTTCCTATTTTTTATTTTGAGACAGGGTCTCACTAAATTGCTTAGGGCCTCTTTAAGTTGCTGAGGCTGGCTTTGAACTTTAAGATCCTTCTGCCTCAGCCTCCCAAGCTGCTGGAATTACTGGTGTGTGCCACTGCTCCTGGCCCTTTTAATTTATTCTTGCAATTAGCAAATATTTGTTAACCAATTAATTAGTCTAAGTGCTTTGAATTAGGTGCTGGGTGTGCAGCTATAAAAAGAGACCATTCCTCTTACGGAGTTCATTTTGTAAACATTTTAACTTCTTTGATAACATTACTTCCTTTGAAGTTTATACCATAAAATGCCACCCTACTCTTTCTGGTTGTTGTACTTTACCAAATTATCCATGTGTTGAAGGTTCTGTTGCCTGTTCTTGGAGTCTGGATTATGGGTGTGAGTTATGGAGCTTTTTTGGAGCTATTGCTCTACTGTTAAGATGATGTAGATGCCCACCCTAAATCTCTTTACTATAAACTATTTCATAAACTTAAAATATTTATTAAGTAAATCACAATATTTCTCTGGGTCGCCTTAACCTATTCAGCACATTTAACTGAATGTGCTGGCCATACCCTTGATTTGATCCTTGCCTCAAGGCTGAGTTTTAATCAGCATTGTTGTTCAGTTGTGTGTATATTTTACCAATGGAATTGAAAAGCAGTTGCTTTCTCCTTCCCTGAAAATTCCCCCAATCCCTGTATTTATTCATTTTCATTCCTATTTGCACATTAGTCAAATCTTTTCTGAGAGCATCTCTTTCTTCTTCTTTATCTCTCTACATTTCTTTGTTTTTGTTTTTTTCCAGTTCTGGGCATCAAACACAGGGCCCTGCCTTGTTACACAAGGGCTCTGTCACTAAGCTACACCCACAACGCTTTTAAAATTTTTATTTGGAGACAGGGTCTAGCTAATTTAATCCAGGCCAGCCTTGAACTTGTGGCCCTCCTGACTCAGCCTTCCAGGTAGCTGGGATAACAGACTTATGACATCATATCCAGTAAGTGCATCTCTTTCTTGTAATAGCTTGCGATATTAGTTTTCTAGGGCTAATACAACAAAAATGCCACAAACTGGGGCGCTTAATCAACACAAACTTATTTTGCAGTTCTGGAGTCTAAGATCAAGATGTGGGTGGGATAGTTCCTGGTGAGGCTATGAGAAAGAGTCTATCCCATTTCTCTTTTCTTAGTTCCTGGTGGTTTGCTGACCATCTTTGGCATATCTTTGCTTATAGATACATCACCTGATCTTGACTTTCACCCTCACATGGCAGGTGTCTGATGGTATGTCTCCTTGTTCAAATGTTCTCTTTTTATAATGATACCCTTATGTAGGATCTCATTTAAATTGATAATATGTATCTCCAATTCTGGTGTTTTGGGGGTGGCTACTGCTACATATGAGGTGTCCCTCCAAAGCTCCTGTGTTAATACAGGAATATTCAGAGGTGAAATGACTAGCTTATTAGAACTGTAACCTAATCAGTCCATCCTAATTGAATGAACCAGTTGGGTGGCCGTTGTAGGAAGGTGGGCGTGTCTGAAGGGGGTGGGTCACTGGAGGTGTGTCCTGGAAGGGTCATCTTTACAAGTGGCCACTTCCCCTCCCTTGTACTTTCCAGCCACCACGAGGTGAGCCCAACTCCTCCACCATGCCCTTTGTCATGATGTCCTGCTGAGCAATGGATCAGCACATCATGGACTAAAACTCTGAAACTGTGAGCCAAAATAAACTTTTCTTGTGGAGTATTTTGGTCACAGTGACAAAAAGCTGACTAATGCGTAAGTCAACTTATCTTTTTTGAGGAAGTAGGGGACCCATCTTAACCACACCAGTAGCCAAATATAGCCATTGCCTAAGACGTGTTACTCACATTCTCTTTTCTAAACTTTTTCTCCTGAGGGCTCAAAGCTGATTTAATAAATGATCTGCTTTCCCAGTTATCACAAATGACAGTTTTACCAAATGTTACCAAGGAGCTTTAGCTTATAAATTTTATCATCACCCAAATATGGCTCTTAAGCCACTGCTACATATTCTTTCAGAGTCCAATTTGTGGTTCTGGAGACAGTCACAAATTAGCACGATATTCCTAATTGTTGCCCATGAAAACTGAAAAACATTCAAAATTTTAGACCACTCATATTGCTCTTAAATTTGTAAGGAGGTCTTTTTGAACTGGTGCTATTACCTGGAAATACCAGAGGAGGGCCTGTTCTCTGGGTCTCCAACTGTTGATGGTTTTTTGACGCAGTCGGTTCTTCTAGTCTCTTTTCAATTCATTTTGTCCCAACATAGTAGTTTGTTTTTGTCTCTTTTTTTTCCCCTTATACTTATCCTGGGTCCATGATCTATTACTTGAGTTTGTCGCTCCCTATTTTTCTTCATCTTCTCACTTCCTATATCTTTGCTTTTCCGGTCTTGAAAAGTGGCAGCATCAAATGATATCTATCATTTCAGGTTTCCTCTGACATGCAGAAACATGAAATATGAATGGAGGGGCAGTAGGACCCTAGAGCTTGACAGTGTTAAATCCAGCTGTGTTCTCAGCAATGCTGGGGAATCCGACAAGCGTTAGATCTTCATACGGTTGTGTCAGTTTCCCTGCCTACACACGATGTAGAGAGTGGTTGTTTTCATAAACCTCAAGATAGTGTTTTTCTTTGTCTGCTTGTTAAATGTCAGTTAAAAATCACCTTCATTGTAGTGAAAATTTGTATTTCTTTTATCATGACTGAGGTGTAAGGTGTTTTCACTAATTCTGAAAATCTGCATGTTAACCTAGGACATTTCAGCAATTTATATTGAATGCGATATTTAAATGGTTGCATTTAAATCTAGTATCTTCCTTTTTAATTTTTTTTTTGTATTCTATTTGTCCCGTCTATTCTCTTTATTGAAATTTCTCTTTTCCTGCCTTTTTTTGGATTGAGAATTTTTCCAATTCTATTGTATCTCCATTATTATCTTATTAATTAAACATCTGATTTACGTTCTTAGTGGTTACTCCAGTGTTTGCAACATGCATATTTAACTTATAACAGTTTCCTTTCAAATAATATTATGTCACTTCACATATAATGTAAGAAACAGTGTTATTGTTTGACAAGTATTCCCTGTTTTTTGGTATCATTATCACATATTTTAGTTTTACATGTATTATACATTTCACATTGTATTATTATTATTATATTACAAATGGAAAATTATCTTTTAAAGAAGAATTTAAAAAAGAAAAGAGTTATATATTTATCTTTACCATTTATGCTTCTCTTGATTCTTTTATGTAGATCCAAGTTTTCATGTGGGTATTATTTTTTTTTCTGTTGAAAAACATCAACATTCATTTAATACAAATCTCCTAAGACAAATCCTCTCAACATGTGTTTACCTTTAAGTATGTTCACTTCACCTTTATTTTATTTTTTGTGATACTGGGTATTGAACCCAGGGACACTCTACCACTGAACTATATCCCCAACCCTTTTTATTTTTTGAGACAGAGTCCCTTGGCATTGCCCAGATTTGTGTTGACCATGAAATTCTTCTGCCTCAGCCTCCCAAGTTGCTGGTGCCCAGCTTACATTTGTTTTGAAGATTATTTTTACTGGAGATTGACAGCTTTTTTTTTCTTTTAGCAGTTTAATGATGTTTTATTGTCTTCTAGCTTGCATAATTTATGATTAGAAGTCTTCAGTTACTCTGATTTTGTTCCTCTGTTCATTGTGTATCATTTTCCTTCCTCTGAACAGGTTTGAGATATTCACTTTAATCGCCAGTTTTCAATCATTTATCTATAATATGCTCAATTTGCTCTTATACTTGAAGCTGCCTCTTGTTCTCATGTATTTTATTTTCTCTCTAGATGTGTGATTTTCTGTAAATACTTGAACATAGTAACAGTAGCTATGTACAGTGCCCTCATGAGCTAGCTCCATCATCTCTGTAATTCCCGAATCTGTATTTTTAGCCCATTTTTCTTTTGTTAATGGGTCACATTTTCCTGCATCGTGGCATGCCCAGTAATTCAGTGTTAGTTGTGGATCATTGAGTGTTTTACATTTTAGAGTATCTTTATTTTTCGCCTTTCTTTAATAATTATTGAGCTTTGTTTCATCAGGTGGTTTATTTACTTGCAGATCCATCTGATAGCTTTAAAAAGCCTTTTTAAAAATAGGTGCAGTACAACTAGAATAATAACTCTGAATCACTAGTATTTCTGTTGTTTCTTTTCCACTTGGTTTCAGTTGTTTCTATTTCTGGTAAACTCTGTAATCTTTTTAGTTGGATTTTTTTAAAAAATGTTTTTATACTGTTGGGGATCCAACCCAAGGTCTCATGCATGCTAGACAAGTGTTCCACTACTCAGCTATACTAGCCCTATAATTTTTAATTGTATGATAAACATTGCATAGAAGAAATTGTACAGGTAATTGGAGGGTATAAGCACTGCTCCTTCCCTCAGAGAGAATTTGTAGTTGCTTCTGACAGGCAGTTCATATAAACCTCGTCTTGCACTGAGCTAGTTCAAAGATGCATTTCAGTGTATGAGAAAGCAGATCTCCTAATTCGGTCTATCTGTTAAGGTGAGATCTTTCAGGGGATATAACTAAATGCCTGACATATTTACCAGAGCTCCTTCTTGTTGAGCCCTAAGCTTCAATTTTGTTCTCTCTAGTTATCAGTAAACTAACTGTACCTATTTCCTGTTGTTATAACAAAATATTCAAGGCTGGTTAATTAAAAAAAATTTTTTTTAAGTTGTAGATGAACACAATATCTTTGTTTTTATTTATTTATTTATTTTATTTATTTATTTATTTTTTTTTAAAGAGAGAGTGAGAGAGGGGAGAGAGAGAGAGAGAGAGAGAGAGAGAGAGAGAATTTTTAATATTTATTTATTTTTTTAGTTCTCGGCAGACACAACATCTTTGTTGGTATGTGGTGCTGAGGATATTTATTTATTTTTATGTGGTGCTGAGAATTGAACCCAGGGCCTCATGCATGTGAGGCAAGTGCTCTACCACTGAGCTACAACCCCAGCCACAAGGCTGGTTAATTTTTAAAGAAATTTATGTAGCTCACAATTTGGGGGGGGCAGAAAGTGTTAAAAAACATGGTGCCAGCTCTGATGAGGTCCTCCCTGACTTGATAAAATCGTAGCAGATAGTGTCAAGGTGGGAACCAGTAGGAGAGAGAGAGATCCCTTGGACTGACAGATTGCCAGAAAATTCAGAGGGACCAGGCTCACTCTTATAACCTTTCATTACTGTGAGAATTAACTCAGGATCCTTTGAGAACCATCTTAATCCCCTTCCAGGGAAGCATCCTAAAGATCTGAATACCTGCCACTGGGCTACTTCTTAAAGTCCCAAGGACCAAGCTTCCAACATGTGAAGGTTTGTCGGGGCACAATCAAGCCACATCAAAACTGCAGCACTTCCTAAAGTTTTGCTTTATATTTTAGTAACTTTTGTATAGGTTGAATTTTGTCTCCTCTCAAATTCAGATGTTGTAGTTCTAAATACAATTCCTCAGTATCCCAGACAGTGTATTTGCTGAAAGGGCCTTTCAAAGAGTAATTAAATTAACCTGGGATCATTAGGATGCACTCTACTCCAATATAACTGGTGTCTTTAAAAAGAGAGCAGATTAGGACATAGACACATACAGAGGAATAGGTAAAATCACAGGGGACAAGAGCCCTGGGCAAACCAAGGAGAGAGGCCTTAGAAGAAACCAACTCTGTTAATACTTTGCTTTTAGAATTTTAGAATTTCAACCTCCAAAACTGTGTGATTTCTACTTATCAGCCAGTTTGTGGTACTTTGTTATTACAAACCTAGCAAACCATTACAGGATTCCTGTTGTAACTTTGTGCTTGGCTTCTTTTGTTCTTAGTTCCATGTTATTTATGAACTAGGAAATGCCTGGTGGTTATTTGCATTGTTGAATCAATCTTTTTTTTTCTATCCTTTAATCTTTTTTTTTATTGGTTGTTCAAAACATTACAAAGCTCTTGACATATCATATTTCATACATTAGATTCAAGTGGGTTATGAACTCCCATTTTTACCCCAAATACAGATTGCAGAATCACATCAGTTACACATCCACATTTTTAATAATGCCCTATTAGTAACTGTTGTATTCTGCTAACTTTCCTATCCTCTACTATCCCCCCTCCCCTCCCCTCCCCTCCCATCTTCTCTCTCTACCCCATCTACTGTAATTCATTTCTCTCCTTGTTTTTTTTCCCATTCCCCTCACAACCTCTTATATGTAATTTTGTATAACAATGAGGGTCTCCTTCCATTTCCATGCAATTTCCCTTTTTTCTCCCTTTCCCTTCCACCTCATGTCTCTGTTTAATGTTAATCTTTTCCTCCTGCTCTTCCTCCCTGCTCTGTTCTTAGTTGCTCTCATTATATCAAAGAAGACATTTGGCATTTGTTTTTTAGGGATTGGCTAGCTTCACTTAGCATAATCTGCTCTAGTGCCATCCATTTCCCTGCAAATTCCATGATTTTGTCATTTTTTAGTGCTGCGTAATACTCCATTGTGTGTATAAATGCCACATTTTTTTTTATCCATTCATCTATTGAAGGGCATCTGGGTTGGTTCCACAGTCTAGCTATTGTGAATTGTGCTGCTATGAACATCGATGTGGCAGTATCCCTGTAGTACGCTCTTTTAAGGTCTTCAGGGAATAGTCCAAGAAGGGCCATAGCTGGGTCAAATAGTGGTTCCATTCCCAGCTTTCCCAGGAATATCCATACTGCTTTCCAAATTGGCCTAACCAATTTGCAGTCCCACCAGCAATGTAGAAGAATACCCTTTTCCCCACATCCTCGCCAGCACTTGTTGTTGTTTGACTTCATAGTGGCTGCCAATCTTACTGGAGTGAGATGGTATCTTAGGGTGGTTTTGATTTGCATTTCTCTGATTGCTAGAGATGGTGAGCATTTTTTCATGTACTTGTTGATTGATTGTATGTCCTCCTCTGAGAAGTGTCTGTTCAGGTCCTTGGCCCATTTGTTGATTGGGTTATTTGTTTTCTTATTGTTTAATTTTTTGAGTTCTTTGTATACTCTGGATATTAGGGCTCTATCTGAAGTGTGAGGAGTAAAAATTTGTTCCCAGGATGTAGGCTCCCTATTTACCTCTCTTATTGTTTCTCTTGCTGAGAAAAAACTTTTTAGTTTAAGTAAGTCCCACTTGTTGATTCTTGTTATTAACTCTTGTGCTATGGGTGTCCTATTAAGGAATTTGGAGCCCGACCCCACAATATGTACATCTGAGCCAACTTTTTCTTCTATCAGACGCAGAGTCTCTGATTTGATATCAAGCTTCTTGATCCATTTTGAGTTAACTTTTGTGCATGGTGAGAGGAGGGGATTCAGTTTCATTTTGTTGCATATGGATTTCCAGTTTTCCCAGCACCATTTGTTGAAGATGCTATCCTTCCTCCATTGCATGCTTTTAGCCCCTTTATCAAATATAAGATTGTTGTAACTTTGTGGATTAGTCTCTGTGTCCTCTATTCTGTACCACTGGTCCATCCGCCTGTTTTGGTACCAGTACCACGATGTTTTTGTTACTATTGCTTTGTAGTACAGTTTGAACTCTGGTATCGCTATACCTCGAGATTCACACTTCCTGCTTAGAGTTGCTTTTGCTATTCTGGGTCTTTTATTTTCCATATGAATTTCATGATTGCTTTATCTATTTCTACAAGAAATGCCATTGGGATTTTGATTGGCATTGCATTAAACCTATAGAGAACTTTTGGTAATATTGCCATTTTGATGATGTTAGTTCTGCCTATCCATGAACAGGGTATATTTTTCCATCTTCTAAGGTCTTCTTCTACTTCTCTCTTTAGTGTTCTGTAGTTTTCATTGTATAAATCTTTCACCTCTTTTGTTAGGTTGATTCCCATTGAATCAATCTTAATACCATTTCATTTCTCCTGAGAATGAAATTCCCATTGATTCTCACATCTCAGCTGCCTTGTTGAGTCCAGGTTTTTCCTCTTCAGTTCTTTAAGGCTACAAGAACTTTTGCTCAGCTCCTCAGCCTTATAGCCCTTCCTTTCTGCTCAATTTGTAGAATTAGACCCGGTGCTGCTAATACATAATTGAATATATGTCATTAACTAGTTGGCTTTAGGAGAAGCTTACTTCCTCGGATCCTGCTTGCTTTAATAGTTTCTCATACTTTCAAACAGATGTTGTTTTTATATTACCCAAATTTCTAGTTTTTCTTGTAAGGAAGTTTGATTGATACAAGCTTGTCCATCAAAACTTCAAATGGCTTGTAATTCCAGTGACTCGGAAAGCCTGAAGTTGGCAGGAGAATCCCAAGTTCAAGACTATGCTCAGCAACTTGTCCAGGCCCTAAGCAACTCAAAGTAAAAAATAAAAAGGGTGGGGATATGGCTCAGTGGTTAATTGTCCCTGGGTTCAATTCCTGGTACAAAAATAAAATAAAATAAAATAAAAAACCAAAACAAAACTTCAAATGAAAATGTTTTTATATTGACTTTGAATTTAGTAATTAAAATTTTTGGTTGTAACAACTTTTTGTTTTAATATTATGTGTTGTCCAACTATATAATTAAAAAATTTTTAAATAAAAAAATACTGCTCCTGTAATGGTTTAGATAGGAGATTCCCCCAAAGGCTAATGTGTGAGACAATGCAAAAGAAGGTTTGGAGATCATAGTGGAGTGAAATTGGAAATCAATGATAAAAGAAGGAATGAAAAATCCTACATCACATGGAAAATGAACAATATGTTACTGAATGATCAATGGGTTACAGAAGACATAAAGGAGGAGATAAAAAAATTCTTAGAGACAAATGATAATACAGACACAACATACCGGAATCTATGGGACACGATGAAAGCAGTTTTAAGAGGGAAATTCATTTCTTGGAGTTCTTTCCTCAAAAGAAGAAAAAACCAACAAATAAATGAACTCACACTACACCTCAAAAACCTAGAAAAGGAAGAGGAAAACAATAGCAAATGTAGTAGAAGACAAGAAATAATTAAAATTAGAGCAGAAATCAACGAAATTGAAACAACAACAAAAAAAAAACCATTGAAAAAATTGATAAAACTAAAAGTTGGTTCTTTGAAAAAATAAATAAGATAGACAGGCCCTTAGCCATGCTAACAAAGAGAAGAAGAGAGAGAACTCAAATTACTAACATATGGGATGAAAAAGGCAATATCACAACAGACACTACAGAAATACAGAAGATAATTAGAAAGTATTTTGAAACCCTATATTCCAATAAAATAGAAGATAGTGAAGATATCGATAAATTTCTTAAGTCATATGATCTGTCCAGATTGAGACAGGAAGACACACACAATTTAAACAGACCAATAACAAAGGAAGAAATAGAAGAAGCCATCAAAAGACTACCAACCAAGAAAAGCCCTGGACCGGATGGGTATACAGCGGAGTTCTACAAAACCTTCAAAGAAGAATTAAAACCAATACTTTTCAAGCTATTTCAAGAAATAGAAAAAGAAGGAGCTCTTCCAAATTCATTCTATGAGGCCAACATCACTCTGATCCCGAAACCAAAGACACTTCAAAGAAAGAAAACTACAGACCAATATCTCTATTGAACTTGGATGCAAAGATTCTCAATAAAATTCTGGCGAATCGAATACAAAAGCATATCAAAAAACTTGTGCACCATGATCAAGTAGGATTCAACCCTGGGATGCAAGGCTGGTTCAATATACGGAAATCAATAAATGCTATTCACCACATCAATAGACTTAAAGACAAGAACCATATGATTATCTCGATAGATGCAGAAAAAGCATTTGACAAAGTACAGCATCCCTTTATGTTCAAAACACTAGAAAAACTAGGGATAACAGGAACTTACCTCAACATTGTAAAAGCTATATATGCTAAACCTCAGGCTAGCATCATCCTAAACGGAGAAAAACTGAAGGCATTCCCTCTAAAATCTGGAACAAGACAGGGATGCCCTCTATCACCACTTCTATTCAATTTAGTTCTCAAAGTACTAGCCAGAGCAATTAGACAGACAAAAGAAATTAAAGGCATAAAAATAGGAAAAGAAGAAATTAAATTATCACTATTTGCGGATGACATGATAATATATTTAACAGACCCAAAAGGGTCTACAAAGAAGATGCTAGAGTTAATAAATGAATTCAGCAAAGTGGCAGGCTATAAAATCAACACGCGTAAATCAAAGGCATTCTTGTATATCAGCAACAAAACCTCTGAAATGGAAATAAGGAAAACCACTCCATTCACAATATCCTCAAAGAAAATAAGATCCTTGGGAATCAACCTAACAAAAGAGGTGAAAGATTTATACAATGAAAACTACAGAACCCTAAAGAGAGAGATAGAAGAAGATCTCAGAGGATGGAAAAATGTACCCTGTTCATGAATAGGCAGAACTAACATCATCAAAATGGCGATATTACCCAAAGTTCTCTACAGGTTTAATGCGATGCCAATCAAAATCCCAACAGCATTTCTTGTAGAAATAGATAAAGCAATCATGAAATTCATATGGAAAAACAAAAGACCCAGAATAGCAAAAGCAACTCTAAGCAGGAAGTGTGAATCTGGAGGTATAGCGATACCAGAGTTCAAACTGTACTACGAAGCAATAGTAACAAAAACAGCATGGTACTGGTACCAAAACAGGCAGGTGGACCAATAGTACAGAATAGAGGACACAGAGACTAATCCACAAAGTTACAACTATCTTATATTTGATAAAGGGGCTAAAAACATGCAATGGAGGAAGGATAGCATCTTCAACAAATGGTGCTGGGAAAATTGGAAATCCATATGCAACAAAATGAAACTGAATCCCTTTCTCTCACCATGCACAAAAGTTAACTCAAAATGAATCAAGGAGCTAGATATCAAATCAGAGACACTGCGTCTGATAGAAGAAAAAGTTGGCTCAGATCTACATATTGTGGGGTCGAGCTCAAAATTCCTTAATAGGACGCCCATAGCACAAGAGTTAATAACAAGAATAAAAAAATGGGACTTACTTAAACTAAAAAGTTTTTTCTCGGCAAGAGAAACAATAAAAGAGGTAAATAGAGAGCCTACATCCTGGGAACAAATTTTTACCCCTCACACCTCAGATAGAGCCCTAATATCCAGAATATACAAAGAACTCAAAAAATTAAACAATAAGAAAACAAATAACCCAATCAACAAATGGGCCAAGGACCTGAACAGACACTTCTCAGAGGAGGACATACAATCAATCAACAAGTACATGAAAAAATGCTCACCATCTCTAGCAATCAGAGAAATGCAAATCAAAACTACCCTAAGATACCATCTCACTCCTGTAAGATTGGCAGCCATTATGAAGTCAAACAACAATAAGTGTTGGCGAGGATGTGGGGAAAAGGGTACATTTGTACATTGCTGGTGGGACTGCAAATTGGTGCGGCCAATTTGGAAAGCAGTATGGAGATTCCTGGGAAAGCTGGGAACGGATCCACCATTTGACCCAGCTATTGCCCTTCTCGGACTATTCCCTGAGGACCTTAAAAGAGCGTACTATAGGGATACTGCCACATCAATGATTATAGCAGCACAATTCACAATAGCTAGACTGTGGAACCAACCTAGATGCCCTTCAATAGATGAATGGATTAAAAAAATGTGGCATGTATACACAATGGAGTATTATGCAGCAGTAAGAAATGACAAAATCATAGAATTTGCAGGGAAATGGATGGCATTAGAGCAGATTATGCTAAGTGAAGCTAGCCAATCCCTAAAAAACAAATGCCAAATGTCTTCGTTGATATAAAGAGCAACTAAGAACAGAACAGGAAGGAAGAGCATGAGGGAAAGACTAACAGTAAACAAAGACGAATGGGGGAGAGAAAGGGAGAGAGAAGGGAAAGCATATGGAAATGGTAGGAGACCTTCAATGATACACAAAATTATAAGAGGTTGTGAGTTGCAAGGGGGAGGGAAAAAATAAGGGGAGAGAATCAAACAACAGCAGAGGAGGTAGAGAGGGAAGATGGGAGGGGAGGGGAGGGGGGATAGTAGGGAATAGGAATGGTAGCAGAATACAACAGTCACTAATATGCCATTATGTAAAAATGTGAGTGTGCAACCGATGTGATTCTGCAATTTGTATTTGGGGGAAAAATGGGAGTTCAAAACCCAATTGAGTCAAATGTATGATGATATATCATGAGCTCTGTAATGTTTTGAACAATCAATAAAAAAAAATTAAAAAAAGAAGGTTTGGAGGAGAAATGATTGAACTATAGCCTTAACCTAATCAGTGAATTAATTCCTGATGTGAGAAATTCAGTGGTAACTGGAGGCAGGTGGGGTGTGGCTGGAGGAAGTGGTTCATTGGGCTTATGGCTATGGGGTATATATTTTGTATATTGAGAGTGGGTTCTCTCTCTCTGTTTTCTGATCACCATGTGAGCTACTTCCCTCTGCCACACTCTTCCTCCATGATATTTTGCCTTACCGCAAGCCAAGAAGAATGGAGCTGGCCTTCTATGGACTAAAAACCTCTGAAACCGTGAGCCTTTAAATAAACTTTTTCTCCTCTACAGTTATTTTGAGAAGTCCTTTTAGTCACAACAGTGAAAAAGCTTACTAAAACAGTTCATTTTAGAATTTTGTATTTATTTTTGCCTAATCTAATTGCACAGGCTAGCACATATAGAAAACATTTAAATAATTATGATAAACAGGAAAAATTATTTTCCATCTGTCTTGTAGTATTGTGTGGAAAAATTAAGTTAAAACATGTAATGTCTCTAGAAAAGAATGGTAAGTGGTGATGGTAATGATGTTGATGTGGTGATGATGTTGTTGGTGCTGATAATAGTGGTGGTGATGACAATATGATAGTGATGATGATAATAGTGATGGTGATGATATTGATGATATTGATGACGTTGATGATGGTGATGATGTTGGTGACAGTAGTGATGATGGTATGATGTTGATGCTGTGATGATCATGATAGTGATGATGATGGATATCCTTGCGCTGTTTCTGTCTGAATGGGGGATATTTCTAAGATTTCTCCCACTAAGCATCATGCTGAGCATTGGTTGAAGATATAAATATATATTTATCTTTGCCTTTTTATTAAGAGTTTTATTTTAATCTAGAATCAACATTAAATTTTACCAAATGTCTTTGCGGCATCTATTTACAAAGAAGCCTGTATGATTTTTCATTTTGATTTATTAATATGGTAAATTACATTAATATACTTTTGTGTATCAGATTGTCTTGGTAGAAACCCCATTTAATCATTTTTGTGATATTCTGTTAATATGCATATAGATTTTGTTTGTTAATAATGTATTTAAATAGTTTTATGTTAATAATTATAAGTGAAATTGATCTATAGTTTTCCTTTTTGGACTGCATATTTCAGGTATTTTTATATGTCTTTATAGCTAATATTCTATAAGCTACTCTTTTTCAATGCTTTGACATATTTATCATTCATTTTACTGGTTCCTAAAAGGTTAGGACAATATAGTTTATAAAATCACTGGATATAATACTTTTTGTTTCTTTGTGGAATGAATTTTTAGAAAAATTTTATTTAAATACTTTATGTCTTTGTGAATCAATTTTGATGATTTTTTTTTCTAGAAAATAATCTCTATCATTTAAGAGTAAAAGTTTATTTATGTAGAGTTGACCCAGTGAATTTTCTGTTCAGGGGTGAATAGAACATGTTTTAAAAAATAAGTTGGTTTGGACATTGATGAACTATAGCAAATCATAAAATGTACCTAACATAAAAAGCTGATATGGCTTTAATAGTGCTTAGTGGCTAAATATTGGTCCTGTTTTTAGGAATCTTTAAATTTCCACTATATCTGTATTTATTCTCTGTATATACTATTTCCATTCTTACTTAGCTTATGTTGTATGCTGTCCCTTTTTTCTTGATTAGGTAAGTCATTGATATATCTATTTCATTCTTTTAAGAAGTATGTTTTTGGATTTATTTGTTATCCTACCATTTTTCTTGTAATGAATAAGTTTCTGTTTTGCCTTTATTATCGGGCAGGTTTGTTTCATTTCTTCCTAACTTTTGAATTGAATATTCAGCTTATTTGTTTTCTTACATTCTTATTTACAATTGTAAAAATTTAAAGTTATAAACTATCCCCTGCACACTGCCTTATATATGACTAATAGCTTGGATATGTGATATGTTTTTTTTTTCTTTTTGTTTCCCTACGGCTTCTTATTGACCCAGGTATTACTTTGGTGTGTGTATGTATGTGTATGAATATTTTTCTTTCTTGCTATTTTTGATTGTTAATTTCTATATGCTTTCCATTAGCCCCAAAGAATGTTATTATACAATGTAAACTTTATGGAATTTATTTGATTTATTTTTGGGTTTGTGGTTGATTTAATGAATCTCAGACTTTTCCATGGACATTAAAAAATTGTATTCTCTCTTTTGGGGGATGGAATTAAAAATATATCAACTAGATATAACCTTGTGCAATTGTTTATGTTATTTCTGTTTATATTTGGACACAATATTGAGTTAAAGTCTCCTAATATGAATGTGATTTCACCTAAATTTCACAGCACTTTATATAATTTTTGCTTTTTCTTGGTTATAATTAAGTGCAAAGGTATTTGTATCTGTTAAGTCTTAATTATAGGTGATACAGTTAATATTATAAGACATACTTCCTTTTCATTTAATGCCCTTTTCCCTGAATTTGATCCTTGTTTGACAGATTGCAAATCTAACCCAGTTTTTTTATTTGTTTTCACATACACCTTAGCTTAGATACTTACTTTTTTAACCAGAGGAGTTTAGTTTTGAATGCATCTTTGTAATGGCATACCTCTGTATGATCAGATTTTCCTTTTTATATTTTTTATATTTTTATATTTTCCTTTTTATATTTACCATAAAAAGAAAACATGAGATGATAAAATTCGTCTGTCTTAATGGGATGAACGCATCTGTTAAATATATATGTATATATAATTACTCATCTGTCAAATACATATTTATTATTATGCATATATATTTAACAGGTAAGTTTATATAACTTTATATGAACAGGTATTATAAACAGGTGTGTGTGTGCATGTATTATATACCTACATGTACACGCAGACATGCATAGACATATAAATCAGTGTATCTATGAATATAAGCATATACACACATATTCAACAGGTGAGTTTATCCTACTAATATAAGATGAATGAATTTTGACATTTAATATCATGATTTCAGTTTATGTTGCTTCCATTTTTTTCAAAAATCTTTTTTACCTGGTCTGTTTTTTTTAATTGCTTTTTGTGTAACCACTTGTGTGTGGATCAACACATATATGCATGTAGTTTTCCTTGTAATTCAATTATATATTGTTTAGAAGATTCTAATCTTTGTCTTCTTTAAAGATTTTTAGCCATATGTATGAGAAAATATACACACTTGCTCAATCTCCCCTCTTGTGTGTTTCTCATTTGATTTTTATCATTCTTTCATTTTCATAATTTATAATATGATTGATCAAAGTTTATGGTTTAGTAGTTTCTTCAAGAAGGGTTCATGGAAGTCATGATATTTGTCATTTTCCTTTAAAATTAAATGACAGTTTGGTTGGATATAGAAATTACAGGTATCACATTATTATGCTTTCAATGTTGAATATTGTTGTGAAATATGAGACCAGTCTGATCTCCTCCTTTGTATCAGATCTGAGAAAGGATGTGATATTGCAACCAAGTACAGAATATGAGTTAAGTAACATTGAACTTTGTGTCTTATGCTCTGAGGTATCAGAGCATCTGCTACATAAGGTCATCAAGGAGCAGTTTCTTCCTTCTTGTTGTTCCACCATCTCTCAGGGCATTTTCTTACTGAATTGGCATTCTAGCAGACAAAAAAATGAAAAGGCCAAACACAGAGAAAGCAGCTTTTAAAAAAAATTGCAGATGCCTTTGCTACTTTATTTCAGTGCATATTCAGTTTTTTAGAACGTATTCATATGGCCAGCTTAGCGAATTGTAAAGAAACCTTGCAAATGCATTATCTGGTGGGTATTCCCACAGTCAAAAATATGAGAAGATTGAGGAGCACCCATAGGAGTCTACCTCAAACCTGTAAGTTAAGTAATAATTTTTGTCTGAATGTCTAAAGTGATGGGTTTCTTTTTCTTTTCTTTTCTTTTTTTTTTTTTAAAGTCTTTGAAGGTCAGTACTATTACCAGGATATGTGTCAGTCTTGGTACTATTGCATAATGTTTTTTTTCTTTGATTGATTTTTGGTTTGCTTTTGTTTTTTGGTACTAATTTCCTGGTTAACCCATAGACTTAAGTCTTTTAGTTTTTCAAAATTATGTCTTAAAAACTTTTTTTGTGTTCTATTTGTTTTGTGTTGACTACCCCCAACCCCCTTTTAGTCTCTGTCTTCCATCTTATCACCTTGCTTGCTTTTCTCATTCTTGCTCTTCTGTTCTTTAGCACGAATTCAATGATGGCTAATGTGGTCTTGATTTATTGGATGGATTTATTTTTTTTCTTCTGTTTATTTCCTAAGTCTGCCAGCTCATGTTTCCTCTCCTCCAGTTCTCTGCTTTCAGCATTTTGATTCATTAGGTGCCTCATACTTGTGACCATATATTTGGTCCTGACTTTTAACTGAGCAGTGTTGATATTTTTCTGGTGTGTGTTCATCATCTACCACATTTTTTCCTTTTTCCCACATTTTTTGTTTTTTTCCCACATTTTTCTTCCTTTTCCTGAAAATAACTTTGCATAGATACTTCACTGGCTCTTTCTTGTTTATTACTTTTGTGAATGAGGTGGATTCTTCCAATTATTTGCAAGCGGTTCCTTCAAGGGAGAGCAGAGAACAGTGTTCCAGATAAGCGGTAACTCTCCTTAGTTCATGGCTAAGTTAAGGGTTTTGTGTGCATGTGAACTGTTTTAACTTTTGTTTCTCCCTTGTTCAAAGAAATAGGCAGTTGCTGGACTGCTCATAATTTAAGGTCTATATCCTTCACCCTTCCTCCGTGATGCACTGCTTCTCCCAAAGATGTGTTTCTTTATTCAGCCCCATCTCCTCTGCCCATTTTATGGGTTCAAAGAGAATCCAGAGGAGCTCTCTGAAAGAACCAGGCATCTTGTTTCCATTGTTGAAGGCAATGGTTTTGTGGTTTTGGTTCTTGAGTAATGCTACCTGCTTTGGATAACTAGACTCTGCATGATTTATTTGAGATCTCCTGGGACACCTGTCTCCTTAGGTATTTCTCTGCATACCTGTTTGACCTTCCCTGCATGCAGCACTTACTCACATTTTGTAGTTCAAGGTTACAGGCATCTCCTAGCTTTATCAAATATTTTTTTTCTTTTAAAAATTTCCTTGATGTTTTAAGTTGATTTCTAAGAGAAAATCATGTAGAGCCCATTTTAGTTTGACATTTTCTAATCAGGTATCACTGATAACCTTTTAGAAAGAGTCATTATTATTTTGTTAGGGTTAATTCTCTAAAATTTTTAAGAATCTCAGTCTGCTTTTCAGAAAGGTCATAGAAATCTATTCTCTCCACCAGGACACAGAAGTTTCTATTTTTCTATATCTTGCAAATACATACACAGAACTTTGCCTCATTGACATTATAATATGCTTCCCAACTTGCTCTTTTAATTATTAGGGGGCAAATAGTTATATCTTTTTTTGAGAACTTTATTATTGTCCCTTAGTGATTATTTTGCTTCTTTTGATGCCTCCATTAACTTTCTATGGATTAATATGAGCTTTTCCTTCAAGACTTGTGACCTATTTCCCTCAGTCATTTGCAAGTCTTATTTTCATTTTTAATGTCATCTTTTACTAGATAAAAATGTATTTTGATAGCAAGTTTAATATTTTCCACCTTAGGAAACATTTTCTTTACCACACTTAAGATTATATTTCCATAGATAGAGACAGATAATATATATAGTGTTATAGAATATAGTTTTATATCTAAATCTCTAAAAGTCAAGAATTTGTTTTGAATATAAGATCAAGTGTAAATCCAGCTTAATTTTTCTCCAAATTATTAGGTGTTTCTCACTATTTTCAGACTAATTTGTTATTTCCCACTTACTTAAGATACCACTATTAAAAAAAATTCTTATGCTTATACATAAATAGTTTTAAATTAAATTTCATTCCATTGTTCTTGTTTTTATGGCATTACTATAAAATTTTTACTCTCATTTTATATGTTAACATCTTTCATTTTCTAGAATAGCAATGTCAGTTCATTACCACAAATCTCAAAATCTCTTACTTAACATCATGTATTATTCTTCCAGATGAACTTTGGAATGATTTGTTGAATTTCCAAAAATAAATCTTCAAACCCACTGGGATTACAGCAAGTTTATTTATTTACTTGGAAAGAATTGACATTTGACAATATTAAGTCTTCTTAGTTGGTAACATGAGACAGTTCTTCATTTAGACAAGTGTTCTTTATGTTCTTCAATAACAATATTGTGGCTTTCTTCTCAGAAGTTCTGATATTTCTTGTAAGTTTAACTGTTAGGTGATATGTATTATTTTGCTATCAGGAATGTAATTTATGTACTAATTCATTACCACTAGGATATAGGAGAATATTGAGCTTTAATTATTTTGTAATTATTACTCCCCTAAGCTTTCCTATAAATCCTAGTTACTTCTCATATTATTCTTTTGAGTTTTATACTTAGACAATAATGCTGTCTCCAAATAAGGTCAGTCTTTCCTCCTCTTTCCCAGGATTCTTATTTCTCAATTTACTTTCTTATTCAATTGCATTGGCCAGAACAATGTTAATGAACAATGGAACGAGCAGGCATACTTTTTTTATTCTTGATCATAGTACGAATCCATTGTTTTACTGTTTTTTTTTTTTTTAAAGATAGAGTGAGAGAGGGAGAGAGAGAGAGAGAGAGAGAGAGAGAGAGAGAGAATTTTTAATATTTATTTTTTAGTTCTCGGTGGACACAACATCTTTGTTGGTATGTGGTGCTGAGAATCGAACCCGGGCCGCACGCATGCCAGGCGAGCGTGCTACCGCTTGAGGCACATCCCCAGCCCTGTTTTACTGTTAATGTGGGTTTTTCATTGATCACATGCAGTTGGGTCTATTAAAAATTTTTTCTTTTCCGTTTGACAACCACTGTCTTTTAAATAGTATGTGGATCATTTACTTTTAATATAACTATTAATATGATTGTAGTAGGTCTACCTTTGTATTACTATTATTATTAGTCTCTCTGGCTTTTTTCTCTTTTTTTCATGGCTTTGTTTATTTTATTTTATTTTTGGTAATCCTTTTTTTTTTTTTTTGGTACTGGGAATTTAACTCAGGGACATTCAGCAACTGCGCCACATCCTCAGCCCTATTTTGTATTATTTTATTTAGAGACAGGGTCTCATTGAGTTGCTTAGCACCTTGCCAATGATGAAGTTGGCTTTGAACCTCCTGTCTCAGTCTCCTGAGCTTCTGGGATTACAGGCATGCGCCACTGTGCCCAGTGGTAATCCATTTTTAATTTATCTATTGGCTGTTTTCCATACCTCTTTGTATATTCTTTCATGTTTGCTTTAGAGATTCTGACATAAATAACTGCTAATATCTTTTTGATTTAAGTAAAATACAGAAGCAGAATTTGGAGGCATATGGTATTTTGAAAAACAAATTCATTTGGTTGTATTTTAATAAGATAACTTTGTTGCTCTTTTGAGAGTAGATTTTAATAGTATAAAGGCTAAATTTGGGAGACTACTACAAATACACGGGAGTTACCTTGTATTACTATTTATTGTGAGTTTTTTTTTTTTGTTCTAATTTGTTGTACATGACAGCAGAATGCATTTTGACTCATGGTTCGCAGATGGCGCACAACTTTTCATTTCTGTGGTTGTACATGATGTAAAGTCGCACCGTTCATATAATTATACATGTACCTAGGGTAATGATGTTCATCTCATTCCACCATCTTTCCTACCTCCATGCCCTCTCCCCTCCCCTTTTTCCCCTTTGCCTAATTCAAAGTTCCTCCATTCTTCCCCTGATCTCCCCCTCCCATTATGGATCAGTATCCACTTATCAGAGAAAACATTTGGCCTTTGGTTTTTGGGGATTGACTTACTTCGCTTAGCATGATATTTTCCAACTCTATCCATTTACCTCAAATGCTATAATTTTATTCTCTTTTAATGCTGAGTAATATTCCATTGTGTATATATGCCACAGGTTTTTTTTTTTTTATCCATTTGTCTATTGAAGGACATCTATGCTAGGCCCAAAACCAACTTCATGCTGAAAGTTTTTAAATGGGAAAAAGTATTAATTTTATCATATGTATTTTTCTGCTTAGCTGAGGTAATTATTTAAGTAATCATTTCATCCAGTTATTAAGGTGAATTAAATCAATGTAATTTGAATGGCAAACCAACTTTGCATTTTCTGGGATAAATAGTTTGAAGGATTGAACATGAGGTATAATCTTTTTTATGTACTGTGTGATTTAATGTATTATTATTTTGTTTAGGAATTTTGAGAGTATATTCATGTGAGATTTAGGGCTATAATTTTCTTGTTTTGTGAGGTCCTTGTCTGGATTTGCTATTATGTTATGATCATATCATATAATGAATTCTCTTTTTATCTATGCTCTAAAAGATCTTATGTTAGATAAGTATTAAATTTTCCATTTGGGACTAGAGTTTATTTTATGTGAAGGATTTAAGTTGCAAACTCATTATCTTTTTATAGATAAAAGGGTATTCTTCCTTTTTTCCTTAAATGTATTTCTGTGTTTTCATAATTTATGTCTTTCAAAGACTCTGCTTAATTCTTTGAACTTGTTGAATTCATTGGAATTTAGTTGTTAATAACATTCCCTTTAATTTTTTTTTTTACTTTTATTAATAGACTTTATTATTTAATTTCTTTATATGTGGTGCTGAGAAGTGAACACAGTGCCTCACACATGCTATGCAAGCACTCTACCACTGAGCCACAACCCCACCCCCTAATAACATTCCTTTTTTGTTCTTTAAGAATTTACATGCTCCATAGTGATGTGCCCTTTTCATTCTAGGTATTTTACTTTTTGTTTATGTCCTTCTCTTCTACCCACCCCTCTTTTTTTTTCTGATCTGTCTTGCTAAGATATTATCAGGTTTATTCAACTTTTCAAACAACTATCTTCTGATATTATTGATTTTTTTCTCTACTGGTTGTCTTTTTATTTTCCTCCTTTCTTTCTTTTTCCCTGATACTGGCAATGGGTCCCAGGGCCTTCTACTTGGAAGTCCTGTGTGTCTGTTTTCTATTTCATTAATTTTCTCTATTTATTTTCCACATTTTTATGCTTCAAATTAATTTTCTAGATTTTAAAGTATGAACTCAGTTAACAACCTTTCTTTTCTTTCCTGAAATAGGTAGCAAAGCTATAAATTTCCTTATGAATACTTCTTTAAATGTCTCTCATAATTTTTGATATGTTTGTTCTCATTTCATTAATTTCAAAATAGTTCCAAATGTCCCTTGTGATTTCTCTTTTGATGTTGGATCATATTGTACTGAGTTGCTTAATTTCCTGATATTTTGGATACTTTTCCAGATATATTTTGGTTACTTATTTTTTAACTTATTTCCTTTAATTTCTAATTTAGTATGATTTCTATCCTTCTAAATTCATTTAGACATGTTTATATACAACATATGGTCTGCATTGATGAATTCCCATGAGTATTTGAAAGCTCATGTATTCTGTAGTTTGAATACGATATCCTATAAATGTCCATTAGGTCATGCTGTTTGATAGTGAGTGCTTCAGTTATCTGTTGGGATGTAACAAATGCACCCCAAACTTAGTAACCACATTTAGTTGTCTCAAAATTCTGCTATTTCAATAAGACTTATTGGCAATGGAACAATTTGTGAACTGCTAAGTATCAGCTGGATTATCTCAAAGGGAGGCTCATTCAATGTCAGTTACCTTGGGCAGGATTGGGAGCTGTAAACTGTGATCATCTTGTGCACCTCGATTTTAATATGGTCTCTTTATGTGATCTCTGCACCTTGGTGGCTGTAGAGAAGCCATTGGCTTAAAACTCTGAAGTTGCCTGTTGAGAGAGAAGCTGTATTGTCCCTTTGACCTAGCCCTAGAAGTCACACAGCCCCGATTCTCAGTTGTGGTGGGGCCACAGAGTCTTGTGTATACCATCAAGTAGAGAGGCAACAAACTCCACCTCTTTAAAGAGATGTGCCAATGTCTTGAAAAGCATGTGGAACTGTATTGCCGAGGTAAATTTTGAAAAGAAAATTGGTCCTAGAATTGATCAAATCTTTTTCTAATCTTACCAACTTTCCCTTCCCACTCTGTTGATTTTCAAAAATAGTGTTAAAATCTTAAATTAGAAGCATGGATGTGTTATGTTTCTTTCTTGGTTCTACCGGTTTTTGTTTCATTTATTGAAAAATGTTGCTATTGGTTGTGTACACATTTTAGATTATGCAAATACCACAAATCACTATTATCTTTGTCTTAAATTATCAATTTTCAAAATAAATTATTAAAATATAACAATATCTTAATACAATAAACACATGCAAATGTAAGTGACTCTCCATTTAAAAAGATATACCTTTGGCACTCTTCATTCTTTATAGATCCAAATTTCTGTCTGGAATAATTTCCTTCAAGCCTAATGTGCAGGTTTAGTATTTATGAATTCTCTCAGATTTTATTTGTCTGAACATATTTTTCTTTGCCTTCAACTTCAAAATATACCTTTTTTTTAGACATAGTATTCTAGGTCAATCATATTTTCCTTCTTTTTGTGCTGTGGTTTGGATTGTCTCTTTTGTTCAATCTCCAAAAAATTATCTTTTCTCTTTTAATGTACAGTTCTGCTGTTAAGTCTCTGCAAACAGATTTTCATTTTGGATACTCTTTTTCTTTTCTAGAATTTCCCCCTTAATTTTCACTACTTTTAGAATATGTATTTATTCACTCACTATAGATGCCTGTATTTAATACTTGAAAAGTATGTATAATAATTAAAGTTATTATTTGACAGTTAATATAATAATATATTATATTATTATTTGACAGTTCCAACATTGCTCCCATTTCTGGGCTTCTACTGACCTTTTTTTCTCTTGTTTTCTTTTTTCTATCATTTTTCTGCTTCTTCATATATCTAGTATTTTTTATTGCATGCTGGGCATTTATGATGCTATGTTGCCAAGAATATGCCTGAAAGCACGATTTCCATTAAATAATGACAAGTTTGTTCTAGGTGGCAGGACATATACTCATTCAGCTTGATTCTACTTGACTTTCAGCTTTCCTTGTGTGGGTCTAGAGTAGCCCTTATTCTACTGATAGAGTAAATTTTCACCTGAGAGTTTCCTTTTTGGGGTCCAAACTAAATGGCTTGGGTATTCCCGCATCTCCTCACTCTGGCTTGTCAGAACCCGATCATATTCTAGCATTGTGAGAACTTTGGAATCTATATTAATCTCACAGCCTTAGACCCCAGTAAATCTCTTGGAGTGTTTCTCTGTGTATATATAGGTTAATTAGTATTCATCCAAACACTAAAGGGAATCTATATATAAACATACAGGGCTGTTACTTTGTAGATCGATTGATCTCTCTCTCTCTCTCTCTCTCTCTCTCTCTCTCTCTCTCTCTCTCTCTCAACTTTTCTTACAGTTTTCACTTGGCTTTCTCTACTCAGTATGACTTCTGGTCTGTATTTGTAATCCATTTCTCTGTACATTTGTAAAGTACTCGCAGGAAGAAAGCTAAGAAGAATTTGAGGCTCACTTCCTGGAATCTTCTTGTAGGAATCATATCTGTATTATCTTTGTTCAATGCTTAAAAGCAGTTTCTTCATTTATTTTTGTTCTGTTTTTGAATTGTTTATTGTGGGAAGATAAATGTGATAGTTATTTCATTGTGGCAATAACTGTCTAGACATGTCAAATTTAATATGTGTATTAGATAAACAATGAAGTGTAATAGGCGATTCAGTATGTGAATTTGGAATGAAAATGTGTGTTTCATCAGGATATATAATGTATATAAAAGTTCTAAGTGGGTAAGATCTTCTAGATTGAGAGAAAATACAAGAACAGAACCACTGGACAACTGTATTAGTCTATTTTCTGTTGCTATGAAAAATCCAGTCTAGGAAATATATGAAGAAAAGAGGTTTATTTAGCTCATAGTTTTAGAGGTTAAAAGTCCTAGATCTGGCAGGACCCTTGATACAGCCTTTGGGGAAGGTCTCATGGTGAGTGGCATCACAAGAGCGCCCACTCCTTGAGTTCCTGTTGAGTTCTCACGGGATTGAGAGGGTATTTTGGGATGCAGAGCCCGGTGGAGAGTGTGGATTTGCCGGTGTGAGTTCGGGAATAAAGAATTGCTGTTTGAATCTACAAGGCTGTGAGTGGCTCGTGATTTTGTACCCAGCCACACTGCGGCAGTGGGGATGAAAACCTGATTGGAGCAGACTCAGAATAGGGGGGAGGATTGGAAATGGAGATTGTGGAGAGCAATTGTTCTGTTTTGCTATAAAATTAATATTACTCTAAAGACTGTGAAAAGGAATGAAGTAAATATAACTAGTAAGGAATATAATCTGGTGATTACTTGTTCTTGAATAGTTGCTAGAACTTTTCCGGGAAACCACTGGACCTGAGCTACTTTGGATGGAAGAGTGATTCCAAGAATATGCTGGTAAATGTTCAACAACTGGTTCTCTAAAAAGACAAGTTCCTGGGGCTGGGGAGATTGCTCAATGGTAAAGCATCTGCCTCACATGCATGAGACCCTGAGTTCAATCCCCATCACCACATAAAAATAAATAAATAAACAACAACAGTAAAAAATGATATTTTTTTTTAAAAAAGACAAGTTCCTGCCTGTCATCATTGCCTACTTCTGTGATGCAAATACCATCATGGTAGGTAGGTCTCAAGCTACAAATGGTATGTCACTGAACACAACTGGGAAGAGACACACACAATCCACTCTCCAGAGCTCAGCAAGTAACTAGGTAATTTATGGTCATCTTCAACTTCCTGTATGATTGTTGGTCTGTTTAGATTTTTAGTATACCTCCTTTGAATTGACTTTGACAACTTATAATTTCCTGGAAAAGTATCCATTTCCTTTAGGTTGTCTTAGGTTGTTACTGACAAGGGAGCAAACATAAAGAATGTGAGTGATTTAGGAATCACACAAAGTTTTGTTTATACCCTTCATTTGTGTGAAAATATAGTAGTTATTAATAGTTCAATAAAAAAGAAATTCTTGATGAAAGCATAAAGTGGTAACCCATTTTTCTCTCTCCTTATAGAAGCAAACTACATCCCTTTGTTCTGTGTATCGGCATTGCATATGCCAGATGCATAATGAAAGATGGAGTGCTGCAAAAATTCAAAGATGTTTATTTTAGTTTTATTTTATTGGCTCTTTTTAGTTATACATGACAGTAGAATCAATTTTTATAAAATTATATGAGCACAGAATATATCTTATTCTAATTATGACCCCATTCTTGTGGGTGAGCATGTTGGTAGGGTTCATTTATGTATTTTCATGTGTTTATAGGAAAATTGTTAGATTTATTCTACTGTCTTTCCTATTCTTTTCCCCATCCCTTCACTTTGTTTCCCTTTGTCTAATCTACTTAACTTCTCTTCTTCTCCCCTACTCATCTTATTGTGGTTTAGCTTCCATATTATAGCCAAATCATTTGACCTTCGTTTTTTGCAGCGGACTGGCTTATTTAACTCAGCATGATAGTCTCCAGATCCTTCCATTTACTGGCAAATGTCATGAAGTCATTCTTCTTTCTATACCATAGTTTCTTTATCTATTTTTTTATATATTGATGGGCATCTAGGTTTGTTCCATATGCTGCTATAAATGTTGATATGGCTGTGTCAATGTAGTATGCTGATTTTAAATCTTTTTTCCAAGCAGTGTGATAACTGGATCAAATGGTAATTCCATTCCTAGTTTTTTGAGGAATCTCCATACTACTCCCAGAAAGTTTGCACCAATTTGCAGTCCCACCAACAATGTATGAGTGTTCCCCTTTCCCCACATCCTTGCCAACACTTAGTATTTGCTTGTATTCTTGATAATTGCCATTCGGACTGGAGTGAGACAGAATCTCAGTGGAGTTTTAATTTGCATTTCTCTAATTGCTAGAGATGTTGAACATTGTAATATATATATTTGTTGATCATTCATACTTCTTCTTTTGAGAAGTGCCTGTTCAGTTCCTTATTGAATTGACAAATTATCAGGTTATTTGTCTTTTTGGTGTTAAGCTTTTTGAATTCTTTGTATATCCTGGAAATTAATGCCCTGAGATATAGGTGGCAAAGATATTTTTTCTCATTATGTAGGTTATCTCTTCATGCTCTCAAAGGTGGTTTTAAAAACCTGGATATTCAATTACATGATTTCATTCACACAGTTGATCTAAGGTTAAGGGCAAAGTTTTGTAAGCAACTATGTGAAAATGCAATATGTAGGCAAAATATTAGAAATTAAAAATATAACTGAGGGCAACAATCGTAAGTGTGCTATGAACATATTTATAAAGCATCTTAAAGCAGTATAGTTAACTTCAACCTGAGGAGCTACTTTAATGAAATTGCATCATCATCATTGATCAAATCTTTAAGTCCAGGAGATAAAAGCAAATAAATCGTTTCCTTACAGAGGAACCTAATAGTGTGGTGGCAACATTACTATAGCAGAATTTTGAATCATCAGAGTTAGCAATAATATGTCTTGCCTCTCCAATGGCTTTAGCTGAAAATGAGACTTTGGCATTTCAGATGACAATTATAGTATCCAGAGGAGACATTTGGTAGATATCTGAAAAGTCACAGTGAGAAAACTTTCATGTAGTATAATATAAAATTGTTAAAAAGCAGTCCTAAAAATTTTAATAAAATTGTAAAAATGACTTTCAAAAAATAAAATTTTAATTTGTTCTTGTGTTTCAGAAGCTTATTCCAGGATGGTGACTGGATTTTGATTGAAAATTGATTCCAATACTTTGCCATTTATCATTCAGCTAAAGATACATTCTGTAATGGATACAAAGCCATATGCACCTCAGTAAAGAAACATTTTCTTTAGAATTTTGAAGACATTTTCTGTTTATCATTTGGTTCTAATGTTGCTACTGAGAAATCCAATGCCATTGGGGTCCCTTGTCCTCTATGTATGAGCCCTTACTCTCTGGACACATTTGGAATCTTTTTTTGTGTCTCTGACAACATGAGATTTCATGACTCTCTTGGTTCTGTAAGTGTTTTAGAGACTTAGTTATTTCTTTCCATGTAACTAGTGCTCTGTAGTTCCAAGAACTTCTTCCTTATTTTTTTTCTGTTCTCTGTTTCTGAAAACTACTATTTGGTCATCTTTTGGAACTTCTTAACTGATTTTTAAATTTTGTTTGTTGGTTTCTCTTTTGTTTTTCAGCTTTTTGTCTTTTAAGTTGATTCCTTGCCTAGTTATCTTCTAACCCCTCTGGAGTTTTTCATTGATCTCACTATATTTTTAATTCTAAGTACTTTTTTCTTGTCATCCCATTTTTGGTTATAGATGCAGTATCTTATCTTATATAAATATTAATTACATTCCTCCAAATTTCCTCTGCTTCTAGTATTGGCTTCTCTTCTTTAAAATGTCTTTCTGTACCTTTTGGGTTGCTTTTGTTTTTCTCTCTAATGATAGAGTTTGTCCTCAAGTATTTGCTGATTTTTATAGCCCCAACCCACTATCAGGTTCTGGGTATGTGTGTTTGTGTGTAGCTTTTAAATGTTTGGTTGATAGAATGGGCCATTTTTTTTTCTTTTTTTTTTTTAAAGAGAGGGGAGAGAGAGAGAGAGAGAGAGAGAGAGAGAGAGAGAGAGAGAGAGAGAGAGAGAGAGAGAGAGAGAGGAGAGAATTTTTAATATTTATTTTTTAGTTCTCGGCGGACACAACATCTTTGTTGGTATG